>NC_044037.1:39453756-40100506 GCF_901765095.1 Microcaecilia unicolor
GTACTTCCATAAAGGACGCCCCTCACATGCGCTCCCTGCTTTTTTTTTTTCTTTTTTACCTTTTTTGGGGGGCCCTTTTCCTTTCCGATTCCCTCACAGGAGCCCTAACGAGAGGTGCAGACCTCCCGTTAGGGTTCCTACGGTAAGGGAATTGGAAAAACGGTAGTGCATCTCATTATAATAGCTTTTGAATCATTTGCATTCCGTTTTGGTTGCCTGCTACAGTGGCAGGGAAAATGCCCTTAGTGCATGCCCCCGGTAAACTACTTGCGTTTTAAACTGGCTGGAACCAGTTAAAACGCAAGTTGTGGGCTCGTTAGGTTTAGTGCATCTGGCCCTTAGTCCCAAATTCCTTTCCCTGATCTATCCATCCCCATCCCTCTTTCCTCACTTTTGTCTGCTCACTGATTCTCCCTCTCTTCCCCTCCCTCTTTGCCTCCAGTCCCATCCTTCCGCTGACTCGCTACCCCTTTTGCCTGAAAACTCCTTCCCCATTCCTTTCTCTGAGATCCATTCTCCATCTGCTGAAATCCCTCCTTATCTCCCAGCCTCAAAATCCCTTTTTCTACATCTATTCTATCCTCATCTTCCCTTCCCTTCCCAGCACTGAAATCCCCTTTCCCACCAAAGAACTGAAGAAATTAACTGGCCAGACAAGAGAATCCATAAATGACCTTTTTATAAAATAAAATTTGTGCCACATATTTGTTGAAGAATTTGCAAACTCTTGCCACAGAATATCGATTTTTTTTTAGCTTACTTGCAATCGATATCAAACTCCTATAATATATTTCACAGAATGTAGTTACTTACCTTCCGCTTAATTTTGGTTGCCACATATTTTGTCTAGTTATATTCTATATTTATGCCATTTATTTAATTTACAAAGCCTTTATCTTATTATCTATTTTTTTTCTATTCAAGCCATAACAAGGGATCTTCAGACTTGTGAACATTTTTATGGCATTAGTTCCCAAACTTGTCCTAATGAAGCCCAAAGCCATTTGGGTTTTCAGGATATACGTGATGGATATGCACAAGAAAAATATGAATGTACTGGGTTCTAAATATGCAAATATATTCATTGTAGATATCCTGACAACCAATCTGGCTGTGGGGTCAATAAGGCAGGCTCCAGAACCACTGTTTTATATATGTTGCCCAGCTAGTGAGGAGTTAATTAATTTTCAGAAATGCAGCAATTTTCAGGGATTTTGTAAGCTGCATGCCAATAATGCTTTCTTGTTTACCTTCCATTTCATGACTTTTAAAGTTATCAAAAGAAATCAAACAAAATAAAACATGGAAAAGAAAATAAGATGATACCTTTTTTATTGGACATAACTTAATACATTTCTTGATTAGCTTTCGAAGGTTGCCCTTCTTCCTCAGATCGGAAATAAGCAAATGTCATAGTAATGCTTGAATGTTTTCACTTATATACACTGTCAGCTAGCACATTTGCTTATTTCCGATCTGAGGAAGAAGGGCAACCTTCGAAAGCTAATCAAGAAATGTATTAAGTTATGTCCAATAAAAAAGGTATCATCTTATTTTCTTTTCCATGTTTTATTTTGTTTGATTTCTATAGATTCTACATGGAATGTTGCTATTCCACTAGCAACATTCCATGTAGAAGTCGGCCCCTGTAGATCACCAACGTGGCCGCGCAGGCTTCTGCTTCTGTGAGTCTGACGTCCTGCACGTACGTGCAGGACGTCAGACTCACAGAAACAGAAGCCTGCGCAGCCTTCTACATGGAATGTTGCTAGTGGTATAGCAACATTCCATGTAGAATCTCCAATGGTATCTATTTTACTGTCATAGTAATGCTTGAATGTTTTCACTTATATACACTGTCAGCTAGCACATTTGCTTATTTCCGATCTGAGGAAGAAGGGCAACCTTCGAAAGCTAATCAAGAAATGTATTAAGTTATGTCCAATAAAAAAGGTATCATCTTATTTTCTTTTCCATGTTTTATTTTGTTTGATTTCTTTTGATAACCTTAAGAGTGGACTAACACGGCTACCACACTCCTCTACTTAATGACTTTTAAAAAATGCATTATCTGCATTACAAATATTTTAGGAATGGCATGCTCCAACAAATACATTAGCACAGCCACTTCTGCAGAATTTTCCTGCTCCTGAAAACAGGAGAGCGGGGAGCGGGAGAGACCTTGGATATGCAGGATTGCAGTAAGAACAGAAAGACTGTTTTGCATGCGAAAGAGCAGCACAAAGTGAGAAAAGCAAAACCCTGTAAAATGCAGAGCCAAAAAAGAATACAAAAGCAGTATCAGTATTTCACAGGAATATTCCTCTATGAAACAGGGTGCTACGATTAGCAGAACCTTTTAGCTATACTAATACGTGTGCACGATGAAGCATCTGAGTGTTACATCCAAAAGAATCAGAACAGAAAAACGAGGTCTTTAGTGCATTAAGTAAATCGTGGTAAGGAAAATACTGGATGAAGACATTTAATTGCGAACATACCAAAGAAGCATGAATCTTCACAAGCCAAGTCTGCTAACAGTCAGAGATCATAAGTGCTTATGTAAGGGCTATTAATGTTTTTAATGTATCATTTTTCAACTGTAGGGTGAGAAACAATTTATTCCGGTCACTATTTGGACAGTGTTCCACCATGACAGCAAGGGGGGGGGGGGGGGGGGGGGGGAAATGATCCCAGCTAATACCTGTTCTAGAAAATGGAGGTGTCATTAACAAGAAGAAGGTGATCATGACTTCTCTTTTTATATATATATATATATATAAATTACACTAAATAACCATAATGCAGCAATTTGGTGGTCCAAAGTTCATTCTATTCAGCAGGGCCATCCATAGTCAACAGTTTAAAGAAAGGGGGCCTGCTGAGAAAATAGTGGTCTAATCAGATGCCATAAAATCTGACTGATCAGATGAGTCCCCATTTTCTTTCAGCGCAAAGATCCTAATGAAGCAGTCTAGCAAGGGGGATTCACTACCTTTGTTCACACATTTGATTATTCAGGTTGGCTGCACCAAGTTCTAAACTAAGAAAGTGCAGTACAGTATAATCCCTGGGCTCTTTCACTAGCCTGCTGTGTTTTATAGAGGGCTCGTCATTAAATCCCAAACAGCTGCAAAATAATTGCATCTTCTGGAGTTAAATTACCAAACCAATAAAACTCCTCCAGATAATAAGAATAAAAAGGTAAAGGGAAGCATGCAGATCCTGACAAATAATATTCTCGTAAGCTAATTCTGCAGACTACAACAGGGAAATATTTCCTTATTTCAACATCATTATTTTAATACAAAACAATGAGGCAAAAACCTGTCATACACTATATGTTTCAGGTATTCAGGGCAAAACGTTTCATTCTCTTTAGTTTCATTTTGTTTTGTTTCATTTTTTAAGGTTTGTTTTTGGGATGCAGTGCTGTTAACGGGGGCATTTCATCGGCTCCTTATGTAAAGCTGTGGTAAGCAACTAACATGTGAGGCCCACAGCTTAAAATGATGGACCACAGAGCTCAATCAGGTATCCTGTGGTAAGTTTCAAATGTGCATGTGCCACCCACGTGCAAAAAAATATATTTTTTCTTTTTTGGCTGAGGGGACTTGTCTGGGGGCAGAGAGCGGGCGTTTCTGCTTTAATCAGTTAGGGGGTCTTTCACAAAGGTGCGGTAGCATTTTTTATTGCGTGCTAATGATTAGCGCATGCTAAATGCTAGAGACACCCGTGGGCATCTCTAGTGTTTAGCGCACATTTAGTTTTTTTTTACAAACGCTAATTACAAACGCTTTTACAAATGCTAGCAGGCCTTTGTAAAAGGACCCCTTCTGCCCCGATGATCAGCAAACACAGGTGCTAGAGGATTGGCCTAATGGTTAGTGCAGTGGGCTTTGATCCAGGCAACTTGGGTTCAATTCCTACTGCAGCTTCTTGTGACCTTGGACAAGTCACTTAACCCTCCATTGCCCCAGATACAGAAACTTAGATTGTGAGCCCTCTAGGGACAGAGAAGGTACCTGCATATAATGTGTACAGCACTGCTAGCACTACAGAAATGTAGTAGCACTAATAGTAGTGCATGCAGTTGCTCATGCCTGATGTTCAGAGTCAGTGAGTGTACGCTGAATGCAAATGCATGCTAATTAGGGCATTACCTATAGCTCCCCAATGTTCAACTAGCTTTTGCAGTTTGTAGAGGAATTTGGAGCCCTGTCCAGCATGCATTTGTATGTTTGCAGGCCCCCCAACCCCCCCCCCAAAGCAATCAAGGCAAGCCCCAACACCCCTCCAGGACAGTGACATAGGGGGAAGGCAGGAGATCCAGTGGACCTTCTACCCCCCCTCCCAACACCCAACCCTTACATGAGGGCCCAGAGTGGAGGAGCAGAGGATCTCTAGCCCTCCTAACACCTAAAAAAGAATCCCTGGTGGCTCTAGTGGGCTGCCACCCCAACCCCCATCCCCCTGGTGGTCCATCTCCCTACCTCTCAATTGGAGGAGGGAGTAGCAGAAAATGGACGTGGTGATGCACTGAGTGGGGATTCCCTACCATGCCATGTTGCTGTCTGGGGTGGGGTCTTGGGGTGGCAGCTGGTGGAGTTCTTGGGGTCCCATGGACCTCCATCTTCTCATTTGACAGGTCCAGGCTTTTGACAGACCGGACCTGTCAAACTTGTGCGGGAGAATGCTCAGCCACAATCCTCCCACACTTTTCCCCTATGATCAGAGCTAATAACATGCCTATATTTACATGCTATTAGCTCTGATCATAGGGGCAGTATAGCACTGTGCTGTTCCAATGCTATTTTTAGAGCGCTATTTGGAACAGTGCAGGGTTTCTGATCATCTGGCTGTTAGTGTATCAGCATGGCTGCACGCTAACTGATTAGTACAAAATAAGTGGTGGTAAGAGCTCATGCACTAATTTTCGTTAATGGCTACGCACTAATGGTAACATTAGTGCATGGCCATTAATTTAGAAAATGGAAAATTTGCCATCTTCCAGCTCTGGTAGAAATGACCTTAGCATGCAGGAAAGACCCACATAAGAATGCACTAAGGCCATCTTCTATCACAGCTTTGTAAAAGGTCCCCTATGTGAAAAATGCATCCCATTTACAAACATACAGCTGGATTCAGTAAATGGTGCTGAAAAAGAGGCACCAGGAAATATCAGTGCTCAGCGCTGTTCTATAAAGGTCACACCAGAATGAGCGCCGTTTATAGAGTTAGTGCCTAGCGGGGATTCTTGCACCCAACTTTTGATGCAAGGACTTATGCCATCTGAAACCTAGTGTAAACCCTGGTGCGCAAGGTGAGCACAGATCCCAGAATTCTGTAACACTGTGGGCATCTTTTGTGAATGCACCTGACCCGCATATGCCCTTCCCATGGTCTCGCTCCCTTTTGGGTTGCATAAAAGACAAGAAGCAGACCTTGCTGAAGACACATTGACCTGTGTTGGTGGAGTATTTAGGTTTCCACCAACTTGGTTTTTTTAATGCCCCGGATGCAGCCTGTACTCTTGGCGAACATGGCCATGTCGGGCATCTGACTGAATCCTGGGAACATTAGTATGAATTATTGAAGACCGCATTTTCTTCAGCAAGGTCTGCTTCTTGTCTTTTATTCCACGGTGGATATTGTGAATCGGTTGCCTTTTTGTTTTCTCACCCCTTTTGAGTTGTATACAAGCAGATTTGGGTGTGGATTTTATAGAATCCTGTGCAGCAAGATCCACACACACAAACCTAAATTACTGCTAATTAATGTCAATAATTGCTTGTTAGCCAATTATTGATGGTTAACGGCTCATTATCTAATTTATTAGTGCATGGATCTCAGGATCGTAAGCAAATTTGGGAGCCCAAAGGTAGGTACCATTTATAGAATCCAAGGGACAGTGTGCACTCTTCACAAAGACTTTGTACTGTCTGTGACGTCTGTGCACTCTCTGCAAAGAGTGCACATTCTTGATGAATAAGGTGCATCTTCATGACAAAAGGAAAACCCAAATTTTGTGTTTTTTTTTTTTCTTTTTGTTTTGGAGTAAAAACAACATGAAACAAATTAATGTGCATCTATACTCTGTATTTTATGTCCTGGAAGGGTCTGTACTGAGATATATTCTGGTTTTGATCTGGTCAACTTGACCTAGTCCGAGTACTATTTTTTAAAAATTTGCTTTTATTTGCTTCAGACTATTTTTTTTTGAAAGATAAATCTGAGCAGTCCTGATAGGTAGTTTGAAAGTGAGCAGACTGATGCTCAAACGTCCAGCGCTAAAGCCAATAGATCAGATCCCATAGTGCAAGAACAGCACAGAAACCTAGCTCTCCATTGCTCAAAAGAAGTGGTGTTCAAATTATATGTGCATTATGAAACTGAAAGCAAGGGGGAGGAACGTGCCCAGCGCATGCACACAAGACTTATGCAGTAAGCGCAGCTCTTGTGCACATGCCCCGGCAAGACTGGAAGTGCAAGCGTTTCAACAATTGTTTTCACTTGAAAAACTCACATTTAAGCATAGAAAAAAACAGGTAACAATGTGTGCTTGCACTTTCTGTTTTGCTTGGACCCACACACATTTGTTTCCCACTATCAGCATTTATAAGCTGTACTGGCTTCCTTCTACTTCTACAAGAATGTAAAACCATCAGTTTAAAGTGAGAAATTCTGAAGAAATCCTCTCTTCAAAATATTCAACGCCACCCCTGAGCTGGCAGTAAGTTTTCAGCATAAAGGGCAGCATTTGTTTCTGCGCTGTTCTCTGAGCATTGGGAGGGAATACCAAATGACCTCATTAACATACATTTGAGTACATTTAAATACAATTTACGGTTATCTTTGGTGTGCATGTTTTTTCCCGCCCTCTCTGAACATTTTGCACACATTGTCCAGTGCTAATTGCCTCTAAGGTCTATATTAGGTTTTGAGCAGGGGCCCCTGGGATAGGAGTGAGGAACAGGAAAGGCCTTTCAGGATCAAAGTCAGTAATTCCTGTTTGTTTGTACTGGGACTGAGGTGAAAGGAAAGTGGAAGTATTATAGTGCCTGTTAATGTTACTTTGCTGGTTGTGACTCCTCTTAGGAGTTGATTCGAGGGTGTTTAGGATTGAATAATGGAAAGGAGAGAGAGGTTTAATTTATCTATTTTTACATATTTACAGCTTTTATATTCCACTGCCAGTGTATGGAGTTCTGGATGAGGTAAACATGGTTAAGAATGATTGTGTTTTGACAGGTTAATGTAGAGGAGATAGAGATGGGGCGGACAGAAGGGAAATAGCTATTATCACCATGATGTTTCTTATTTCCTCGTGCTGTGGTGCAGAGTATCACATCACTGGTCACTACTATTCTTCATTAGTCCAACTTGTACTATTGCTCCTAAGGATATAACATGGCTGCAGAGAAACATTATACTATAAAGCACACATATGTTTCTATATATACAATACTTTGGGGCTCATTTTCAAAAAAGAAAAGCATTTAAAAAGTGAAGATGGATGTTTTTCTCATCTAAACGTCCAAATAGTTATTTTCAAAACACATTTTCCAGATGTTTTTCTGTGCTGTTCATCTACAGTGCATCAGCGTGTTAGGGGCGGGATTTGGTCGTTCCTAAGAATTGGACGTTTTTTAGCCATACTGCAAAGAAACAAAAATTTCCAAGACTAAAACTAAGATATTTGGGGCTAGACCTATTTTAATAATGACTAAAGCCACAAAAAAGTGCCCTAAATGACCAGATGAGCACTGGAGGAATAAAGGAATGATCCCTCTTACTCCCCCAGTGGTCACTGACTCCCTCCCATCCCCAACCCCCAAAATATGAAAGAAACAGTACATACTAACCTCTTTGACAGCCTCAGATGTTATAGCCAGTCCGATTAGAGCAACAAGCAGGTCCCTGGAGTAGCCCTTGTGGCTGGATCCAGGCCAATGATCCACTCTAACTGTTGCACTCATGGTGGAAAGTGTGAGCCTTCCAAAACTCACTAAACACCTACTGTATCCACCATGTAAGTGGCTATTGTAGTGGTGTATAGTTGGGTACAGTAGGTTTTTCGTGCGTTTTGAAGGGTTCACCATACAATATAAGGTGGTAATGGTGAAATGTGTACCTGAGACTTTTTATGTGAAGTCCACTGCAGTGCCCCCTGTTGTTCCCCACAGCTCTGCTGGAATGTCTGTGTGGCCTGTCTACTAAGAATGTCGGCTCCTCCTACATCCCAATGGTTTGATTTTGTGAGGTTTTCACTTGGACTTTTTTTTTTTTTTAATGGACCAAAAAGATAAATGCACAGAGTGCAAAAACATCTAGCAAGTGGCCATTTTTTGGGGAAAAAAAAAGAGACATTTTGCTGTTTTGAAAATCGCAATATTCACTATTCGGATTCTGGACGTTTTGAGAAAATGTCCAAAGTCGGATATAGACATCATATCAAAAATGCCCCTCCACATAATCTAAACTGCATTAAAAAATTTTATGGTAATAAGATGTTAGCATTTCTATTGTACACTGATTAAGGGCATTTGGGTCTGATATACTAAAAGATTTATCCTTTGATGTATTGATGGGAGGAAGGGGGAGGAAACCTTATTAACTTGTGTTTTGTTTTATCATAGTATAGCAATGAGGTCCATGTATCTATATAAAGTAGTCCTGATTGGTTGGTTGAAAAGTCAGTTGACAAGTCTTTATGATGACAATGCCATCTTGACAGTGGGGTTAACAAGAGATGGTTGAGTTTAGCTAAATAAAGTTTCTATTGAACTGTTAAAATTATATATTATGTTTGCATTTCAGAAGTTTTGAATGCATATATACATATATATATATTTTGTAGAGTGTTTCTTGAGACAGCATCTGCGAAATATGAGTCATGTTGGAGTACTGTCCCCTAGCCGATTTCTTCTCTAAAACAGATGAGTAGCAGCTACTATGTAAGATATTTTCGTAAATGTTGGTAAAAAGTTTGAGGTTTGAAGACATGCTTTTTCAGTAAAAGTTCTTGAAATTATTGAACTGTAACGATTGAAGTGTGTTAAACCTCCTTGGTGAATATTTGTACTATGTGAGTTACACCACTGAGATCAAAAACATAAGAGAGATATATAGGATATGGATATTGTACCATCGGTATGATACGTGGAGGGGCATAATCGAACG
Source organism: Microcaecilia unicolor (assembly GCF_901765095.1). Classification (NCBI taxonomy): domain Eukaryota; kingdom Metazoa; phylum Chordata; class Amphibia; order Gymnophiona; family Siphonopidae; genus Microcaecilia; species Microcaecilia unicolor. Next base: position 39,462,940 of record NC_044037.1, read on the forward strand.
AAAATGTCTATCTCCATGGGCGTTTATCTCCGAGAACGGGTCCGTGAAGGGGCGGACCGAACCGTATTTTCGAAAAAAATAGACGTCCATGTTTTATTCGACAATTTGTGAGCTGGGCGTTTTTGTTTTTCAGCGATAATGGAAAATGAAAGCGCCCAGCTCAAAAACGAATAAATCCAAGGCATTTGTTCATGGGAGGGGCCAGGATTCGTAGTGCACTGGTCCCCCTCACATGCCAGGACACCAACCGGGCACCCTAGGGGGCACTTTTACAAAAAAAAAAAAAAAAAGGTAAAAGAGCTCCCAGGTGCATAGCACCCTTCCCTTGTGTGTTGAGCCCCCCAAATCCCCCTCAAAACCCACTGCCCACAAGTCTCCACCATCTTTTGTTTCAATAATACGGTCGAGGACACCCAAATCTTGACATTTAGGTCATCCTTAGAAATGGTCGTCCCTAGCCTTGGTCGTTTCTGATTTTTGGCGATAATGGAAACTAAGGACGCCCATCTCAGAAACGACCAAATGCAAGTCCTTTGGTCATGGGAGGAGCCAGCATTCGTAGTGCACTGGTTCCCCTCACATGCCAAGACACCAACCAGGCACCCTAAGGGCACTGAAGTGGACTTAAGAATTTGCTCCCAGGTACATAGCTCCCTTACCTTGGGTGTTGAGCCTCCCAAACCCCCCAAACCCCACTACCCACAACTGTACGCCACTACCATAGCCCTTACGGGTGAAGGGGGGCACCTAGATGTGGGTACAATGGGTTTCTGATGGGTTTTGGAGGGCTCACATTTATCACCACAAGTGTAACAGGTCGGGGGGATAGGCCTGGGTACATCTGCCTGAAGTGCACTGCACCCACTAAAACTGCTCCAGTGACCTGCATGCTGCTGTGATGGACCTGAGTATGACATTTGAAGCTGGCATAGAGGCTGGCAAAAAAGATTTTTAAAGAGTTTTTTGAGGGTGGGATGGGGTTAGTCACCACTGGGGGAGTAAGGGGAGGTCATCCCCGATTCTGTCCGGTGGTCATCTGGTCGGTTCGGGCCCCTTTTTGTGGCTTGGTCATAAGAAAAACAGGACCAGGTAAAGTCGTCCAAATGCTCATCAGGGATGCCCTTTTTTTTCCATTATGAGTCAAGGACGCCCATGTGTTAGGCACACCCAAGTCCCGCCTTCGCTATGCCTCCAACACGCCCCCATGAACTTTGGTCATCCTCGCGACGGAAAGCAGTTGGCAATGCCCAAAATCGACTTTCGATTATGCCGATTTGGGCGACCCTGTGAGAAGGACGCCCATCTTCCGATTTGTGTTGAAAGATGGGCGTCCTTCTCTTTCGAAAATAAGCCTGATTGTGTACAAAATTAGGACAACTTTTTTTTTTCTGACCTAAGTTTATGCGCTTACTTATCTGGTTAGCAGATTGAATATCGCTGCTAGCCAGCTAAGTTGTGACTTCATCCAAACTCCACCCCTGGAACACCCCCCCCCCCCAGCCTATCAGGTTAGGGAATGGCTATTAGCAGTGAGCAGTTTCTCTCATTAACGTATACTGTTGTTTGATAGTGCATTATTCTTCCATAGTGCATACAATCCTTCAATGTCAATGACATTCCCTACGTGATTTCAAAAGCATACACATCCCTACCAATCAGTATCCTAGTATCACCATCCTGTTGGCACAGACCTGCTTGGCTTCTGGGGAATTGCAATCTGTAAACACCAGTCCCCTACCCTATGCTCTACAGTATAATTGAGTTGTGTCCCCTTTAGATAACAACATAAAAATATAAGAAAAAACATATTGAGTCAGAGCAAGATCTATTGAACCCAGCATCCTGTCTCCAAAAGTGGCCATTCTGTGTTGGAAGCACCCAGCAAATCCAAGAAAGTAGGTCTATTTCTCATAACTCATTTCCCTATTTTAATTGTTTCACCCCACTCATGACTCTATAGAATTCTATCATAGCCCTTTTAGTTGTCTTTTGTCCAGACTGAAGAATCCTACCCTATTTAGCCTTTCTTCATAAGGGAGGTGTTCTTTCCCCTTTATCACTTTTGTCACTCTTCTCTGAACCTGGATAAAAGGTACATGTGGACTTCACAGCAAACAACCAGTTTGAAAACTGCTCCCATTCATGTTAGGCTTCCCCTTTTTTCTTCTCGTTCTTTTTTTCCCAACTGTACGACAATGTCTTCTTTATGTGTGTTAAAATGTTTTATTTTCCAATAAAACTAAGCAGAATATAGCCTGGTCATTTGAGAGGGAGCCTGCACAAATGATGGAAAAGCTGGCAGGTGGGCAGGCTGCTGTAAAACGAAAGCCATTGGAGAAAAAAACAGTGTGATATCATTTGTAAAGATTGGGAACGCATGCTATGTGAGCTGTACATTATAGGGTTACCACGGTCAGTGGGCATGATTCCCTGTTGTCAGGGTGCTGCCTCATAAGAATTCTGGAATGTATAGTGAAGCGAAGCTGAGCAAATCTGTATTCCCAAATCCTCCAAAGGCATCCCTCTGGCTACAATAGAGAAGACTCTAAGTTACCAGATACACTTATTGTTAGCTAATAGAAAATTACAGATTTTGTCATTTTTATTTACTCACTTTCATAAACACACCTAATCATTTAATCACCCCCTTTCCAAACCTCCCACAAAAGAAAATCAAAAGCAAACATTTTTTTTTCTATAATGTTTTGAATTTTACAATGAGGTTGTCCAAGATATGCTTTTGCTTTATGTCCCCCCCCCCCCCCAAATTAGAACATTTTTTATAGTAAATTTAGAATTGCAGTGCAAACTACCTCTCCAAAAGACAAAGGAATTCAGATTTTTAAAAGAGCTGGAAGATTAACTTACCCTTGCTAATTAACTTCTCATTTTTTATTTCATGTGCAACGAATGCAAATTTATTTGCCAGTTCTTTATGTAATTGTCAAGGCAGCAATAACTATGCTCTCAATTTGTTTGCTTGAACTGAAAATGACTATATATTTTACTCTGAAAAAGTTTCCCAGTGTTTTCCAGAGAGATAAGTTTGGGAAAGGCACACCTAGGGGTCTGTTTAAGAAGCCACGTTAGCGGCTGTCCATGCACTAGTGCTGCTTAATAAACCAGAGCATTAATCTGCTATAGGAAAGGTAAGGTAAACACCAGAGATCCAGTGGGTTCCTTGGTTTGCAACAAAAAAGCAAAGTAGCCAGACCAGGCACGTTTTTTTAGTCACTATTTTCCTTCATAGTCACTGTTTCTATATAATGATTCATTAATGTACAATTGTTGATATCTACATCTATATAAAATGTTTGAGAAAAATCAATTAATGAATGCCTGCAAGTGGGTAAGTTTTGAATACATAACCTTCTCTACAACTAACTTCTTTACTTCTCCTATTAGAGAATCAAGGCCAGCTGCAGAATCTGGAGGCTTTTCAAGACAATTTTCTCAGACATGACAAATGTATGAATGGGCCAACAGGTGAGAAAAATGAGGTATAAGCTTAGGAGCCCTTTTACTAAAAGGTGTTAAGCCCTAACATCTTTGATTTTAAAGCAGGATACAAATTTATGAAAGAAAGAAAGAAATTATCCCCCTGTGGTTGTGCGTTAACCCCTGGTTTCTATATATGGTGTCCAAATTTGGGGGCCTATCTGAGATGCGTGCGCAACTTAATTGGATAGCGAGCCATTAACAAGCAATAATTGGAGGGTAACAACCAATTAGGATTTGCACTTATCTGACTGCGCACTATTCTATAATGCTGGGCACCCCCAAATCCCAGCATGTGCAACCCAAAAGAAGGCATGGCCAAGGGAGGGGCATGGACTGGTCAGGAGCACTCTGAAAAGTTGGGTGCAGTGCTATAGAATATGGGGAATCGGCGCTCAACTTGTGCCAGCACATAAGTACATAAGTACATAAGTAATGCCACACTGGGAAAAGACCAAAGGTCTATCGAGCCCAGCATCCTGTCCATGACAGTGGCCCATCCAGGCCAAGGGCACCTGGCAAGCTTCCCAAACGTACAAACATTCTATACATGTTATTCCTGGAATTGTGGATTTTTCCCAAGTCCATTTAGTAGCGGTTTATGGACTTGTCCTTTAGGAAACGGTCTAACCCCTTTTAAAACTCTGCCAAGCTAACCACCTTCACCACGTTCTCCGGCAACGAATTCCAGAGTTTAATTACGTGTTGGGTGAAGAAACATTTTCTCCGATTTGTTTTAAATTTACTACACTGTAGTTTCATCGCATGCCCCCTAGTCCTAGTATTTTTGGAAAGCGTGAACATCCACCTGTTCCACTTCACTCATTATTTTATATACCTCTATCATGTCTCCCCTCAGTATTTATAGCAGGGTTCAGCTGGTGTAAGTCCAGTGCACAGAATTGAGTATGGGAATCAAATCTAAGCACTATTCTGTAAAGGGTGTGTGCCCCTTACATGATAGCACTTGCGATGATTCTTTATTGTGTTGAATTTTGAGCACCATTTAGAGAATTCTCCCCTAAGCATATGGTAACTTTTTTTTACAAATCAGATGAAAGATGGTGGGAAAATACTGCCACAGTAACAAAACAAGCAATCCAAAGGGTGGAAGAAAATGTTACAGTGAGTTGAGGAGTAGCCTAGTGGTTAGAGCACCAGCCTTGATTTCAAGAGGTCCTTGGTTCAAATCCCACTGCCTCTCCTTGTAATCTTGGGCAAATCATTAAGCCCTCAGGTACAAAATTAGAGTGTGAGCCCTCCAGAGACAGAGAAATACCCAATTTACCTGAATGTAACTCACCTTGAGCTCCTACTAAAAAAGGTGTGAGGAAAAATCCAAATAAAACGGAAGTCCAATATCTTCAACATAAAAGTTTATTCTTCAAATAAATGTGACATATATCATCCAGACCCAACACAGGCCATGTTTATGCAAGATACCCCAACGCAGCACAGGACGTGCTAATTCTATAGGGGTGGTTTGATTTCATTACAAAATACTAGTGCAAACCCGCATCAGTGCACCCAAAAGAATGCTTGCTCGTTTACACCAAAGCAATGGCAGTCATAAGTGGAAGCACCTAAAAATGACATTCCGTAGTATTCCATAAGATGTGCACATTGATGGAGAACACAACCATGGCCTACCCATGCCCCACCCACATGAATGCCCCCTTTGCAAGCGCTGGCTAAGGTACTTATGTGCTACCTTACAAAATGGTGTATAGTGCATTAGCGCTCATAACTGCCCATATAGGTGCTCCTTTGCAAGTGCAAGGCATACATAACTGCGGTGCACCATTTTTATTTCGGCTGTATCAAATATTCGTATTTGATTCGGCCCCAAATATGTTATTTGTATTTGGATAAATAGTGATTTAAATTCAAATACAAATAATCTGCGGCTCTACTATGTTAAATCTTATGGAAATAAACACCTGGGGCTAGATTCTATATGGCGTCTAAAACATTGGCGCCAAAAAAACGCCGCTTAAGCATTATTCTGTAAGCCACATCTTAAAATTCAGCATGGTTTATAGAATAATGCTTAAGCTTTACGGCTGTGTGTAAGTTGAGGTGCCACCATTTTCACTAACGAAACATGACGCAAATTCCTGTGCCTACATTTAAACAGAGCACTTTTATTCTGTAATTATGCACATAACTCAAAATCACACCCCAATACCATCCCAAATCACCAATGACTATCCCCTTTTCATGCCCCCTTTTTTGGGCCAGGGGTAAATTTTAGGTGTGGCTCATGCACCCAATTTTACACACATAACACCCAATTAAATCTAATTAGTGCCAATAATTGGCTTGTTATCTTATTAAATTGAATGCGCAAAAAATTGGCACCGTGCCTAAATTTGTGCACCCATTTTTTTGGCAACCTTTACAGAATCAGGAGGGTTGATCTCTGATTTCATGTGGCTTGTTTTATTATTTGTTATGTTAAAGCTCAATATCCATTATTCATATTCAGTATTCATATTCTGCCGAATATTTTTCATTATTCGTATTCAGCCAAATAGTAAAATATGAGGATCATAAAAAATTACAAGATGACCTTACGAAACTGGGAGACTGGGCATCTAAAAGCAAGTGCAAAGTGATGCATGTGGGAAAGAGGAACCCAAATTATAGTTATGTAATGCAAGGTACCACATCTAGGCTTCATCGTTGATGATACGTTGAAACCCTCTGCTCAGTGTGCAGTGTCCACTAAGAAAGCAAACAGAATGTTAGATATTATTAGGAAAGGGATGGAAAACAAAAATGAGGATGTTATAATGCCTTTGTATTGATCCATTGTGCAACCGCACCTCGAATATTGTGCTCAATTCTGGTCACCACATCTCAAAAAAGATACAGTGGAATTAAAAAAGGTACAGTGAAGGGTGACAAAAATGATAAAGGGGGTGGGACGACTTCCCTATGAGGAAAGGCTAAAGCGGCTAGGGCTGTTCAGCTTGGAGAAAAGACGTCTGAAGGGAGATAAGATAGAGGCCTATAAAATAATGAGTGGAGTGGAACAGGTAGACCTGAATCATTTGTTTACTCTTTCCAAAAATACTAGGACTAGGGGAAACGCAATGAAACTAGAAAGTAGTAAATTTAAAACGAATCCGAGAAAATATTTCTTCACTCAACGTGTAATTAAACTCTGGAATTCATTGCCAGAGAGTGTAGTAAAAGCAGTTAGCTTAGTGGAGTTTAAAAAAGGTTTGGGTAGCTTCCTAAAGGAAAAGTCCATAGACCATTATTAAAATGGACTTGGGGAAAATCCATTGCTTATTTCTAGAATAAGCAGCATAAAATGTATTGTACTATTTTCGAATCTTGCCAGGTACTTGTGACCTGGATTGGCCACTGTTGGAAACAGGATGCTGGGCTTGATGGACCTTCAGTCTGTCCCAGTATTGCAGTACTTATGTACTTATGTTATTCGGTACAGCTCTAATTTCTTTTAAGTCTGCCAGTTTCCCTTCAGCTCCTGGCTCTTTTGAGAGGAAACCTGACTAAGCAAAATTATGAAGAGGAGATTTTCTTTCTTCAGCATTTTTCAGTAAGCATTTACTATAATCAAAACTGTAAGTTTCAGAAATATGAACACTGTTGGTTTGGTGAAAATAAGCTACATTTATTTATTTATTTGTTACATTTATACCCCGCATTTTCCCACCTTTTTGCAGGCTCAATGTGGCTTACAAAGTACCGTGAAGGCATTTGCCATTACAGTTGATAACAAATAAAGATTGTGTTGTAGACAAATGAGGTAGATGTGATTCAGGCGTCATGGGGTCAAGGAATGAGGATAGTAGATTGTCCAGTACGATCATTGATTATATTGTGTTGCCGGGTGTGGGGAGTTATGTTGGATCAGTGGGGTAGACTTTTTTGAAGAGGTGGGTTTTTAATGATATCCTGAAGTTTAGATGGTCATGGATTGTTTTTATGGCATTCGGGAGTCCATTCCATAGTTGTGCGCTTATGTAGAAGAAGCTGGATGCATAAGTTGTTTTGTATTTTAGCCCTTTGCAGTTTGGGTAATGTAGGTTTAGGTAAGATCGTGCTGATCCGAATCTGTTTTGTAGTTGGTAGGTCTATGAGGTCTGTCATGTATCCTGGGACTACGCCGTAGATGATTTTATGAACCAGAGTGCAGATTTTGAAGATGATCCATTCTTTGATTGGGAGCCAGTGCAGCTTTTTTCAAAGGGGTTTAGCACTTTCAAATCGTGTTTTCCCATATATCAGTCTGGCTGCTGTGTTTTGGGTGGTCTGAAGTTTTTTTGTGAGTTCTTTGCATCCCGCGTATATTCCGTTGCAGTAATCTGCATGACTTAGGACCATTGATTGTATTAGTTTACGAAAGGTATCCCTCAGGAAGAAAGGTTTTATACGTTTGAGTTTCCACATTGAGTAGAACATTTTCTTTATTACGGTTTTTATTTGGCTCTCGAGAGTGAGGTTGTGGTCGATTGTGACGCCGTGTATTTTTAGGCTGTTTGAAATAGGGAGTGTGTGTCCTGGGGTGTTTAAGGTTGGGGGTTTGTTGAGATGAGAGGATCAGGTAGTGTGTTTTTTCAGTGTTCAGTTTCAGTTTCTATATAGACAAACATGTCTCAAATAGACATAAGTTGTTCTATACATTCATTGACATATATCTCATAGGAACTACTCTAAGTTGGCAGCCAGCCTGAGAATATCTGTGTATGGCAGATGCTCTACCTCATTCTTTCCTGACTTGAGTTATTATGATTAAGGTGAACACGATCAGTAACCGTGGAAATCTAGATGATGGAGGGAGAGCATGTTGTTAAAGGCATTGTTAAAGGACCAGGCTAAAGTCGATTGTAAAGAGTCACAAATCAGTCACCACTGTAAAATATATTTCTTTTTGCAGCTTTTTAAAAAGTGGGCGGCATCGAAACTTCTTGTTCTCTCTAGCCAATAAAAAATATACATGTGTGCTAAAGGATTATCATTATTCAAACAATACAGTCAACCTTGACCAACTAGTTTTGGCTATCAAATTGATAAATTAATAGAGCACACCCTGCACCAATTTAGTAATTCATGTCAATCATTTCTCCCCACAACAGTCTTTTACTGTAGTTTATTTATTTAACACATTTATACCCCACATTTTCCCACTAGTTGCAGGCTCAATGTGGCTTACACAATAACATGGGTAGGCTACAGTTCAGTATAATATCATTAAACAATGTCGTAGTAAAATATTAATCGTAAATGTATCGTCTAAGACAACAAAGATAATAAAAGATGATGGGAAAACATTAGGGTCCATAAATTTTGCTGAACAGATAAGAGAGAAACTAAGTAACATCTTGAACAGGGTAGTCTTTAATAATTTCCTGAAGTTTAGATGATTCTGAGTTGATTTTAAGAGTTTAGGCAGTGCATTCCATAGCTGAGTTCCTATGAAGGAGAAGCTTGATGCGTAGGTAGATTTGTATTTGAGGCCATTGCAATCTGAATAATGTAAAATTAAATAGGATCGGGAAAGACTGGAACTATTTCTGGGTGGTAGATCTATAAGATTTAACATGTATCCAGGAACTTCACCATAAATGATCCTATGAATCAAGGTGCAAATTTTAAAGGCAATATGTTCCTTGATGGAAAGCCAATATAGTTTTTCTCAAAGGGGCTTGGCAGATTCAAATTTAGATTTTCCAAAGATCATTCTCGCTGCTGTATTCTGTGCAGTCTGAAGTTTCTTGATTAGCTGTTCTTTGCAACCTGCATAGAATGCTGTTGCAGTAATCTAAATGGCTTAGTACCATTGATTGTATTAGGTTGCGGAAAACATCTCGAGGAAAGAAAGGTTTTATACGCTTGAGTTTCCACATTGAGTAAAACATTTTCTTTGTGGTGCAATTTACTTGGGTTTCCAGGGTCAGGTGCCGATCAATTGTGACACCCAAGTAGTTTTAGACTATCAGCAATAGGGAGGGTGTAGTTGGGGATATTTAAAGTTGTAGGTTTAAATTTATTATACTGAAAGGATAAGATGAGGCAATGCGTCTTCTGTGTTCAGTTTTAGTTGAAATGAGTTAGCCCACTCGTCCATAGTACTCAAGCCTAACCTAATTAAATAGGCAATTTCAGTCAAGTCCTGACTAAAAGGTATATAGATTGTCACACCGTCAGCATAAACAAATGGATTTAAACCTAGGTTGGATAGAGAATTAGCCAATGGAATCATCATAATATTAAAGAGTGTTGGTGATAGAGGTGAACCTTGAGGGACTCTGCAGACTGCTTTCCATGAGGATGATATAATTGAATTCAATTTCACCCTATATGATCTACATGATAGAAAGCCCTTAATCCATCTGAGTACGTCAGTTATAGCTCCCCCAACAGCACAGAATTCTACTATTTCAGATGCTTCAGGATGTTTGGCAGGCTTCCTGTTCTAGTAACTCCCAGGAAAATCCACTCATCCTCTCCGGGGCCCAAGAAGATTTTCTTGAGGTGGTAACACCTGTATTAAATGTCCTTTGGCTCACTTTGAATAAGTGTTTCCCATAGTTTCAAAACTTCTCTCTACTAACCTCTTACCTCCAGAGTAAAGTCCATCCTGAATTCACTGTACCTTAATCATTGTGGGGGTCTTTTACTAAAGATTAGCTCGAGTTATCTGCAGCAGGGCCCACTTTGTTCCTATGGGCCCTGCTGTAGATAACTTGAGCTAACCTTTAGTAAAAGACCCCTTGTATTTCTTTCATTCATCTAGACTTCATTACTATTTCTCTGTACAATTTACCAAAATATTGTGAATAAAATACCTTGAAAATACCTGTACAGTGAATGTTATAAAATAATTGGTAAAAGATATCACCTTTTCTACTGAGGTAATTAAAAACCAGTAAATACCCTGCCTGGGGGAATTACTGTTCAATTAGATTGTTAAACATTGATGAATCATGGCTGAATATATCAAATAGTAACAAAAGACTGTGTTGTTCTGTCTCATTGATTTGTGGTTTATTGGATACGAATATGATACTGCAGATGACAGCTTTTCATTTCTCATCTACTTCAATATGTGCCAAAAAAACAACCAAAGAAAACCTATTAACAACATTTCATGTGTATTATTAACTGTTCTTCTGCAAGAAAATCTGAAATAACTCTTTAAATGTAATATTTATTTATTTAGATTTTGCTCACACCTTTTTCAGTAGTAGCTCAAGGTGAGTTACATTCAGGTACACTGGATATTTCTCTGTCCCAGGAGGGCTCACAATCTAAGTTTGTACCTGAGGCAATGGACTTGCCCAAGATCACAAGGAGCAGCAGTGGGATTTGAGCCAGCCACCTCTGGATTGCAAGACCAGTGCTCTAACCAGACATAAAAAATGCTGGAGATATCCAAATAAACATGTGAAATGTGCCTTGCACAAGTAAGTACACAGAAAAACATCATTTATTTGTGTATATACACTATAAGATAGTGCATATATGTTGTAGTGTGTAATAGCAAGGTGGTGCACGCACATGGATAGAACATGGGAGAGGTGTGGACATGTCTCCAACATATGCATGCAATTTACAGAATACTATAAATTATACATATTGCATGAACATAAGAACATAAGCAATCTATATCCTGTTCAAACAAGACCTAGCTGAAATCACAAACGAAATCACACACAGCCTCCAAATAATGAACTCATGGGCGGACGCATTCCAACTAAAGCTAAACGCTGGAAAAAAACACAATGTCTCATCCTGTCCTTACAATACAACACAAACAAACCCAATACCATAATCACCCCAGATTACACCATACCGGTTTCAGATAGCCTGAAAATCCTGGGAGTCACAATTGACCGAAATCTCACATTCGAAGATCATGCGAAAAATACAGTAAAGAAAATGTTCCACTCAATGTGGAAACTTAAGAGAATCAAACCTTTTTTCCCAAGGGAAGTATTCCGCAGCCTAGTGCAATCAATGGTACTCAGACACCTAGACTATTGCAATGCCATTTATGCCGGATGCAAAGAACAAATCATCAAGTAGCTTCAGACCGCTCAAAACACAGCAGCCAGACTCATATTTGGGAAAGCGAAATACGAAAGTGCCAAACCTCTAAGAGAAAAACTACACTGGCTCCCACTAAAAGAACGTATTGCATTCAAAGTTTGCACCCTGGTCCACAAAATCATTCACGGAGAAGCGCCGACATACATGTCAGACCTTATAGACTTAACTATGAGGAATGCAAAAAGATCATCACGCACATTCCTTTATCTCCATTATCCTAATTGCAAAGGGCTAAAATATAAATCCACATACGTGACCAGTTTCTCATACATCTGCACGCAGCTATGGTACGCATTACCGAAGGCCATAAAAACAACGCAGGACCTAACCATCTTCCGAAGACTACTGAAAACAGATCTTTTCAAGAAGGCATACCATAAGCATTCATAGTAAATACTGAAAAAAACAACACCATACACAATATATACAAAACCGAACTTTTATTACATGACTGATTAAACTCTCTGAAATTAATGAGGAGTGGCCTAGTGGTTAGGGTGGTGGACTTTGGTCCTGAGGAACTGAGTTCAATTCCCACTTCAGGCACAGGCAGCTCCTTGTGACTCTGGGCAAGTCACTTAACCCTCCATTGCCCCATGTAAGCCGCATTGAGCCTGCCATGAGTGGGAAAGCACGGGGTACAAATGTAACAAAAAAAAAAAAAATTAAGCAATACCACTTTAAACTGTATGCTGAATAGGGACTCTATATAGTCTCCATTCTAACTATGTTATGTTACATGTTTAGTACCAAGTATGTATGCACCTTAACGCAATACTATTTGTAACTCTGTTATCCAGAAATGGTGATGGTCTGCAAGGCAACCGCCATTACGGCAAATGTAAGCAACATTGAGCCTGCAAATTGGTGGGAAAATGTGGGATACAAATGCTACAAATAAATATAAATAAATAAATAAATACGGGGACAGACTGAAGGTCCATCAAGCCCAGTATCCTGTTTCCAACAGTGGCCAATCCAGGTCACAAGTACCTGGCAAGATCCCAGAACAGTAAAACTGATATTATGCTGCTTATCTTAGAAATAAGCAGAGGATTTTCCTAAGTTCACCTTAATAATGGCTTATGGACTTTTCTTTGAGGAGGTCCTTTTACTAAGGTAAATAGACCCCACAGCATGAAATGGAACTCTGGTATGTTAGCCCACACTAAGAAGGTCGTGTTTTTTAGCAAATCTGGGGCCCTGAAAAATGGCCTGCAGTAGTGTAGATGTGTGTTTTCAGCGCACGCAGAATTATTGTTCAACGCAACTGCAAAAAAAATGCGTTTTTAAAATTATTGCAGAAAATGGACATGCAGCAAAATTGCTGCGCGTCCATTTGGGGTCTGAGACCTTACTTCCAGCCATTGACTTAGCGGTAAGGTCTCACACGGTAACCGGGCGGTAATGACCTACGCGCGCCAAATGCAACTTGATGCGTGTAGCTGACGTGCGCCAGAAATTAAAAAATAATTTTGGGATGTGTGTAGCAGATGCTGTGAGGGCCACGTGGTAACCGGGCAGTAACTCCACCTATGCGGCTTAGTAAAAGGGCTCCTTAGGAAATTATCCAAACCTTTTGTAAACCCCGCTAAGCTAACTGCTTTTACCACATTTTCTGGCAATGAATTCCAGACTTTAATTATTTACACAGTGAGTGAAGAAATATTTTCTCCATTTTCTTTTAAATTTACTACTTACTAGCTTCAGTGCATGCCCCCTAGTTCTAGTATTTTTGGAAATAGTAAACAAGCGATTTACCTCTCTCTGTTCCACTCCACTCCACTCTGTATTTTATAGACCTCTATCATATCTCCCCTCAGCCGTCTCTTCTCCAAGCTGAACAGCCCTAGCCGCTTTAGCCTTTCCTCATAGGGAAGTTGTCCTGCCCCCTTTATCATTTTTGTGTGCCCATTTACACCTGCCATTGAAATGGTCACACCGATATTTAGGTGCATCATTTTGAGTTCATGCTAGCATTTTGTAAAGCCATCTTTTTTTTTTGTTACATTTGTACCCCGCGCTTTCCCACTCATAGCAGGTTCAATGCAGCTTACATATTATATACAGGTACTTATTTGTACCTGGGGCAATGGAGGGTTAAGTGACTTGCCCAGAGTCAGAAGGAGCTGCCTGTGCCTGCAGTGGGAATCCAGCCCAGTTCCCCAGGACCAAAGTCCACCACACTAGGCCATTTCTCCACTCTTGGCACACAGATGCTGTTATAGAACTGATGCTCAGTGCATAGCATCAGTCCATCTAGCTGGACATGCCGAGCAGGGGCGTAGCCAGACAACAGATTTTGGGTGGGCCTAGGCAAGAATTGGATGGGCACCAAGTGTTCTTCTCCCCCCCCCCCCCCCCCCCCCAAAAAAAAAAAATCTCAGCTGGTGTGAAAACGCTTCTTTCCACCTTGGCAGCAGGAATGCACTGAAAACTGAGCATTTGCAGGTGCCGGGGTTGTGGAGAGTAGCGTTTTTGTTACCATCAGGGGGAAATCTTCAGCTGGCGGAGCTTGGGATTCCCACCAGTTACCACTAAACATGTGCTACTGTTGGATGGGCCTGAGCCATAAATGGGTGGGCCCTGGCCCACCCAAGCCCACCTGTGGCTACGCCACTGATGCCAAGTTATAGAACTGCCCCCAAATTTGTTTTTATAAAGCAATAAGTCCAACCAGGGACCCTGTTTACTAAGGTGCGCTAGCGTTTTTAGTGAGTGCTAAAATTAGTGTCTGCTAAATGCTAGAGATACCCATATATTCCTATGGGTGTCTCTAGTGTTAGCAGGTGCTAATTTTTAGTGCATGCTAAAAATGCTTGTACTCCTAGAGCGCAGCTTAGTAAACAGGGCCCCAGATTTGCTAAAATACACGACCTTCTTAGTGTGGGCTAACATACCAGAGTTCCATTTCATGCTGTGGGGTCTATTTACCAATAGCAGATATTGATGCAACGGTACATCATGAGTTCTAAATCTCACTCTTCCAGCTCAAACCTGTTCAGAAAGAATGTATTCTGAGCTGATGTTGCAGACCTTTCCCCCCCCCCCCCCCCCCCAAAAGTGTTTCTTTTCATCTGTGTTGCTGACAAAGCCTTTTAAAAAAACTGGGCTTCAATAGCCTGGACGTTTTAGACCTGATGCTGTATTTTCTTGAAAAACCATGTGAAGAATAATTATTATAGAGACATTTAAAAATGAAAGACATGATTGATTTTGTCATTCCAACACTTGCAAAAAAAAAAAAATTACAAATGCTGGGACTGATTTATTAAATATTTGCACCAGTTTTGGTAATGTGCAAGCACCTTACACCTAATTTAACAACAAAGCATGCATGCAGATCCAGTGGAAAAACACTGGTGAACCAGGGCAAAGCTAGCAGAAACATTTCAGAACTGAGGCCTTCTGTCAGATGTGTATGCATATCAACAAAGCAAGTTCTGAAATGCTAGATATATTTTTTTTAATGCTCAGGTAGGTAATTCTGCTTCAGTGTTGTGACACTTTTCTCTTAAAAAGACGGACGGGTGGAACAGTGAAATCTATTCCATAGGACACTTTCTCGAGTTTGAAGATTTCTCATTTGGGAGGGAGAAAAGCTTCTTATCCCCCTGATGTTGCTTCATACAGAAGATTACACCCCCACCAACCTTCCGCTCAAGATTGGATCAATGCAGAGAAGTGTTCTTTGATGGACTTTCAGCCACTGTGATCTCCCAGCCCGAGAGGTTTAAAGGATGAGCAGATCAATTCAGGACCACTGAACTGCATTTCCATTGCATAAGGGCCCCTCCCCCGGGCTTTGTCCTTGCAAACTCAGCTCCTCCTACTTTTATCACCCTTCTTTCATGCTTTGTTTAGCAAACACAAAACGTGCTTTGTTTGTTGCTGGGTCTTCTTTAAGCTTTGCATAAAACAATTTAAAGTGTTGTAAAGCTGTGTACCTGAGAACACCTTCGGGGTCAAAACCAGTTTAGAACAAATTATTTCAGTTTCTAGAGGATTTCTTAAAAAAAAAAAAATAGGTCCTGAAATTTTGTGTCAATTAATTTTGTACCTGCTACAGCTAGTTTATTCGTAATCATTTCACTTTGCATCTCTTTTCTCCTTTACTTAAAAATATTGCTCATGACCTTTATCCATTAACAAGTTATATTTTACTTATTCTGACACTTTTTGAAATAACCAAAACAAGTATGCTCGTAAATACCAAGTCAATGGGGACTCGAAATCACACTGAAAACATATTTCCCACGTTTGGATTTCTTAGCCTTCACCAAGCAAATCCTGCACTGTTTAAAAATACTCCTTGACCTGTAATCTGCAGCATTTGGAGGTATGCAAAGAATTATGTATATGAACATGCTCCTTCAAGGCAGAACTGAATGTTTCCCCAATCTTCCATGCATACTTGGCAATTTACGCAGGTTAGGCATTTTGCTGTAATACATAGATAAATAAATAAATAAATAATCACTCAGCCTAGCAGATACTGGTCCTAGAATTAGATTGTAAGCTCTATTGAGCAAGGACTGTCTCTCCATGTTTAAGTGTGAAGCGCTGCATACGTCCGGTAGCGCTACAGAAATGATAAGTAGTAGTAGTAGAATTATGAGACAGATGAATTTCCTGTGAGTTAGTGATACGTTTTTGCAAAAATGTGCTATGGATGCAAATGAACTCTTGAGTTATCGTTTTGGCAAAAGCCAGCATGTGAAGGCTTTTTTGCACACTAGTATTGACGAAGGGTACCTTTTACTATGCTGTAGTAAAAATAGGCCTTAGGATGCCCTTACACAACTCTTTCCCACACATTAAGGCCATTTTTACCATGGCCATAAAAACCCTGATTTTCAAAAAAAGTTTTTTGCATTAATGGCCATTAGCACCCAGCCATTTTTTAAAGTTAGCATGGAAGCATTTACCAACATCTATTTTGTAGGCGGAAAGGACTCCTGCATTATCTGTGTGGTAACCAGTTATCATGTGATAATGTAGATCTACTAATTGATTAGCACAAGAATGTCCACTCTCCACCTCTGACATGCCCCCTCAAAAAAAATGCTAAAAATTATTGAGCATCAAGTTAGCATACACACTTCACAAACAACCATGCGATGCTCTAGTGCAATCCTGCAAAGTCCGTTTTATGCTGCATTAGGTGAGCATTAGTGCCTAACGCAGCTTAATAAAAGAGTCCCAAAATTCATTATTTATGAGTTGCTTTGAATAATTTTGCAGCTCATAAGTAATGAATGTAAATAAACTTTTGCACATAGCCAACAACATGCAAAAGTTCACTATTTCCAGAGGAATTTTGTGATTCATTGATAGATTGATTTTTGCAAAAAAAAAAAACCAAACAAAAACAATACATTGAAAAACATACAAAACACTCAGGGGTCCTTTTACTAAGGTGCGCTGAAAAATGGCTTGCGGTAGTGTAGGCTTGGGTTTTGGGCATGCGCCGATCCATTTTTCAGCACACCTATAAAAATGGACGTGTGGCAAAATCAAAATTGGCACGCATCCATTTTGGGTCTGAAACTTAACCACCAGCCATTGACCTAGCGATAAAGTCTCACGTGGTAACCAGGTGGTAATGACCTACGTGCGTCAAATGCCGCTTGGTGTGCGTCCGATATGCACGTCCACAAATAAAAATTATTTTTCAGACGCACATATCAGATGCGTGCCAAAAATGAAATTACTGCAAGAACCATTTTGGCATGCATTGGGCTCGCATAGACACTTAGTAAAAGGGCCCCTCAGCATTTTGCCATTGTGCAGGGTTTTGTTTACACACTGGCCCCTGTTGTGAAAATATGTTGTAGATTAGTACATCAGTGTTTGGATTTGTTTAACCTCTTTTTTATTCTTATATCTAAAACAAATGGATTACATGCTTCTTTTGTTTTCTGTAAGAGTCAACATACGAGTTGTAAGTGATAATTTTTTTATTGGACTAACTTAATACATTTGTGACTCATTTGAGGATAAATACCTCAAAACTCTAAACACAAGGATTATCAGTGCTAAATCTTCCCCGGGAAACTGCATCCTCATTCAAAATACCCAAGGAAAAGTCTACTACAAGGCAAGGAGATGTTAACATAAAATTCAGACCTAGAAATCCTAAGGAAAACCACAACAGACCTTCAACCACTACTGCTGGAGGATGAATTACTACAAGAAATATTTCCTGCTTCCTAGTAGTGTAGCAAGGGCAGGGCAGTGGGGGTGGTCCGCCCCGGATGCACGCTGCTGGAGGATGCAGAGAGCACCCACGCACCTGTTGGCCTCGCTGGTTCCCTGCTCCCTCTGCCCCGGAACAGGTTACTTCCTGTTCCGGGGCAGAGGGAGCAGGGAGCCAGTGGAGCCGACAGGCGCGCGGCTGCTCTCTGCACCCTCCAGCAGCCAAGAATACACCTGGGGGGGGGGCTTGATGCACCGGGAGGGGGGTGTCATTGCGCCAGGAGGGGCTTGTTGCACCAGGGAGGGCATGTCATTGTGCCAAGGGGGGGGGGGCTTAATGCGCCGGGGAGGGGGGTGTCATTGCGCCAGGTGGGTGTTGTGCTGCACCCTGGTGAGATGGATGCCGCTGCACCATGGGGATGCGCAGCGGCGATGTGCCCCGGGTGGCAGCCGACCTAGGATCGCCACTGCTATTTCCTCTGTTCTAGCTTACCAAAATGCCTTAGCCTTTCTAACAACTTAGGGGTCCTTTTAGTAAGGCACACTGAAAAGTGGGATGTGCTAGTGTAGGCACGTGTTTTGGGTGTGCACACAGATCCATTTTTCAACACGGCTGTAAAAAAAAGCCTTTAAAAATTTTTGCACGCATCCATCTTAGGTCTCAGACCTTACCACCACCCATTGACTTCGCGGTAAGGTCTCATGCAGTAATTGTTTACAAGTGTAGAATGATGATTACTGCCTGGTTTCCGCCACACGCAGGAAAATAAAAATTATTTTCCGATGCGCGTAGCGGACGTGCATAAAACCAAGAATTTACCGCCTACCCCTAGTATATGGCCACATGACATCTTATGAAATACCAACTCATTAAAAAAATACATATTTTGACATCAAAGCACATACTTTGCTTTGTTATTAGGATTTACTTACTGACTCTTTGAAGGGAATAGGACTTGATATACTGCCTTTCTGTGGGTTTTGCAACTACATTCAAAGCGGTTTAGATAGTATAAACCGGTACTTATTTGTACCTGGGGCAATGGAGGGTTAAGTGACTTGCCAAGAATCACCAGGAGCTGCAGTGGGAATCAAACCCAGTTCCCCAGGATCAAGATCCAATATACTAACCACTAGGCTACTGATCCACTCCACTCAGGAAGTCACTCAAGGTGGTGGACAGTAAAATTAAATCAAATATGTTTATTTATGTTTATTCCTGAGATCTATTTGTATGGACTGCCTCCATTATATGCAAATAGTTCTCTTACATACTCATTGGGGGAAATCCTGAAAACCTGACTGGTTTGCAGTCCTCGAGGACAAAGGTTGCCTACCCCTAGTATATGACATCTTCTGAAATACCAACTCATAAGAAAAATACATATTTTGACATCAAAGCACGTATTTTATTTTATTTATTTATTAGGATTTCTTTACTGACTTTTTGAAGGAATTCACTCAAGGCAGTGTACAGTAAGAATAAATGAAACATGTTTATTTATGTTTAAAGTGAAACAAAATAGTGAGGAGAAACCAAGGAGGATACAAAAAAACTTTTATTGGGTTTATAAAAACCGACCCGACACGGCCATGTTTCGGCCCTAAGGCCTGCCTCAGGGGTCTTGATCAATCTCAGCTGTTGCAGTGTAATATTATACACCGATGAGAATTTATGCACAATTTTAGGAAGAACAAAAACTTCTTTGGTCTCTTCTCCTTTGGAAATGGCGTGTTGTCAGTTAAAGAAAGCACTAATGCATGCTTAACACAACAAAAATAAAATGGCACACCACAGGCTTCCAATTCGGTATAGAATTCAATTTAAAATACTTATTCAGACTCACAAAGCAGTACACACAGGACTGCCAGGATATCTGGCTAAACTAACAGTTCTCTACACTCCTCATTGTCTTCAATCTATAAATGACCATAGACTCATTTTACCCAACTCTAAGCAAGCCTACTATGAAGTTACCCGGAAGAGTGCCTTTTATTTCCTAGACCCCTTTCTGTGGAATAGTCTTCCTCTGAGCATTCAATCAGAACCATCCTTAAAACAGTTTAAAGTCCACTTTAAGACCTGTTTCTTTACCACAGAGTTCTCCTGACTTAGCTGGGTTTTCCAAGTGGAAGAAGACTGCTATGCACTTTCTGTTTTACAAACAAAAAAAAGGATACATGTTTCTTGTTGTGATTGATGTCTTTCCTATCCATATAGTGACATTCCTATTCTAATTGTTTTTACACATTGTAAAAATGTAGATCACTTTGATTTACGCTGTAAAAAAAAGCGATTAAGCAAATTTATTAAACATAAACATAATGTTGGGATGTGCATGCACTACCCATGCGCTAAAAAATAAAATTTATTTTTGGCCAAGGGGGTGTATGTCTGGGGACAGAGAGCGGGCATGTTCTATCATAATCAGTTAGCACATTTATATGACCACACACTAACCGATTAGTTAGTGTGTGCTCAGTATGTGAGCCCTTATGCCCATAGGAACCAACTTTTCAAAATGATTAGGGGGTGTTGATTTTTTTTTTTTACAGGTGCATTCCCCCTTCCCCCCTCCTGTCCCCCCTCCCTCCTTCCCTTCCTGTCCCCCCTCCACCTCCCTCCAAGTACCAGGCCCCCCTCCCTCCTCCCTGCAAGTTCCAGGGATTCCTCCCTCCAAGTTCCAGGGCCCCTCCCTCCCACCCAGTTCCAGGGTTCACCCCCTCCGTCCCTCCCACCCACCCACCCACCCAGTTCCAGGGTCCTCCCTCCAGTTCCAGGGTCCCCCCTCCCATCCTCCCTCCCAGTTCCAGGGTCGTCGTCCCTCCCTTTGTCCCTCCCTCCCTCCATCCCTTCGAGTTCCAGGCCCCCTCACTCCGAATTTTAAAAGTCATCTATCTTACCTTGGGGTTAGGGCGGCAGCAGTGGTAAAAAGCATGCAGGCTCGGCTCGGTACTTAGTTGTTTTCCCTTCTCTCTCTCAGCTCTGGTCCCACCCTTGCGGAAACAGGAAATGAGGGCGGGACCAGAGCTGAGAGAGTGAGAAGGGAAAACAACTAAGCACCGAGCCGAGCCTACATGCTTTTTACCGCTGCTGCTGCCCTAACCCTGACGAGGTAAGATAGATTACTTTTAAAATTTGGAGGGAGGGGGCCTGGAACTCGATGGGAGGGAGGGAAGGAACGAACCTCCGGTGGGTGAAATATTGGGGGTGCTTGAGCACCCACAGCACCCACGGAGTCGGCACCTATGCTTATGCCTACATAATGGGTGGCAGTAGCGGGTTCATGTACTATTGGCCACATGCTAATTTGAAAATTAGCCCATGGCCATTAAGAAAAAAAAAAAAGAAAATTCAGGCATTTTATCCGTGGTAAAAATAGCCTTAGCGTGCAGAAAAGATCCTTTTAAGGGCACAGTAAGGCTACTTTTTACTGCAGTTTGGTAAAAGGGCCCCATAGACATTAAAAAGAGTTGAGAAAAGAACTTCACAAACTAAAAGGAAAGACCTACCACAATCACACCAGAAATATCATCATCCCTTCCATAACTCGGTCCTATCTCCACCTCCATTTTCCGAATTGTAAGGGAGTTAAGTATAAGAAAATCTTCGCCTCGTCCTTCTGTTATTGGAGTCCCAAATACTGGAACACATTACCTCGTCACCTTAAAACTCAAGAGGATCATGCCCTTTTCAAGAAGTTGTTAAAGACATTCCTCTTTGCTAAGACTTACCACTCAACTTGCCATGTTGATTAAAGTATCCCTTGTCCCTTACCCTACCTAGTTCACGTTGTTAGTTTCTTCCCTCCAACCTACTTCTTTATGCTTGACTAAGCTATTAAGTTTGTACTCTTATTTAATTCTCTGTGAGCCACATTGCGCCTGCATGAGTGGGAAAATGTGGGATATAAGTAATAAATAAATAAATAAATAAATAAATAACATCATACAAGCACCACCTTGCTTGTGGGACCATACGGGAGTGGAGTCTCGACTCTCAACAGAGCACAGGTTGAGTTAGTACATACACAAATAATATGAAATACCTTATACCAGGTGCACCATGCCCCCACCCTCCCTCCTCCAAGCAAGGGGGTGCACTAAGCAGTTGTACGGCTGTCGGCTCTGCTGGTCAGCTGCCCCCTCTGACGTCAGCTTCCTGTTCCGGGGCAGGAGACCGGCAGAGTCATCAGCTGTGCAACTGCTCAGTGCACCCCCTTGCTGCCTGCACCCGGAGTGGACCACACCCACTGCCCCACCCTTGATACACCAGTGCCTTGTACATGCTTAAAGTATATGCCTTCATTTATGCCAGCTCTTGAGCAGGTGTAAGTCATCATGCCTACGTTCAAGGCATGTTTTCTGCCATTTACACTAATATTTTATAAGAAAAGTAAAGGCCTACTTGTCTTTATACAATAGTGTCTATATATGAGCCTCTGAACATATCTATTCATAGCAACATTATAAAATTACCATCCACATGTTTCAGCTCCAAACACCCGCAAAACACATGGGAAGACTCGCTGACCTGATGAAGAAAGGATAACTTCTAAAAGCTAGTCACAGTTGTATGAAGTTATTCCAATAAACAGTATCACCTATATTTTTTGATGATCCTTATTCAAATATTCAAATGGTTAACATGACAATTACAATATTGCTATGAGAGTTAAAGTCACTATATAATCCCACTTTTTACCCCAGAACCACATTTTAAAAATCCCATTGACAAAGTGTTAATGCCTCTGTCCAATCTTACTTTTAAAGCAACATAGTATTGCACTAATAAACAATTCTTCATGACAATGCAAAAATAAATGTCATTTTTTTGCTTTATTATGTTTAAAAAGTTGTTAGTCACCTGAAAACCTGATTTGAATGTTTTTACCTATTATTATTTTGTATTTTCATTACAGTTCTCTTATTGTAATTTGCTTTAAAAATTTGATGTAAACCACATTGAACCTGAAATTGTTTGGAATAACGCCAGGTACAAATACCATAAATAAATAAATAAATAAATAAATAAATGTCCAATTAATTAAAATGTGCTTGCATAGCGTTGTTTCAGGTTATCATAAGGGAAGAATCAAGTAGAATATATGTGCAATGAACAGATTATTCCTAAACCTTAAATTCTGCATCTCATCTTCCAGTTTTCTTAAATTTTACTGAAAAAGTTCCTGAAAAGTGATCTTTGTTCATGCTGCACAATCTAATCCAACACCTGTAATTGCATATATCATCTCACATCAAAGGAATGTCATTTGAATATCCTGGGACCAATATTTAAATGTGATTTAGCTGTAGTTGAAGGCTCCTAATGATATGTTTGTTCTGTTGGTAAAGCCTGAGTATGAGAGCAAAGCTAAGAAGAGAATGAACCACCAGCATTTTCTTAGACCCAGGAAAATAAAACACTAATAACAACTTAGGCTGCTTGGTGTTAGATTTCCAGAATGCGGTTACCTGCTAGACTACAGCTGTAGAGGACATGCACTAAAGTTCTTGCATTACTGGGGCTATCAGATGACTATTACATATACCGGCAATTATCATCCTGTTGTAGGGAAGCACGGCAATTAAGATCTCACCTTTCATTCTTAGAGATTGGCTTTGAATTGCTTTGGTCTTATTTGAGTTGCAACAGATATTCCTGTCCAGAGGCACAATGTTTTAACTCTTCAATCTAGAAGCAATAGTTAGAATATATGAATTGCCTTACCTGGTCAGACCAAATGTCCGTCAAGTCCAGTATCTTGTTTCCAACAGTGGTCAATCAAGGTCAAACGTATCTGGCAGGATCCCAAACAGTAGTTAGATTCAACGCTGTTTATCCCTGGAGATAGGCAGTGGCTTTCCCCAAGTCTGCTTTATAAATAATGGTTTGTTGACTTTTCCTCCAGGAACTTGTCCAAACCTGTTTTAAATCCAGCTATATCAAATGCTTTTACTACATATTCCAGCAATAAAGGGTGAAATGACTGAACAAATATTTTTCTGATTTTTTTTTTAATGTTCTGCTTGCAAACATCATGGTGTGTCCTCTAACCTGTTCTTCTCTACTCATAATTTTATAGACCTCTATCATATCACCTTCAGCTTTCACTTCTACAAACTGAAGAGTCCTAACCTCTTTATCCTTCCTCATTTCATCTCCTTTATCATTTTATTTATACATTTTCTTCTAATTCCACTGTGGTGCTTATTTTACATGTCAGCACAAACAGCAAAGTTGACCCAGAGAATGAAGAACAGGGAAGGTTCAACCAGACAAATTTTACTGAGGAGGAACACAACCTGGCCAAGTTTTGGTTTTGCCTTTCTCAGGGGTCACCAAATTTCTTTTCAAAATAAATGCTGAAAGGTTGAGTAAAAGTACATCTTCAACAGAATATCATGTCTTCACCTGCTTGTTGCATCTGTTGAACCTTCGCCTGCTCTTTATTTTCTGGATCACCTTTGCTGTTTGTGCTGGCTGTGTGTTTCTGCAGAGGTTCGTCTCCTGTTTTCTCTCTGCCTATTTTGGACATGCCATTCAAATTTTACAGATGTATCAACCAGCACTTAAGTATTTATCTTGCATAAACATCTAAGTTCCTATTTTAAAAAGCCAGGATATACACATCTAAAACTGTAGAACATGCAAATGGAAAAGTGGTATATGTCAAGGCCCATTAAAGTGTAATATCTTTGAAGTATAACCGTGGCACATCAGCACACACCTGAAACCTCTTTATTTTCTGAAACTTACTTTATTGAATAAATGTAGGTAATTTACTCACTGTCAGTAGCTCTTCAGAAGTTATTGCCCCAGGGCAAGAGGTCTCCTAGTTCTGAGAGCTGTATCAAATGGGTGGAGTTAGAAATCCAAAGAAAAGAAGCTTTATTGCAAAGTTGGGACAGTAGTCAGGTAGATGAAGGAAGTTCAGAGATGGTGTGCTGGGTTTGTGCTATATCTTGAGAGAAAGAATGGACGAGGTAAAAGGACAAGATTACATTGGGGGGGGGGAGGGTTAGCAGGACATATGCTGTCTGAAGCAAGATGGAGAAAGTCTGACTTCATGGGCCAGAGGAGTCTAGAAAAGCACCCACACACCCAGGGTAAAGAGAAAGAAGGACCAGTAAGGACAGTGCCTGAGATCAGGTAGCAGAGGTAGTCACAGAGGGCAGTCCTCAATTGGACAGAAAGGTCATACCCTAGCTGAAACATCAGGGCAGAGATACCAAGAATAATCAGAAAATGACAGTAGGTAGACAAAGGAGCCAAGCTTGGCTGAGAAAGGAGGAGGTCTTTGTAGGAGAATAGACCACTAATAACAAGCTTTATACAAACAAGCAGGAGTGACTGGTTAGTGCAGCAGGTGAGATTTTGAGCCCTCTAGGGACAGAAAAACTACCTGCTTGTAATGTATCATTGTCCTCTGCCTTGAACCTGATGGTTAAGTGGATTATAAATGCCTAAATTAAATTAAAAGCAAAACTAGCAAAGGATACCCAGCAATGTGCAGCTTCAGGAAAAATAAACATTTATGTTTTTGAAATAGCTAAGATTAAGATTTATGTTTAGGCACATAAACATGTCCTCCAGATACACATAACCAGCGCAAAAATGTCTATGTCTGCATGGATTTTAGAACAGAATCTGTGGCAGCAGATCCAAATACAAGCAGAATCTGAGATGCCCCCCTGTTTTACACCAGAATACCTGAAGAAGTAGGCGTGCTCCCCAGAGAATGGGGAAGAAGAAAGGCAAAGCCTTGGTGTTGCCCTCCTCGAACACAGCTGGGGTTCCCACCACTTCTCAGTCTACTTTGGAGAGATTCGGGGTCATAACATCGGGGATATCGGTTCCTGCTTCGGGGAACAGCAAGGCTTTATTGCTGAATCTCAGTGGAGAGGGAGTGACTTTGAGTCCCCCTGTTGGCATGACCTCTCCAAGACCCGGAAACAGTAACGCTTCGCTGTGGAGGTCGACAGTGGAAACACCCGAAGTGGGTTAGGATTTTCACGCGATCCGAGGAGGTCCTGGCGCAGCATTGACTCCGGATAATAAACCAACTGGGGGATTGGAGAGTGAGCTCTTCCCCCCGAAGATATCTGGAGCAGTTTCTGTGGAGAAATTGGACCTGGTGAAGCCAAACAATGTCACAATGGACGCACTATGGGAAGTGCTGCAGAGTGTGAATAACTCTCTTCTTCAGATGTCAAAATTTTTTTAGGAATAAATATGTGATTATATCACTACTTATCTAACAAAGTGGAAGTCCAAGATAAAAAAATAAAACTTTGATTTCGGAAATGGTTTCTCTATGAAAATCAGTTAATCTGGTAATGAAGGACAATTTATGTTTCTTGTAAAAAATTGGAACTTCTGGAGAACCAATTAAGGAAAAATAACTTGAGAAAGATAAATTTTCCTAAAATACCCTGTATATAGAGTTATATTATTAGTGACTTTTGCCTTTGATTTAGATAGGAACAATGTTTTGAAATTGTATTTCCGACATATGGCTGATAGTTTTTTTGGGTTCAAAGATAAATATATTTTCTGACATATCAAGGGAATTGCAGACTAGGAGGTGTGAACTCTTGGCTTTTAAGCCAAGAATCATTGCCCTGGGTGGGACCTTCCTAGAGCGATTCTCTTGTAAGTGTTTTATTTCCTGATTACTTATTTGTTGAACCCAGGAAATTACAAGAGTTTGTGGAGTTGAAAGAACAGATGAAGAACCCTCTGCAGCAACTTCCTTTAAGTTACCACTGTACCGGCTGCAATTACCGATTAACCTTCCTCCCTCAGAAAATATGAATTGTAAGATTAACCATTCCGTGTTTTTCTTATTTTCTTTGAGATTGTTTTCCTGATCTTGGATCCCCCAATTGTGGACTAACAAAGATGATATTTTTCCTTAATGTTTGTTTTAATTGCTATTTTCTCTTTTCTTTCCCATTTATGTATTGGACATAAATGTAATATAAAATGAATAAATAAAATAAAAAAAAGAATCTGAGATGTCCCGACCTGGATGTCTCAATTCTGATTTGTATATTCTTTTTATAATGCTGCTGTATTCTGTTCAAGTGAAAGGTAGGAAAGTAATAAATAATAAAATGTGCTTGATCTTATAGTAGGACATATATATGAGAATCCATAAAGGCACCTATCTTAAGCTTCTATTATGAAGGCAAAATAAGCGCCTGTGTGTCATTATCAAATAAACCCCAACAGCACACAAATGCCGATGGAAAAATTTATACCTGCTCCAAAGAAGTTGCAAACGTGTGTATACTCTATCCCCCAAATTCTATATATGTGCCTGCAAATTTGGGCAAATCAAATAGATCTGGACAATTCTATTTACAGCTGTGCAGGGATGCTCATATGTCTATACCTCTAAACCCATCCCAAGCACAAATCCACTATTAATACATATTATTTTCTGTTGTGAAGGATCTTCCGAATTAATGCAAAGAGACTTGCTTGATCAATAGTTTTCTGGCAGTCAGGTGCAAATCATTATTGATCCTGTGAAGTATATTTTTTAACCATATTCATATTTTTTTAGTGATCTGTTCTCAAAATTTTCTTAAATGTAATCACAGTCCGTTTCTTAATGGCAGCAGTGCAATTCTAAATGTGTTCATTCACTTAACTGGCAGCTATACTCAAGGAGTCAAGAACCTCAACAGAGTTGGCCAGGTTTCGCAACTTTGTCCGGGCGGAGGTTCTTTCTTTATCTGCAACCTTGGTCTTCTTAATAGAAAAAATGTACATACCAGCCTCTAAGACACCTTCAGATGTCATGGCCAGTCCTATTAGAGCAGCAATTAGGTTCCTGGAATAGCCTAGTGGTCGGTGCAGTGCACTGTAGAGAAGGTGACCCAAGCCCATAATCCACTCTAACTATTATACTTGTGTTGGAAAGTGTCAGTCTCAAAAAAAAAAAAAAAAAAAACAACCCTAGTACCCTCCCTGCCCGTCTTCAAATCCTTGCTCAAAGCCCACCTCTTCAATGTCGCCTTCGGCACCTAACCATTCTACCTCTACTCAGGAAAAACTCTGGACTGCCCCAATTTGATTGTCTGCACATTTTGTCCATTAGATTGTAAGCTCCTTTGAGCAGGGACTGTCCTTCTTTGTTAAACTGTACAGTGCTGCGTAACCCTAGTAGCGCTTTAGAACTGTTAAGTAGTAGTAGTAGTACCCATATATAGGTGATACCTGCAGCCATAAGGATTATTATAGTTGGGTACAGTAGGTTTTTCATTGGTTTTGAAAGGCTCACCATACAATATAAGGGGGTAATGGTAAGATGTGTACCTAGTAGCTTTTAAGTGAAGTCTACTGTAGTGCCCCCTAGGTAACCCCAGTGCTCTGCTGGGATGCCTGTGTGGCCAGTCTACTAGGAAAGCTGGCTCCTCCTATGTCCTAGTAGCTTGATTTTGTGTGTTTTTCACTTGGATGTTTTTTTTTTCTTTTTGGAAAATGGTCCAAAAAGATAGATGTACTAAGCACAACAACAGCTAGGAAATGGTCATTTTTCAAAGAAAAAAAGATAGATGTTTTTCTAGTTTGAAAATGATCATTTTCACTACTTGATTGTTGGACATGTTCAGCAAAATGTCCAAAGTCGGATTTAGACATCATATCAAAAATACCCCTCATAGGAAATGAAGGGCCCTGTTTACTAAGGTGTGCTAGCGTTTTTAGCACTAATGCTAGAGACACCCATATATTCCTCTGGGTGTCTCTAGCATTAGCGTGCGCTAATTTTTATCATGTGCTAAAAATGCTAGTGCGCTTACAAAAAATGTTGACTAAAATAAATATTTCTTAGATTTATTATGTTTCAAGTGTATTAAATATTTGATATACCACTCATCAGTGGACTTTCTAAGCACTTAATGTTATTAATTATAAAATTATACAGATTGTAAAGAAATAAAATCAGATAGACTGAAAAGAAACACAATTTCAGGTAATAGAAGATAATTAAAGTACTATAAGGTTGAGAGATTTAAAGGTTTTCGCCAACAGTGATCTGTCTCATGTCCTCCTTGGGGGACCAAAGGCGGGAAGTGAGTAATGAGTTATCTCACAAAAGCATCTTGAAATAGAAATGTCTTTAAGTCCTGTTTAAAGGTTTGAAGTGAGTGTTCTAACTGTAATGATACAGGGAGCGAATTGCAAAGTGAAAGACCTGACTAATAGTGTCAAGCAAATAATATGAAATGAGAGAATAACTAAACAGCTGTGTTGTGAGGTTCCTAATGTTCTACTAGGGATATAGGGAGTCAATCATCACGACAGATGTGGTAGTCCTGAATGATGAACCTTATGTACTAACATCAAAATCTTGAATGTTATTCTGTGGTTGACTAGTAGCCAGTACTCTTGGCGGAGCAGGGGAATGACATGATCAAATTTGTGAGAATTAGAAACTAGTTTTACAGTCATGTTTTGTACTGTTTGTAATCATTGAATGTCTGATAGGCGAACCCTATTTAGCAAGGCATTACAATAATCAAGTTGACTGATGATGAAAGAATGTACTAAGATGTGGAGAGCTTTCTGAGAGAATAGATGTCAAATTGAGTATGAAATCCTAAGTTTATATAAACAGGAATGTACTAAGTTGAATATTTTCTTGTCTAAAGTTTAGAGGTTGATCAAGAACTGCACCCAGGGCTTTTACAGTTGTTGCCAGGGAGACATTGAAACCTGAAGTCATTGTTAGAATTATAGGTTCTGGGGTACCATGACGAGCAAACAGGACACCTTCCCCCAGATTCTACACATGGCACTTTGAGTTGCGTGCGTAAATTTAGGTGCACGCCCAATTTGTGTGTGCAGCTTAATTAGATAATGAGTCAATCAGCACTGATAATTGGACAATAACAAGTAATGATCGGCACTAATTGGCATTAATTAGAATTTATGCATGTATCTTTTTAGGCATATTCTATAAAAAGGTGCATGTAAATTCTAGTGTGTGGACCCAAAAATGGGTATGGCTATGGGAGGAGCAAGGGTGGGTTGGGGGCGTTCCTGCAATTTACACACATTGTTATAGAATTATGTGGATCCACGTCTTATTTACGTGCAGGGAATTACACCAGGTTTTCATTGGTGTAAACGTAGTCACGGTTCTCACTGCTATGCACTGTTTTATAAACCAAGCCAAACATTAAGCGTGGTTTATAGAATAGCGCTGTACAGTCTCTTGTATCTTATTAGGGTTCTGTTTAAGTTTGTGAGTTTCTAACCAATTAGCGCTCTAGTCTAGTTTGTTGGTTAAGGAAGTGATGTTCTGGGAAGAGTCGCTATCTATAGTACTGAGGATCTCTATGTTGTCTGCGTATACAAAAGGAATAAGATCCAGTGATTGCATAAGGTTAAGCAGTGGAGACATGAACATATTGAAGGGTATAGGAGCCAGTATTGATCCCAGGGAATGGTATAAATCTGGGATTGTGTGTCCTGCCAAAGGGCAGCATGCATATGGTCATGAATGTAGGAGGAAAATCAGTTAAGGGCGGTACCTGTATTTCCTGTTTCTTGTAATCTGGGAAGTAAAAGGTCATGGTTGACTAATTTGAAAGCAACAGATCTAAAGATAAAAGTTCCATTGTCTTATCTTGATCAAAATGGTAATGTATGAAAGCAGTAATGCCTATCAGAGCAGTCTTGATACTATGATGTCATTGAAATCCTGTCTGGTTTGGGTGTAATGTATTAGTTTTTTCTAATAAGTCATTTCATTCTTCTGGAACTATCATCTCCAGTACTTTGGAAGCAAATAGTAGATTGGAAATTGGATATAGATTAGTAAGGTTGGAAAATTTTAGAATAGGTCCTATAATTTTTGGGCGGACTAAGACAGGCTGGCCTTGCCCAAGACTTGGAGTAATCATGGTGTGTAGGTATGTAGTAAGCATGACAGGAAAGCACTTCAGGAAACAAGAAGTTGTAGGGGTCATGGGGTGTGGTGGTTGTCTTAATATTGTTCAAAATATGAGTGACTATAATGAGTAATGGAAGATTAAAGGCAGAGAATTGATTAATCATTTAAGGTTGGGGTCAGGGAATGAGCTAAGAGTGATAGCTGAGGCAAAAGACTGAACAGGGTTCGGGGAGAGCCCCATTGAGGTTAGAAGAGTTGAAAACTTTGTCAAGAGATATTGGGCAACATTATCAGCTACCGGTTGTGCCTCAGTAATGAAGATATTCACCCAAGGTAGGGTACAGCAGATATAGAGCGACATATATCACTCACAATATTTTTTAGGAGCAACTAGTCTCAACTTATGTAAATTAGATGGGCAAGACAATTGGAGTTTGTTTGAATAGAAAATCCAGAGCATTTATTTCCAAATATAGAATTAAATTAAGGCTGCACATTAATCACAATTAACACCATGACTAACATGTTATTTATTAATCATAATTAAAACTTTTAATTGTGATTAATAAAATTAATCAACCACCAGTGCCTTACCTTTTCCTCTTATTGCACAGGGCCGCAATAACCTTCTCCTTCCCTTCCTCTCCTTTGAATCCCTTCCCTTGATTGTCTGTTTAGCAGGATCTCTTGATTGCCAGGGAGCTAATGAGCAGCGCCACTATTGGTCAGCCGGGTGAATATCAGCATGCTCCCCTGAGACACCTCTTCTTCTGCTGCATGCCTGCCTGGCCAGCCCTCGCTGCTGCTTCTGCTTCCTACCCTCCTTGCCATTGCTGAACCTGCCTGCCTGTTGTTGCTATTGCTGCCAGGCCTCCCACCACCAAAAGTAAGTAATCTCCTTGTCCACTTCCCTTCTCCCTCCACCGAGGTCCAGCCATCCTTCGGTCCTGAGCCCCTTCCCCTACCTCCTCCCACATGGTCCAACCATCCATCAGTCCTGATCCCAGTCTCCTTCTTCTTCAACCCTCTCCTGCAGTCTAGCCATCCAGTGGCCCTGTCCCCTCCCCCCCTTGGTGTGACTCAGAGTCACAGATCAGGCATGCAGCACACAGTTTGGGATGGGAAGGAGGAAGTGGCGATCCTAGGTCGGCTGCCACCCGGGGCGGATCACCGCTGTGCACCCCCCCCCCCCCCGGGTGCAGTGGCGTCCGTCCCCCCAGGGTGCAGCACGACCCCCCCCCCCCGGTGCAATGACAACTCCCTCCCCAGCGCATCAAGCCCCTACCCTGCGCAATGACACCTCCTCCCTGGCGCATCAAGCCCCAGGTGCATTCTTGGCTGCTGGAGGGTGCAGAGAGCAACCGCGCACCTGTCAGCTCCACTGGCTCCCTACTCCCTCTGCCTCGGAACAGGAAGAGCAGGGAACCGGCGGAGCCAACAGGCACGCGGCTGCTCTCTGCACCCTCCAGCAGCATGCACCCAGGGCGGACCGCCCCCACCGCCCCGACCTTGCTACGCCACTGGGGGGGAGGAGACAGATGCAGTCACACAGGCTATGAGTTACTGCATCTTGCTTCCCTACCCCAAGGCCCTTCCCCTCCCCAGACTGTGTGCTGCATGCTTCCCAAATTTTGATTGCACAATTAATTGCAATTAAAAATTTGAAGCGAACTGCAGTCCTAATTTTAATGTCTCTCTCTCTCTCTCTCTTTCTTTCTTTCTCTCTCTCCCTCTCTCTGTTTCTTTTCACTAAATTATTTGCATGACAGCTCACTTCTGGGCACTCTTATCCTTGCTAATTTTCATTGTTTTTTGTAAACATAAATTCACATACCCACTTCAACTTTCTTCCTTTTTTTCACTGTGAATTTTTCAGCAGGCTATTTCTTCTAATACATTGTTTTCTTTCTATAAATTAACATGCTGCTTTTGTTCCATAGCCTTGACTTGGAAATACAAGTTTCCATGGGGATTTCATTTAAATGGATTCAGATCCTGTTTAGCTCATAAACTAGAAATTTATAAACCTATGGCTCTTTCAGAACACAAGGACATGTTGTGAAAGGATGAAGATTATTAACTTGCCACTCATTCTATTTGCAAACAGCAGCTTCAGGTTTAGAAAAGGAGACTTGTAGATAAGAACATAAGAATAGCCATATTGGGTCAGACCAATGGTCCATCTAGCCCAGTATCCTGCTTCCAACAGTGGCCAATCCAGGTCACAAGTACCTGACAGAAACCCAATTAGTAGCAACATTCCATGCTACCAATCCGGGGGCAAATAGTGGCTTCCCCCATGTCCATCTCAATAGCAGACAATGGGTTTTTCCTCCAGGAATCTTTTTTTAAACCCAGATACGCTAACCACTATTAACTACATCCTCCCACAGCGAGTTCCAGAGCTTAACTATTCTTTGAGTGAAAAAAATATTTCCTCCTATTTGTTTTAAAAGTATTTCAGTAGTAGAAGTGAATCGATTATTTTACTCTTTCAAAAAGTACAAAGATCAGGAGACATTCAATGACATTAGTATGACCCAGTATGGCTATTCTTATGTACTTATTTCATTGAGAGTCCCCTGGTCATTGTACTTTTTGAATGAGTGCAAAAATTGATTCATTTTTACCTGTTCTGCACCACTCAGGATTTTATAGACTTCAATCATATACCCCCTCAACCCTCTCTTTTCAAGCTGAAGAGCCTCTTATGGGAGGATTTTCATCCCCTTTATCATTTTGATCACTCTTCTTTGAACCATTTTTACTTCCACTATGTCTTTTTTTTTTTTTTGAGATACGGTGACCAGAACTCAAAGTAATACTCGAGGTGAAGTCGCACCATGGAGTGATACAGAGGCATTATAATATTATTGGTCATAGGAGCCAACTTTTCAAAATTATTGGGGGTTCTAAGCCCAATGGAAAGAACCCCTCCCTGGACACATACAAGGAATTTTCTCAATATTGGGGGAGCTAAAGCAGCCACAGATGTCGGCTCCTATGTTCTTGGTCTTATTTGACATCCCTTTCCTAATAATTGCTAGCAACCTGTTTGCTTTATTGGCCGCTGCAGCACACTAGGCAGAAGATTGCAGCATGTTGTCCACAATGACACCTAGATCTTTTTCTTGAGTGATGACTCCTAAGGTGGATCCTAGCATCTTGTAACTATGATTCAGATTATTCTTCCCAATGTGCATCACATTAAATTTCATCTGCCATTTGGATGCCCCCCAGTCTTCCAGTTTCCTAAGATCTTCCTGTAATTTTGGGGGATCATGCAGGTGTGTTTGCAAATGTGAGATGCAGTAGAGTAACCAAAGAACCAATTTTGGGCGGGCCTAAGGGGGAAATCGGTGCACTAAATGTGCTGTCCACCCCTCCCACCCGTGCCCCACCCCTTGAGACAATCCACCCTCCCTCCCCCCCCCCCCCCCCACACACAACTCAAGATTTAAAATAATTATACCTGAGCTGGTGGGGAACTTAAAACCCCACCAGCTGAAGATCTCTGCAAAGGTGCCAGAAAAACCTGTGCTCAGCTCAGTAATTGGTGGCTGCTTCCTAAGCTGCCAATGCTGACACTCCTGTGCATACTCAGTTCCTGTGCAATCATGAGAACTGAGCATGAACAGAGTATCAGCATCAGCAGCTCAGGATTGGTATCTTGGAATGTTGCTGCTATTTGGGTTTCTGCCAGGTACTTGTGACCTGGATTGGCCAATGTTGGAAGCAGGATACTGGGCTAGATGGACTATTGACCTGACCCAGTATGGCTATTCTTATGTTCTTATACTATGTTCGTATTTCAATATGTATAATTTGAAAGAAAGGCAAGATAGAAGAGATATGATAAAGGCATTTTAATACCTCCATGACATTAATGCACAGGAGGTGAATCTCTTTCAAATGAAAGAAAGCTCTGGAATGAGGGGACCTAGGATGAAGGTTAAAGAGGACAAACTAAGGAGTAACCTAAGGAAATACTTCTTTTTGGAAAGTAGTAGATGCATGGAACAGCCTCCCAGTGGAGGTGGTGGAGATAAAGACTTCAGGAAAGCATGGGACAACCACATTAGACCTCTAGATGGTATAGATGTGAAGACTTGATAGGCCATATGGGCTTTATCTGCTGTCATTTTCTCTGTTTCTATATAAGTTAACATTTGGGAGGAAATTCAATAAATGTAGCTAAAAATTCAGCGCCAAAACTTTCAGCGCTAAGCGCTATTCGATCAAGGGAGTGCACCCTTTATAGAAAAGCATTCAGCGTGGATCTGGCACATAACTTTTGGGCGCCATTCTGGTGTAAATGCTGGCACCCAACTTAGGCGCGCTTTGGGCAAATTCTGTAAATCTGACACACCCCTAGCCACATCCCCTTTTCAGATACATAGGATTGAAGTTAGGTGTCGTGCTTTTTAAAATAATGTGCAGCAAGATGCACGTGCAAATTTTTAAGACTGCCAGTTAACATCAATAATTGGTTGTTAGCACCCAATTATTGATGTTTCTGAGCTCATTTGTGAATTTATTGTATGTACATCTCTGATGCGTGATAAAGCTGGGCATGATATATAAAATCCGGGGATGGAATAAGAATGAGACATGGCCTCTAGCAATATGTAGAATTTGCAGCCAGAGGTGTAGCTAGGCGGGTCGCCAGGGGAGCGGCTGCTCACCCAAATAGATTTCTGATGGTGACGGTGGCTATTTTTGATGTGATCTGTCGCATTTAAATTAAGCGCCAGTGCTGTCAGAAGTCCGGTCTCCACTCCCCAGTGCTGTTAACCTGGCTTCGCTTCTGTTTGTAGCCCTTCTGTGATTTCAGTTTGGCTCTTGCTGCTGCTGATCATTTGCTAATCATTTCACTCTTATTAAAAATAGCTCCTTTCACTTTTTCAAAATAAAAATAAAACAGTTTGAAAGCTCTTCTTCCAAAACTGTACATATTTTTAATATGCCTGTCTATTCCCACCTGCACCCTTTCATCACATCCCAGCCAGGCACTTTCTAGTCACCCTGCTGTTTAATCCACCCATGAGGAGAGTACACTTGGTGGAGGAAATGATGTTAATAGTCTCTGGAGCATCCTAGAGGTACATTGCTTGTCAGCTCTATCACCTCATTTATACCTCATTTATAGCTGTATTGAGGCACTTTCATTGCAGTGGGATGTAAAGTGAGTAGGCAATTGTGAATAAATGGCTCATCCTTGGGAGGCAGGAAGAAAATGGGGATCTGAGTCAAACTGGAGAAAACTGGCTCAGATCTAATCTGAGACAGATGCAGAGAGAGTTCACTGAGGAGAAAATAGCTTGAGTTGCAATGAGCCTTTTGCACATCCAGTGTGACCATTCTCACTTATACCAGCTTCAAGGGAATAAAGAGTATTGATGTGAGACAATTTTTTCCTGATTCCTGTTTCATTCCTAAAGTTATTAGAAACTCCTCCTTTTGGTTATTCTTAACATTAATGATCTAAATGCAAGTTTCATCATCAGAGGCCTATATAATTACTGATATGCCTACATCCAAAGTCTTAGTGGTCTTGGGGGTGGGTGCTTCTGTAGACCAGGTATACATGGTCAGTAACAAAAAAATATGCAGCTTTTATTCCAATGCAACAATGAGAAGCATAACACTGTGTAACCAATGAAAAAGATTACACAGAAAAAATATACAGGAGAGAAATGTGTCACAGTCACAGAGATGCTTTCAGGCAAATAGGGCTGGCTTCAACAGTAGACAGATTGATCAGTTGCCTAGGGTGACAATTAAAAGAGGCAGAAAACAGCAGCTGTAGCAGGGGCATAGCTAGCAGCCCATTTGCCCCAGGGTGCCTCTCTGCTCTGTCTCCCTCCCCTCCCCAGTTAAAAACTGTCAGCGACCGACATGGCACTCCTTGAGCATGCTCAGTTCATGAATGTAAACCGAGCATGTGTGAGGACTGCCAGTGTAGACGGTTGGAAAACACACCACCAACTTCCTCGTATCAGGGGTGATTCGGGCAGTGAAGCTCTTCGGCTGGAGGTACTTGGGCATCCCCACCAAGGTGCTGCAGTGTGGGGGAGGGCCCAAGTCGTTGGTGAGAGAGCCCAGGCCCCCAAGGTCTTCCATGGTTACACTACTGATATAAAGCAAAACCTGACAGCTGCATAAACTGAAAGAACCTTCAGTGTATAGATAGATATGAATCAGAGTTTCATTTTAAAAATAATCTATGCAAACATCCACATTTTGGCTGGTGTAAAGCAGGTGACTGAAGACCATATTCCATATTTTATAAAAACATAAGTATATATAAGTATATAAGTGTTGCCATACCTGGACAGACCAAAGGTCCATCAAGCCCACCATTGACTTAGCGGGAAGGACTCACGCATTAACCTGGCGGTAATTGTTAGTGCATGTACACTGCCAATTACTGCCGGGTAAGTGCCACGAGGTAGAAAATTTCTACCGCGTGTTTTTGATGCACGTCAAAAATGGAATTACTGCCCGGGACACATGGTAGCTGGGTGGTAGTTCCAATTTGATGCACGTTAGATGCGCATAAGTGCTTACGTGCCTTAATAAAAGGGTCCCTCACGTGACTTGTCCTGTTCTGAAGAAAAAAGACACCAAAAGTGTAGATCTTGAGGAAATATCATCAAGAGAAGATGCTAAAAATGCAGTTAAATTATCCATCTCATTAACTTTAGAAGATAAAACCTCAATTTCCACATCCTCTCGAGTTTTCTCCAGAACTTTCTTAGCTAGATAGTAACATTTATTTAAAGAAATTGCTTATACAGTATTATGGTTTTTATGGGTTTTTTTTAAAATCTGACATCATTTTTTTATATCTCTGTGTTTCTATTAGCTTATGACCCTGCATCATAATGGGCTCTTGCAAGATTATACTGTATTAAGTTTGACAGTTTGGGTAGATTTCAGTTTTTCAGTATGGAAAATTAGAAACATTGCTATTAATAGTACATTTACACACAGGTAAGTGAGCTTGTTTGTCCTCTGATCATGCACTCTCTGTTTTCATTGCAGCTTTCTCCTAAAAATAAAGGAAAAAGCTCATGATATTTGTTTAGTCCTATGAGATGTATTGTAGCTTCCTCTGTGATGTGACTAGACAGAGCTGCTTCTAAGTTTCAATTGTTTCCTTTGAACTAAACAGACTGCAAAACCCCTGCAGGTAAACCTGCCTTTCCTGTCTGCCAAGGAAAGGAAGCAAACCTGAAACTCACCTGTGCAAATAAACCAGTCAATGTCAGCAGACTTTACAATTCCTGAAAAAGAATAAATAAATAAAAAAGCCTTGCAGTTTTAGGACCTTTTATCATGATGTAGGATTTAATTCCACACAGTTGTCATCCTGCAACTGTGGCAGAAATCTCCCAGATAATTGAAACTAAGAGGTGACAGAGGAAAAGGCAATGTAAAAAAAATTACCTGCTGCATTTATGAGTGGGAAAGCGTGGTACAAATGTAACAAAAAAAAAAAAGTTCAACTCATGTTCAGATCTGCTAGTAGAGAGAAATAAAATATCAATAGTTTACCCTGTCAGCCTGTAACAGGTCCCAATTTGCACATGTAGGTTATAGAATACTCTCACTTATATACGTGACTGTTACAATTATGCACGTAAGTGCGAGTTGGTTGCTAACTAGTAACTTAAGTGCACAACTCATTTCCTCCCAAATTCTATAAATGCTGCAGGCACAATCTAACTGAATAACGAGCCAATTAGCACAGATAATTGGGCAATAATAATCAATTATTGGTGATAAGTAGCAACCATTTTAATTGTTGCTAGGAAGTATTCTATAAAGATGTGTGTGTAAATGTTTCAGGGGTCTTTTACTAAGGCACCCTACTGTTTTTAGTGCGTGCTAATATTTAGCACCCAGAAACAGCACCAGTCTATCCCGAACTTACTTAAATTTGCATTATCCAGACTGCAATGCACTTAGATACAAATCAATTAATGCTTCCAGCTTTTCTTACATAAGTACACAACTGTGGAACGCTTTGCCCCAAACCGTGAAATCTATCCACAATCATCTTAACTTCAGGAAGTCACTGAAAACCAATTTGTTTAAGAAGGCCTACCCCCCTGACCCAAATTAACTTTCTACTTCCTGTGACACAGCAAAACTATGGACCGTATTGGATTTTTATCACCACCCCCTCTTTATTTCTTTGTTGCTTTTATTTATGTTTCTTATATGCCTACTACTATATTGAGTATTTGTAATTTACCGAACTGGAGCCTGCCTCTAATGTATTGTGTAAGCCACATTGAGCCTGCAACTAAGTGGGAAAATGTGGGGCATAAATGTATTAAATAAATATATTCCTATGGACATCTCTAAAGTTTAGCATGCCCTAAATATTAGCGCATGCTAAGAATGCTAGCGCACCTTAGTAAAAGAGGCCCTTAGTGCACAGCTGAAAAGGGGGGGGTGGGGGTGGCTATGGGTGGGGTACAGGCCTGTCAGGGGCATTCATTAAAGATGCATGCAGTATTGTAGAAGCTGGGGGATCCATTCCTAATTTAGGTGTGGTTTCAGTTGATGTAAATCCTCCTGCCCAATATTGGGCACAGATCCCAGTGCTACCCGCTATTCAGTAAATGGTGCCCAACTTGGAGTGCCTTTATAGAATAGCAATCAGCGCATCCAAATTTGGAATACAAACTCAAAGAATGAAATGGGAGATCATCGTATCAAATGCAGTTCAAAAAAGATCTCCAACGTGAAAGAGTAAAAAATACACATATTCTTTCTTTATCATTCTTTATCAAATCGTTCAGTCCTCCACACAAACAGTCCAGACAATTCTGTATTAAATCTTGGACTTCAAACTTCACAAAAAACTTCCGAAACAGAATAACATAATGTCACATTTCCACATTTACAGTATACCTGTTTCAGTGTTTGACCCTCCCCTCACCTATCCACATCTATCCTGTTAGAATATCAATGATATGCTTTGATGTCCCCATGCATACCTCCTACCCACCCCCATCCTCCCACCCTGTCAGACTGTCATAGTAATGCTTGAATGTTTTCACTTATATACACTGTCAGCTAACACATTTGCTTATTTCCGATCTGACGAAGAAGGGCAACCTTCGAAAGCTAATCAAGAAATGTATTAAGTTATGTCCAATAAAAAAGGTATCATCTTATTTTCTTTTCCATGTTTTATTTTGTTTGATTTCTATTGATAACCTTAAGAGTGGACTAACACGGCTACCACACTCCTCTACTTAAGTGTTTCACCCTTAAAGCGTCTTCCATTTATTTGCCTCGCTGTTTAAGCAGCACTCCCTAAAACAACGGGACCCGTTTCACCGTATAATATGGCTTCATCAGGGTCAACACGGAGAGAATGGTCTTGCATGTTACTGCATCTCACCACTGTGCCATGGCCATTCTTTAGACTGTAGACTGAGCATCACAAGTCTTGAGCAGTTCTTGTAGCGTACTACGTTATTACTAGCATTATTATTACTACTATTATTATTATGTTTTAGTAGTATTATTAGCAGTGAGCGTACTACATCATTAGTAGTGCTTCCTGCCACTTCTTTCATTTGTGGACCACCATCCTGTCACTTCTTCCATTTGTTGACCACCACAACAGGTATTCAATACATTCCATCATAACAAGAGACACAGACAGACTGATCTACACAATACAGAAGACTCCTGAGGCAGGCTACTGGGCAGAAACATGACCATGTTGAGTCAAGCTGTAGACCTGTTTAATACATTTTCTAAACCACACAGCATCATTGTCTCATTGTATCACCTCGCTGTATCCTGAGAAGGGTAAATCAAGACCAGGTATACATATGAAGTATCACATACTGTATGTAATGAGTGTATCTTGTTGGGCAGACTGGATGGAACATACAAGTCCTTATATACTGTCATCTACTATGTTACCATGTAAGAACCGGGCCCAGATGCACAAAAACTAACGAGCCAGCAACATGCGTTTTATACTGGCTGTAGTTGGTTAAGC
Organism: Microcaecilia unicolor; assembly: GCF_901765095.1. Lineage (NCBI taxonomy): Eukaryota > Metazoa > Chordata > Amphibia > Gymnophiona > Siphonopidae > Microcaecilia > Microcaecilia unicolor. The sequence continues at coordinate 39,503,674 of NC_044037.1, forward strand.
GAGCACACAGTTCAACAAGACATGCACAAAGGGGCTCTGCAGGCTCATTTCCTGTCACTGTAACAGCCAACGATAATTGCTTGCTAAGTTATTTAAGTGAGCTACTTACCATTCAAATGTACATTCAGAGTAATGCACAGCCGTTTTTCTAGCGATGCCCAGAAATGTTTAACAGGTGGTCAGGAGCTGTTGGTACTGCCTGGCTAGCGGAGAAGAGCTGAGCTGCGAACTGGCCAGTCCTGCCTGCCTGACACCTGAAACAAGAGATGTGAGAGCTGCAGACCAGCCAGTCCTGCCTGGGAAACAAATTCTCTCCTTGTCTTCTTGTCTGGATCTCCCACCGCTGCCCCTGCTCCCTGCCACACTATGTTTTTTGGTATCTGGGTGTGATTATTGACTACTAACTCTCTCTTAGTGAGCAGGTGCCATTAGTTGTAAAGCAGGAATTTTTAATATCTTGGCTAGACTATTATAACGTGTTCTACTCTGATATCCTCAAGTCTAATATCAAGTGGCTACAGACTCTTCAAAATGCAGCAGTGTGTTTGTTTTGTGGGGCCTGATGGTTTGGCCGTGTCACACCTGTTCTGTTATGGCCACATTGGTACCAGTAGCCTTTAGAGTTGAGTTTTTGGGTTTGATTTTGGCCCATAGGGTGCTCAGTGAAGGTATACCCTCATATCTGGTGCTGCTTGTTGTCTCTTACACTCTAGCTTGGTCACTGGGATCCCACATGATCCATAGGGTAGTGGTCCCGGCACTGTCTCAGGCTCACTTGGTATCTATGCAGGCCTTGTGCATTTTTTTGGAGGGGAGGGGGTGATCATGTGTTTTGGAATGAATTGCTTTTGTTTTTGAGGGCAAAAAGCTTTTGAAGACCCATCTTTTTTGGCTTGCATTTGAGGATGAAACTGGAGTTGTGCTAGGAATGGTTAAGGTTTACCTGGTTGAGAGCATGTCTGCTTTGGCTGCTTGCACTCTTTGTGAATTGTTTGTTCTTTCCTATCGAGAACTGGAATTCCTTTTCTTCTTTTCTGTCTGTTTTGAAATTGTGAACACCTCTGGGACCTGTTTTTGGATTGTACATTATATCAAGACTAACAAACATAAACAAACAATTAGGGCCGGATTCAATAAATGGTGCTGAAAAATAGACCAATATACTTGTATACAAACAACAATAGAAAATGGAAGAGCAAAAATATAAATATCCAACACTATAAACAATATTTTCCTCTGAAAGATTGAGAAAGACAACTGTTTTTATTAGTGTATATACTTAAATAATTAAGCCTCAACTGCCCCAGGGAGAGCCATAGACTTTTACAATATCCAACCCAAACGGGGCACTCTCTCATTAGCTTAAGAAAGGACTGCAAAATCTACAGTGGAAAACAACTCTAATAATAAAAACAAATAGAGAAAAAACCACTGCAGAAAAAAAACAATCGTTCTCGATAAAAATAAAAAAATATAAACTCGCAAAGTTGCTCTTACTCAGTTTTCCTTAGTAGTTTCTAGAAAATAGTTCCACAGGGTAGAGCATTGCATACCACATTATCTTTGTATCTCAGTGTCCATATCGTGTTTGCTTGTTAGAAAGACTTGACGTACAGCAAACTACAGACTGCCATTCTATAGCAGACCTGTTAATTTAACCAAATTCAATGCAAATTTTATACGAATCCAAAGCAGGTTTTTCAAAATCTGCTTCAGATCTTCTGGTGAAGACTTCAGGAAGGTTTGATAAATCATCACAATGTTTCCAGTTCATCAACCTTTGAAGAAGTTTGCTCATCTCTAGATAGGGGGAAAGTTTGGAAAGTGCATCTTCTAGTTATAGGGGCACAATTTTTGTTCTTCAGTCTGTGCTAATTTTCTAGAAAAAAAAGGTGTTGCTACTTAGATATGAGAAAGCTGTAGAGATACCTTATAAGTATCTTTGTGAGATTAAAAAAGTGATTAAAAAAACATAGCAAGTCATTGGTTGTGACTGTGAGTAGAAAGGAGAGGAGAAGGAGGAGGAGGAGGAGAATGGACTTGGATTTAGATGGCCAGGTTTATCCTATGGCACAGGTTCAATACAGAGGACAAAACTATTACCCTCTGAACCTCTAAACATCAACATCATCTAGCCAATGTCACCACTTATCTCTCAATCTAATTCCTGCCCTGTCTTTCTTAACTTCCCCTGTGTTCAGCAATCTCTCTCTTTTAACACCACAATCCCCAATACTCTCTCAACTCATCCTCTGCTTTTATTAGTCTCCCATTTATCCCCTCTCCTCTTCAGTAATTTCTCTTTCTTTCTCTCTCAACTCCCATCCCCATCAGTCTCAATCTCTCTCTCTCTCTCTTCTCTCAATGTGCCCTTATCCCCACCAGTATCTCTTTCTCTTTTTCTCCCTTTCTCCATCCCTGCCGTAGCTGCTATATGTCTGTCCAGGCAGCACTGCAGCTCTCCATCTCCTCCTCATCCCTTCCCTGGCTACTCTGGTGGCTCCCTGTGGGGGCAATCATCTGCTATTCCACTTCTGTCCTCTTCTATAGGGTCACTGTAGACTCTGATGTCTCCTCTGGAAGCTGCCTTCCACCTGCTCTGCCTCTTCTTCTGCCAGTGTCGCCTTCAGTTTTTTTCTGCTGTAACCATCATGGTTAGAGGTACTAGATCACATCATCAAGAAAAAAAAAGGCCTGTCTTCAATAATAATCATGTATTTAGTGCTCAAACACTGTAGAAAATACATTGGCCCACCACCTCCCAGAAAGCATTAAAAGGTGTAAATTTATAGGATGGGGGAAATTCTGAAAAGTCCCTGAAATTTAGGTGCTAGGATGCTGTGCAATAAGCGTAAGTTCTATATTGAGAATTACGCGTGCAATTGCCATTATAAAATACTAGCATAAGTGGGCATTTACATACCAGCATTTAGGCCTGGCTACTTATGCCATTTCAATGGTTGATATAAACGACCATGACTAAATGTTGAAGTTGCACATATAGGACTAACCCTAACCCTAACCCTAACCTTAACCCTGGAGGAGTGGCCTAGTGGTTAGGGTGGTAGACTTTGGTCCTGGGGAATTGAGGAACTGAGTTCAATTCCCGGCACAGGCAGCTCTCCTTGTGAACTCTGGGCAAGTCACTTAACCCTCCATTGCCTGCTGCATAGAGCCTGCCATGAGTGGGAAAGTGCAGGGTACAAATGTAACAAAATATATATATATATCATGCCTAAAGATTCAGTGCCAAAACAATATTCCTAAATTTCTGCATGGTTTATAGAATACAAGTGCCCGTTCATGCGACTAAATTTAGTTGCGGCCAGTTATGCCAAGTAAAATTTGGTATAAATGCTGATGCCGATATTAGGTGCAGACCAGGTGTATTCTATAACAACACGCATAGATTTTAGAAACACCCATGACCTACCCATTCCATGCCTGTAGCCATACCCCCTTTTCAACCATGCGAATTTACGTGCATCACATTACAGAATACACAGGGCCCTGTTTACTAAGCCGCCTTATAGGCTCTTTACCGTCTTTAATGTGCATTAACCATGTACTTGCATTAACCATTTATGTGCATACACTATCCTTATAGGCACCTACACGGTTAGAACATGCTAATTGTAGGTGCATTAAAAACTCTAACACGCCTTAGTAAACAGGGACCTTAGATAGTTGTGCGCATAAATTCTAATTAATGCCAATTAGTGTCAATAATTGCCTGTTAAAATACGACTGTGTGCAACTTAAGTCACACTATTTAGAATCTGGGGGATAATAACAGTATTTTAGAATTTTAGTGCATAAGTGCTTGGTATGTTCCCGACCCGCCCATGCCCCTCCTATATGCACACCCCTCTTCAAGTTACATACTATCCACCCAATATTCAGCCCGCAGTGATAAGCGATGTCTGAGTCACTCACAGTTGTGGGCTGAACTGATCTGGATATTCAGCAGTCGCCCGGAAATTAGTAAGGCACTGACCAATATTCAGACTGGTGCACAAGATTATAAAATGAGGAGAGATATGTTTTGAAGAGAGGAATTTTTACCAGCCTTTCAAAGTTTGAAGCTTCTCTTCTTTAACACTGCCAATCATATCAATAGAAGCGAGGCTGGCTCCAGGTTATCCAGCACACTAAAAGAATCTTCAGCCCTATGCCCCACGACCAAACTCCAGCTCAGCCCAAGGCCTTACCCCTTCCCCTTGCAGTCCAGCATATCTTCTTGCCTTCCTTTCCCTACCTTCCATCTCCCCTTGCCCTCCAATCTGCTACCCACAGTCTAGTATCTCCCCTTCCCTTCCCTAACCTTCCATAATCCAGTATCTCCCCTTCTCCTCCCTCCCTACACACTCCAACCTACCCATAGTCCTGAATTTCCACTACCTCTTCCTACCTCCCCCCAATGTGGCCAGCATTAACCCTTTCATACCCCCATGTCCACCTTCAGCTTCTCCCCCCTCTTTCCTTCTTCCTGCAGTTGCCCTTCCTCTTCCAAGGCTGAAAGCTAACCACAGGTTCATACTTGCGCACTGCCATGTCCTGTCCCCTCTCCAATGTAGGACTTCCTGGGGGGAGGGATGCAACAACATTTGAGCGTGGGTTTATTGTTAAAGACTTCATGCCAGTGCTAAATCCATTTATCCCTTTGGCCAGGAAAGAGCTTGGGTGGAGTTGACAGCCATGGCAGCAGAGGAAAGGAAAACAAAGGGGAAAAAATAGGAGAAGCCATGCTGCACTCCTGTTGCTCTGCTGCCCCCAAAATGCCACTGCCCAAGGCTAATACTTAGACTGCCTAGTGGCAGCCTAGCTCTGACTAGAAATATTAAAGACATGTAAAAAAAGAAACCACTAAAAGACCAAAAACTAATCAAATGGAAAGTCATGCTTTTTTTTTTTTTTAATTCGAAAACCTAACTTAAAAGTAAGCAAACCAGCTTTGGTTCCGCTTTGGTGATTCATGTTTACATTTTCTTCATACCTTGTTGGATCCTCTTACCTTGGCCAGGAAAACTGATGCAGACCAAATTCCACCAGCCCCTGCTTGGGAATGGACATGTTGGTGCTATAATTATACTCCGAAGGGGAACACTTAGACAACACATCCTTGGCAACTTGGGGAAATTCTGCCTGTCAAATTTGTCATAAGGTATTTAATTACACAAATGAAGAAGCAACACAGCAATTCCCCAGCAGCTTTTCACAGACACTCTTCCCCCTGAGGCAGGTGGATATTAAAGCCAATTCTCTCTGTTTCCTGATTGCTTCGGGCTATAACAAATTGTTCCCCAGAGAAGAGGAGTCCATCAGTTATAATCTTTTGTCTCTCTGAGGGAGATTAGAGGCTCCACGCTGGTGAAGCAGCAGTAGGCTTTACCTCTGTGGTTGATTTCATGTTTAATCCTACAATTGCCTGCATATTACTAAGGAGACTAGTATTCATTTTAAGGTTAAGTGATGAAGGATGCCCCAGCAAAAGGATGCTCTGGGCACAAAATCCTAAAGATAAGTCACATTGTTATGAAGTTCAGAGTACTGAATAAATAATTTTTTTTCCACGCCTCTGCTCTGGCTGCCTGCCATACCTTGTCCCTGTGGTTTATTTTAAATTGTAATTACATTCTCACTTTTTGATTAGGGATGCTTGCCACAAGAGACTCTCAGAATTATTACAGAGGAGTTTTTCCTTATTGAATTTCCTTCTTTGAATAGAACTATTCAGTGCGCTGAGATGTGGCGAAGGGGGAGAGACAAGGACTAGAGGGGAGAGGAACATCTAATCTAAGAAACCACGAATTGCTGCACTTCACACCAAACTGCCTTTTCTGAATGAATTAATTTGTATGATCTGGTTGCGAAGAAAACAGGAACAGAAATCACCCACTCCCCTTGCCCATCGAAACCTAGCACTAGAGGTTGGTGCTTGCCACAGTTGGTTTGGGGCTATGGCTGGACATCAGATTACTTCTGATTCGATTCACCTGGCAATTGCAGAAGAATGAAAAATGAAAAACAAAACAAAAAAAACACTTTAAAAGAAATTAATTTTGATATGTCAAAGTCAAACTAAGGTATTATGAATGTTACAATGAACTAGTATTATTATTACAAATCCTTCTGCAGTGTTTCTATGTAGAGTTTACAATAAGAATTCAATTATCATGCTAAACATGTGGACGCCTCCTGACACTGCCTTTTAACACCTGCTAAATACATGGAATGCAGTCCAAGTCTCCACTGGAGATGAAGCCTGCCTTTTTTGTCCTCTGCATCTCTTATGAATTGAACACCGAATTGCATGTGAGCATTGGGGATTTGTTTCCATTTATTTAACAGATGTTGAAGAATAGGGCAATGGATGTTGTTTACATTTTTGTTAGGTACAGGAACCTGTTAATATAACTGGCTATACGTATTCCCTTCTTCATCACTATCACCACTACATTCTGAGACCGGCATTTAAGTTTTGAAACTGTAGGAAAATCAACATTCTGTATGTTTCCATGTTTTCTATAAATCGCAAATGGTATTCCAATCCAGATTTGTAGGGATTCCACTGCAGATCCATTATGCTGCTTTCTCAATGAGATTTCATATAATAGGAATCAGATTAAAATACAGCTATTACCTTCTGAAGTCCCCAAAAAGCTGCCTTTAATGAAGTCATGATAGCCAACGGGAAAATTAAGTTACTGGCAGCAAATGCCCCCAACAGAGGACTCAAAGCAAAGGTATAATGTCAGCATTTCCAAAGTTTTACCTTTTTGGACCAAACAGGAGAAGGCTCCTTTGCTGGAGCCCTTCTTTTTTTCGCGCTACAGCAAAATTAATGTAAGCTACCTTGGCTGTCCCTAAGGCATTTACAACTCAAACTCTGTACGAATGCTATATCTACAACTTGACCCCTGAGGCAGGCGCCTTGTTGGCGCCGAAACACGGCCCGTGTCGGGTCTTTGGCTAATAAAGTACTCCTGTTGTCCTAGTCTTGAAGGCCCAGTGTTGCTTTTTGTCTTTTGGTTCAGCATTTCCAAAGTGCCATAAACTAACACACTTAAAACAAACTACATACACAAAAACTGAGTCTCTGTTCCAAAGGACTTAGGGCAAGATGCACAAAATCCCTGGAAGGAACCGCCCGGTATTTCCACCTTGGTAAAAATTACCGATTTGGAAATACAGGGCGATTCTCAAAGCAAGTCACATGCAAATGAGCTGCTCGCAAAAGCAGTGAGCAGCTCAATAGGAGGGAAGCCTGTCAGTCAGCTGAGCTTGTGCGAAACAGCAAATCACTAAGCGTGGCTGCTCTGCGCATGCTTAGAGCAGTGTTAATATATGGTTTTCATGCATATATGAACGTCGGAGTAGCTTTTCTTTCACAAAATTGCTGTGGGGTGTGCTCGGGGTTATGCATCCAGGACTGGAGCAGTGGCTGATAGGTGGACTGTTGGAGCACACGTCTTCCCTGCCTCCCCACCGCCAGGAGAGAGGGCAAGAGGAAAAAGTGGCACCCGCCTCCAATCCCACACTTTACTGCCGCGGTCAGCGATCTCCTTGCTCTAGCATGTCTTGTATCTCCCCGGCATCTTTCTCCTTTTGCAGAGTGGCAGAGGACCTTAGAGCACTGTGGAGTACTTATAATGAAGAACTGTCAGGACCAACAGCTCCAGACCTCCCATTACATTTTCCACAGTAAAGGTAGAGGCTGCTTCTGTGCATCGCTCGGAAAACAGCTGTGCGTCACTTTGAATGCATAGGTGAATAGTAATTAGCTCATTATAATAACTTTGCATACAATTTTCGTTAGCTGCTACCCTGACAGGAAAAGAGCTCGTAGAGCCCTTTTGTGTTTGCGTCGCTGAACTCCATACTCGATAAACCGGCTAGAACCAGTGTAAAAACCACGTTTCTGGCTCGTTAAATTTTGTACATCTGGCTGTTACAGTCTAAGTAGATTTCTGATAAAGGGTCTCATGCACTTAAATTTTCACCCTTTAAACGAGCTGAAACTTTGGAGGGGGGGGGGGAGAATTGATATTCAGGATGGTTTAAGTGGGCAGGAGAGGCTTCACTTATACCATGCTGATCAAGAAAACTGCTGATATTTAGTGACTCTTAATTTAGCAGTGCTGCTGAATATCATTTGAGATCGCACAATCAAAATTTATTATTATTTTATTTGTACCCTGCACTTTTTTCCCACTCATGGCAGCTCAATGCAATAGGCAATGGAGGGTTAAGTGACTTGCCCAGAGTCACAAGGAGCTGCCTGGGCTGGGAATCGCACTCAGTTCCTCAGGACCAAAGTCCACCACCCTAACCACTAAGCCACTCCAGGCAGTGCTGGGAAGGTCTGGGGAGGAGTCAGGGATGAGCTGACACTTATGCAGGCATGAGTCATATTCTCTGCCAGTACCCACATAGCTAAGTGGCCAGAGAGGACTGCCCAAAAAGGCTGTTCTATGTTTTGTCACTTAGCTATGCAGGTGCTGGGCATTTAATATCAGCCTGCACCCACATAATTTTGGGCTCATTTTCGAAAGAAAAGGACATCCATTTTTCGACATAAATCAGAAGATGGACGTCCTTCTCCCAGGGACGTCCAAATCGGTATAATCGAAACCCGATTTAGGACATCTCCAACTGCACTCCGTCGCAAGGACAGCCAAAGTTCAAGGGGGCGTGTCGGAAGCGTAGCAAAGGCGGGACTGGTGCATGCCTAACACTTGGACGTCCTTGACCCATAATCGAAAAAAACAAGGATGTCCCTGAGGAACACTTGGACCTTTTCACCCGGACCTGTTTTTCTTACGACTAAGGTACAAAAGGTGCCCGAAATGACCAGATGACCACCGGAGAGAATCGGGAATGACCTCCTGTTACTCCCTCAGTGGTCACTAACCCCCTCCTACCCTCAAAAAACATCTTTAAATAATATTTTGTGCCAGCCTGTATGCCAGCCTCAGATGTCATACTCAGGTCCATGACAGCGCATCCAGGTCCCTATTTAAATTTTCTGGTATGGGTCTTCTGTGTTCGGTGTTATGTGGACTTTTGTTAGTTGTTGTTTCTTGGTTTGTGAGGGTTTTTTATGACCTTTCTTTTCCTTTTGTTGAGGTTGTACACATGTTGGTGTTTTCCCTTTGTTTTGGTTATTGTTGATTTGGTGTGGTGTGGTGTGTCTGGTCAATATTCGGTGATTGTATAGTATGGGCATATTGTTGATTTCTGCGGGTGGAGTGGTTAATGTTATGTGGATCAAGGATAAGGAGTAGATTGCTATGAGCAGTTTGTGGTATCAATTCACTTGGGGTATTAGTAGGTCGTAGTTGTTGGGGTGCGAAGTAGGATTTTGTTCTTTGTGACGGAGCTTTGTGTTTTGGTCTTGTGTGTTTTGTGTAACTGCGGCTTGTCTATTGAGTTGTTGGTGTCTATGGTGTGTCTGATGTTTTGTTTGTAGATTAAGTATAAATGGTTTACTCATGGTTAGGTGTTCGGATGTGCTGCCCTAGGGCGCAGAGACTCCGTGATTCTTGACCCAAAATCAAAGGTATTTCAATGTGATCTCCTTGCTTCACAGAAATTTCCCATGTTATTTTGGTGGTTGGGGGTGGTAGTATGAGGAGAGGCGGTTGTATTGTAATTTCAGTTTATTTTAGTTAGTGGTGAGTGGTCCCAAATGGGAAGGGAGCAGCCTCAGGTAATGCCGTTGTGTGTTACAGCTCGTGGATCTGGGTCCTGGGCTTGTTTTTCGTGTTGTGCTGGGTCCCTGCGTTGATGCTGCTGTTCGGGCCGTTTGGATCATGCAGTGGAGCTGGGTGAGCTCTTGAGGGCCCCAATGATCTCCTGGAGCACTTTCGCACATCCACGGCTCCTTACTTCAGGGGCAATCCGCCGGCACGGCTTCTTTATCTTCACTGCCGTCCGAGGAGGCGAAGTCGGTGTTCAGCCGCGCACGATTATGGCCTCGTGATCTCGGGTAAGCCTTACGAGGGGAGGCTCAATCACCTCTTTTTGCTCGGTGTGGTGGGCGGGCAGAGGCAGGGCTGGTCCTTGCACCGGTCCCCATGGGGAGGGCCGCGACGACTCTCGCCAGTCCGGTGAGGATTCACTAACCGGCTTGATCACCTCTTGATCGCCTCTTGCGCCTCGCCGTCCAGGCTCCGGGTGGACGGGGCAGCATCAGGTTTGAGCGCACCTCTTGTGATTCTTTGTGGGGAGAGGTTCAGTTGCCTCTCCCTGCACCGAGGGTTTGTCGGCTCCAACGGGTGCCGAACCCGCACGGCCTTCACTGGTCGGTGTAAGTTGATGCCCAAAACTCGGTCTACTGCCATGAACCCGGTTGCTCTACCCTGCCTCGGCCCAGACCTATTTTCTGTGGGCTCGGGCTCGGAGCTCTCACAGGTAGGTCTGTTCTGACGCCATTTCTACCTCCACGAACCCGGTTGCTCTACCCTGCCTCGGCCCAGACCCGTTTTCTCTGGGCTCGGGCTCGGAGCTCTCACAGCTAGGTCTGTTCCAATGTCATCTTATCTTATCTACATAACTATGAGTGAGATCTTGTTTTTGACGTTTGCGTTCAGGTTCCACACTATAAATGGCCTTTTTCTACATTCCTTCCATTCTGTCTGTGTGTGAAATCTTACCAGTATATTTACACAATATCTGTTACCAAAACCTCAATAGCTTTATCACAGCTTCTTTTTTTACAAAGTGGAGGACTGGCCTAATGGTCAGTGCAGTAGGTTATAGACCTGGGGAATACGGTTCAATATCCACTGCTGCCTAACAGTTGGCAGTGGGTTGAGATCCTGGGGAACCAGGTTCAATTCCCTTTACAGCTCTGTTTGACCCTGGGCAAGTCACATAACCTTCCATTGCCCCAGGTATAACATACCACTTAGATTGTAAGTCCATTTGGGACAGAGCCAGTACCTGTAAGAAATTGTAAACCACATAGACAGTATGTAAATACTTAAATAAAGCTCAAACACCGTCCCAGGTATTTCAAGTCTGTCAATCTATGCTAGACACTTACTCAAATTCCCATACAAAGATCAACAACTATTTTTATCTCTTTAAATTATAGAATCACAAATTTTCTAGCCTCCAATTAATATATATTTGTTTATTTGATAAGATACTTTTCTATTCTTTATAGCTCAATGAAAGTTGGAAAGAGTTATACAGAAGGGGTCAGGAATGTCTATCTAAAGGCAAAATAATCTCTAGAAATTAAACGGAATAACATTTGGCATAGCCCAGTAAAAAAAAACCACACTGAGTTTAAAAATGGGTAGATCAGACTAGGAATTCTAGAAACATAAGCCTCCCTCTCCCCTCCCCCTAAAAATTGACCCAGTGCATTTCTACGAGAGAAACAGTTCCCGCTTCTGCAGCTTAGAAACAAATATAAAGTAAAACATAGCAATTAGGGAATTGCTCCTTCAAACTGCTTCTGCTCTTGACTCTCCCCAACCTCCAAACTGCTCTCACTCCCCTAAACTATCCCTGCAATTACCCCACCACCCACCTAAACTTCTCTACCACTGCCAGAATGCCCTACTTTCTTAAAATACCCTGTGCATCTGCCCCAACCCTTCTAAACTAAACCTCTGCAACAACTGTTCCACCCTTTAACTGCCCCACCACCAAAACTACCCCATCCCCAAAACTACCCCATCATAACTGCTCCAACACTCTTAACTATCCTACCCTTCAAATTCCCCCCACAACCACCACAATCTACGTAACATACACACACATGTAATCACAAATGCACAAGCAACACACACATACTCCCCATACCCATCAACCTACAGACACACAGACATATATAATGGTGTTGGAAGGCATTCCATGATCCAAATTCTGCACTCCTTTCTCAATGTTGTTTCAGTGTGTGCCAATGCACATTATCTATCTATCTATCTATAGACAGATATAGAAAGAGATATAGATTCCAATTTTTAAAATGTATTTTGAAATTATATTGAAACTCTTGCAGTTTTGGTTCTTTTCTGTGACTATGAACAAAATATAGTCTCTGCAGAATCTATGAGCCAGGACACAGAACTCATGAACAGATTCCTGCTGTGTATCTGATCACTTTCATCACTGATCATTACCATCATCATTACCTAGCCAGGAATATATCTCTCTTGTCCTTTTCTAGAGTGATTGCAGGAATCAAGCACGCAATTGATATTCCTCTTTGTAAAAGCAGGACTTGAAAGTACTGCATATAAATCTTATAGTTTACCCCGGATGAATGGAGCGGTACTTGTAATCTCGTTTCATTACTTGAGTGCTTGGGGGGGGGTCATAAGAATTTGTCCCTTCAAGTGAATTACAGGAAGGTATTTTATTCTTATCATTTTATAGACCCCCAAAACTCTTCATGGTATTAGAAGATGGACCATTGTCAGCACACCCAACTCGTTCTGTTACAGATGGGTATTATGAAATTTCCATCTCTGAGAGTGAACTAAACACCACAATGGGGAATGTCAAGTCTCATCCATCTGGAAGCCATTTCTTATGATATATTTCTGGGCAATGAGCTTTGGTTAATCCTATGATATTTATGCTCCATGCAATTCAACACTATTAGGGATGATATTTAAAATCATTAATGTGGATGGAGGCAGCACAACTGCATTAGTCCTTAAAAAAAAACAACAAAATCACTTATACAGATAGCGTTGGCCAAAGTTACCTGTTTAAAAAAAAGGGAGCACGGCTAGAGACATTCCAGGGCTGGCCAAAAAGTCACCAAAGTGATGACATTCAGTCACCAAATGGATAGTTTTATTTACTTAAGTAGTAGGTATAACGTTAAACAGATATATTATTTGGGTAACATTATCTGTGGATTTTCAGCTGCACCACTTAAACAGATAGCACTGCTGAACATCCATCCTAAACATCAAAAATTTAATGAGGTCAGCCCTCTGGTAAAAATTATGCCAGTTAGGTGCAAATCCAGGTATTTTATAACATTATGCCTAATTTCCCACCCATTCCCCTCTCATGACCATGCCCCCTTTGAAGTTGTGAGCTATGAAATTTTGATGCACATCTTATAGAAAAGGGCATTAACTCTAAACTATGCCAATTAAGGGCCAATTAACTCCAATAATGAATTGTTAGCACCTCCAATTAACTCCAATAATGAATTAGTTTACCCAGGGACCTACGATCCACACCCAAATTTGACCACCCTATGCAGAATCTGGGGTATAGCCTAGAGGCCACACTCGAGAGCACAGTTTTCCTTTGCTCTAATCCAATGTCCCTAAACAAGAGGAGCTGTAGTCTTTTTCCTAAACGAGATCATAAAGACCATGATGGAGCACATGAGAGTCTCCTTGGCAAACGGTAAGGGCCCATTCCATGTGGGACTTTAAAAACCAAAGCTGAAAATGAAATTGCTGCTGACTTGTTAAAACAATAATATTAGAGTAGTAAATTTCCCTATTTTCTCCTACCTCCTATCTAATTGTGCAGTAGTATTTTATACAATCTGTAATTTACTAATCAATTCCTTGAGTTCAGATTTCTTTATTGCTTTTATTTAACAAAAATAATACAATAGAAAAAACTGTTACAACAATGGTTATGGGAAGCATTTGTCTAAACTTACTCTGAATCACAACATCACAACAGAGGCCATTACTCCATCCTCATCCTCCTCGATCTATCCGCCACTTTTGACACTGTCAATCATGATTTACTTTTTGCCACACTGTCCTCACTTGGGTTCCAGGGCTCTGTCCTCTCCTGGTTCTCCTATCTCTCCAACCGCACCTTCAGAGTACACTCTCATGGATCTTCCTCCACCCCCATCCCGCTCTCTGTTGGAGTTCCCCAGGGATCTGTCCTTGGACCCTTTCTTTTTTCAATCTACACCTCTTCCCTGGACTCACTGATCTCATCTCATGGTTTCCAGTATCATCTTTATGCTGATGACACCCAGCTGTATCTCTCCACACCAGACATCACCGCGGAGACCCAGGCCAAGGTATCGGCCTGCCTATCCGACATTGCTGCATGGATGTCCAACCGCCACCTGAAACTGAACATGGCCAAGACCGAGCTTATCATCTTTCCACCAAAACCCACTTCTCCTCTTCCTCCACTCTCGATCTCAGTTGATAACACCCTCATCCTCCCCGTCCCATCCGCCCGCAACCTCGGAGTCATCTTCGACTCCTCCCTCTCCTTTTCTGCGCATATCCAGCAGACAGCCAAGACCTGTTGCTTCTTCCTCCTTAACATCAGCAAAATTCGCCCTTTCCTCTCTGAGCATACCACCCGAACTCTCATCCACGCTCTCATTACCTCTCGCCTTGACTACTGCAACCTACTCCTCACTGGCCTACCACTTAACCATCTATCCCCCCTTCAATCTGTTCAGAACTCTGCTGCCCTTCTTATCTTCCACTTAGACCGATATGCTCATATCACCCCTCTCCTCAAGTCACTTCACTGGCTTCCGATCAGGTACCGCATACAGTTCAAGCTTCTCCTACTAACCTACAAATGTACTCAATCTGCAGCTCCTCATTATCTCTCTACCCTCATCTCCCCTTACGCTCCTACCCGTAACCTCCGCTCACAAGACAAATCCCTCCTCTCAGTACCCTTCTCCACCACTGCCAACTCCAGGCTCCGCCCTTTCTGCCTCGCCTCACCCTATGCTTGGAATAAATTTCCTGAGCCCTTACGCCAAGCCCCCTCCCTACCCATCTTCAAATCCTTGCTCAAAGCCCACCTCTTCAATGTCGCCTTCGGCACCTAATCTTTATACCTCTATTCAGGAAATCTAGACTGCCCCATTTTGACTGCCCCTACTTGACTGACTGTACATTTGTCCTTTAGATTGTAAGCTCTTTGAGCGGGGACTGTCCTTCTATGTTAAATTGTACAGCGCTGCGTAACCCTTGTAGCGCTTTAGAAATATTAAGTAGTAGTAGTAGTATAGATACATATTTATCTAATTTTGCACATTGTTACTGACATTTTTTTAAAAACTCGTTTCTCATCTGCTACGTTTTCATATTTATAGGAGATGTACTGTATTCTGCTAGTAATTTTCATTTAAAAGTGTTATCTTTTTCCAGTTATTAATAATTAATTTTAAAGCTATCACTATTAGAAAATCTAAAAGATTGGCAAAGTTTCTTCTAGACCTATTGATTTCTATATTATGCTTAAACTACATGGTTTTTTAGATGTTTGTCCTATAAGGTTGATGAAAATTTAAAAATATGAAAAACCTAACAAGAAGATAGATAATATATGACAAATCTAGAAAGAACCTTCTCACAAAATAACCAAGCTTCCTCTTTTGAGTCTCAAAAATATATAAATTGCAAAAACATTTTTGTTCTTTTGTCAAATTGGTTAAATAACCATCTTAGAAAGGGTTTGTTTCTTGAAATCGGCAGTGCTACTGCCTTAATACCTGTACTGAAAAACCCTAAGGCAGTAGTTCCCAAACCTGGTCCTGAAGGCACCCCAGACAGTCAGGTTTTCAGGATACCCACAATGAATATTCATGAGAGAGATTTGCATGCAGTGGAGGCAAAGCATGTAAATATCTTTCATGAATATTCATTGTAGTTATCCTAAAAACCTGATTGGCTGGGTTGCCTCCAGGACCAGGTTTGGAAACCACTGCCCTAAGGGGAATTTACAAGAAGTATTGAATTATAGACTGGTTGCTTTGATACCGTTGTTGATAAAGATTATGGAAGGTTGAGTTATGACACAATTGGAAGATTATCTGAGTAAATATGATTTGTTGCATGTCTCTCAATCTGGATTCCACAAGGGCTATAGTACTGGGACTATTTTGGATGCCTTGATAGCACATGGGAGGCATTTGTTCTATTGTAATTCAATTTGATCTATCAAGTGCACTCGATCTTGCAGACCATGACATATTGTTATTTCTGTTAGATAGTTGAAAGTTATTTGAAAATATTTTGAATTATCATCTATTAAACTTGCGGTAAAATCGTTATGGCTCTCTAAGATAGACTACTGTAACATTGTTTACGTGGATTACACTACTTTGTGAAAAAATTATAAACAGTACAAAATTTAGCTATTACATAGTAACATATAGTAACATAGTAAATGACGGCAGATAAAGAAAGACCTGTATCGTCCATGTTACGGTGATGTATTTGCTAAGGTTGGACGAATCAGTACAACTATATTTTTATAAACTCTACTGGTTGCCAGAGATGGTGAGGTCCCATTTTACAATATGTACTATGGTCTTTCGGTCCTTATATGAAAATGCACCTCTTAATTTAGTAGGATTTTTTCCTCTTCTGAATAGACAATTATTGCAGGATCAGGTTTTAAGATTTTCGTCAGTGAGTTCGGTTACATTTTCTAGACAATTATCTTCATCTTTGTCTTATCAGGCTGCCTCATTATGGAATTCTCTTCTTTCTTCAGTGCATTCTTTAAGGGATTATTTAATGTTTCGCAAGCAATTTAAAACTATTTTGTTTAAGAAATACATGGGTTAACTTGTGGTTTAAGAAGTGAATGTTTGTGTTGTTAATCCTGGATAAATTGTTCTGGCAATTTCTTATTGTGATCCGCATGGAACCGTGAAGGCTTTTGCGGAATATAAGACCGAAATGTAATGTAATATTCTTAAAAGTAAGGGATTCTTTCAAGTTTAAGGGCCCTGTTTACTAAGGTGCGTTAGTGTTTTTAGCGTGCCTACACTTAGCGCGCGTGCTAACCATGAAGGCGCCTATAAGGATATTGTTGGCACGTTCGTGTTTAACGCATGTACATGGTTAACACACGTTAAAAATGTTAACATGCCTATAACGCTGCTTAGTAAACAGAGCCCTAAAATTTGAAAGATTTTTCTCCAGTATGTCTGGAGTTGTGCACAGTAGTAGATCACATGTGACAAAGTCCCTATTTCTGCTGTACACATCTCACATCACTGCTAATTGTAAGACTTCCTGAAAGGGATACAATAATGGTCTGTTTAGTACAAAAAAGGCTGACTTTAGTACAGATGTGCATAACACAGACCTGCCAAGTCTCCCGCATTCAGCGGGAGACTCCCGCTTTGGCGGGTCATCTCCCGCCCTCCCGCCAAAGCAGGAAAATCTCCCACTGAGATGTAATCATTTTTTCTTACCGCTACCACTGCTGCTTCTCCTAATGCAGTAGCGGCAGAAAAAATAAAAAGCAAACGCTGAGCTGCAGCACTGCCTTCAGGCATGTGCTGTCAATTCTGCCGGTCCTCTGCCCCCAGAACTCGAAGTTGACGTCAGTGGGGGCAGAGGGCCAGCAGAGCCGACAGCGAATGCCTGAAGGCTGCTGTGGCCCTGCGTTTGTTTGTTTTTTTTACGCAGTTGCTGTACAGAGTAGAGACTGCATCGTGGAGGGAGACCGTCAGGATGAAAAGTTGAAGCCAATGGTTGGTCTCCGTTTCTCCTTCAACAAAGTAAGCAAATGGTAACCTCTGAGCTGCTGCATCCACGTCATTCTTATATTGTTGGTAGCATTTTAAAAATGTATCTCACTTATATTTTCAAACATTGCTGGCTTGTGCAGTATACAGATGTACAGAGGAAGTACAATAAGGGAATAACTTTTCATAGGTAGAGTAGTAATTTTTTAGAAAATGTAATCAGTGTTTCATTTGGAGGGGCTGCTTATAGGGACACCCTAGCACTGTTATACTTGTGCAGAGATTTTTTTTTTGCTCAAGTTAAACAGCCTCTAAAACAGACATCATATTATGTGAATCAGGTGTTCAACATTCAGAGTTTCTATTTTTTTTTTTTTACTTATTTATATAATTTCTATCCCATATTAAACATGAATTGGGTTGAAACCGGGGAGCATTTAAAAATGTTTTTTTCCTATGCCTACATCAAAAGAAATTCAAGATGACATAAAGTAGAGTGGGTGGAGTCAAGCCAGAGTGGGTGGAACCAAGGTAGAGTAGGCGTGGCTGGGGCATGTACTAAAATGTCCCTCTCTGAAATTGGGACCCCTTGGCAGCTCTGATAACAGTGCTATATAGATATGCAGTGAGTGTCCAGTGTCAGATTTTGTTCCATTTCCCTTTGTATAATGGGCAGTCTGGTTCTTGTTCCCATATTATTTTGATGACTGTATTACATTGTATAAGTCTATTATAATATGCTTATAAAAATTGGACCCTGCTTTAGGGAAGGATCCTGCTTTAATAACAAGTCCTTCAAATATCTAGATTTGTTGCAGGTCAGCTAAATGTGTGAAAGTTGTAGCTGCAGCCAGTTATGGTATTGAATAGCTGGTAGGTTATATTCTCTTTGAATCTCAGCAAAACATTTAAATCATTTCTCATTTGGGGGTAATTCTATAATTGAGCATAGACCACTGTTCTCTCTAAGATAAGCAGTAGCCTCCAACTGCATTGCTGCCATTGGGAGGCGATGCTTCAATATTGTGTTTTCAATTGATAAGAATAGACAGGCTCCCTGGAGTCCTACAGAGCTCACTATTGAAAATGTGATAGTGAAACAGCACCCCCCACTGGCAGGACTGTAGGTGGAGGACTCCTGCTCAGCTTAGAGGGAATTGTGGTATAGGCACACAGAGTATTAGATTGTAAGCTCTTTGAGCAGGGACTGTCTTTCTTCTATGTTTGTGCAGTGCTGCGTACGCCTTGTAGCGCTATAGAAATGCTAAATAGTAGTAGTAGTAGTAGTAGGTCCTGTACTAGGAGCCTATTCTATAAAGGAAAGGAAAGTAGATATCTAGTTTCCTTTAAAGAATACTAACAAAATAGCCCTTGCAAATACATGTTATGTAAGTTAAGTGGGTATTTGCAGAATAGCACATAGGTGCCATGTTAGCAGATATGCACATGCATCTGTGTAAATGCTAGTATTCTAAACATTTATGTGCAAAACATATATCTAAAGGTGAGAACCTAGATTATAGAATGCCTTCCTGAGGGAGAAGGTGGAGGCAAAACAGTGACGGAATTCAAAAAGGCATGGGATGAACACAAAGAGGATGGTATAAAAACAAATGACTGCATGCATGTTGATGTGTTGATGTAATAAGTGGGCTTAGATGCCAACTCTAGCTGTGAGGAACTAAGGTCAGTGCCAGGCAGACTTCTATGGTCTGTGTCCTATGTGTGTCAAGACAGATTAGGATCTGCTGGAGAGGGTTTTGATGGAACTCTAGTAGTTTGAACGTAAGGACAATGTCGGGTTTGTGTCCTGTGTAACATAGTAACATAGTAACATAGTAGATGACGGCAGAAAAAGACCTTCACGGTCCATCCAGTCTGCCCAACAAGATAAACTCACATGTGCTACTTTTTGTGTATACCCTACCTTGATTTGTACCTGTCCTCTTCAGGGCACAGACTGTATAAGTCTGCCCAGCACTATCCCCACCTCCCAACCACCAGCCCCGCCTCCCACCACCGGCTCTGGCACAGACCGTATAAGTCTGCCCAGCACTATCCCCGCAGGAGGGCATTCCAAGCATCCTCCACTCTCTCCATGAAGAAATACTTCCTGACATTTTTCTTGAGTCTGCCCCGCTTCAATCTCATTTCATGTCCTCTCGTTCTACCGCCTTCCCCTCTCCGTGTATGGATCTGTGTATGGCAAGACAGATCCGGATAGGCTGGAGTCAACTTTGACAACAACTTCAGTAGTTGGGACATTAAGGACCGTGCCAGGTGGAGTTTTGCGGTCTGTGTCCTGAAAATGGCAAGAAAGATCATGAATTGATAATGAGAGTGACTGTTGGGCAAACTGGATGGACCATTGAGGTTTTTATCTGCCATCATGTACTATCCCCCAAATTCTATATATGGCGCCTTAACTTATGTGTGCTAATTTGGTCACATGTCCAAATTGCGTGCACAACTTAATTGGTTAACAAGGCAATCGGCACCAATAATTGGTACTTAAATTAACGACACTAATTGGTTTTAATCAGAATGTATGTGCACAACTTTCTAGGTGTATTCTACAAATCGGTGTGCATAAATTCTAATATGCACAGTTGAAAAGGAGGCATGGCATGGGCATGGAACAGGCAGGTTGTAGGCATTTCAAAATGCTATGCACACTATTATGGAATACAACCGACCTGCGCCTAACTTGGGCGCAGATATTTAGGTCTAGTTTTAGGTGGCCTAAATTGGTGCACCTAACTTTTAGTCACAAGAATGGTGCATGAGCACATTCTATAATTAAATGTAGTTTATAGAATCATGCTAACCTCATGATTGCTTTGCGCTGATTTTTAAGGGGCCATTTATAGAATTTGGCCCTATGTTACTATCACGTTTATTTTCGAAAGAGAAGGACGCCCATCTTTCGACACAAATCGGGAGATGGGCGTCCTTCTCGCAAGGTCATCCAAACCGGCATAATCGAAAGCCGAATTTTGGACACCCTCAACTGCTTTCCGTCGCAGGGACCACCAAAGTTCACGGGGGCGTGTCGGCAGGGTAGCGAAGGCGGGACTGGGGCGTGATTAGGAGATGGTCGTCCTCGGCCGGTAATAGAAAAAAGAAGGGTGTCTCTGGCGAGCACTTGGCCGATTTTACTTGGTCCATTTGTTTTCACGACCTAGCCTCAAAAAGGTGCCCAAACTGACCAGATGACCACCGGAGGGAATCAGGGATGACCTCCCCTTACTCCCCCAGTGGTCACTAAACCCCTCCCACCCCCCAAAAAAATTTAAAACACATTTTTTTGCCAGTCTCAAATGTCATACCCAGCTCCATCACAGCACTATGCAGGTCCCTGGAGCAGTTTTTAGTGAGTACTGCAGTGCACTTCAGGCAGGCGGACCCAGGCCCAGCCCCCCCTACCTGTTACACTTGTGGTGGTAAATGGGAGCCCTCCAAAACCCACCCGAAACCCACTGTACCCACATGTAAGAGCCCCCCTGTTACCCTTTAAGGCCTATGGTAGTGTTGTACAGTTGAGGGTAGTGGGTTTTTTTTTTTTTTTGGGGGGGGGGGGGTTAGGGGGCTCAGCACCCAAGGTAAGGGAGCTATGCACCTGGGATCAATTTGTGAAGTCCATTGCAGTGCCCCCTAGGGTGCCCGGTTGGTGTCCTGGCATGTGAGGGGGACCAGTGCACTACAAATGCTGGCTCCTCCCATGACCAAATGGCTTGGATTTGGCCGGGTTTGAGATGGCCGCCATTAGTTTCCATTATCGGCGAAAACCAATGGCGGCCATCTCTAACGCCAGCGATCTCTAAGGGCAGCCCAAATGTTGAGATTTGGCCGGCCCCGACCTTATTATCGACATGAAAGATGGCTGGCCATCTTGTTTCGATAATACAGTCGGGTACACCGCTTGACGGGGCCGTCATTACAGATGGTAACCCTTATAGATTGCCGCCCCCGTTCGATTATGCCCCTCTCTGTCTCCTCTGTTCCAATCACTCTCCTAAATTGTAGATCTTTACGATTGAAAACGCAACTTATTCAAGATTTTCTCCTATCTTCTGGATCAAAAATACTTTGTTTAACAAAGACGTGGATCAATTCAGGGGAGGAAAGCTATCTATATAGCAGTCTCTCAGATGGCTTTGATGTTATATCCCTAGCCAGAAATACACGGAGGGGGCCTGGCTATTATCTACTCCCAAGATCTCCAACAAATTGAAATATCTTCACCGTTCCATTAACCAGAGGCACTTGTAGCCCGTATTCATGTTCCTACCCTCCCGGTCCTTCTTCTTTGCTACTGTCCCCGCTCTTTTACTTTGCCAAAATGAGATGCCTGTTTTCAAACTCTAACTGAAGCTACCATTAAATATTCAAACCCTTTAGTCCATGGCGATTTTAATACACATGTTGACACCCCTTCCCATCCATGATCATGCTCACTATTGTCTACTTTAACTGATCTTGGTCTACACCAACAGATCCATTTTCCAACACACAAGGGTGACCATACACTTGATTTAGTCATTTTGCCTCATGTCCTTTGTCAGCCTTCTCTTCTACACCGATACCATGGTTTGACATTTTGCTATACATTTCACTTTCAAATTTGCTCGGTTCCAACCTGTGCATTATCCTCCTCCTAAGCTCTCTCATTTTTTAACCCGAGCGAATCCACAAGAAATCTCTTTGACCGTCTTCTCTTTTCCAGAAGACTTTGATTTCTTTACTCTTGACAGGATGGCCGATAGTCTACACTCTACTCTGTCCTCTGCTTTAGACATTGAAACCAATTTGTGTCCGATCAACTTCACACAAACAACTATGGTTTTGTAGCAGTTTGCGACTATTAAAAAGACAACTCAGAAAAGCAGAGTATAGCCAGACCTGCCATTTTGGGTGGGCTCAGAGTTAACATGGTTGGGCCCTTCCTACCCCACCTCCACCCCGCACATGCATACAGTTTTTTTAAACCTTTCCCTCCAACCTTTGCTCAAAGGTTGAAGGGGGAGGGGGTGCAGAAAGAGACAGGCAGCTGCCATGAGAAACAGAAAAAGAGAGGAGTAAGACACCGCCAATGAGGTGTTTTGGGGGCCACTAGACTGGGTGTGCCTGAGGCAAGAATGGGTGGGCCTGTACCCACCCAGGCCCACCCATAGCTATGCCACTGTGTTGGAGTCTCCATAGGTCCATGAGGCCTATGTCCTCTATAATAGATTTAAGTGCTTGTTTCTGCTTAATTGTTGATTTCCTGTCTAGCTAGGGATCTAAAATTAAAGTGACCTCCAAGTACTATGGGGTAGTTGAATTTTCAAACAACAATTTTTATATAGAATTATAAAAGGATGATGTGTCAGTCATAGCAGCATAGATATTACACAGTCTAATATGCAGACCATCTAAATTCAGGGTAGACATGAGCCATCATCCTTTAAGTTCTGCACAATGTGAGAGAAGTATATAATTTAGAGATTTTTTTAAATAAAAATGTCTACAGCACAGTTTTTTGCATGACTGGAGAAAAAGTTAACACATTTTAACATGCATCTGTTAGTTTAGCATCTTAATAATTATGGTATGTGCACATAGTTTCAACTTAGTTCAGGCTGACACTTTAGCAGCGGTATGCTCAGAAAGCTTACTCTGCCCAATTCAAATAAAAAAGGACAATCAATAATGTGTTACAGAATTCCATAGACCAGTCAAATACATAAATTTGGATGAATTCTACAAATCACGCTTAAAAAAAAATCAGCATCAACCCCCCCCCCCCCCCCCCACACACACACTTAAGTGCTATTCTGTAAACCGTGTCTAAAGTTAGGCACGGTTTATAGAATAGCGCTTAAGTGTAGGGGTTGCACATAAATTTAGGCATGTCTATTTGCACCAACAAAAACGTGGTGCCAATGCCCTCCACCTAAATTTACGTGCAGAACCCCTTCATTCTATAATTGCATGCGTAACTCAAATCCAAGCCTACGCTCTGCCCTGAAATTCCCATTACACTCCCATTTCTGCACCCTCTTTTCTGGGACCCGACTATACTGCTGTTGAATAGGAATAAGAGGCTTGATGAGCTGTAGCTGAGGATCTAAGTTTACTTTGGAGTTTTAAGCATTTTCCATTAACACACATGGTGGCGGGAGGCGGGGATAGTGCTGGGCAGACTTATACGGTCTGTGCCAGAGCCGGTGGTGGGAGGCGGGGCTGGTGGTTGGAAGGCGGGGATAGTGCTGGGCAGACTTATACAGTCTGTGCCCTGAAGAGGACAGGTACAAATCAAAGTAGGGTATACACAAAAAGTAGCACATATGAGTTTATCTTGTTGGGCAGACTGGATGGACCATGCAGGTCTTTTTCTGCCGTCATTTACTATGTTACTATGTTACATGTGCAAAATTTAGGCACAGATCACATACCTAAGCATATTAGCACCAATAAGTGCTTGTTAAAGAGCCAATTATTGACTCTGGCTCATTATTCAATTAAATCGTAAGCACAAATTAGGCATGCACCCAAATTTGCACGGTCTATTTTTGATGACTTTTATAGAATTAGGTGAAAGGGTTTTTGTTTCTTGATCTTCTTGTGGTATATTTTGTCACTTCAACTCTTCTTTAAACATAAGACATAATTACCTTTATTCACTGAGGGGCCCTTTTACTAAGCCGCATAAGTGCCTAAGCGTGCCCAACGTGCGCCAATTTGGAGTTATCACCTAGCAACCATGTGGCTCTTGCGATAATTTCATTTTTGGAACACATCTGCTATTCGCATCCGAAAAATAGGTCATTACCGCCTGGTTAACGCGTGAGACCTTACCGCTAAGTCAATGGCTGGCAATAAGGTCTCGGACCCAAAATGGATGCGTGCCAATTTTTATTTTGCCACACATCCATTTTTGGCAAAAATTTTTTTAAAAAGGTCTTTTTTACAGGCACACTGAAAAAAATGGATCTGTGCATGCCCAAAACCCGCGCCTACACTACCGCAGGCCATTTTTCAGCACACCTTAGTAAAAGGACCCCTGAAGTTGCCAAATATCTTTCTACCCAATAGTGTTTAGGTGGTCCAAATCTGGGAGAATGGTGTGGTTTACTCATTATGCATTTATTTTCTAACCCTAACAAACTGATCCACTTGCGTACTTTGTGTGTTTCAGTTTCATTTTCATAAATGCATCTTGGAAAGTGACTCACTGTAAACTTACTATGATAAATTAATATTAATGTTTCTGTTAATTCACTATCATTCTCATATTTTATTGAATCTTCCCTGCTTTCCTTTTCTCTTCACTAATAGATATCATTACAACAGTTTAACTAACTGCTGTGATACAGAAGAAGCAGTAATTTATACTGATGTAATGGCCATGATAAAAATCATTTGTGTTCTGATTTTATAAATTAGGGTGGAAATGCGAGTGGTTCAGAAAGCTGAAGTGCTGCCACATGAATTCCCATGTTGTTAATGCTTCATACCTTTCTGCTTCATTAAACCAATTTCACGGGGAGATGAGTTAGAGGAGGAAGCCATGCTGTCTAAGAGACGCAACAATGGTTTATTGAAAGAAATGAGGCTAACATTAAATTAAGTGCTACTTGAGAAATATGGAAATATAAAAATATTCAAGCTTCGAAAAGGCTAATTCAAAAATATGATAAGTAAGTTCTTTTAAACTTTGATAACTGTCTCGTCATCGTTGTATTGACTGAATTCAGAGGCTACTAATTAATGTTGAAGATTTTCCTTTAAAATGAATTCCAGAGAAGAAATCTAGAAATAGTTTCATTTGGAATGCTCAGCAGGACAATTAAAATAACTATTTTTATATATTCCTTTCTATCATATTAAATTGTTAACTGAACCTTTAGATATACAAAATATATGTGAATTTAAATATTCAAGAAAATGATTGAAAGCATACCTCTGAATATTGAGCAGAGTAGATTCACTTCAAAATGACAGCATGCAGAAGGCAATAAGGACCAATGAAACTGCTCACCTTGGAGCTGTTATGCATCACCTAGGGGATTATTTAGTAACTAAGAGGTCCTTTTACTAAGGCATGGCAAAAAGAGGCCTGCGGTAATGTGGGCGCGTGTTTTTGGAGCGTGCTGGGTCAGCTTTTACGGCATCTGGGAAAAAGGGCTTCTTTCAATGGGCCTGGAAAAGGGTCTGTGGTAAAATTGAAGCCAGTGCATGCCTATTTATGGCCTGAGCCCTTAATGCCACTCATTAATCTAGTGGTAAGGGCTCATGCACTACAAGTGAGGTGACTGGTCAGTCGCGCCAACTGCCGATTAATGCCGGAAACACAACTTGCAGTAGGAAATTAAAAAATAAAATTTGTCCCAACATTATGGGCGCTCACCAAATCCAAAATTACTGCCTGAGGGTGCGCTAGCCTGGCGGTAGTCTCGTTTTGGCGCATGTTGCATGCATGTAGAGCCTACAGCGTCTTTCTAAAAGGGCCCTTTAGTAAAATAGTCTTTCATCTGAACCACAAGTTAACACATTCGTTAAATCCTGCTTCTATTCACTCAATGTCATTCTTTCCAACCATCTCACAAATCATAGTTCTACTTGCACTTGTTATCTCCAAACTCGATTATTGCAACGTTGTCTATGCCGGTCTTCCACAGTCGCTACTCCGAAGACCTCACTCTGTACAGAACTTAGCAATCCGGATCCTGTGTCAGGCAGGTCACTTTGACCACATTTCACTGCTCTTTAAACAGCACCACTGGCTTCCAATTGAACACTGAATTCAATTCAAAGTACTTACCCCAACGAACAAGATTTTTCATACCAGTATTCTGTTGTAGCATCTCATGGTATCCTCTATACCACTGCTCATGTACTCCGCTCCCTGCACAACTGACAATTCTGCTTCCCTTCTTTGTCCTCGGCACATCTTGATGCTACGCGAAAGTCTGCTTTTTTCTACCTGACACCATCCCTCTGGATCTGCACCAACTTCGTCTCTGGACCTCCCAGAACTAGTGGATAGTGCTGTAGTGGTCAGAGCTCATATTTAGTGATACCAACAGGCTGAGTGCCACTGAATATTAGTGATTGGGCTGGCCAGCATAATTGAACTCTCCTGATTAATATTAACTCCATGATTTTTTGCATGTTGTACATGGAGTATTCTTAGGTTAGTAGGATATAAAGAATTTCATAGAAATAAATACTAGGGCTTGGCATTCTTTTGCAATGGTATCAGATATGTCAACAATGAGGAGTATGGTTTAGGAAGCTTCCAAGATGGCAGCTTAAGCCTTGAGCTCTGCAGCCAGCTCCCTCAAAATATTGTAATTTCTCCGCCTGCACTTCATAGATTCTTCCATATCCTATTGTTACAGATAAGCCAACATGGCTACCA
Organism: Microcaecilia unicolor; assembly: GCF_901765095.1. Taxonomy (NCBI): domain Eukaryota; kingdom Metazoa; phylum Chordata; class Amphibia; order Gymnophiona; family Siphonopidae; genus Microcaecilia; species Microcaecilia unicolor. Next base: position 39,530,553 of record NC_044037.1, read on the forward strand.
CATATTTAACAAGGGAGACTGCATTTTCACTTTTCTCTGTATTGAAAAGGCATAAGACTGATCCACCGATATCACATAGGTAAGTATGTTTGGGTTTATTAGAATTTTGAAGTTACATAGTGCTATCTTATGTGTGCACACTTTAGATCTGTACCACATTAAAAACGTTAGTCACTTAGGGCTCCTCTTACTAGGGTGTACTAATGGATTTAGTAAGCGCTAATGATTAGCACGCATTAAGGGGGAGATACATCTAAACTTCAGGAAATCACTAAAAACCAACCTGTTCAAAAAGGCTTACTCTACCTATCCAATGTAACTCCCCACACCCGGCAACATAGCAAAACCAATGATCGTACTGGACAATATACAACCTTCCCTCCCTTTCAACCCTCATGGTGCCTGAAACACAACGACCTTATTCGACCACAATACAACCATGCGTTTGTTCTCTACCGGACATGGTGAACGCCTTTACAGTACTATGTAAGCCACATTGAGCCTGCAAATAGGTGGGAAAATGTGGGGTACAAATGTAACATAATAATAATAATAATATGGTGCCTGAAAAATCAGCATGGTAATCAATGCTGACTATGTGCATTCTATGAACAGTGCCTAGATTTAGGTGCAGTATATAAAATACACTTAGTAGATATCCCAGTGCCTAAAACTACATGCATCCATTTACACTAATGAACATATGGTGTGAATCCCAGCACGTAGATTTAGGGACTGGGCCATATTCTACAACAATGCATGTAAATTTTGGAATGCCTATGAAACGCCCATTTCCCCACCTATAACCACACCCCTTTTTGCCAGCACACGTTAGAAGTTAGGCGCACTACATTACAGAATACACTTAGCGAGTTGTGCGGGTATATTTGAATTATTACCAATTAGTGCTCATTATTGCTTCTTAAGAGTGTTATCAACGCTGATTAGCTTGTTAAGCCAATTAAGTTATGTGCGTTGTTATAGAATAGGCTTGGATTTCAGTGCAGATCTCTAGATATGCTATATAGAATCCAGGGGTAAATACTAAGAAGCCCATATTATTCCAGTGGGCTTCATAACATTTAGCACACACGAAATCCATTAGTGCACCTTAGTAAAAGGAGCCTTTAGCTTTTTATGGGAAACTGCCAAAGAAATAAACTCAATCCTATCCATCAATAAAAGCTTTCACAAAATAAATGGGTGACTTACAGGTGAATTTTCAAAAGAGAAGGGCGCCCATCTTCTGACACAAATCGGGAGATGGGCATCCTTCTCTCAGGGTCGCCCAAATCGGCATAATCGAAAGGGGCGTCCTCAACTGCTTTCCATTGTGGGGACAACCAAAATTCACAGGGGTGTGTTGGCACCGTAGCGAAAGCGGGACCGGGACTGGGGCGTAATTTAGAGATGGGCGTCCTTGGCCGATAATGGAAAAAAGAAGGGCGCCCCTGATGAGCATTTGGCCAACTTTACTTGATCCATTTTTTTTCACGACCAAGCCTCAAAAAGGTGCCTGAACTGACCAGATGACCACCGGAGGGAATCGGGGATGACCTCCCCTTACTCCCCCAGTGGTCACCAACCCCTCCCACTCCCCCCCCAAAAAAATTAAAAACATTTTTTTCCAGTCTCTATGCCAGCTTCAAATGTCATACCCACCTCTATCACATCAGTTTGCAGGTCCCTGGAGCAGTTTTTAGTGGGTGCACTGCACATCAGGCAGGTGAACCCAGGCCCATCCCCCCTACCTGTTACACTTGTAGTGGTAAATGTTGAGCCCTCCAACCCCCCCCCCCCAAAACCCACTGTATCCACATGTAGGTGCCCCCCTTCACCCCTTAGGGCTATGGTAGTGGTGTACGGTTGTGGGGAATGGGTTTTTTTTTGGAGGGGGGGTTGGAGGACTTAGCACACAAGGTAAGGGAGCTATGCAGCTGGGAGCAATTTGTGAATTCCACTGCAGTGCCCCATAGGGTGCCCGGCTGGTGTCCTGGCATGTGAGGGGGACCAGTGCACTACGAATGGTGGCTCCTCCCACGACCAAATAGCTTGGATTTGGTCATTTTTGAGATGGGCGTCCTCAGTTTCCATTATCGCCGAAAACCGGGGACGACCATCTCAAAAATGACCTAAGGACAACCATCTCTAAGGTCGACCTAAATTTCACGATTTGGGCGTCCCCGACTGTATTATCGAAACGAAAGATGGACGCCCATCTTGTTTCGATAACACGGGTCGCCCCGCCCCTTTACGGGGCCGTCCTGCGAGGATGCCCTCATGACAACTTGGGCGCCCCGTTCGATTATGCCCCTCTAATCATTAGCATACGCTAAAAACACTAGCACTCCCTTAGCATGGCTTAGTAAACAGAAGCCAAATCTTTTTCAATAATTTCTTAAATTATTATTTCAAATTATTCACATTCATCAGGTTTAATCAGTGTTCTTTCAGTCATTGAAATTTATATTGTCAGCCAATGAAAGTACTCGGACCTCAGTACAGTGTGAGATTCTAAGATTCGAGTTTCTTTGAAAATTCTGATCAAGTTCTATTTTAAGGCTTCTTAAATAGTTTAACTGCACTACACTTAGGGACCCTTTTACAAGGCAGCGGTAAGCCCACAGTGGACTTACCACATACCAATCTGGAGCTACCCTGGCCCAAAGCAGGCGCCGGCGGTAGTTCCACCCTCTGCAGGCGCTAACCCGGCGGTAATCGGGCAGCACCGTGTGCTACCCAGTTACTGACGGGTTAGCGCAGAAGCCCTTACTGTCACCTCAATGTGTTATCAATTTAAAAATAAAAGAAAGTACACTTAACACCTGTTTAAAAAAAACATAGGATTTAATTACTTTAGACTACTTTAAATAGGAAGACTCCAAATGAATTTCCAAAAGGAAAGGGAGTTTGTTCCATAACGTTCCTTGCTCTCAGAAAGAAATTTGCCACAGGCGTCCAAAAAAGTGCCTTGTTCCGCTTTCTGTACCCTTTGCCACAGAAGGAGGTGTCACTTTACCAGGGATCATCTTTGTTTAATTCTGTAACCAATGGAAGTTGAAGTCACCATGAAGACATCTGAAGATGGAATCCTCCCATATGATCTCAAAAGCTCCTGCCCTATGAAGTTTGGGGTTAATTCTAAGGTTGGTCCAATAATAAATATTTACAATCTATGATGAAAAAAAAAACAAGTGAGACAAAAAAGCTCTGTGAAGAATGATACAATAAAAAAGCTTAGCCGAGATTGGGTGGCAGAGCCGGTGGGGGGAGGCGGGGCTGGTGGTTGGGAGGTGGGCCTTGTTCTGGGCAGACTTTTACGGTCTGTGCCCTGAAAATGGCAGAAACAAATCAAGGTCAGGTATACACATAAAGTAGCACATATGAGTTTAAATTGTTGGGCAGACTAGATGGACCAGGTCTTTTTTCTTCCGTCATCTACTATGTTACTATCCACCTTATAATTGAAAGAGAAAAACGCCTAGATTTCGACCCAAATCGGGAGATAGACGTTTATCTCACAAAAACGAATAAATCGGTATAATGGAAAGCCGATTTTGGACGTTTTCAACTGCACTCCATCGCGGAAGCGTACAAAGTTGACGGGGGCGTGTCAGAGGCATGGCGAAGGTGGAACTGGGGCGTGGTTATCGGCCGAGGAGAGATGGGCGCCTTTCGCCGATAATGGACAAAAAGTATGCGTTTGTAGCTAGAATTTAGGGCACTTTTCCTGGACCCTGTTTTTTCATGAATAAGGCCCCAAAAAGTGCCCTAAAAGACCAGATTACCACCAGAGGGAATCGGGGATGACCTCCCCTGACTCCCCCAGTGGTCACTAACCCCCTCCCACCACAAAAAATGATGTTTCACAACTTTTTATTTTCACCCTCAAATGTCATACCCACCTCCCTGGCAGCAGTATGCAGGTCCCTGGAGCAGTTGTTATGGGGTGCAGTGGACTTCAGGCAGGTGGACCCAGGCCCATCCCCTCTACCTGTTACAATTGTGCTGCTTAATGCTTAGTCGTCCAACCCCCCCAAACCCACTATACCCACATGTAAGTGCCCCCCTTCACCCCTTAGGGCTATAGTAATGCTGTAGACTTGTGGGCAGTGGGTTTTGAGGGGGATTTGGGGGGCTCAACACACAAGGGAAGGGTGCTATGCACCTGGGAGCTCTTTTACCTTTTTTTTGTTTTTGTAAAAGTGCCCCCTAGGGTGCCCGGTTGGTGTCCTGGCATGTGAGGGGGACCAGTGCACTACGACTCCTGGCCCCTCCCACGAACAAATGCCTTGGATTTATTCGTTTTTGAGCTGGGCGCTTTCATTTTCCATTATCACTGAAAAACAAAAACGCCCAGCTCACAAATTGTCGAATAAAACATGGACGTCTATTTTTTTCGAAAATACGGTTTGGTCCGCCCCTTCACGGACCCGTACTCAGAGATAAACGCCCATGGAGATAGACATTTTCGTTCGATTATGCCCCTCCACGTATCATACCGATGGTACAATATCCATATCCTATATATCTCTCTTATGTTTTTGATCTCAGTGGTGTAACTCACATAGTTCAATTATGCCCCTCCACGTTACTATAAGTAAATAGAGATTCAGAGAAAACAAGAAAGAGTGAAGAATTGAAAGAAAATAAAATAAATAACGGAAAGTAAATATCTAACAAAAGAATGAAGGAACAAAAAAGGAAAGGGCAAACTGTGGCACAAGGAAGCAATTGACTTAGGTGCCGATTATAGAATACGCTTAGTTGATATCTCAGCACCTAAAACTGCATGCATCCATTTACACCAATGAAAATGTGGTGTAAATCCCAGTGTGTTGATCAAGGCACAAAGGGCCATATTCTATAATGGCTGAGAATTGCATGGAAGCATTAACCAGCTGGATGGTTATGATCAGTGCATGATAATCAGTTAACGCAGAATTAAAACAGGAGCACTCGAAACCTCTTAAATAGGAGGTGGTAAATGCTCCCATGTTAATTCTAGCCAGGTACTGCGCATGAATTGGAACAACAGTGCATGACCTGCAAAAAAAAAAAAAAAAAAAGGCGTCCAAAAAAGTGCCTTGTTAAATCTGAGTTAGTGAGTGGAAAAATCCATGTTAAAACACGTTAAGCCCAGATTTCAGCAAACTTTTGTAAAAAGGCCCTATAGAGTCTCTCTAAATAGTTTTTTTTTTTAGGTTGCACCAAAGCCTCTTTCAGAGAATTAGAGATTGTGCAGAATGTGCAATTAGATTGATATTTTCCTTGGGTAGATTTGATTCCTTAACCCCAAATATATCTGAATTACATTGGCTTCCTGTTGAGGCAAGAGTCCAATTTAAATTAGGGGTCATGGTTTTTAAAGTATTGTATGGAGAGGCTTCACCATATATTATGGATGCGGTTCATTTTTTATTAGGCTGTAAATTGGGCCATTTACGTGGACAAGATTTGGTTATGTTGCCTACAGTGTGGAAGGTTAAGTTGTCAAATTTTCTTCTTCTTCTTCTTTTTTGTATCAGGCTATAACTCTGTGGAACTCTGTACCTTTTAAACTCGGATCAATTAAAAATTACCAAATCTTTAGGAGGTCACGTAAGACCATTTTATTTAGGAAATATATTGTGTCAGGTTCCAATTGAGATTTTAGTTAGATTCTTTGTGTTTTATTAGTCAATATATTAGACTATAAACTTGTTAGTAGCAATACTTTGAATTATCTGAACAATTGGTTCATTTTGTTAAATTATTGTAACCCCCAGTGAACTGTTTCAGTGTTTGCAGTCTATAAGCCCTGTGTAATGTAATGTACTGTGCAATGTAATATGTCTTTCTCTCTCACATTTGCACCCTAGAGATATGCATTTGTAAGTGTGCATTTAGATCATTAGTGCACCTTAAAAAATTTATTGGGGGGGGGGGAGGAAGTTAGGTTATTAGCCCAGCCTAACCCAACTTGTGGTAAAAAAAAAAAAACCTGACTTTTAACAGTAACCCATGCTGCTACTTTCCCACCTTAGTGCATGATAAGTCAATTTAATGCATATTAATCTATGAACTAATGTGTGTGTTATGTCGATGAGTATACATTAAAAACTTTACATCTGTCAAGAAATATTCATTAAAACTAATGTGTGAAATGAACCAGTCCAAAAATTAAGAAAGCACAAATAAACTGAAAACAAACAAAAATTAGACACATTTTTTTAGTCCTGTGCCTCTATTACATCTCTGTCTTTTCCACACACACATATGCAGACACAAACACACACACAACTGGTCTCCCTCACATACAGCCTCTACCTCTTTCTCCTAAACCAAGTTAAACTCTGTTGCAGTGCACATCATGCAAGACTCAAAAGATGTGTCTGAAAGGAAATCAGTATGGCTAATGGCTAGTATTTTTCTGATCCTTCTCCCGACCCCCCGACCCCCGAACCTTTTGTAAGTTACTTTTGTAAATATTCTGCATTGTGCATCTATAAACAAAAGTCACTTGGAGGAAGTAGTTACAAACACCAAGGGCACTTTTACTCAAGGGTTGCACTAATAACAAAGCAAAAGTTTTCTTACCTTTTGCTTTGCTTATTGCCCCTGGAAAAATCACAAATAGAGATTAAGCCTGTTTTCTCTGTGTATCATTTTTCTGTCAGAAACAATTTATCTAGCTTTGATTATTCAGAACATTGCAGGTTGTTCATTGACCTGCCTCCTTCTCCTGCCCAGAATTGCCTCTGCTATCCATGGGTAAAAGCAGGTATTGTTTGACAATATGAATACTTCCCTCCCCCTCCCCCCCCCTTTATAAAGCCATGCTAGAGGCTGCTGGTACGGTAATGCCAATACAGTCCATTCAAAGTGAATGAGCTGTGTCGGCATCGCAGCAGGACTTTGAAAAGGGGGAGGAGTTATGCTGGGGAACAGGTTGAAGAATATTTAAAACCATAGGTGGATTTTTGAGCAGGATAAGAAAATAGTGCATGTAAATTGTATTTTCAAATTTATCTGCCCATACAAAAAGTCTATGAAAGTTAAAAAGGGAAAGTACAGTTGTACTTCCTGTAAAACCCCTGCTGGCTACCAGTACATTACAAGGCCAAATTTAAAACTCTATCTTTGATTTTCAAAGTCCTCATTCAAAATAAGCCCTAGTCAGGACAGTTTGTAAGGAGACGTTTAAGAGCAGTTGCAACCACAATAGCTGCTTAAGGGGATCTTTTACTAAAGATTATCTCGAGTTATCTGCAGCAGGGCCCATTTTATTTCTGCTTTATCTAGGGCACACATATGTATATATAATTCCTATATATTCCACATGCTCCATAGATCAACCTATATTTTTAATTTTTCTGCTTTATCTAGGGCACACACACACACACACACACACATACACACACATATATATATATTCCATATGCTCCATAGATCAACCTATACTTTTAATTTTTCTGCTTTATCTAGGGCACACTGAGCACCAACAGATCATCATCTTTCTTTTGAATGTGGTTATAAATGGCATCATCTTGAGCCACAGAAAAACTCTGAATAAGAAAAGCAAAAATGATTGACTCTGAACGCAAGGCCTCTCCATTTCTTGATCATCATACTGAGGGCCAACTATTTTTCTTTTTTGTTACATTTGTACCCCGCACTTTCCCACTCATGGCAGGCTTTATGTGGTGGGCAATGGAAGGTTAAATGACTTGCCCAGAGTTGCAAGGTTTCCCACTCATGGCAGGCTCTATGTGGTGGGCAATGGAGGGTTAAATGACTTGCCCAGAGTCACAAGGAGTTGCCTGTGCTGGGAATTGAACTCAGCTCCTCAGGACCAAAGTCCACCACCCTAACCACTAGGCCACTCCTCCACTCCTATTAGGTGACTCTTCATAGGAGAGACCAATTCATGCTCAACAGTCCCATATCTACCGACATCTATTAGAACTGGAAGTTAAAAGGGCAATAATGAAATACAATTTTACCTTGAAAACATGGTTTCAAATATTCCTCAACCAGTTCCCCAGTGTAAGTACAACACCTACTTTTACCCATGGATAGCAGAAGCAATCGTGGGCATGAGAAAGAGGCAACAGGTCAACGAACAACCTGCATTGCTTTGAATAATCAAAACTACATGAATTGTTTCTGACAGAAAATTTTCCAAAGAGAAAGCAGTCATATTAGTAATCTTTCTGCGGCAATAATCAAAGCAAAATGTATGCAAACTTTTGCTTTGTTATTAGTGCAACTGTCTTGCTTGAAAGAATCCTTGATGTTTGTAACTATTTCCCTCTAGTGACCTTTGCTAACATATGCACAATGCTGAGCACCTAAAAAGAATCTTGTATGCAACAGATTTAAATACTCATGTTGCACAACAGCGCTCATGCAACAGAAAAATGCTAGCCATTAGCCACACAGATTTTCTTGCAGACACGTCTTTTGAGTCTTGCTTGGTATGTGCTGAAAAACATTTTAGGGGGTCCTTTAACTAGGCTGCGGTAAGCACTAACACCTGCTTACCGCAGCTAAAAATGCCTCAGTGGCAGACACATTCAGGTGTCCTGCTGTCATTTTGAGATCTTCCCACGCTGCCCACATGCTAAAAAATAAAATTTATTTTTTACCTCTGGGACCAGGTCTGGGGTCAGAGAGTGAGCATGTTCTCCACTAATCTGTTAGAGCAGCTACAGTGCCGCCCACAAACTGATTAGTGTATGGTTAGCACGTGAACCCTTACTCACGTGGCAGTAGGATCTCACACACACTAATGGCTGCATGCTAATGGAAAAATTTGACTGTGGCCATTAATACAGAAAATAGAAAATTGGCAATTTTACCCCAAGGTAAACATGGCCTTAGTGTGCGGTCCAGGTAAGGACATGCTAAGGCCACTTTATACCACAGTTTGGTAAAAGGGCCTCTTGATATAGGAGAGAGAGATAGAAACTGTATATGTGAAAGACCAACTGTGTGTGGGGAGGGGGGAGGGGGGAAGAGACAAAGATGTATTATGGATAGGCACAGGGCAAATATTTTGTTTGGACTGTCTCTTCATGTTCAAGTGTACAACGCTGCGTACGTCTAGTAGTGCTATAGAAATGATAAGTAGTAGTAGTTATTATCTGTTCGTTTGGGTTTTTGCCCAGTTTTAAGACTTTACAGTTCATCTCACACGTTTATTTTAATGAAATGTTTTTGAACACTTTAGAAGTTTTTAATGCACACTTTGTAGTCGTTATTTCATAATTTGTAGATTAATGCGCATTAAATCAATTTAGCATGCACTGATTTTTTTTTTAGGGGACACATTTACAAATGTACATCCCTAGGGTGCATATGTGAGAGAGACAGAAACAGAGGCTCTATGCACGAGAATCAGCTGTGAGTGTGGGAATGCATATAGATGACGGAGTGTGTCTAGGAAAACCTATGTGAGCATACGTGCATGCATGTTTGAGAGACAGAGAATGTATGTATAAGAGACTAGCAGTGTATGTTTGTTGGAGATCGATTATAGTACCAATGATGAGCTGTCCTTGCCTGTACCAGCTTCTGATAAGTTATCAATGTTACTTTCTAACTGAAATTATTTAAGCATTTAACTAAAGAAATAAAACACTGAACCGAAAGGGTATGTTGCAATAGGGAAGTCCTGGTGGAAAAGGATGGCATGACTCACAAAGAGTTTGTCCAAGCCTACATCCATTGCATTTTTGTTGTCATTGATCAAATAACTCGACAGTTAATATCTATTTTTTATCCTTGTGCTAAAAAAAAAAACTTTAAAAAAAGGGGGGGGGGGGGGGAGGCATTAAAAATGTGGAATAATACAGTTTCACTGCAACCCTAAAGACTGGTGGCTTATTAGCAGGCCTTGCCTGTCTCAACCCAGCCTTCCCTGCTTTACTTTGAAATTGATTATTTTAATACAGAATTCCTGAATGAAAGAGGTTCTTGGCCTTTTCCTGTGCTGTTGAATAATGTATGTGGGAGAAAGCAAATAGCAGCAGAGGGTCTCAGCTGCTGGAACAATGGGCAGCGCAGAGAGCCGAGGGGGCACATTAGTTTATCATTGCCTTGTCAATCCTCCCAGCCTGAGAATCGTGGGACAGCCTGGAAAGCAGCAGCTGCTGAACGTGCGGTGAACTGACCAGGGCACTTTAGAGCCCCGGCTACCTCTTGCATCTGAAAAACAAAATCCCAGTTTTCCTCCAGAGCTAAGAAGAATTCGCCCTCTTTTTCAGTATGATGGAGGCAAACTTTATTTCCTCCTAGTGCACCTTTTTCGCATGTTCTACCAAGCTAAGAAAACCAAAGTGCTATTTTTCTCTGTCCTTGGAAATATTGAGTTCCGTGTGTTTTGATTAGTTGTTCACTGTTTGCAGCATTTTTTTTCATTATGCAATTTCACAATTTAATATCACAACTAATTTTTTGCAACTTTCCATCTTTATGACTGTACAGTGCGGATTACAATAAAACATAAAACATCCCCCCCCCCCCCCCCACACACACACACATATACTCAAAGTCCCCCAACAAACTCCTGAATAAATTATTTGTACAGCACCATGGTGGTAAAAAGCCACGTTTTCAACAATTTTCGAAAAGAAAAATAACCCTCAACATTCCTAAATTAGCAAGTAACTTATTCCAAATAGTTGGGGTAGTTGCAGGGAATGAGCAAGCGAAAGTCATTGTCAGTCTATATTTCTTAACAGGGGGCACAGTCAGGTTAAACGAATAGGTGGAGGGCAGATTACGAGCTACGGTAGCCTGAACTAATTTTTCACAGGAAGTTGATATTCACCACATTTTTTATTATGTCATATTCTTCTCTTTCTCTTAATAACTAATTTTTTAATCTTCTCACTATTCTTTTTCTTTCATACGATGGCATTCTTTTCAAATACATTTTCTATATTTTGTCTAATTTTGTAAATTGATTTGTTATTTTGGGGCCCTTTTACTCAAGAGCGGAAGAGGGAGCACAGGCTTGGCATATGGCAAATCAAGTCTACTGCCGTGCTAGCCCAGGAGCCTGGCAATAGTCCCGCCTTTGCTGCATGCCATTTTCAGTGCTAGAAAATACATTTTTATCTTCTAGCACTGAGGGGTGTGCCCAGTGGTAACTGGGCAGTGCCACGTGCTGTCCTGTTACCTCCAGAGCCCTTACCACCTGGTAAAAGGGCCCCTTTGCTAGGAGAAGCAGTATATCAAATAACCTTAACCATAACCATTACCATATCCATTTGGGCCCAAAGTATACAATAAGTTTGAATCATGAAAATATACATCTAAAGTAATGGTTATAAAACTCTTTATGGTGGCAAGACTGTAATTTGGCGCCCCCTTTTGTCCTGATGCAGCTCAGGGAGTGCCAATTCTAGAATGGCATCAGTCTGCTGCTCATAATATTGGCACTTGTATTGCATCCATTTCTGACACACACATGAACAAAGAATAGCACGACAACCTTATAAATTGGAAATAATTGGAAATAATTTTGGCCACAGCTTTATTAACCAATCAAAAATTCATAAACAACACAAATAAAAAATGTTATTATCAATGCAACCATCACTTTTCTTATTACCTTTTATAAAGCTAGTCGGTGAAGACCTAGCTGCGCATATTTATTTCATCAAATGTATTAATACACTCCATGAACCACCTTGTAAAGTAAGACCTGGGGTGACATCAAGGCCCCACTTCTGCTTCTGGTGGTTTCACACACAAGTAGATTACACTGTAAAATCCATATAGCCAGTAAATTCATTGTCCTTAAATAAAGGCTTCTTGAAAAAAATTTTAAATTATCGCAGCTGTGACTTAAACTATCCCTTTTAACAACCCTAAACATTGCTATCCCAACTACAAAATTACCCAAGATCCTAATCCCAACCCTCACTCTTCTAAATTTTGGGAGGGATTGGGTGGGATGAAATATTTTGCTTCAATTCCCTCAACTAGCTTTCCTCCTTGCTACTACTACTACTACTACTTGACATTTCTAAAGCGCTACTAGGGTTACACAGCGCTGTACAATTTAACATAGAAGGACAGTCCCTGCTCAAAGGAGCTTACAATCTACCCTTCAATTCTCCTTAGCCCGGAGCCCGCCAATTTTCCTGATGTTCTCGTGCTCTTTTACTCCGCCCCAACCTTTAAAAAAACCAATTTGTTTACCTTACTAAACCTCAACATCTCTTCCCAGTAATCCCTTCTTAATTTGTTTACCCCTTTTTGCTAATTAATTTGTTAATTAATTAATTTAATTGCATCAACATTTCATTCATTTTAATTTTTAATTCCTGTCTTTATAAGACTCCCAATGCAAAACAATTAAATTATCTTCTTACTGAGTATATATCTCCCCCACCACCCATTTTTTTTATCCCTTCACTATAACTACTACTACTACTACTTACTACTACTTAACATTTCTAAAGTGCTACTAGGGTTACGCAGCGCTGTACAGTTAACAAAATATATATAGGTACTACTGCAGCAATGCCAATATTATCCATCCATAATTGATCTTATGGGTTTTCTTTATTCTCGTATGGGGCTAGATTCTATACGTGGCACCAAAATAATCAGTGCTGAAAAACCGCTATTCTATAAGCTGCACTTCAACTTAGGCACAGTTTATAGAATAGCACTTATGCCCGGGAATCATAGTAACGTGGAGGGGCATAATTGAACGGGGACGACCATCTCTAAGAGTGCCCATCTGTAAGGACGTCCCGGCGAAGGAGCGGGGAAACCTCTATTATTGAAACAAGATGAGCATCCATCTTTCATTTTGATAATAAGGTCGGGGATGCCCAAATCTCAACATTTAGGTCGACCTTAGAGATGGCCAACCTAAATGTTGAGATAGTCGACCTTAGAGATGGTCGTCCCCGGTTTTCGGCAATAATGGAAACCGAGGACGCCCATCTCAAAAATAAGCAAATCCAAGGCATTTGGTCGTGGGAGGAGCCAGCATTTGTAGTGCACTGGTCCCCCTCACATGCCAGGACACCAACCGGCCACCCTAGGGGGCACTGCAGTGGACTTCACAAATTGCTCCCAGCCACATAGCTCCCTTATTTTGTGTGCTGAGCCCCCCAAAACCCACTCCCCACAACTGTACACCACTACCATAGCCCTAAGGGGTGAAAGGGGGCACCTACATGAGGGTATAGTGGGTTTTGGTTGGGTTTTGAAGGGCTCACATTTATCAGCTCAAGTGTAACAGGTAGGGGGGGATGGGCCTGGGTCTGCCTGCCTGAAGTGCACTGCACCCACTAAAACTGTTCCGGAGACCTGCATACTGCTGTCATGGAGCTGGGTATGACATTTCAGGCTGGCATAGAGGCTGGCAAAAAATATTTTTTAAGTTTTTTGTTAGGGTGGGAGGGGGTTGGTGATCACAGGGGGAGCAAGGGGAAGTCATCCCCAATTCCCTCTGGTGGTCATCTGGTCAGTTTGGGCATCTTTTTGAGACTTGGTCGTGAAAACAAATGGATCAAGTAAAGTCGACTAAATGCTCGCCAGGGACGCCCTTCTTTTTTCCATTATCAGCCGAGGACGCCTATTTGTTAAGCATGCCCCAGTCCCGCCTTCACTATGCTTCTGACACACTCCCATGAACTTTGGTCATCCCCGCAATGGACTGCAGTTGAGGACGCCCAAAATTGGCTTTCGATTATGCTGATTTGGGCGACCCTGAGAGAAGGACACCCATCTCCCGATTTGTGTCGAAAGATGGGCGTCCTTCTCTTTCGAAAATGCCCCTGATAGTAACATAGTAGATGACAGCAGAAAAAGACCTGTGTGGTCTATCCGGTCTGCCCAACAAGATAAACTCATTGTATGTGCTACTTTATATATATATACCTGATCTTGATTTGTCCTTGCCATTTTCAGGGCACAGACCGTAGAATTCTGCCCAGCACTAGCTTTGCTTCCCAATTACCAGTGTTGCCACCCAATCTCTGCTAAGCTTCTGTGGATCCATTCCTTCTGAACAGGATTCCTTTGTGTTTATCCCATACATTTTTGAATTCTGTTACCATTTTCATCTCTACCACCTCCCATGGGACGGCATTCCAAGTATCCACCACCCTGTCCATGAAAAAATACTTCCTGACATTTTTCCTTAGTCTGCCCCCCTTCAACCTCAGTTCATGTCCTCTAGTTTTACCGCCTTTCCGTCTCTGGAAAAGGTTTGTATGCGGATTAATACCTTTCAAATATTTGAATGTCTGTATCATATCACTACTGTTTCTCCTTTCCTCCAGGGTTTACATGTTGAAGTCAATAAGTCTTTCCTCGTACGTCTTGTAACACAAATCCCAAACTATTTTTTTGCACCACGTCAAGTTTTTTTTACATCCTTAGCAAGATACAGCCTCCAAAACTGAACACAATACTCCAGATGGGGCATCAACACCTCCTTTCTTCTGGTTACGCCTCTCTCTATACAGCCTAGTATCTTTCAGGCTATGGCCACCGCCTTATCACACTGTTTCATCGCCTTCAGATCCTCAGATACTATCACTCCAAGATCCTTCTCCCTGTCTGTGCATATCAGACTCTCATTGCCTAACACATATACGTCCCATGGATTTCTACTCCCCAAGCGCATCACTTTACACTTCTTGCATTGAATTTTAATTGCCAAACATTAGACAATTCTTCTAACTTCTGCCTGAGGCACAGGAGGACTAGGAGCTCTGTCTATGACACTCCATATGCAGAGGTATATATGCATGTTTTGCACTTGGAGGGAACCTGCCAATGCTGTGGATGATTTCTTGACACAGGGACCAGTACCTCCATTGCACATTTTGCATAATGTATTTCCAATTGGCAGAGACATTTATCTCCGAACGTCTATGACATTTGCAATGCGTCCTCTTTCTAAACTTTCTTTTTTAGTATTTTCAGATATTGGTAAATGTTTAGTCCCTCCTGTTGGTTACCCTGAAGCATCTTTTTTTTCGAGAAAGATAATGCCAATCAAAACTGGAAGAGTATTAGCATTTATTAGTTCCAAAATCTTTTTAAGATATTTCCTCAGAAGGATCTCAGGAGATATCAAATATGTACAGTGCACTCCATTTAAGTGCACGTCGGATAAGCGCATGCTCTGTTTAACTGCATGCTGTACTTTGGTCTACTACTACTACTACTATTTAGCATTTCTATAGCGCTACAAGGCATACGCAGCGCTGCACGAACATAGAAGAAAGACAGTCCCTGCTCAAAGAGCTTACAATCTAATAATTGTTTTTGATGCCATCAATTTCTATAGGGACAAACTTTGGTTTAGCACACCACTCATAAGTGCAAGAATCGCATATATGCATGCTTTAAGACCGCTCCTCTGCAGGAAAGACTCCGCATAAGCGCACGCATGGAATATGGAAGCCGATTGGCGCGTGACAAAGGGGCGGTAAATTTGAAATCTTGTTGGTTAACTGCAACAGGCAGAATATGCGAAATAATGTTGTTAGAGTGTACACTGGAGTCGTCATCGTCACACAACTGTAAGACTTTAACACTGGCTGAACGAATAGAAGTTCTTTAAAAATTAGAAAACAAACAAAGTCAAGCATCTGTTGCTAAAGAATATGGTGTCAATCCTAGTCAAATTTCACGTATCTTGACGCAGAAAGCCCAGCTTCTGGAAGACTGGCAAAACAATACAAATCCACACCGGAAACGTAAAACGGGCGGGAAAAGCTGAGGATGTAGAAAATGCTCTACTTCGGTGGTTTTCTCAAGTCAGGAGCAGACAGTTTCCTCTCAGTGGTCCACTGCTTATGGAGAAAGTTAATCAGCTAGCTGAAAGTCTTGGACTAACTGAATTCAAAGCCACTGTTGGATGGTTGGAAAGATGGAAGGAGAGGAGCAACATAATATTCAAGCAACAGCATGGTGAAAAACAGGACGCTGATGACTTTGGTGCTGAAAATTGTGTTGTTTCAGTTCTTCCTACCATCTTGAACGAGTTTGCACCTCGTGACATTTTCAATGCTGACGAAAATGGTCTCTACTGGCAAGTGATTCCTGATGGAACACTTGCATTCAAACAAGCCAAAACTACAGGAAGTAAAACATTGAAGGACCGACTGACGAACCTCCTTTGCTGCAATATGGATGGGAGTGAGAAGTTGGAACCACTCGTCATTGGAAAGCAAACAGTCCCGTTGCTTCAAGAATGTTAAGCGACTTCCTGTGTCATACGAGGCTAATGCAAATTCATGGATGACTGGGGAAATTTGGAAGCAGTGACTAAAGAAGTTAGACACTGGAATGCGGGCACAAAAGCGTCAGATTTTGTTGTTTTGTGATAATTGTGCTGCACACAGTGATGATGTCAGGCTGTCTAACGTCAAGGTGGTCTTCCTGCCACCAAACACTACCTCTCTGATCCAACCTATGGATCAGGGCATAATAGCCAATTTCAAAAACCATTATCGGGCTCTTGTGCTATGTCGTCTGATAAGCGTTATGGATGACCAGACTGGCAAGGATAAACGTGCTGTTGAACTGGCTCATAATCTATCACTGTTGGATTCCCTACATATGGAGAAAGAAGCCTGGAATCATGTTACACAGGCAACCATTGTGAACTATAAGCGGGCAAGCTTTGTTAGGGATATGGAGAGGGACGAAACAGATGCAGCTGTTGCAAACGCGTCAGATGAACAGGCTATTGACATCCTAGCCAGTGTTACTGAAGAGGTGTTTCATCAGTACGTAGCTGTTGATAACGATCTACAAACAGCCAACAACAGCACTGATGTCCAGATATGCGCCTACACGCAGGCAATGGCTGATGATGAAACAGATGATGAAATGAGCAGCAAGGCACATGTTGACGAAATTCAACAACCTCCTGTCACTTTTGCAAGAGCGCTGGAGAGTCTCAACACCATGCGGGCCTATATGGAGGCCACTGGATGTCAGTGCTATGACAGTTTTTACCGTCTGGCAGACGTAGTCTATGGAATTCACAGACACAACAGTGTACAGAGGGCTATGACTGATCACTTCAAGTAAGCCTAATGTCAGTTAATGGAGACTGTATAACGTCAATTAACGGAGACTGTATACTGTACGTATAATAAACAGTACTGCACATATGTTTATCAGATGTCAAGCTTCTTTGGGTCACAACGGTTAAGTGCATGCTCTGGTTAACTGCATGTATTTCTTTGGTCCCAGACCCTTGCATTTAGGCGGATTGCACTGTACATGGAAAATTAAGAAAATACAAGTTTCTAGCTCTATTCAAATTCTCAATTAAATCTAATTTCATATGAACAGTGTAAGAATCCTTAACAGTGGAAGTTGAGAAAGATTGAAGAGAGGAAATCTGTTTCTCAATTGCTGACACCTTAATATCCAAAATCATCACACTGGAGTCAACATTTGACAGTTTTTCACCCACTTTCTGAGAAAAATTAACAGTCTGAGAAACAACTACTTTAAGCATTCCTTCCACACGCTGATTGGATCCTCAGAAGTCTCCTACAGTAACCTTCTACTTAGCCTCTGTTAACTGAGGCACCTGAGAAAGGTCAGCTATTTGCATAGGAGTAAGCAAATTAACAAAGGACAAATTCTGTAAGGCAGAACCTAACTGGGTCTCAATAGGAGAAGGGGAGACCACTTTGGACACCTCATCTTTTCAGAAAGAAGGAGGGAGGGGAGGAGTACATTCAAGAGGCTCCCAAAGGAGAAAGTACCTGTTTCAACGATGAACTGGACGATATCAAGTGCTTCGTAGTACCAGTAGTATTTGGAGTGGAGGTCTTTAATATGGCCTTACAGTTCCTCATAAGGAAGGAAAACAGTACAGACAAACCAAAAGAAGTTTCAATGCCCCGCAGCACTCCTCGGTGCTCTAAGAGGCCTGATGTGTCCCTTTGGCCATGCCCTGTGTCCACGTGGCTGTGGCCATTCACCACAGGGATATCAACCCCTTATGGGACACAAAGCCCCCAATGATGTTGGTGAGTGTATTCTGCAGTGCATATTGGCTTCAGCACTGCTGCTTCCCACCGGGAGTCTCACCAATCCTCACAAAGCTGGAAAGAACAAGGGGGTAGTTCGCCAGCCTCAGGAAACCTAGGCAAGCCACCTTCCTTCAGCACCTAATTTTCAGTGTGGAAAAGCATTGTAATGAATGCAAGGCACCGATCCATGTGAAAACACACTTATGCATCCATTTATAGACTAGTGCCTAAATGTTTCCACACAGATCTGTAAAGGGGGTGTTGCCATGGGAGGGGCATGGGCAGGTTAGGAGCATTCCATTAAAATACATGCAGTGTTATAGAATTCAGGGGATCCATGCCTAGCTTGCACACTCGGATTTACACCTGGTTTCAGTTGGTATAACTCCTCACACTGAAAGGTGAGTGTGGATCCATGCACTACATGCTATTCCATAAAGGGCACCAATTCTGGAATTCCAGTTCTAGAATACTATTCAACACTAATTTTTTTTTTTTGTGCTGATTTTTGAACACCATTTATGGAGTTTTTCCCTTTAGGGTCAACTTCAAAAAGACAAATTTTCCCTCTTCAGCCTTTTGCATCATTGGTCATGCAGCAACCTCATAACTAATTTTTGAAGACCTCTAATACCCACCTTTCTTTTGTCAGAGTAAATTTCATTTGCAGCTACTCTGCATATCATTCAGGGTCAATTTTAGATCTAACAGGATGTTCAATTGTACAACCTCACAGGATGTTCAGTGGTACATAGCTGAATAGTGCTACTGAACATTTTGCATGACCACCTCAGTACTATCCAGTTAGTGCCAGGGCACTCCTGGACAGAGTCAGGGAGAAGCCAGGAGTTAACCAGGAATAGCCGAATTTCAGAGGTGGCACCCAGATAACTAATTGGTTAACGTACAACTGCAAAAAGGCTGTCCTAAGTTCACCAGGTAGATATATTCTGAATATCTGCAATAACCGGGTAACTCTCTGCAGACTGATGACTACCCAAGTATGCAACATTAGTATCAGGATAAGAGCTGGCACTGGAAATCCGGGTTTAATTCAGACAACTGTGTCCAGCATTTAATGAAACAGCTGACCACCAGTGGATGAAAATTGACCAGTTAGTTTTACTAACTGTGATTGATATATACGGATGCTATCATACCTAACAGGTGACAACACAACAAAAGTTTGATATTTCCTGTTTTGATTCAATGAAGAGCGTACAGTATCTGTGATTGTTTGCTATATGTAAGAAATATAACCCTGATACAGCCTGCTGACGAAACATGAGGTTTTTGACATTACTTCATGATAATAAATGTATTCAAACACAAAGCTCTGTCTTTTGTATTTTTTAAAATTTTGTTTTAATTTTTGGCTTTTGGCTTTGTGCATACCTTTTTGGTTATTATCTTTGTGGGGTTCCTGTCTCTCTTTTTATTCATGGTTGGTTTCTAATCCAGTCTACCATCCTAAGGCTGCGCAGGTTATGAGCCCCTGTGTGGGTTGTTATCAAAAACTTTGCTGAAATTCAAGTAAACCACACCAAGCACATTCCCTTGATCAATTTGTCTTGTCACTCAATCAAAGAAGTTGACCAGAGACATTTGATGTGATTGCCCTCTTGTAAAGCATTCTATCTGGGATCCTGCCACTCACTGGATTCTACATATTGCTATCATAATTAGAATCTTTTGGTATTTCTGGTACTGTTCTGTAATGGTTTCATTCATTTCTCTCTGACTGCTTTTTTTTCATGTCACATTCAACTACTCCACTTCCTCTGATAAACTGCTGATATGTGGGGTGCCACAGGGTTCCATGCTCCTCCCTCCATTTGTTTAACACCTTGTTGAGTCCTTTAGCCACTCTTATTCAAGACTTTTGTATTTCCTTTCACATGTACGCTGATGACGTCCTAGTGCTTTATAAGGTTAGTCCTCTCACTCTTAATTTGCAGCCTCTGCAATGTTATTTGCAGGCAATTGCTCAGTGGCTCACAGACCGCCACCTTCTTCTGAATCGTAACAAGACAGTGGCTTGTTGGTTGGCTGGTTATCTCTCTATTCCAACTGTTCCACTCATGTTATTTGATACCTTGATCTCTCCTATCACCAATTTTCACCATCTAAATGTACTCCTTGATTGTAATCTTTTTTTTGAGCCTCAAATTTCTGCTCTTTGTAAATCTCAATTTTTTTCTCTTGCGCTAGTTGAGATCAGTCCATCCTTTATTTAATCACTAGTAAAACATACCCGTTTCTGGAGGAAATGAAATGGGCGCTAGCAAGGTTTTCCTCCCGAACCCCCCCTCCCTACCCACCCCTTCGGCGTTGTGAAGCCACTGACCGCCATTGCTCCGCACCTCGTCAACGTACGCCACCTTCATCCACTGACGCCATTGCTCCGCCCTCGATCTTTGACGCCATTGCTCCACCCTTGACATCATCACGTTTGACGCGAGGGCAGAGCCCAGACACAGTGATTTCGGTGGCTTCACCACCACGAACCCTTCGAACCCGAAGGAAGTGCCCGCAGGAAGTGACACTGATGTCAGTGTCCTCAGAACGTTGAGGGTGAGTTTTATATATAGGATGATACATTTCACTCTAATTCTTTCCTTCTTTATGTCCCGTTTGGATTATTGTAACATCATTTAATTAGGGATTTCCAATTCACTACTCAAGTGATTACAGACTTTGCAGAATACAGCAATCCACATTCTTTGTCTTCTACAGAAATTTGATCATATCTCGTCTGCTTTGAAAGACCATCACTGACTACTGGTGACTTTCCGTATTCAATTTAAAATGCTGTTCTTGGCTTTCAAAGCTTTTTGACAGGGTACTCCCTTGTAACTTTCATCTTTGACCATACCATATTCTTCGGCATGTGTCTCATAATCCATCAATGATTACTGCATGGTATTACCAGGGCCTTGTTCCGCCCAACTAGAAATCACGCGTCAAGGTGCTTTTTTCTTTGTTGCTCCACAACTTTGGAATGCTATGCCATTGTTTATATGCAGTGAAGGTAACATTTAAGAAATTATAGCACTTTTAAAGGCATGGCTTTTCCAAAAGGCTCCAGTGAGTGAGGTGGCCAATTCGGGTGTGGGTACCTGGGAGACTGCAGATATAAAGTCAGCTCCAAACTTGGATGCGGTTTTATTTTGTGTATTTCTCTTGTATGTATGTTTTATTTCCTATTGCATATTGTAGTTATGTTCTTATGCTCTTAGTTTTGTTTGTAAACCACTGTGATCTGTCCATCAGATATAGCGGTATATCAAATTGTGAATAAATAAATAAACATTTTACTCTCCTTTCCATTAATTTTCCCATCACTTAATTTAGACTAACCAACCTCTAATCTTCAGGCATCTATGGTATCACTTTTGTGAAGAGTGATTGCATCTGCTCTTCCTCAGTACCATGGGAACAATAGTATGATGGACAGATCCTCTAGCAGACTCAACATAACCTCTCTAAAATCCTTTAGCTTCCTATGACAAAGCTTGCCAAACTGGTTCTGGTGGCCCTATAGCCAGTGATGTTTTCAGAATATCTACATAGCGTTCATGAGATTTATTGGCATATACTGTATTTCCATGCAAATGTATCACATGTAAGTGTCAGGTTCTCAGGTTCAGAGCCCGCGGGGCCGGGCTCTGGAGCAAATGTGAGCCCTTGGGCTGCTGATGAGGAGCAACAGCAGCAGGCAAAACCCACCAACCAACACTGGGCAAGCACATCGGCACCGGCAGGGACTGCAGGCACCGCCCAGTGAGCCGGAACACACAGACTGGAATCCCCCGGACTGGAGGACACTGGACTGGAACACTGAACTGGAATCCCCCGGACTGGAGGACACAGGACTGGAACACTGGACTGGAACACACCGGACCAGAACACACTGGACTGGAGCACCCTGGACTGGAGCACACTGGACTGGAGCACACTGGATTGGTCCGTACAGCTTCACCTGCACTTAGCCACTGCCCCCCAAGGGTTGAGCCCCTGGGTTCGAGTGGCCGGCAGGACTTAACGGATACCGGATGACACAGGGACCAGGACTAGAACAAGCTGGAAACAGCAATACTCCTGAATCCTAAACTGACATAAGTGCTCCCAAGCCCTAACCAACAGAAGAACTCCAAACAGAAGCCAACAAAAGTGGTCCTAACAATAAACCAACAAAAGGACTTCCTAAGCCCTATACTAATAGAAGTGCTACCAATAGCACCACTAGGAAAAGCAGGGGAGCCACAGGGAAAGAGCAGGGAACCTAAACACATAAACTAGCACAGGTGCTCCTACAGCTCTACAACCCTAAACTAACTACGGTGCTCCTAAGCACCAAACTACCAGCAGAGCTCCTAGCACTAAAAGGGAAGACAGGGGAGCCAAAAGGGAAAAAACAGGGAAGCTAAACACAGAAGACAGCAGTGCTTCCAAAGCACTAAACATAACAGAGCTTCCAAAGCCCCAAACACAGAAGTGCTTCTAAAGCACCAAACCCAGAAGTGCTTCTAAAGCACCAAACACAGAAGTGCTACTAAAGCACCAATCACATAAGTGCTTCCAAAGCACCAAAAGGGAAAGCAGGGGAGCCACAAGGGACAAGCAGGGAAGCTAACACAGATCAAAAGTGCACACTGCACTACCACTAACCTGGACCTAAAGCAAACAACTAAGCAAACGTTGCAAAGGCCCTGAAGGGAAGAACACCACTTCCTTATCAAGGCCTTGCCTGATGATGTCACCACTACCAGACACAGGCAGGCAGCATACTGAAACAGAGCTAGAGCTAACTCAGGCTTAACCCTCACAGCTGCCATATAGCAGAGCAATTAGAGCCACGCTGGAAGCAACCAGCACCCAGAGGCAGCTAGCTCAGGTAACACACACAGCTGCAGTATAGTAAAGCAATTAGACTCATGCTGGGAGCAGCCAGCCCACAGACACAGAGCCAGCTCTAGCAACACAGAAAGAAGAAACAGAAAGCAGCACAGAAGCTGACCACCAGAATAAGGTAAGTCTGGGAGAGGTCACGGCCACAATCGTAACAGCAAGTCATTGTGGATATCATTGAAGATCTGCGCTGGGTTTGGGGACTCCTGTCCTAGGATGTGTCTCATTCAGCCTATTGCTTTGTTTCATTAGTTCCTCACCCATCTATATAATAATTTGCACCTCCAACATTCCATCGCTGTCTGGCTGCCTGGGTTCATAACTTCTCATGACGTCAGCCAGCCTCCAACATTCCATTCCCCCTCACTGCCCTGCCCTCGCGTCAAAACGCAATGACGTCAGAGGGCGGAACAGTGAGAGGGAAGGGAATGCTGGAGACGAGCTGACATCAGGATGTTACCAACGGAAGGGAAGCCAGCCAGGCCAGCCAGAAAACG
Organism: Microcaecilia unicolor; assembly: GCF_901765095.1. Classification (NCBI taxonomy): domain Eukaryota; kingdom Metazoa; phylum Chordata; class Amphibia; order Gymnophiona; family Siphonopidae; genus Microcaecilia; species Microcaecilia unicolor. The sequence goes on from NC_044037.1 coordinate 39,553,987, forward strand.
ATGAGGTACAAAGGAAGAGAGAATCGCGGCACATCGAGGGGAGGGCAGGGCAGAGAGCAGAATCGATGGACATGGATGGGATTGGAGGAGAGGACAGGAGAGAAGAGAATCATGGGACATGGATGGGAGGGCAGGGAAGAAGAGAATTGCTGGACATGGAGGGGAGGGCAGGGGAGAGACAAAAAGAAGCTTACAAGAGAGCCTTTCGAGGGCCCTTTTCATTGTTGAGGAAACGGTCTGGGTTCCACTAGTTTTTCTATAAATGATGCAGTATTTACCTCACTACCATAAGCATTCCTGCCAACAATCAGTAAACAGAGATTTACTTTTGTGTAGGGAAACTGTATATCCAATAACTTAGGTTAGCAGTCACAGCATTAGAGGTCCTTATAGACTGAGATCTTACAGAATGAGGCTAAAAGTAAGAAAATATTTTTAAAAATTTAATTTTAGATCATGTCTCCTTAGAATGACAATACTACTACTACTACTACTACTACTTATCATTTCTATAGGCTACCGGACGTACGCAGCGCTTCACACTTGAACATGGAGAGACAGTCCCTGCTCAATAGAGCTTACAATCTAATTATGACAGACAATAACCAAACCAGTCAGTGAAGTACAACAAAAGTTACATTTATTTACAAAATGTTTTTTATAAGCAATGCCTTTTAGCCATGTTTTTCAATTAGTCACTCCTCTATACTATGTCCTGTTCTCGTTGTCCTTTTGTCATCTTCTGTTGCTCTTCTCCTTGTCCATCCACAAAAATCCCTTTGGGTTGTGAATGCATCTTTAAATAAAGAGCTCCTGTTCATCTGATATTGCTGTTATGATCTGCTTATTCTTGCAAACCATCTACACTTGATATCAGGTTTAATAGATTTAACCTGCCAAGCAGTCCAGGACAGGTATATCAGGAGATTAAGTGTTCTTTATTTACACATGCAGGTGCTTGCTCAAACCAAAGCAATTGCCATTTAGACTGACAGACAAGAGAAGACAAATCATTACAACAGATATTGACAAGGTGAGTTTAATTATAAAATAAAGACTTTTTTTCTTTGCTCGCCTAGTGCTTTTGATCTAAGAAGTTGTTATGATTTTGTTTTTTATTTCCTTGAAATAGATCAAGCCATGCCCTTAAATGACGTACCTAGGGCTTGGAGGCATCATTCAAAGCAGACTGTACCTGGGATACATTTACAGTTGTATCCCAAAAGTAGTATCTGTTTCCTAAGGCAGGATTTCCCCTCTTTATTACTACAAACTGAAGAAATAGTAGGAACACTGTAATTTTATTAGGCAATACTATCATCTAAGGACCCCTTGCACATGTAAATGTCTAGCATAATCATCTAACCATGAAAGTGCTAGAAGGGCTTAAGCACTATTTGAAATAATAAACTAATACATAATTTATTAGGAAAGCATAACTCGTATATCATACAACGGAATGAAAGGAATATGAAAAGATTTTGAAAAATAAACAATATACCAATCGATATTCAAAGCTCCTGGCTGCTTCAATTGCTTGTTCGGAGCTATCTGCTGATATTTAATAGAACTCAACCCGTTAGGGCCACTGACTATCAGCACTGATCACGAAACTGAAAGCCGGCCATTTTGGGCCAGGTTCTATATATGGTACCTAAAAAGTCTGAAAGGAAAACAATTCTGCTTAAGCATATTCTATAAACAGTGCCTAGATTTAGGCACAATATATAGAATACGGTTAGTTGATATTACTACTATTACTATTATTACTATTTAGCATTTCTATAGTGCTACAAGGCATACGCAGCGCTGCACAAACACCATGCCCCCCCAAGTCGTAGCAGACACAAAGAACCCCGCAAACACCGCCGCAAACACCCCCCTCCTGTCGTTCCAGGACCCCCATTCCCCCACTATGTTGTTTCAGGACCCCCCCTCCCACTCCACCCCTCTCTGGCCCTCTGGCACCTAAATCTGTGAGCCTCCATTTACACCAACGAACACATGGCATAAATCCTGGTGTGTAGATTTAGGTGCAGAGGGTCATATTCTATAGCAATGCATGTAAATTTTGGAATGCCCATGAAATGTCCATAACCATGCCCCTTTTGAAGTGTGTATATTAGAATTTAGGCACAGCAAATTACTGAATACACTTAGCGAGTTATGTGCTGAACTACGGGTTGGACTATTTTCATCTGTTGGAGTAGCTTTAGATTGTTCAGACCTCATTTTGAGGATCTTATTGGTGAAATGATCAGCTAGGTCTTGGGTGGTGGGACATGTTTTCTGTAAATGTTCATCATCATTAGTGGAAGCTAGTTTTTTAACTAAGGAGAAAAGTTTTTTGTTGTCAAGATCATTAGGCTGCTATAGTACTGACGTTTTGAATCAGCAACCTTCTTTTTGTAGCGTAGGAAGTCTAACTTCCATTTGGATTTATCAGTAATATCTTTGTTCTTTCTCCGTTGCTTTTCAAGGTGTCAACATTCCCTTTTTAGGATGGATAGCTCCTCTGTAAGCTGGAAAATAGAAGGAAAAATCCATCACGTAAATGTGAACGACAAACAGGAAAGTGAGGTAGACTCAAGGAGGATATCAAGAAGTCTTTAATTCTAAACAGCATAAAATCGACCCTACACAGCCATGTTTCGGGACAAAGGCCTGCCTCAGGGGTCAAGTGGATCTCTTATGTTGTAGCCAAAAAACACTAACTTAAAAGTAAAGTCAAGATCCAGGCTGTTGAACCGCTGTATAATCCTTGGTAGGAAAAATGCTGTACTGCAAACACCATCTAACTGGCAAATGTTGGTGACGTAAATTATGGAAATATGAAATCCACTTGACCACTGAGACAGGCCTTTGTGCCGAAACACGGCCATGTCAGGTCTTTTTTATGCTGTTTAGAATTAAAGACTTCTTGATATCCTCCTTGAGTCTACCTCACTTTCCTGTTTGTAGCTCTTCTGTAAACCATGGTGAATTTCTGGATGTCTTGACCTTTTTAGTGGTAAATGGAGCAACTTTGTCTAGTATGGCTTTCACCTTGATATCCCAGTGGGATTTGATCAAACCATGTGTAGGAGATGCAGAGTGAGGGAATCTGTTAACTCAGAACAGAAAGTGACCTCATTGATTTTACCTCTGGTGGAGATGAGTTTGGAGGATTTGTGCCTTGTTAAGCTTGACATACAGACATCAATGGTGAAATCCAGTTGGAAGTGGTCAGATCATGGTACTGGCATCTATTTGAATGAACTGATCAAGCAATTAGGATAGGAAATCATGAAGTCTAATGTATGGCCCTTTTCATGAATTACACCCTCAGAGAATGTAGTTAGTTCGCTGTCCTTCAGGAATGATTTGAAGTTGTGGTCATTGGTGTCCGCATCATTTTCCAAGTGTAGGTTTAAGTCTCCCAGGAAGATAATCCTAGAAAATTGGGACATGGCAGAGAAATTAATCTCTACAAGTCGAGGTTCTGCCTTGTATCAAGCTCCCGGAGGATGGTAATGAGGAGTAGGGTGATCTGTTTTGCCTCTTTTGAATCACCGCAGAATTTGCACAGCATATATTCCAGTTCAGGGACACCCCCAGATCTAACTAAAGACGGATGGAAAAAAACTCTTAAATATAAGTACAAGTTCACCATCTTTTTTACCCTGTTTTGGAGAGTGAAGAATACCATAACCGAGTGGAAAGATGTGAGGCAATATCAGACTACCAGCTTCTATGAGCTATGTTTCTGAGATAAACAGAAAACCCAGATCTGAAGATTCTAGAAGATCCCTGAGTAAGATAGCCTTGCTCACTTCAGACCTGGTGTTGATATAAATGGCGGGGGCAGCATTGAGTTGAGACTTGTGTTCCAAAGGGGAGACTTGCTTTGGTAATTTCAAAAGGTAACAAGATTTTTTAGGCCGTTGAATATTAGCCATTTGGTTCTAGTCTGAAACCATAGTCATGATCTGATGGTATATATTGGCATTGTCGAGCAGGTATCTGACATTAATGAATAGTAAACTTGTGTATGATGAGAAGAGAAGGTCCCATCAGGACCACTGATTATGCCCTGATTCCCCTCCTGACTATCTCTTCTCAGTCTGTGACCCATTTGTCTAGCTCGACAACTCCTCCACTTGCTTCCTCATCGAGTTCAGTTCCATATTTCTGGTCCATTGTTCCCCCTTTTGCCTGCCTCTCCTTTTATCAATTACTTCCCTTTTATGCTCATCTGCCTTTTAGTCTATAGCTCTCCTTTGAACCAACCCCTTCTCTGGACAAGTACCCATTCATTCAATACAGTTTTCCCGTCACCCTCAGTCTATAACCCAAACAGCTGACAAACAGGTTTGTCTTCTATTAGGTAGGTACTACTACTCTGGGCTTCTGCCATTCACCTCCTCTGTTTTGTTTTGTTTTTTAATTTGTACCTCGCGCTTTCCCACTCATGGCAGGCTCAATGCGACTTAGGTACTTATTTGTACCTGGGGCAATGGAGGGGTCTTGTTCTAGTACCTTCTTTCTTATTTCTTCTTTCTCTTCTTTCATCTTTATAAATTCCTCCTCTCTGCTGCTCCTCCCCCTTCCCATTGTTCTCTGTTCTGTCCAGTGCAATTTTCCCCTCTTTTTTCTCTCTTCTTACTTCTTTCCTAAGTTCTCCTTCTCTGCCTTTTTCTCCTCTTTCCTCCTCTCTGATGTGCTCCTAAGCAAACATTATATAACATATTTAAAAGATAAACATTTACATAGAAAGTAAGTCAGGAGTGACTACAACATGCAATGCAAGCAAGGATAAGTTTTAAATTACATTTTGTTTTGTTTTGTTTGTGAATGGTTTAGCTTTATTGCTGTTTTCAGATGGAGGTAGATATTTGCACCCTAGAAAACACCTATTGATAGCATTTCCATTTGCTCAAAACATTCTTACTAAAAGGGAGCATGAGAAATTATTTGTTACCGAACTGCTTCAGAGTGGAATAAGCTTCCATTGGACGTTCAAACTGCTAGTTCCAATTCTTTGTTTTGTTGGTCCGTCAAAATTGTTCTGTTTAATAGATTCTTTCATTGATATTCTTAGCTAACATTGTTGTAAGTTTAATTTCTAACGTTTTTGTTTTAATTTTATTTTTATTATTACCGATTATTGGGTTTCTTCTATTTTTTCATTATTCTTATTTATTGTTAGTTATGATGTTAATAGTTTTGTTATGCTTAATTTTATCATTTGATTCATGTTGGATTTTATATTAATTGATCTTATTGTATTTTTCACTTACTATTACCTGCTTAGAACTTTAGGGGATTAAGCAGGCTCTAAATCTTGGAATTAAATTAAATTTCATTTAATTTACCTCCCACAAAATATTATCATGTATTCCTTAAAGGGGAAGCTGTGTAGTTTCAGTTATATCTTGGTAGATGCTATAAACTCTATCTTTCATCGGTAGCAACTAACATTTTTGCAACAATTTTCTAAACCGAAAGACATTTCAGGGTTTTCTTTTTTTTTTTTTTTTGCCCCTTTCTCCGTTTTAGCATTTAAGAAACTAAAGGTGCATTTTGCTTTATAATACTTTGAATGTTTCTTAAGTGCAAATTTGCATACCAACTATATGTTAAACAGAACTTGTGGCCTTTCATTCTTAGTTTTTATTTCATTTTGTGCACTTTGGCATGTCAGTCTGTTATTTGAAAAGCACTAAGATGCTTAATAACAATTCCAAACACCCACAATTCAGTCTTGATGTCATAGACTTCCTTTGTTTTCATGGCTCCCACTTCACTAAGCAGTGATTGGCATATTGGCTGTAAAGCAGAGTCACACAATAGCCTCATGCTTCAAAAGGCTCAAAAATTGTGAACAATTTGAGGTCTCAGTTTGAAAGTTCAAAATCAGTATTGAAAACTGGGCTGATGGCCCAGGAGCTAGATGCCAAGCTAATAGCTAATGTTCTCCAGCGGTATTCAGCAGGGATAAGGAAAGAACATACAGTCTTTCATTTAGGTGCTATGATACCGACAAGAATCAAGAAAGTACTCGACATCCAGTTTTGCTTCTTAATCAGGAATAAAGCCTGTTTCTGGCTGCACAGAAATTATCTAATTTTTGGTGTACAAGTTTGCTGATCCTTTGAAAATAAGACACTAACGTTTCAGAGGGGAAGAAAAGAATTTAGCTCTGTGAAGTTATCTCTGTTCTGAAAAGAGAACCCTTAAAAAGATAATGCAAGAACCGATGCAGCTCTGTGATGGATAGAGCATGTCCTTTCCTTGCTATCTCTGCACCTCAGGGCAGATCTTTAAATTTGGCCTCTGTAGCTTATTCATCAAAAAGTTCACAGTGTCTTTTCATTCTAGATCAGGTAACCAAAAATACGGCACAGAGGTTGCTAGCAGTAGTTCCTTTCTGAAGTGAGATGGGCCCAGGGGGTGGCAGCCCCCTGACCTGATCAGTGGAATGGAAAACCAAAACATCTTGGGGGAAACCACTGAAGAGTTTACGTACCTTAGCAGAACTCACCTGAACTGCTGCTGGTAGTTGTCTAGTTGGACTCAGAGAAATGGAATGTGCCTGTGACAGATTTGATCCCTGGCATATATTCCAATGGTCCAATATTCAAAGGGACTTAAGGGCCCTTTTACTGAGCTGCAGTAAAAAGCGGCCTGTGCTAGTTTTGGCGTGTGTAATTGGCACGTGCTGGGCCATTTTTTTTTACTGTGGCGGGAAAAAAGACCTCTTTAAAATAGGGCAGGAAATGGTCCTGTTCTAATATGGAAAGATCCTTCATAAATGAACTGACACCAAAACTTTTACCAGAACAAGTTATCATTGATCTCTTTCTATTTGTTTACTGTAATCACAATGTCATTATTGAACGTTACACCTTACCCTTATCCTCTTATACCTGAAATGATTTTTATATCTATTTACTTCTAATTTATTTTATATTTTCTGTACTTTAAATGCAATAATATTCTGTATTTCTCCTGCTGAAAATGACGATCGCCATTACGGCATAATGTAAGCCACATTGAGCCTGCAAAGAGGTGGGAAAATGTGGGATACAAATGCAGTAAATAAATAAAATAAATAACTACATAAATAATTAGCGTGCAGCTTTTTACTGCATGAGCCCTTACCGCCACCTATTTAGAAGGCGGTAAGGGCTCACATACTACTCGTGCAGTAATCAAGCAGTGTGCGGCAATGTGGCCATGTTGTCGATTATCGCTGGGAAGGCCCCCCCCCCCCCCCCCCCCACGATAGAAAAGAGAAAAATATATTCTACCACGGGAAACAGCACACACCAACTGTGGAACTACTGCTGGGTATTTGCGCTACCCCAGCGGTAGGGTCAATTTGGTCTGCGCTACCTGCACGGTAGTCCTACAGTGGCTTAGTAAATGGGCCTCTTAAATGTTTAGCAGTCATCACTACATGTGTAAGTCCCCTATTCATGGAATTTCAATGGCAGGATAGTGCTGTTAACTACATATGTGAAGTTAAGCGCTGGTGTCAATGGTTTATTTCAAAAATTGGTCACCCTGAATAAATACCAGGCCTCAGTTACCAGTTTACCTCAGTTGTTTGGGGGTAGGGTATGTTGATTGCTCTCTTTTAACAAAGCAAATATTTGTTTTCAGTTATCCTCTTGTGAGGTAATTTTGTCATATAACTGGTCTTTTTTCTTTCTTAAAAATAACAAAGGGCATTGTATGATGGAATTCTTCTACAATCTGCATAATAAGGGCCCTTCTTTCTTCTGCACTTGATTGCTGATTTTACAATAGCAAAGCACATGGTCCTGTTCTTGCCTTTAACATAAAATTTGCATTAATGCACTGCTCAGTGACTTTTCATTCTCCACCCTGTGAATTTTTCATGCAGTCTAGGTGCAAAAACAAATGTTGTACAATCATTGAAATAGCTGTGTGCATGTTTCTGAAGGCCCAGCTTTTAAAGGAACATCATATAAAAATGAGAATTTAGCATTTGCAAGATAAATAGCATGATATTCTCACTCTGCTTACTATTTACTGAGCACTTGCTGATGAATCGGGAGCTATCATGTGGACTCAGCTAACTATAAACAAGCCTGAAAAATTAAGGTCATGTGCAAACCTTGTTATGATTTCCCTGTTCTGAGAAATGAATACTCATGCTGATCTCCAGTTAAGAATTCAGTGGTCATTTTACTAAAAATGGCTTGCAGTAGTTTTGGCCGTGCGCCAATCCATTTTTCAGCATGTCCGTAAAAAAGCCCTTTTTTTAATTTTTGCCGAAAATGGACATGTGGCAAAATAAAAATTGCCAGACGTCCATTTTGAGTCTGGGACCTTATTACCAGCCATTGACCTAGAGGTAAAGTCTCACACGATAACCGGGCGGTAATGACCTACGCGCACCAAATGCCACTCGGCCCGTGTAGCTGACGTGCACCAGAAAATAAAAAATATTTTTCAGGCATGCGTAGCGGATGCATGCCAAAAATGAAATTACTGCAAGGGCCATGCGGTAGCCGTGCAGTAACTCCATTTTGGCGCATATTGGGCGCGCATCGACGCTTTTTGGTTTAGTAAAAGTGCCTCTCAGTGAGTTTTGCCGTAGCTTCTAAAGCAAGGGTTCTCATTGAGACACACCCAGCTAGTCAAATTTTTAGGATATCCATAATGAATCTGCTTGAGATAGATTTGCATGCAAATCTATCACATGCATTTTCGTTGTGGATATCCTGAAAACCAGCCTGGATTGCTGTGTCCTGAGGACTGGGTTGAGAACCACTGTTCCTTCTGAAGACTAATATATTAGGAATTACAGAACAGAGGTGATGCAGTGAATTTCTCAAATTGTTATAGTTAAGGACTCCAATGCTTTATTTATTTTTTTTTTAATATTGAACAAAAGACTACGGCAAGATCCTGCAAAATTAGCGGGGTGATCTGTAAGAAGAAACAGCAGCCCTTCCCCACCTGGAGCCTCAGGGTCTGAGGCAATAGAGTGCACTCAGGCTTTGTGCGGGGTTACCATGGCTTTAGCACTCAGTTTTGTGGGTACACATTGAAACCCGTTGTCTTTAATTTAGAACTGTGTGCAGAACAGAAATGCTTAAATAATACTGTTCAAAATGCATGTTAAATTGGATGATGGATCTAAACTAATGCCACATTAGGTGCCTTGTCCTAGTTCACCAGGGTCATATTTACAAGTCCTGAGTGGCATTTCCTTGTTTCCTAGATAAGATAAAACAAAGGGAAGTGCTCAGTTCCAGGTGAGTGGAAGATGGTGTACGGAATAGGAAAGCAGATAACAGCATTTAGAGCAGGTGAGAACTTAAAAGACTTTCAATCCTCTCAGGAGCTAACATTTAGAAATCCTGATTTTTTTTTAAAGATGCAGTTTGAGGCTTCTTCTTGTTATCTACCTAGAGTAAATTTCTAGCTCTCATTTTGAAAAAAAAAAAAAAAAACCCACATAACTTCCTGTATTCTTTCTCTTGATTGGAAGAAAACATTTTCTCCAACAAGCAACATCAGAAACACGAGAAAAGGTTCCCGATGCATATTTTTAGGCAAAAGGATTTTGCTGATTTATTTATATCATTGTATTAAAAGGCCCTATGACTACAGTTACTACTACTACTAATACTATTTAACATTTCTAAAGCGCTACTAGGGTTACGCAGCGCTGTACAATTTAACATGGAAGGACAGTCCCTGCTCAATGAGCTTACAATCTAAAAGACAGGTGTACAATCTAAAGACAATCTAAACAATCTAAAGACAAGTGTAGAGTAATCTAAAGACAAGTGCAGAGCAGGCTTACCACGCCAAACAGGAACATCCTTCGGGCTACCACAGCTGCCCGGTGGTAGTTCTCACCCCCAGCATGCGCCATGTCCAGGGCTACAAAAATATTTTCTATTTTTGTAGCATTGGTGTTTACCCAGCGGTAATCGGGTAGTGCTGCATGCTGCCCAGTTACCGTCGGTTCAGCGTGGGAGCCCTTACCACCACCTCAGTGAGTAGTAGAAAATGCTCCCCCTAAAATGGCCACACAGTAAGTGGTTCACATACTGGGTGGCCATTTCTTAAAAATAAATAGACAGCCTTTTTTACCCACTGAAGTAATAGGAGGCCTCAGTGCACTCCAAAAACAAGTGTTGACGCTAGCGCAGCCCCACTTTTACTGCAGCTTAGTAAAAGGCAGTGGCGTACCAAGGGGGGGGAGGTGGGGGCGGTCCGCCCCCGGTGCACGCTGCTGGGGGGTGCCGCGGAGCGTGCCTGTGGGCTCCGACTTCGCTAACTTCGCTCGTTCGCTGCAGCTCCCTCTGCCCCGGAACAGGGGGGGGAGGTGTCATTTCGCAGGCGGGGAGGGGCGCGCTGCACCCGGGGGGGGGGGGGAGAGCGCATCGGCGATCCACCCCGGGTGCCATCCAGGCTGGGAATGCCACTGGTAAAAGGACCCCTTTGTGAACAGTACCTTACCAAGCAGCACTATTCTATAAACTATGACTAACTTTAAGCCTGGCTTATAGAATAGCAATACCCAGTGTACCTGAATGTAACTCACCTTGAGCTACTACTGAAAAAGGTGTGAGCAAAATCCAAATAAAGTAAAAAAATAAATTTTGGGTGCCATACATAGAATCTAGCCCTAAGTGCCCTTAATATAAAAATCCAGTGCTGTTCACATTAAGGGCAGTGGCACCAATGGGTTTAAATACCGTGATTGACTATCATTTTGTTTTGTGAGAAATGACTCTTTAAATTTTTGAACAAGGATTGCAATATTTTTCCTATTAGGATTGGGCTTCTATTTTTTGTGATATATCTGCCAGTTTTTAGTGCTTTGGGCACAGATTTTTTGAGTCAATCAAATTTTAAAAACACACAGATGGGTGGAGTTTAGTGAGCATTTTAAAACTGGGACACCATTTTGTTTCAGTTTGAATCACAGTTTGAAATTAATGCAGCAATAAAGTGCGTACTTCTCCTACTTTTCTTTTATATTTGTGCTGTTAAATGAAGATGGAGGAATTGATTTAGAGCTGTTTTCTCTCCAGAGGTTATATCTGTTCCCTGATTCAGTGACGTGAGTAATGAATGCAAAACGCTGGTCTTCATCAGAGGATGCCTTTTGAATTGAGACTGCCTAGAGAAATTCTTTAAGCTGAGTGTGGTTTTTTAAAATAAGTATTTTTGGATATTAAAATATTTTGGAATGCTTTTTTATGCCTATGATAGAAAAATAAAGTACAGAGGGGCCCAAAGTTTGTAACGGCCTACATGTGTGCAGCGTGCGTCAAATCAGCATTACCGCCCGGCCAGTACGTGTGCTTGGCAGTAATTCTGTTGGTGCGAACTGAAAACCCACGGTAGAAAATAACTTTTTACCGCTGGGGCATTCCTGGCAGGAATCGGCAGTTGGCACACACTGCGCAGTTACCGCGCAGGTAACGCATGAGCCCTTATTGCTAAGTCAATGGGTGGTGTCAAGGGCTCCAGCCAAAAGTAGACACATGCTGGTTTTAATTTTGCTGCATGTCCATTTCCCGCCCCCCCCCCCCCAAAACACCTTTTTTCCAGACGCGGTGGAGAAATGGTCCAGCGCACATCCAATACATGCGTCCACACTATTGCAGGACACTTTTGGCACTCCTTTGTAAAACGGCCTCAGAGGGTTTAATCCTAGGTGCTTTTTCCTTCCATTTTTGCATTGAAATTGGAAAAACTGTGGAAAATTATAAAAATGATAAAACATAAGCATTTTTTCCGAAATATATTATTCATATGAGTTTGGGCATATGATGAACTTTGTTTCAATATATATGATGCTCAAGTCCTATTGATTTATTGTAGTGATAGAAAGTATTGTTTTGTGCAATAACTAAATGGGGACATGCTACAAATGCCCCTAATAGCTTTGCATTTATCAGTTAGTAATGTAGATGTTTACTGCACAGTAACCCCCTAATTCAATAAAAGTTGCAAAAATTGCACACATAAATACCTATTTTATTGGACTAGCACAATTGTAAATTGCCTCTTTTACAAAGCCACACTACCGATTCTTGGTGCGGCAAATGAGAGAACGCCCATGCAAAAACATGAAGGCAGTTTAAGATAACAACTCGAGTATAAATAGTGAAATGCAAGTTCAGTTTGGACAGTCACAAAGATATCCAACAAATTGGTAGTGCTGATGCAGATGTTCATAATACAAAATCTTAAGAATGATATTCACAACACTGCATTCCAACTTTGGCAATGTTTCTGCAGAGATGCCTTCTTCAGGAGTTTAATTTCTGGAAGAAACCTGAAGTTACATAGACAACATAACAGCTTACTTTTCACAGCAATACTTGTATGTATTTGATCAAACCATGCTAGCTCACCCTTATAATATAGATGAAATGAGGGTCACATGACTAAATGAACCAATTCCTTTATTACAAGGTCACATGATCCAAGCAAGCCAAACATTTCCAGTAATTCAATCACTGACACAAAAAGAATTATGAGAAACTAGAAAAAAAGGCCTGTTTCTGATACAAATGAAACGGGCGCTAGCAAGGTTTTCCTTGGAATGTGTATGTTTGAGAGAGTGTGTGTGAGAGTGACTATGTGAGAGAGAGAGAGTGAATGTGCGAGTGTTTGTGTGTGACAGAGAGAGTGAGTCTGGGTGCGAGTGTGTCTGTGAGAGAGTGTGTGCATGAGAATGAGAGTGTGTGCAAGTGCGTATGTGAGACACAGTGAGTGTGATACAGTGTGTGTGAGAGAGAGTGTATGTGAGACAGAGAGAGTGTGAGAGAGTATGTGTGCGATACACAGACTGTCTGTGAGACCGTGAGAGTGTGTGAGAGTGTCTTTGTGATACAGAAAGTGAATGTGATACACTGTGAGGCAGAGTGTGTGAGAGACAGTGTGTGTGAGTGAGAGAGAGAAAGACACTACCTCCCCCCCTCTGGTCTCAGCCCCCCCCTCTCTGTCTGGTCTCAGGCCCCCTCCCCCCTCTTTCTCTGGTCTCAGGCCCTCCTGCCCCTCCCTCTCTGTTCTCAGGACCCCCTGTGAGGGTGCAGGACCCCCTCCCCCCCTCCATTGTCAGTACCCCCTCTCCCTCATCCCCCTCTGGTCTCAGGACACCCCCCCCCCCCCCCCCCCCCCCCCCCGTGCAGAAGCATGCTTTTCAATTCAAACCAAACTCATCTTACTGTTTCTTTGATCTGTGTTGCGGTGGCCGGCTGTTAGCTACTTTATTGTGTTTATCCGCTTTCGGTTTTTTGGGGTGCTTTGCTACTTTTTTGGTAGTTGCTGCTGACGGCTTCTTGGGTCTCTTACTACTACTACTACTACTTGACATTTCTAAAGCGCTACTAGGGTTACGCAGCGCTGTACAATTTAACATAGAAGGACAGTCCCTGCTCAAAGGAGCTTACAATCTAAAGGACAATTGTCTCTTAGGATTCTCTTTCACTCCCGCTGATGCCGCCTTTTTCTGCTTCTTAATGACCGGTTTTTTTTATTTTTTGGAGCGCTGTTGTTCGTGTGTTGGTACAATTTTTTGGTTTTTTGGAGCACTGTGTTCGTGTGTGGGTGTGCCAAATTACCCGTCAACTGAATTATTTTGTCGATTGAAGAAGTTCAGGCGGGTTTGGCAGGGTTTTTTTTTTTTTAGTCCGTTGGTGTTGGCCGGCGCTGCTATGTTGTGATTGGGCACTTTCGCTGCTGACGCACCCGGAAGTGGGAGACGTCATCATTTCAGGAGATGGATACAGAAGTACGAATGCCTCAAGGCTTATGTCCACGCAGTCAGCTTCAGAACGTTGGAGGTGCGTTTTATTATATAGGATGCCACAACTTTTATCTCAAGATTAAGACCTTTGGCTTCCACAATGTTTAACTGAAAAATCTACTTTGTTCCCATTGATATAAAAGACAACCATGATCCCTCCCCATAAACTGGGAAAAACATTATCTATAACGGCAAATCTCTAGTGTTCAAAAATGTGCTGATAATGTAAGCAATGTTTCACATCCTGTTTATTACAAATGTTGCTCCTGTGTTCTTTTGAATAAGAACATTCTTATCAATTGTTAAATACTTTCTCTTTATTTGATAATCAATCCTCCAGTCATTCTCAATAGTCTGATGCTCCCTTAATGTATAAAAGATTAATTTACACAGAACTCAACTCTGATACACTAATTGAATATTCTTAGAGTCTTAAGGATTTATAAAGAGCTCAAATTATTTATTGACGTTTCAAGCTATGGATCGCAATAGAATAACCTCTTGAACAAATGTTCACTTGATGTTATGATTTTGATCATCAATCAGGCTAAGTTTACAACACAGAAGCTTCACAAGGAAGCAGATAGCAATTTGGCTATATTAAAATCTGTGCCTCTTGCTAATGATTTTGAAATACAATATGTATCCTTCAAGAACAATAAAGTACTATTTCCTGAGACAATACAAAAAGCAAAATATAAGAAATTTGTATGTGACAAGGAAAGATGGATTATAAAAAGGCTGTATCTGTCCTTGAAATATTGTGAGAAATGGCATGCCACATAAGAAGCAAGTCTCCTTTGTGAAGAGAACAATTATGACAGTATTGGAGCTATAGCTGGGGTATTATTTGGTCTTCAACCAGAAAGAGGAGAAGCTCCTACAAGGTGGGACAGCCATTGGATTGCCCTAGAGCTGATTCCATAACAACTACAGAGACCTTCTGAGATTAATATTTTTCCTTTAGTCTTTCGGCTGTACAATTAAAAGCAGGGCTGGATCAACACTATATTGGACCCTAGGCAAATTTAGCTCAGGATTCAGTAAATGGCACCCAAATTTGGGTGCCAGAGAAAATTGGCACAGGCCCTGTTCTATAAAGGGTGCTGCAAGCTGAATGTTCTATACAGAACAGCATTTAGAACCCATTCCCATGCCCAAATTTGGGCACTGGTATTTACATCAGCTAAAACCTGGGCATGGAATGATGGTATTCTATAACTCTGTGTGTAAATCTTTGGAACACCCCAACCATATCCATGGCCAAGCCCCTTTTTTTGAGTTGCTTACTAGGGGTTTTAGGTGTGCGGGGTTATAGAATAGCATGCATAAAGATGCATGCACAAAATCTAATTAATGCCAATTAACTGCTATTTATTGCTAATTAATGGCTTGTTAGCTAATTAATTTGTGCACACAGATTCGCTCTGCACTCAAATTTCGGCATCCAAATTTGGGCACCATATATAGAATCCAGAGGATACATTTTTGGGCCCACAATTTACTTCTTTTCTCACCCCAACCTTTCACCTTCGAGAAGCAGCAGAGAAAAATGTAAAGCCTAGCTGTGGGTGTGGTGGCAGTAATAATAGGGAATAGGCAAGTACATATTTCAAATGGATTAGCATGTGGACAATTCTACAATTTGGTGCTGAAAAGTAGGTGTCACAATAAAGGAATCCTGTTCAGAAGGAATGGATCCTCAGGAGCTTAGCCGAGATTGGGTGGCACTTCCGGTGGTGGGAGGCGAGGCTGGTGGTTGGGAGGCGAGTATAGTGCTGGGCAGACTTATACGGTCTGTGCCCTGAAGAGGACAGGTACAAATCAAGGTAGGGTATACACAAAAAGTAGCACATATGAGTTTATCTTGTTGGGCAGACTGGATGGACCGTGCAGGTCTTTTTCTGCCGTCATCTACTATGTTACTATGTTACAATAGGGTGTACTTAGTGTCAATTCAATAAAGGCACATAGACACACCTAAGTCATTATAGAATACTAGTTCAAACCCACATTGGCATACCAAAAGTTAGGTGCCATCACCAATCTGCTATTGATTTGTATCTGCCATTGTCAGGGCACAGACTGTATAAGTCTGCCCAGCACTAGCCCCATCTCCCAACCACCAGCCCCACCTCCCCCCATCAGCTCTACTACTACTACTCAACATTTCCAAGGTGCTACCAGACTCACGCTGCGCTATACTGCCACCCAATCTTGGCTAAGCTTGGTTTATAAGCTAAAATTAAAACAAATAAAAAGTAGAAAGAAATACCAGAAAATAAATAGGAGAGGAAAGAGTCACTTAAACAAGAAGGAGGGAACAGGGGTTAGTGGATTACTTTCCCTCTCCCCTCCTTGATTGAAATTGTAAAGTGCCCAGAAGAATCATTTGATGGGTAGTATATCAAAATATTAATAAAACTTGGAAACATGGATGCTACAACTAAGCATACGCCTAAAAGTCCCTTAAAAATAGAAAGTTTTAAGGAGTGCCTTAAATTTGGAGAAAGATTATTCAGAGAAGAGGTGGAGATGTAAGTCATTCCATAATTTTGGAGCTAGGAAAACAAATGAAGTGTACTATTAGATTCAAGGCACTCACCTAGGGGGTAGAAGAACAAACTGAGCATCTAGAAATTTAAGGGAGCAAATCAAGCTATAGGGAATCATAAATGAGGAAAATTGAAGTGAGACACCTGCAAGATAGGCTTTGTGAGCTTGGCATACGATCTTAAAAGCAAATTCAGTAGTTGGCTGGTAACTGGTATCTCTCAATCCTCCTTTTTTTAATCCTCCATAAAGCCTACTGGATTCCAAACTAGCAAAAATGACTAGATCTACACTTCATCCTCTCTGTTGCTCATGTCCTGCACCTAATGACAGTTTATCCCACATGCTCTTCGAGTACACCCATGTGCATGATTATTGGACTCAAATCTAGAAGAGGATGGCCACAATTCTCTCTATCTCCTCTCCTACAGACCCTTCATATGATGCGATAATCCTCCGATCCTCAACCCCAACTCTCCTTATTGAGGACCAATACCGCAAACTCTTTGAGATCATGATGGCACTTGTTACCCATCTTATAGTCCTATATTGGAAAAATAACTCCCATCTAAATTTTCATGAATGATGGAGTCACTTTTGTGCTATTAAATGCTATGAAGGAAATGAATCCTTCAAGTCTTTTCCAGCTTTAAAAAGACCTAGGCACCATTAGAACAATATATTGCAGCAATGCCCCACTGATCTATCACAGATATTATTGCATCTTTGTCTGTTCATTTGCCTCTCTGTAATACATTTAGGGGTATGTTTACTAAGATGCGTTAGCGTTTTTAATGCACCTTTAAAGTTAAGGCACATTAAACGCTAATGTGCCTATACATTTCTATGGGTGCTTTAGTGTTTAACACACATTAACCATTAACACTCGTTAGCCATGCTAACGCACCTATAGAGCACCTTAGTAAACATAGGCGTTAGTATTGTTACTGTTACCTAGTTAAATTTTATTTCTGTATTGTCACTTTTGACTCTTTGTAAAATCAATAAAAAAATTTTGAAAAAAAAAATTGGCTTGTAACCAATATAATTTAAACAAAATTTGAGTGACATGATCATGTCTACAGGCATTACACAGGAATCATGCTGCCGAGTTCTGAAATGTTTGGAGACATTTGAGCTCATATTGGGCAATACCAGCATAAATATAATTGCAATACTCAAGCTGGAAAATCAAAAATGCATGCAATGCAATATGTAAAGTGGAAGAATCAGGGAGGTTATTGAGTGAGCAAAGGTGGCACAATGCCTGAAAATCTGGATTTTGAGGTGCTGGAGATTTCTTTGTGAAAAGAGAGTTCAGATCAAGGGTAATACCCAAGTTTTGAAAAGAATCAACAGATGAAATAGTTATATCAAACAGAATGGGAAGTAGGAGACGATGTATAAATTGACCTGTAACCCAGGACACCGCATTTTTTTCAAGATTCAGTACCAATTAATGGTTGAGTTAGCCACCACTTTTAAATAGATTTGTAAGGGGCAAAGGTCAGGGTTTAATGTGGAAGTTGAAAAAAAACAAGAAAATGTCAGAATAAATAAAAAGCACTAGTACCAAACTCCTGAACAATAGTTGCCAGAGGACTTTGAAAAACTTTAAACAACAAAGGAGATAGGATAGAATCCTAGGGCACTCCACCATCTCTGAAAGATGTCAAACAGGTCAAATGCTGAAGACAGATCAAATGAAATGACAAGATCTATTTGACCATCAAGTATGGAATGAAGTTCACTTATGAGTGTTATCACAATGGTTTCAGTACTTTGGTTGTTTCTGAAGCTGGCTTGCAGAGGGAGAAGAATTGATATATGCTCCGCATTTGAATGTAATTGAGAGAAGAACACTTTTTTCTACAAGTTTGAACAACAAACAGAGCTTAGAAATAGGACAAGATCACGATAGCTGTGTGGGGTCTAGAGAAGTCGAACTATAACTCTCTTCCAGAGATTGGAATAAAACCAATAGACAGACCATGGGTAATCAGGGATACTGCTAGGAGAAGAAGCTGTTTGAAGGTAACTCAGGTCAAGTGAACAAGTGGTGAGACACATTGAGGCCAGAGTAAATGATAAGATAATCAGAGTGTGAATAATAAAATCAGTTCAGGATGATGATAAAACAGCTACTGAGGATTTAGAGAGGTGAGAATCACAATGGGACACAGATGCAGCTAGGTATGGAGATGCAATGAGAGGGGAAGAAGGACTGGGGTCAAATACCTCATGAAGTGAGTTCATCTTTGCACTAAAATGCTGAGACAGAGCATCTGCAGGTGGCATGTCAACAGAGGAACTAGATGAGCACTGATGAGTGAGATTAGAGACTACATTGAACAACTTTGTTACAGGGTTAGAGGATGCATAAATCAGCCTGAAAAAGTACACCTTCTTAGCTGCTTTAAGATGAAAATTGGAGGAACGAGTCCTTGCCTTGCACAATGACAGGAGAGTGGGAGACCTGTGCTTACACAAAAGGTGTTTGGCTCTCCTAGTTTGTTGCTTAATTAGGTGGAGTCCTGTATGATACCATGGTACCTTTGGACAATGGGAGCAAATAGACAGATAATGGGACAAAGCATTAAAGGTATTCTGTAACACCTCATTCCAACATGAAGCTTAGGCCTCTAAACCAAGAGTAGCAAAGTCATGGGGGGAAAAAAGGGAAAAGAGAGGAAACAGGAAGACAGGTTAAAATGATGTCTGGTTCAGTAATAATGGTGGGGGAAGACTGAAGGGAAGAGGGAAAGTAAGAAGGAAAATACAACGGAAAAGACAGAAAAGATGATCTAAGAGATCAGATGTGAGGAAACGTCATCTAACAATAATGAGGAAGTGCAGGCAGCAATAACTAAAACAAGAATATGGCCAGTGGTGTGGGTGGTGTGGGTAGGAAAGTTGATAAACTGGGAAAGACTTCAGTCAGAAAAGAAGGAAAGAAAAGAGGATGACCTAAAATGGGTCAGATTGTCGACATAAACATTAAAATTGCTGACAATTAGAAGGTTAGGGAATCAAACAGAAGCATCTGCCAAAGTTTAGAGAAGCATGACCAGTGTGTTTTTTTCTAGTGAAAAAGGTACCGGTATTCAAATGCCAGGCCACCCTTTAGGGGTGGGGTGATCACTGAGGGACGCACCCCACTATAGCCAGGCCCCCTGCAACCAGTCACAGATTCTATGACAAGGTAGAATTGGTGTGTAGAGTCTGAGCTCGTTCATTAAAACTTGGGGTCCATGGGCCAATTTTAGCAGACAATTAAAAAGGTGCTGGTACTCAGTACCCCTTCAAAAAATGCCCTGAGTACGACCCATGCTTCAGTAGATGGGTGGGGGATGGGGCAGTAGAAAACCATGAGATAAAGGGAGTGACGAAAAGCCATCTTCACCCCAAGTACCTTATTATGAAAGTTCAGCAGTTATTTACAGAATAGCACTTGGTTGAAATTTTGGCAGGTACATGCACATGTGCACACATACATGTGAAAATGCCATTATGCTGAACATTTACAGGCATACTCGGCACATAAATATTAGCACCTATGCTATAGATTACCCCTTAACTGCACTGTACAGTTAGATACACCTATTCAGGTTGTGTTAGCTATGCAGAATTATCTACCATATTACCCATACATTAACTATAAAGCATATTCTCTGACAATTCTCCATCTGATCCCTAACCACCCTCCACCCTATTCCACATTAACTGCTAAGACACTGCCTTAACTAAGAGCGCCCTGCCCATGTTAGTTGATAACAGTTGATAGAGCTTAGGAAATAGGGCACCAATGTTTTTTTTTCCTTTTGAATAAAGTAAAAATCACTTACACACACATTAAGGGCCAGACTCATTAAATGGTGCCCAAATGTAGGTGGCGGGAAAAATTTGTTCTAAGCATTATTCTATAAAGAGCAATCCCAGCTGATTTAGAACGGATTTCCATACCAAACTTTGAGCTCAAGGACTTATGCAATTCAAACCTGGCCTTAAATCCTGTCATGCAAGTTGGACATATAACCTCAGTATTCTATAACACTGCACCTAAATATTTGGAAAGCCCCTGACCTGCCTATGCCCCGCCCATGACCACACCCCCTTTTGGGATGCACACACGTTGGGTGCCATGTGTTATACAGTAGTATAAATCCAAATTACTGCTAATTAACTCCAATTAACTTCAATAATTGGTTTTCACATCCAATCGACTAATTAGTTTATGCACACATCTGGGCTCTGCACCCAAATGTGGGTAACATATATAAAATCTAGGGTTAAATGAAAATATAAGAAACATAGATGGAAAATATGTGTGCTATTTTTGAACTGTGCTCAGCGAGTCATTAGTGAACCGAGGAGCACACAGCAGAAAAGTCTGTTTCCCCCTGATGCAGCTGTTGTATACTGCGAAATGCTGGCCGATGTCGGGGATATCTGATTCGCTCAAAAGTTAAGTACTAAGAGAAGAGGGTTTTTTAAATAGAAAATAGAAAAAGAACAACGACGAAAAGAAATATGATTAATTAAAAAATTGGAACTATATGTTCATAAAGTAATTTGGAAGGTG
Source organism: Microcaecilia unicolor (assembly GCF_901765095.1). Classification (NCBI taxonomy): domain Eukaryota; kingdom Metazoa; phylum Chordata; class Amphibia; order Gymnophiona; family Siphonopidae; genus Microcaecilia; species Microcaecilia unicolor. The sequence goes on from NC_044037.1 coordinate 39,574,917, forward strand.
GAAGGTTTATCAGTCAGTGATGGATGTTAAACAGGTGGAATATATTTTCTCCATTGTGATAAGACCGAGGCTTTTCCTTACTACTAAAAATAAATGGTCTTGAGAACTGTTTAAATACCGAACCCAGGATTAGTGAAGTTGTTTGCAGTGATCTTTATTATACTTCACTCCTTCGTAATTGAGTTTGTGCTATTTTTCCCATGCACACCTTACAAATAGTATTGCACTTCTGCAGAGATGACCGTGCTAGTCTAGATCGTGGAAGAGTTGAAATAAAAAGAAAGGTTTTGCCCTTTTTCTCCTTATGCTCCCTGTCTTCATGATATGGTTACTGCTAATAACAAGCTGACTTGCTGTTTGCTTCTGTAGTTATCTCTTTGTTCACCAAAGGAAGAGATTACCACTGCCTGTTAATTGTTTTGTTTATATTTAGCCTTCTTTCCTTTATTCCCCAGAAAGACAGAGAAGAATTCTAAGAAGTAGTAATGAGACAAGCCAGTGAACTAGAACGTGTTAACAAGCTACTGTACAGCTTATTCCCAAAGCAAGGACACAGGAGTATAAAGGAGGAAAAGAGTATTTTTTATAAACTAGAAAAAAAAGTCTGAAGACCAATAAAAGTCTATAAAAACGTGTTAGATAAAGCTTTTGGCTTTTTATGTGATACGTTTTTATTTGTAATGTTAGAATTGTATTGGTTCACTACTTCTCTGGGAGTCAAGGAATGGGAAATTATCTTAGACTCAATGGCCGGTGACAGTTACATACATATGTTAAATACTTTTTTTTTTTTGTAAAAGAAAGGTACCTCAGTCATCCAGAAAATACTTTTGAGCATAAAATATCAAAAATATTAGCTATTCTCTTCATGCCACTTTGAGCCTGCAATAAATAAATAAATATTCACTGTATAGCAGTGAATGACAAGACATTATTTTGACGTTGCTGTTGTTGTTGCTACAATGGGTATATGTGAAAGGAATCAGCTCATACATACGTGATCCATTGATTGAAAAGGTACCAAAAGTGGAGTATGTGACTTATTTATGCTATAAGATAGAATCATATAAGAATATAAGAACAAAAGAATAGCTGTACTGGGTCAAACAAATTGTCCATCTAACCCAGTATCCTGCTTCCAACAGTGGCCAATCCAGGTCACAAGTACCTGGCAGAAACCCAATTAGTAGCAACATTCCATGCTACCAATCTCAGGGCAAGCAGTGGCTCCCCCATGTCCTGTCAAATTTCAGCCTCAAGTATGGGCTAATTGCATCTTTAAAAAAACAAAAAAACCATTTATCAATAGAAAAGTAATTAACCTCAGAAATCGTATACCCCACTTTAGATACCTGAAGTTTTTAGACCATAGAATATGAAAAACACCAAAGTAGTGAAAAAAATTGCATGGCCCCATTCTACTGACCCTATAGTGCACGAAGCTTAATTGAATAACGAGTCAATCAGCACGGATAATTGGGTGGTAACAACCAATTATCAGCACTAATTGGGCTTAATTGGGAATTAGGCACACATTGGATATGCACCTGTGATTTTACATGCACATCCAACATGTGCCTAACTTCAATCGTATGTAACTGTATGGGGGTGTGGTTAGGGGTGTTCCAGGGGCGTTCCCCGGATTTGCGAGCATAAATCTAGAATCGCGTCTAAATGGAGGAGCTTGCACTTAGGCCTGATCATAGCAGGACTAATTTCAGATGGCTACATTTAGGTGTGGTTTTGCACTAAGTGTAATTCTATAAAAGACACATACCCCTTATAGAATTGTGCTAAATGCATTTTTTTTGGGGTGCCAGTTTTGAAGGTGCCATAAATAGAATTTGGTCCTAATACTCTCTTAACATGGGAAAAAAGGATTACTGTAAAACACATTAAAGCATTTTGCGGTCGCCGGATCACGATGGCGGCGCTAACGGTCGTGCGAGCGCTGAGTTCCTGAGTCCAAAGAGAGTTGCGGTACCAACAGAAGCTCTTACTCCGTCTCTTTTTAATTGAGATGGGGAAGAGAAAGGGGAAAACTCAGGCTCCTACCTTCAAGGCCTCGATGTCAACCCCAGTCTCGCGGCAGGCACCTCTTGAGAGCTTCGGAATCAGCACTCTGGGTGCTCGGATTCCTACTTCGGCGGGCTCGACCCCGCAGGGGCCTGAGCGCAGCGCTGAGGGAGCGACGTTGAGTCCTCCTGATTTCACCCCTCCTCCACAGCCCGGAAGTAAGTTGACGCTGGCGATACCACAGCAGCTCGAGTGCGTGTCTCCTGTGGATGGAGGATCTCTCAGTGCTACTATCCCGGTGAACGGAGCAACTATGCAGGGTCAGTTTCAGGCCGCTGCACCTATTCCCCGAGGACTACCTCCTGGAGAGAGTGGAGATTTGATAAGACCAATCCGGGTGACAATGGAAGTATTATGGGACGCAATCCAGCAGGTGAACAAAACGTTACTACAGATGAATGTTTCTATGACTGGCGAAATTAAGGAATTAAAGCAGACTTCCCAAAATTTGTCTACAGAAGTTCAGGAACATAAGCAAAAACTTGGGGGTATTGAAGAAGAAGTTAAACAATTGAAGGACTTAACAGTGACTATGATAAAAGATAAAGAAATTCAAGAGAGAAAGATAGAATACTTGGAGAATAACGGAAGGAGGAATAATCTCAGGTTTTTTAGGTTTCCTAAATCTCCCTTAATCTCAGCTACTGATATCCTAAAAAAAATACTTTAATGAGATATTGGGGATACCTATGGAGGCTTGTCCTCCTATTACGAGGACTCAATACATTTCAGGAACTGAGAAAGGGGAAAATCAACCACAGAACCCTCCTGATTTAAATCTTACTGAGTTCCTGGAAACCTCTCTGGAGATAGTCACAGAGAGAACTACGCTGATCGTCTCCTTCGCTCTTGAACTGGATAGAAATAACATTTTAAGACTTTACTTTCGTCATTTAAATGATGTATTTTGGGGGGAAAAAATTCAAATTTTTCCAGATTTGGCAAGAAGCACTCAAAAAAGGAGGAAGGAATTTATATCCTATAAAACTAGAGTGATTAATTTGGGTGCAACTTTCCTGCTAAAGTTTCCATGTAAATGCTTCATAACGTACGAAGCAAACAATTATATATTCTTTTCCCCTTTAAAATTATTACAATTCATATCATCTAAGGAAACAGTTAGATCACCTGTTGCTTTGCCTCCCTAATTTAAGCGCTGTTAAAGTTGGCTGTAGATATTCGAGCTGCCCCCTCCGTTAATTATTAATTTTTTTTTTCTTTCTTGATTGAAATATTTCCTAGTATCTTGATCCTATTATTGGGGACAAATGATTTAGTGTGTTATACTTTAACCATCTGGTTGTAAGTATTGGTTTTTCCTTTTTTGCCTTTAAAGTTAATTCTGTTATTTCTAAGTCTATGTATATGGATTTATGACTTTATCATTAATAAAAAAAAAAAAAAAAAGCATTTTGCGGTAATCAGTTTGTCAGTACATGCTATTTATTTTTTAAAATTTTTCAGGAAGGGGCATGCCACAGGTGGGGAATTTGCATGGAAGTGTTATCCAGCTGGAGGGTTCATACTAGCACGTGCTGACTGGATAACACAGACCTAACATGAGAACACTTTGCACCTCCTAAATAGTGTGTCTCACCACTTGTTCATTTGACCCGTGATCCCACATTAATATTTTTGCAGGTCTCGCACACTAGTGAAAAAATTAGTGCAAGAACTGCAAAAGTTAAAAAAAAAAAGCCCTATATTGCAAATGAGCTTAGCACACAGGAAAGTCCTGTATTAAAATGCACTAAACCCATTTCTTATCACTTGTTTTTGTAAAATGGCTCCTTAAAACAGGAGAACTGCTTCAGTTCAAGAACTACTTGTTCTACAATGCTACAAAGGTGAAGAATGTTTTTTTCTTTTACACCCATTCTTGAGAAGGTACTATTACCACAATCATCTGCTTAGATATTTCTCCCCTTGCTTGCTTCTGTTAACTTTTGTGCCAGTGAGCAGCCATTTCAACTAGACATAGACTATTACCTCGTACATAGGAGCCAACTTTTCAAAATGAGTGGAAGTGCTACACACAACACAAATGAATACTTCCTCATCAGAGCAGGGGCGTAGTCAGACCTCAAAGTGGGAGGGGGCCACAGCCTGAGGTTGGGGGGCAATTTTGGTCTGCCTCCCCACCGCTGCCCCCCCTGCTGCCTTGCCACCCTGCTGCTTTCCACCCACTGCTGCAGCAAATACCTTGGCTGGTGGGGGGTCCCCAATCCCCGTCAGCTGAAGGCTTCTCCAGCGCCGGTCTCTGGCGCCACCGTATTGCCTGCCCTGCTGTCTCTTCCCCCTCACGTCCTGTACACTTCTTTTAGTAAAACTGCTCGATTTCACTAAAAGGAGCGTGCAGGGCGTGAGGGGGAAGAAAGAGCAGGGCAGGCAACGTGGCGGTGCTGGACACCAGCGCTGGAGAAGGCTTCAGCTGGCAAGGGTTGGGGACCCCTGCCAGCAAAACCAGGGGCCCAGAGGAAATTTGAGGGGGCCCAGGCCCCCGTGGTCCCACGTAGCTACGCTACTGCATCAGAGTAATGGAATGTGCTTCATATTGGGGGTGCTCAAGCACCCACAGAGCTGGCAACTATGGCCTCATGCCCTTCTCTTCTTGGAAAAAGAATTTGATGAATATAAGCAAGAAGTGATCCCCCTTCCGACCCCCTAATGTTTTAAAACATATAACAGTTGAGAAGACCCCCAAATCCCAATATTTTGACAAAAATATTTCAGTCAAACATCCAGAAGTGCTCGTTGAGCTCAATGGGAGGAGAAGAGACTTTTTATCTTTTTGTGAACTTGAATATTAAGTTACACTATAGCTTTGACTTAGGGATCCAGTTACTAAGCGACAGCAAAAGGGACCCTGCAGTGATGTTGGCACACAGGTTTGCCACAAACTAATGCCCCCTTTTACTGCCACCGGTAAAAGACATTTTTTTAAAAGGAACGAAATGATCTTGTGACCAGAAGCAGTTGTTTTTTCGTGAGAGTATCTCTCCGTTCGACATTGCACGAAGGGATAACACGGTGGCGCAGCATATTGCTTCCAGCCCACAGCCGTACGTTTTCTGCTACACTTCGTGACCTCTGATGCAGGCGCTGTGTGCCAAAACACGGACCGTGTCGGGTCCATTCTAGGATTGTTTCATCTATACATTCGATTAAAATTCTTATCCCCCTTTTTTTGAAGGCTCCTGGTACTTTTTGTTTGGCTGCTTGCAATAAGTTAAACACTTGCCACGCAGCCATTTCCTTGGGGATCCCGGCAGCAACCGGGCAGAGCACAATGCTGCCCAATTGCTGCCGAGCACACCCCTAGTGCTAGGAAATACAAAAATATTTTCTAGTGTCGGGAGTGGCGCAAGGTGGGGGTTTATTTCTTCATTGTATCTTGTCAATAAAGGGACCCATACCCCATTCATTGTTTCCTCTCCACACTATTTTCAAGTCATTAATACACTGCATCAGGTGTGAAAATGTTTTCATGCATGCGTCAGGAAATTGTACAATGAATCTTAACACACAGTTTTAACACAATTTATAGTAGTATTTGGCTCAGTAGAACATTTCATTTGTACCTGCAACAAGCTCTAACAGTTGTCATTTGAATCATCTTTAAAATGAGTGCATGGCTGCTTAGCATTTGGTTAATTAATTTCTGATATCATGAAGTGTTAACAAGCAGCTGGAGAGGGACTGGTATGACTGTTAATCTCTGGGAGAAGTCACGGTGAAATGATTGGGGATCTGCTTCTGTGGGCTGCCAGATAAATGCTCTGTATAATAATGTCATTGGGTTAATTAATTAGATTAAAGGCTCCCAGTGTTATGTTATTCTTTGTCTATCCTTATTTGCCACAGCCTACTGAGCTGGTAATCCCAAGGGTTCACTCTCAAAACTATGTTTTGGGTACAAAATTGAGATAATGGTTTAATTTCTGTCTGGTAATTTTCCTGGCTTTGACAACACCCAATTGCTATTCAGATAGATAGGAACTTGCAATGGCTTAGATTCATGAGTTTTGTCAACAATGCTTTTTGTTATCATAATATTTATAATCCTAATGAGTTTCACAGTTCTGTGCCTTGTAAGAGTGTAGAAAAACTGTCAATCCCATCATACTTTGATAGTGTAGCCTTGTTTTATCCACTACACTTGTCTGGTTGTGTTTTCATGATTTTTCATGCATCTTGGTATAGATGTATTAATCACCGCAACTCTTTGGTTTCCAAATACAAACACAGGGAATATTAAGAAGCCTGATGTAAACCAGATACAGGACTCAAAGAAGAAAAACAAACTAGAGAGCATGTTGAAAGATCACAGGCATTCTGAAGGACTAGGGAGTCGATGCAGAAAGGCTCACAGTGCTTCAACAGTGAGCTGGAAACCACATCATGCAGAAAGGCAATGACCAGTGCCGTAGCGTGGGCGGCTGACACCCGGGGCGGGTCGCCGCTGCGCACCCCCCCCCCCCCCCCGGGTGCAGCACGGCGCACTCCCCCCTCGGCGCGCGCACCCCCCTGGAGCGCATTCTTACCACTGAAGTAGGAGGGGATGGGTGGGAGGGCCGCTCTGCCCCGAGTGCACATCGCTGGGAGCTACGTCGGTTCTGCTGGTTCCCTGCTCTCTCTGCCCCGGAACAGGAAGTAACCTGTTCCGGGGCAGTGAGAGCAGGGAACCAGCGGAGCCGACACCCCCCCAGCGGCGTGCACCCAGGGCGGACCGCCCCATCGCCCCCCTTCCTACGCCACTGGCAATGACATGCAAGTTTTATGTGCACAGAACTTGAGCAGTAATCAGTGGATGCCTACTGGACGCATTCACACAAACATTCAGTGGTGAGCATGGATTCTTGTCCACGTGTCTGAATAAAATCAGAGTTCCCAGCATACATCTGCAGCTGTTGTTGTGTACATAAACATTAGCTTTGCAAAACTTTCTTGCATATAAAATTTTTTTGAGGATGATATTTATGCACAGAACAACATCTACAGATGTGTGCTGGCACTTTCATTTTTGTTTGGACATGCACACATTTGGAACTCTTTGCTGGAGGATGTGGTAACAGCGGTTAGCGTATCTGGGTTTAAAAAAGGTTTGGACAAATTCCTGGAGGAAATGTTCATAGTCTGCTATTGAGACAGACATGGGAAGCAACTTTGTGCCCTGGGATTGGTAGTATGGAGTTTTGTCACAATTTGGGAAAACAGGATACAGGGCTAGATGGTTATCTCCTTTGTGTGTTTACATGATGCATTGTCTGACCTGAGATGGATGGCATGTACTGCGGATGACCTGTTGCTCTATTGCTGTGGAGCTACCATGGAGCAGGCTCATGCTGACCATGATTGTAACCTCAAAAGCATCTTAGTCAGATGCACACAGTATTCATTTAAACCAAGAGAACTTGCGCCTCAACTACAAGTCTGTAGAATTTATAGCAAAAGACAAAATACAAGAGGCAATTCCACCACAAAAATATGTACTAGGAAAAAGAAGTGGGCACAAAATACAACCAGAGCTCTGTGTTTCAATAATTAAAAACTTTATTGTGCAATAGACAACCCGACATATTTTGCCAACAGGCTGCTTCAGGGGTCAATAATACATATCAATAACACAAAGTTTAATTATTTTAACACAGAACACTGATTCTGGAATTAATAGAACATGTGCAGTTGATGGAAGGATTGCAGCCAGATCCCTTGAAGGTCAAAGCAATGCACAATATGCCTGCACCACACATAAGCATGGGATCTAGCAAAGTTTGTATCTGGATTTTCTGAAATATGTTTACCCATTAGATAACTTCTTAAGCAGGAAAATTAGTTCATTTGGTGACCTGAGATGCATGACACAGCACTAAATGAGCTGAAGCAATTATTGAGTGAGACCCTAGTAATAGGATTCTATGATGCCAGCATTGATTTTGTGCCAGCATGATCTAGGAGGCTTTCCTTTTGCAAATGTATCCATGAGCATTGACAAAGTTGGAGCAAAATTATGCCCAAACTGAGAAAAGCTTCTAGCTATAGTTTATGCACTGGAATGTTTTCATACTTACGTCTACACTAGACAAGTGACTGTTCAAATTGATCACAAGCCCTGTTCTCCATCTTCAAGAAACCCCTGGTCACTGCACCTAAATGACTATAGAAAATGATACTTTACCTTCTGACATATACCTTTGAACTACAGTGCATACTAGGAAATGAAATGGTTGGCCTTACTGATTGATAACCATTTCTCCTGGAGATAATGCTGGTTGTGGTACCTGAATAGATAGATACTATTTGACAAGCTGGAGAACGTGATGAGATCTACCAGGCCATGAAACAGCTGATCTGGAGAGGATGGTCCACTAATGATGAGATGTCACCAGAGATTAGACATTTTCACAACTTTTGTGATGAACTGACTGTCAGACAGGGCCTGATTTACAAAAGATGTTTGGAAGGATTCATGCAAGTCCAATTGGTATCAATGGATGCATTCGATGTACTAGAGAGGTACTTTTCTAGTCATCCATGAATTGTGAAATTAAGAACTTTGTCCAGAGGAGCTATATATGTGCTAAGCTCCTGTTGGACACTGCCTGAGAACTCCTAAACTCTCACTTTGTGCCTATTAGGCCAGTGTTTTCCACATCGTTCCTGGAGTACCCCCTTGCCAGTCAGGTTTTCAAGGTATCTATAATGAATATGCATGAGATTGATTTCCATACACTGCAAATTTCTTTAATGCATATTCATTGCTGATATCCTGAAAACCTCATTGGCAAGGGGTTACTCCAGGACTGATATCAGGAATACTGCACTAGGCCAAGGAAAAAGGTGAAAATCTACATATGTCAATTCAAGGAAATTGAGTACCTCCTAATAGTGGACTACTTGAGCAATTACTTTTTGAAATTGATCACCTGGATAGGAAGAAATGGAAACACATCTTATATTGCCTGAAAAAGCATTTTGCGCATCATGGTTTTCCAGAAGAGATGTCTAGTGACAATTTTCCATTCAGCAGAGAGTTTGCAGAATTTGTGTGACTATGAATTTTGACATACAAGATCCTCTCCAGATGCCCTCAATCAAATGAGAAGGCAGAAAACTCTATCTAAATGACAAAACAAATTTTACAGAAAGCCTCTGAGGCCTGAGTTGGTCTATTCCTCTGTCTAATGAATTGGCTGAATACCCCATCCGAGGAATTAGGACTCTCTCAGCTCAAATAATATTCAGGCAATGGACCTGGACTCTTTTGCCTACAATGAATGCTCAAATATTCTACAATAGCTTAGGTGCACCCTTAAGCCATTATAGAATTGGTACTAAGTTTGCCCCCTTGTGGTACCTAAACTGAAGCACCAATTTATAGAATTGCCCCATTAATATTTAGGCACAAGTATTTAAGCTAGCCATAGAGCTAGAGTAAGTATAAGCACCTAAATGTTGCAACTACCCATATAACTTACAGTATTCTATGTGACATATGTAAGTGGGAGCCCTGCCTATGTTCCTCATTAGCACTTAAATGTATGGGCCGTTTGTATGCTAAAGTTACAGAATTCTAGCATTTCTGCATGAAACTGCTAAAGTTACACATGTAAGTGCTAGTTGGACGCTAAGTGGTATTTTATAACATAAAGGGGCATAATCGAACGGCGCCGGCCATCTATATGGCTGGCCATCTTCGGGGCCGGCTCCGCAAAGGGGTGGTGCCAACCGTATTATTGAAAAAGATGGCCGGCCATCTTTTCTTTCGATAATACAGTTGGGGCCGGCTAAATCTCAACATTTAGGTCAAATGTTGAGATCACCGGGTTTACAGATGGCCTGCTTCAAAAAAAGTGGGAAAAAGTGCTTGTCAGGGACAGCTTTTGCAGTAGTACCAATGGGATTTGAACTGGCCACCTCTGGATTACAAGACCAGTGCTCTAACCACTTGGCCACAGCTCCACTTACTTGGATGTCCCTCCCTTTTGATTATGCCCGTTCAGGTCTCTCTCAGCCAATCACAGACAGGGGTCTCTCAGTCAATCACAGCGCTGGTTCAAATCCCACTGATACTACTGAAAAAGCCAAGCAAAAATAGTTTTGATTTAGGACGTCAGGACACTTCGGATTTTTTTTTGGGTGGGAGGGGATTGGTGACCACTGGGGGAGTAAGGGGAGGTCATCCCTGATTCCTTCCGGTGGTCATTTGGTCAGTTGGGGCTCCTTTTTGAAGCTTGGTCATGAAACAAAAGGGACCAAGTAAAGCCGGCGAAATGCTCGTCAAGCCTGGCTTTTTTTTCCATTATCGGGCGAAGCCGGCCATCTCATGAGCACGCCTCCGTCTCGCCCCCATCCCGCCTTCACTACCCTACCAACATGCCCCTTGAAATTTCACCGGCTCTGCGACAGAAAGTAGTTGAAGTCTATAAGATTCTTACGTAGGAGAAAAAAATCCATGTATGTATCTTTTGTCCACAGTTTAAGGAGAGGGAGGAGACCAGAGAAAAAATCAGATCAAATTTGGAGAATAAAATAAGAAATAAACAAAAGTAAAAACATAACACACAGAGAACCTGCCATAACTTATTGCTTGAGTTACAATCCTTGTTACTCCCTAGTATCTGATATACTCAGTACCTTTATATTCTCAAGAAAAACATTTAGCTGGTCTGGTTCATAAAAAACATGGCATTAACAAGCTTTAGCACACATTTATAAATAAATAAATAAATTTACATGGAAAATACAATACATTGGATACTCATGGAGAATATGCCTCTAGTACAAAGAAATAATCTTTATCTCTGTTGAGTTTCTTTTGCTACATCAGGAAACACCTAAATTCTCTGACCCAGAAATAGAACTTGTGCTTGATGAAAATACAATTTATAATCATAATCAACATCCTGGGAGAAAACAAAAAATACTAGGATGGTGGATCTATACATTTCCTCTGAAACAAATTGTTCTATTAAAGCAATCACATCTGAGTTATCTGGGGGAGATAGTAATCCACTATCTTGCTCCTCCAAAATTACCCCTCCTTTTCCAGGCAGAGAATACATTTTATTATATGGTGGATTTTGAGTATCAGGAAGGTTCAACAACTCTATTAAATATTGCTTGATTAACTTCCTTGGCAACTGATCAAAAACCTGGGAAAAAAATTGTAAAAGGTAGGTTGACATTCTATGTCCATTCTCTATTACAATTTTTGATGAAGCAAAGTCTTATCCTTAATTAGTTGAACATGGACTTATTTAGACACTTCCACGAACTTTTCAACCAACTCAGCCCAAGTTGTGATCCATGCCAGATCAACATCTTGATTTGAAACAGCCTCTCTACATTTTTCTTTACAGCAGCAATATCCATCACAGATGTATTAACTAAATTGTTACATCTCACCGACACAGTCCATATTGACTCCAGGGTAACATGAGATGGCTTCGTCAATGAGTGGTCAACTGAAACCAGAAGTGTGTGTGTGTGAGGGGGGGGCACATACTACTCCTCAATCCATTTGGATCCCTTATCCTGATCTCTCCCAGTCAGCTCTATGGCACTTTCCATAGCAGCAGCCACCAAGCCCAATTCTATCTGCTGACCTGCAATGGCCTCCGATGATTTTCCTCCAAGCGCAGCACCCATGACCTCATTAGTCAGTGCTGCCATTGTTGTGGCATCCTGAGGACTCTCTAGTTGTCAGCAACTCCTAGGAAGATAATGACATCTCCACTCCCTATAACGGCAAATCTCCTTCTCTTGGTGTTAAAGCAGGAGTAGTCTCTGGGGGCCTAACCTTTGGTTCCCCAAGGATTCTCCAGCTGCCTACCTCTAAGCTATTTCAGGGGAGATAATGATGTCTCCTCTCCCAATAATGCCAAATCTCCTCTGAACGTTGAAGCAGGAGCAGTCTCCAGAGATCCAGCCACAGCTGGGACTGGAGAAAGCCAATAATCTTTTCTGCCCTACAATAAGAGAGGAAGCCACCAAAAGACCCCACAGGTAAACTGTCCTCTTGAGAGACATTGTTGAAGGGGGAAACACAAGAAGGAAAAGTCTATAAAGAGTGTGATGTAACTCCCTCAGGATGCTGCCAACTTGCTCCAGCCTCTACCATGCACCCCAGTGATGACAAATTTGATTGTATTATGACCAATAAGAACTGGAGCTAAATTCGTTCCCCCTCTGGTTGGTTCCTAAACTATCTTCTTGATAAAACAGATATTTATGACTATAGGAGCAAACTCTATGGGTGTAGTGGGTGCCGAGCAGCTCCAATATTAAGCAAGCTCTCTCATTATGTCCAGAGAAGGTTAAATTATATTGTGTTTGGCATCCCCAATCATTTTGAAGTAATGGTGCATAATATGATTAAGACATCTCAAAACATTTTATCCACTTTTTACTATCATGGAAAATAGTTGAATAACAACATAAATTTCACATTTTTGGAGCAAATGCTTGAACTGATTTTCATGTAATTGAAATCTCCCATTATTGTTAGCCTTCCTAATTTCTATTAGACCTTTACTGACTATCTCTTCATCCTGTCCAGATGGACAGTAGTATAGGTCCAGTAATGTGCTCTTCCCCATCACACATAGAATTTCCATTCATAAAGATTCAATGTTGCATTTTGTTTCCTGCAGAACATTTATTCAGTTTGATTCCATGCCATTCTTAACATATAGGGCCAGATTCAGTAAATGACTCCCAAATTTAGACACCGTTATGAACTGCACTAAGACAATATTCTGTGCAGAATGCTCTTTACAGAATAGTACCTTGGCAAACTTCCCACACATAACTGTGGACGCGAACACTTACATCTGCAAAAAGCTGGTATTAATGCTCATACCCAACTGATAAAATCAATTTGACAGTCAAAATTTAGCTGCAGGGAAACTTTTCCAAGTATTGTATAATATACCCCCAGATTCTATATAGCACACCTTGAGATCCACGCCGAAATCCAAGCCTATTCTATAACAATGAGTGCAACTTAATTGGCTTAACAAGCTAATCAGCATTGATAAAAGCTACTAACAAGCAATAATGAGAATTGGCAATAATTAGAATTTACGTGCACAACTTGCTAAGCACGCATTCTGTAATGCAGTATGCCAAACTTCCAATGTGTGCAGGCAAAAAGGGGTGTGATTATAGGCAGGGAAATAGGCATTTTGTGGACATTCCAAAATTTACGTGTGTACTTATAGAATATGGCCAGTAAGCCTAAAACTATGCACTGGGATTGACTCCGCATTTTCATTGGTGTAAATGGAGGCACATGGTTTTAGGTACTGAGATATCAACTAATCGCATTCCATACACCGTGCCTAAATCTAGGCACCACTTATGGAATACATTTAGTCGGCATTGATTTCTGCTCCGATTTTTTAGGCTCCATATATAGAATCTCCCCCTTAATGTATAATTTCTGGGAATGCCTCTGACCTGCCCATGCCTCTCCCATGGCTATGTTCCCTTTTGAGTTGCACGCTATGAAATATAGAATAGGGTACATGGCAGATGTGCGGGTAACTTCAAATTAGTGCCAATTAAGTGCCTAATTGACTAATTTGTGTATATGTGTACCTGGGATCTGCGCCCAACTTCGGGTGGCCTATACAGAATCTGAGGGATGGTGCCACCTCTTCACCAATTTGATCTACCCTGTCATATTGATTTAATTTGTACCCTGGTATAAGTACATAACTATTGCCACACTGGGACAGACCAAAGGTCCATCATGGTGTTCCATTGGTTGTCCTACTTTCACCCAGTCTCTGAGAACTTATTAAGCCTGAATCTTCATTTACTGCTCTTAACATTTCTAAAATTAACTCTAAGGCAGGGAATTGTATTTATGTATTTGACCCTAGTGTGTTAAAATTATATGGTAATCATAGAATAATGGTTTAGTTTAACTTGAACATTCATTTATCACTATGGGAGAATATATTTATTGTCTATTGTTGCTATAGTTTTAGCAAAACATATGGTTAAAAAAAGCTTAGCAACTATAGTGGTGATAAAGAAAAGACAATCAAAATAATTATAATTAATCGTTGGGGTTCATGCAACTGTTTTTAGACAGATAATTAGCAAAGGAACTAAATTAGCAACAGTTTGAAAGAATTTATCTAGTGAAAAGATAATTATCTTCCAGATGGGGAGAACACCACATGCTTTCCTTTAAGCTTAGTCAAAACATATACTTTTTAAATTGAAAACACTCCAGTATTTCAAGATGTGGTCTTTCTCCAAACACAAGCAGCTGCTTTTGCTTTGACTTCACCAAGAGCACAATTCTCGCCATCCTTTTACACCAATAAATGCTCTCTTTTGTTTCCATAAGGTGGCGATACAAATCAGGATATGTAAATTGGGCAATAGATCTTAATTATGAGAGGCAGGTGTCCACACAGGACGCCCAGGTGAGAGGGTCAGCAGAGCTCCTATGACTCACTCACTTGTTGTCAGCCTACAAAGGTTTTGCACTAAAGCTCCCAATTAATTACTCACATTAATGAGTTCAGCTATACAAGTGAAAGGACGGGCTCCCTGCCTGCTAGCACATTGGTTGAAGCACACAGCTGTAGAAGAAAAAAAAAAAGAAAGAAAACCACCACAGAATGAGAAAACCTTCGGTGCACGGAGATTTTTCTTCTTGTTGGAAAACAAAATGGCTAAGCTGCCTCTCGAGAATGCTTCCGGCAAACGCAAAATCAATGAAATAGTCATTGAAGGATATTTAATAGAATACGGCTTAATAGTTTACACTATTAAAAGGCAATGATTTTTTTTTGTATGTAGTCCTTACTTATGACTTGTTTAAGAGTCAAAATAGTACTTTTTTTTTTTTTTAGAATAATCATTTTTAAAACATTTTCTTAGTAAGTACAGTATGAAAAGTAAAATGCAAAGCAAGATATTCAAAATACACCAGAATGGCAAATTTCCAAGGTTTCTTCATGAGTAAACAGTAGTTTACACTCAGGCCCAGATGCTCAAACCTCCAGTGCTGTACTGAACAGCACCAGAGAAATACCACTGGATCAGCACAGAACTTCCTAATGTTCAATGCTAATGAGGTGCAAATATAGGTGCGCTAATAGCTTTGAGTATTTAGGAGTTCCAACAGGAGGACAGTGTCTGGCATATGCACTGAAGAGTTGTGCATTGGCGCTCATTGGCTTGTTAACCAATTAATTTCTGTGTGCAAATCAGCTGCGCATGATGATTTGTACACAGAACTTTAGTCACCGTTTATAGAATCTGAAGCTAAGAAGAGAATTCTGTAAATGGTACTCAAAACTCAGCACCAGAAAAAAAATTGGCACTAAGCACTGTTCTAAAAGAGGCACCCCGGGATGAGCCCTCTTTATAGAAAAGCGCTTAAAACTAATTCCTGCACCTCGAGTTGAGTGCCAAGACTTACGCCAGCTGAAACCTGGTGTGAATGCTGGTACCCAACTCATCCGTTGTTAATAACCAGTTAATATACCAATCAATATATAATACATTGCTACACACAATAAACTATAAATAAAGTTGAAATTTAAAGACAGCTAGCTCTCAGCAAGGTACAGCCAATAACTAGGCTGTTACCAAATGGGTGAAATGTTAGCACATTTCTTTCATCAGGTCTCTCTTATAATGTGAATGTGCTCAAGCGTATATAATTCAACAAGTACGCGCAGCAAAATTAAAGTCTTTAAGACAGAAACAACATAAATTAGTACTTAGCTGGAGTCAAACTTGTGCTCAACTTTTGGAATCAAAATATAAATGAAACATGAAGTTCCAACAGAAGAGCTCCCCCCCCCCCCCACCCCTAAATGCCCAATTCCAAGGGGTTTCTCTTAGGAAACTGCTTCAGGGACTCGGGAGAGCTCCGACACACATGTTCTTTTGAAAGCTCCAGCTATTCAAAAGAGCATGTGTGTCATAGCTCTCCCGAGTCCCTGAAGCAGTTTCCTGAACATAACCCCACTGAGTCAGGTATTTAGTGGGCTCTTCTGTTACTGGCCTAGTTATTGGCTGTACTGTTAGTGATCATACTTCCTGAGGGCTGTCTTTAAATTTCAACTTTATAGGTTATTGTGTGTAGCAGTTTATTATATATTGCTTGGT
Organism: Microcaecilia unicolor; assembly: GCF_901765095.1. Classification (NCBI taxonomy): domain Eukaryota; kingdom Metazoa; phylum Chordata; class Amphibia; order Gymnophiona; family Siphonopidae; genus Microcaecilia; species Microcaecilia unicolor. The sequence goes on from NC_044037.1 coordinate 39,591,138, forward strand.
GTATTAACTAGTTATTAACAACAGACTATTTTTATATTACCAGTTTGGAGTTATTTATCTATTTTTGGCACCTAACTCATGGCATTTCGGTGTGTAAATGGTGCAATTCTATAACACTGCAAACAAATATTTGGAACGCCCCTAACCCACCTGTCATGAAAAACCTAGCCACCTACCTGGGGTTATCTCATGGCCACTTAGAAGGTCTATCCCCAGCACAGCTCATGTCCACCTGCACCTGCTGCTTGTGCTCTACACTAGCATCATCCTCCCACCAATTGGGTAACAACCGCCTCTGGGCAAGTCTCCTGCTCTCAAATTATCCCCAGTGATTTCTAGGTTACTGGGGCCACATTCCAAGTGGTCCCACAGTTCCCAGAAAGCACTCACAGACCCAACACACAAACCACCAGGATTCTTTATCAGTCCAGACAGCAAAGACAATAAACTGAATAGTGTTTATTGTCTTAAAAATATTTAACAATGAACAAAAAAGAAAGTGTAATCAACAAGCAATAACAGGTAACTGAAATATAGATCAATTATAAAACTATCTAAACATTTGTTTACTTTCTGAAAAGTACCTGGGAAGATCAAGACCTATAGCTTCTCACAAGTTATCAAACCTGTTTACAGGGTCTTAGCAAAGAGATCCCTTTCTATTTTCTTCCTGGCTAAGACTGGGGGGAAAGCCAGTAAAATCCAAATGAAAATGAGCTCCTGGGCCAATCAGAGCCCAGAACAACAAGTTTTAACAATAGTTGGTTACAACACTGCAGACATTTCCTTTATCTGTGTTAACTAAAGAAGGAAAGGTCAGTTCTTTGTAACAGCTTAAAACATAACATGCACCACCTGCAGGCTAAACTAGAGAAATACACTTCAAGAATTAATTAAGGGGTCTTTTTACAAAGGCATGCTGAAAAATGGCTTGTGGTTGTGTAGGTGCGGGTTTTGGGCGCACGTCGATCCATTTTTTAGCACGCCTGTAAAAAGGCCTTTTTTTTTGCCGAAAATGGACGTGCGGCAAAATCTAAATTGCCGCAAATCCATTTTGTGTCTGAGACCTTACCGCCAGCCATTGACCTAGCAGTAAAGAATTAGGGCAATAATGACCTACGCACATCAAATGTTTATTTTCTGGAGTGCATAATGGATGCGCGCCATTTTTTTTCAAACACACGTAGTGGATGCAAGCCAAAATTGAAATTACCGCAAGGGTCACGTGGTAACCGGGCGGTAACTCCAATTTGGTGCACATTCAGCACACGTAGGTGTTCTGTCACACCTCCCTCCTCAAGAGAGAGACACCGGACTGCGGCCTCTACAGACCGCTGATCGGGTCTCAATAGTCCAGTATCAGGGTAGTTCTGGCTCTTCCTTTCTGGAGAGCCGATGAGCATTACCATGTTCACTACCTTTCTGGTGCTTATAACAGAAACTTTTACCACACTGGGTACATGCTAACAGTTTTAATCCTATATGCTTCATTTTGTGAATAGGGAGGAGTATCTTCTCACAGATGCTTTTACCACACTCAGCACATGTGAATGGTTTTACTTCTGTGTGTATTTTCTGGTTCTTTGTTAGCTGTGATTTATGAGTAAAGCTTTTTCTACATTCAGTGCATGTAAACGGTTTCTTCCCTGAATGGATTCTGTGCTGCTTTGTCAATAATTTCCAGCAACAGAAACTTTTTCTGTAGTCTTACATATTCTAGTTTCTTTATTATCTATCAGGGGCTGCATTAGCTCTTTCTTCAAACTGAAATCTTTCTCATACTTAGAGCATGTAAAATGTGTCTCTTTTATGAATGTTTCCTGTTGTTCTTCTAGTTCTACCTTTTGACTGAAGGTTTTTCCATAGTCTGTACATTTAGATATAACATAGTTTGTATTATTCAGGCACCTTATGACCTTGTAAGGCCCTGCCCAATTTGCCTGAAATTTGTTCTGATGAAATGGGACTAAAAGAAGTACCTGCTGCCACTCATAAAACTCTGTATTTCAGGCCTTACAATCATACCAGGTCTTTTGCTTAGTCTGGGTTGCCTGCAAGTTATCTCTGACAAAGCCCACAAGTTTTTTCTAATCTCTGACGCATATTAATTACATATTCAATTATAGGGGTGTCAGAGATATCAACTTCCCCTCCCAATGTTCTGTTATTAGGTCAAGGGATCCTCTAACCCTCTAGCCATAAAGCAACTGAAACGGGGAGAACCCTGTAGACTCCTGAGGTACTTCTCTGTATGCAAACAGTAGGAAAGTATTTCTCCTAGTCCCGGTCTCCTGTTTCTATGAAAGTCTTTAACATATGCTTTAATGTCCCATTAAATCTCATCGCCAACCCATTAGTTTCAGGGTGATATAGTGTGATACGTACAGATTTCACTCCACAGTGTGCCCACAAATTCTGAATCAACTCAGATATAAACTGTGTTCCTTGATCTGAGAGTATTTTTCATGGATATCCTACCCAGGAAAATATTTCTAGCAGGGCAGTGGCAATTTTCTCTGATTCTATGAAGGATAAGGCTACTGCTTCAGGATATCTGTTAGCAAAGTCCAACACTGTCAATACAGATCTTTTCCCAATCCGGTTAGGGATAACTAGAAGCCCCACTATATCCACAGCTATTCTCTCTAAGGGCTCACTGATAATGAATAAAGGTTTCAGGGGAGCTCGGAGGTGATCTTGGGTCTTACCCACTCTTTGGCAAGCATCACAGGTTCATCAATAGTCAGCTACGGCTCACGATACTCCCGGCCAGTAGACGTTCTGTGTCAATCTAGTGCATGTGTGGGTCACTCCCTGATGTCCTGCTAGTGGAATATCATGTGCAATCTGTACGAGTTGTTCTCTGTATGCCCTGGGCACTATAAGCTGCTTGCCTGCTATCCAGAGCCTAATAGGATCAGCAGGATCAGTATCTCTGTACAACAAGCCTCCTTTCCATAGGATACGATTTTTACAAGTCTCACTGATTGGTCAACCAGCCCTTTGCCTCAGAGCTTCCAGGTCAGGGTCAGAGCACTGTGCTTCCTGAAAAGCATGTCTTTGTCCTATATCAGTATCCATATCTGGATGGGTCTGTGCTGGTGACTCTGACAAATCAGAGTCAACAGCCTGATAAATAGGTCTGTCAGTTAAGTCAGGTTGTTCCATACTCACGGCCCCAGTCACCTCTGGAACTGGTGCTCCTAGAAGCACTGGAGCGCCTCTCCTCCTGTCGCTTGGTCAGCTGGTCCCACCTGGAATGGCTAAGGATATGAGTGAGGTGAACCTTGCTGCTTCTGCTTGCTGGACCACCCGGGCCTGACTACGGGTCAGCATAGCAGAAATGCTGACTCTGCTATCAAGGGTAATGTTCATTGGACCCATGTTGGTCCCACACAGCATTGGTACTGGCATGTTTTTCATTATTCCTACTTCTCTGTATCCAGACTTGGTGCCCCGATCCAGGAATACTCGAGCAATGGGTACAGTCTGTCTGGGTCCATTGGCTAACAGTACCTCCGCAGTGCACCCATATGGCACTGTAAAAATTTGCACAGAAAAAAACCACACCTTGGTGTATTCTATAAACTATGCCTAAAGTTAGGCACAATTTAAAGAATATGCTTAGCGCCTGTCGACACAACTAAATTTAGTTGCAGGTACTTATGCCAAGTAAAACTTGGTGTAAATGCTGGTGACTAAGTTAGGTGAAGCACGCATGGATTTTAGAAACACCTACAACCTGCCCATTCCACTTCCATGGCCACACCCCTTTTCCAGGTCTGCATCTTACAATTTATATGCAGAACTTTGCAGAGTACGCTTAGCAAGTTCTGCGCATAAATTCTAATTAGATTGTAAGCTCTGTCGCACAGGGACTGTCTCTTCATGTTCAAGTGTACAGCGCTGCGTACGTCTAGTAGCGCTATAGAAATGATAAGTAGTAGTAGAAATTAATGCCAATTAGTGTCAATAATTGCCTTTGAAGTGGTAATTATCAAAATTGATTGACTTGATAAGACAATTAAGTTGTACGCGCTAATCAGAATATGACCTGATTTGCACACGCAACTCTGGTTGCACTATATAGAACATGGGAATAAGTACAAAAATGTGCATACAAGATTCTAGAATGAGGGGGTTAAAAATCAATTCTATGATACAGCACCTACACCACTTGAACACCTACTGGGGAACGCGCCTATATCTACGTACCACTTGTGAGCACAAAATTACAGAATGTTAGCACTTTCCTGGGTAACTGTACACTTATGTGCATAAATACTAAGAGGACATCTAAGTGTTATTCTGTAAGGGCTCACATAAGTGGCACAAGGCCAGATTCTGTAAATGACATCTAAAATCTAGACGCGTCGGAAGAGCGCACCTAGTGCTATTCTATATAACGTGTCTAAAGTTAGATGTGGCATATAGAATAGTGCATAGGACCAAAGAATGTGCCTACACTTAGGTGCAGCCAATTACGCCACTGAAAGCCTGGTGTAAATACCCACACCTAAGTGTAGGTGTGTTCCCCTGATTTCTATAACAATGCGTGTAAATTCGAGTAATGCCCCTGACACGCCCACATTCTTACCATGAGCCATGCCCCCTTTTCAGATATGTGCATTGGAATATACGCACAGCTCTTTTTAGAATACACCTAAAAGAAGCATGGGAAAATTCCAATTATTGCCAATTATTGATGAAAATTGGTTGTTATCGACCAATTATCATCACTGATTGGCTCGTTACTCAATTGAGTAGCATGTGTAAATTGGCCACATGCACAATTTAATGCACACTACTTACCATGCCTTATATAGAATCCAATACATAATGCAAAAGGGAGCATAAGCGAAGCATGGGTGAACAATGGGTGGGACTCCCATTTCTATGAATAACTTACAGAATACAGGACTATGGCCAGAGTAATTGAAGGTGGGTAAATGTAAGGCACATGGATACTGGGTTACCATCGTATTCTATAACAGAATTTGGGTCTCATCATGTGGCATCAATGCACCCAAACAGAGGCGCCCAATTATGGAACTGCCTCCTTAAAGTCAAACTGTACAAATTTATTACAGAATAACACATTTGAAAGCCGCTGGGTAATTCAATCTACATTTGTTTTTCCTTGACCATGTGACAGCATTTTAAAACAATGTCAGAGGAAATGCTGCATTTCATTACAGGAATGAAATCCATGAAATCAATAAGAGGAAGTGATGTTGTTTCATTTGACAGTTGGAGACAATCTGGCCTTTTGAATAACTAAAAAGATGTTTTAAGGTATGATCAGATGTTTATTTACATCCTTTCTTGCCTCGTTTCCCACACAAATGTATTCCGTGTTTAAAATTTATAAAGCTGGAGAAGTCCTTCTCACGCTGTTCATGGTAAAATATTGCTCACCACATCTCTGTGAGGGACCAGTGACAAATCGGCCCTTGTTATGGAACTTTCTCTCGACTGAGGTTAATGATTAAGGGGTTCAGGAGGTTAATTCCCGGAGATAGTGTTGTCTTTGGCCTGAACAGATGTTGGTAGAGCTTTAATGTGGTTATCAAACTCTGCTGCCTTCATTCTTTCCTCTAGGCAGCCCAAGGCATTGTTCAGTGACACATTCCAGTCACACTCTATGGAGATCCAGTAGAGCTGAGCCATAGGGCCAGGTATTTTAGACGTTAAGATTAATTTTGACAATATATGGCCTATAAACTGTTAAAAGAGAGATTTAATCTGCACAGTGTAAATATTCAGATATGCATTAACATATAGAAAACCATGTGGCGTTCTTATGTCACAATTAATAGACCTTCTCAAACTCTTGACCTCTTTGCATCCTTCCAGAGACTTTGCTTAGTGATGGTGACTAAATTCTGGTTTTTTTTTTAAATTTTTCAGATTTTTCGTATTTTTATAGAGGTAGTCAAAACCTGCAGTTAATACAGAAAGTTATTAACATGTGCTCCCACTTTAGTACGTTTTAATGTTGTTAAAGCATGTTAATAGTAACTAGGTCCTATTAAATAAAATAACGCACATTAATGGTGTCAGTGTACGTTAATGCATTAGCACAAGTGATAATTTGCTAGAAATTTCCTTATGTGTCTGTAAGGTAAAACTGAAAACATTTCAAGTACTCTAGTTCAGTGTTTCCCAAGTCGGTAGTGGAGTACCTCTCCCAGTCAGGTTTTCAGGATGTCCACTCCACAATGAATATGCATGAAAGAGATTTTGCCTATAACGGAGGCAGTCTATGCAAATCAATTTCATGCACATTCATTGTGGGTATTCTGAAAACCTGACTGGCAAGGGAGTACTCTAGGACTGACTTGGGAAACACTGCTCTAGTTGTTGAAAGGAAAGGGTGTTTAGTATTGGGATGCTGGGGGGGGGGGGGGGGGGGGGGGGGAGGGATTGTGTGTAATGTCCTGGTGATCACATATTCTAATCAGATAAATGAGGCAGGAGCTACATAGGTGATTCTCAAAGGAAAAAAAAGCACTGCCTATTTTTATTGAATTAGCAAAAAGAAGAAGAGTAAGGGCTGGGGATTGGAAAGGGAAGGAAAATTACACACTGATTTCATTCTGAAATCCTCAAGTGCACTTCACTTTTCACCTGCTATAAAGCAGGTGCAAAACTTGTGGGTTTTTGTTTTATAGCTGTGGTCTTTGTAAGTTTTGAATTTTTCAAAGAGAAACTCTGGCAAAAGTTTAAACCTTCATGGTCACTTCCATCTGGTCCAGACTGCAGGGCGGTTCTCAAAGTCAAACATTGGCTTTATTCCCTCTTTTGGGGTTATGAACCCAAGAGAAGTATCTTTCAGTTTATTTCAGGAGGAAAATGGAACCTCCCCAGGGCTCTGTTAAGTGAAGAACACAGTTTACTGTGAAAGAATATCATTCTATTTCAATATTCCATACTTTTCAATGTTCATTAGCAGGTTAATCACTTGAGCTTAAATTAATTATAATAATAGACTGATTTACATTTTTTTTTTTTTAAATCTAAACATTTACACCCAAATGTTCTCTCAAATCAAAACATGCTGTCAAAAGATAAATAATAAATCTGGACACTAGGGGGTGTAGCACCTACTGAAACTTTAAAATTCTAATCTGACATTTCCTTAATACTTTAAAATAAACAGGATTAGAGCAGCAAAACTCAATACTACCCAAAACCTGAAAAAATTTCAACTAATTCTCTAGACCACATGAGTGCTCAATAAACTTACTGATTTGTTTAAAGATCAAAACTTGAGAAAAGAATAGTACAACTAATTATTCAAGCACTGGATGCTGTGTGGAGGATTGAACATATCTGGTGTGAGAGAATGTATCCCTGATGCTCCCTTCTTTGTCTCTGTTTCTACATTTAGGACAATGAAAAGTCACAAAAGAAATGTTCAATTAACTGTTAAACATCCCCTCATCAATTAGGAGATCGTTTCCAAATCTGATGGATGAGTTCAAATGATCCAATTCATTCTACTCATCAAGCGGAAGAACAGTCCGACAACCAAGCAGCAATCTGCAGATAAATATTCCACTGAACTCATGGATTCTTCAGTAATCCAGCTAGCGGAGACATCAGTTCTTAATGAACAAAGTTTTTTCTACTTTTAAGATTGCAATGGCTACTGTTGACTTCACATTACTTCACATTAGGATTTTATGCAGGCCAGCTTCATTTTATTAAGCTTCGTAGACTTCAGTTGTTGTGCCGCTTCTAGCAAAAAGGGATGGAATGGGATGCATACTTTTATTTAAAACTAGAAGGAGCAGAGCATTTTCTAAAAGGAGAATCAGCTGGAATAAGTATATTTTCCTAGAACCATCGCAGCTACAGTTGTTCTTGGACCAGAAAAAACTAAGCAGTCCGTTAGAGAAATAATAACTTTCAGTTATAAATAATATACGGTTATCAGATTAAGCCGAGTTTGGTTGTAATAGATGCTTATATACTCTCCTTTGTTACCTGTCGCCCCCTCAACCAATGTTGTGGTCTAAGGAAGAGAGAATATTTAATTGCTGTATCAATTCCTGTAACAATGTGGCTCTGTGTTTCTGTACAAGAAAAATCTTTGTTTTGGCTTGTTATAAAAAATTTAATAAATAATTTAAATTAAAAAAAAAAAAAAGGAGAATCAGCAATGGATGTTACAGAATACATTTCTGAAATAGAAAGATAGAAACAGAGAGATGATGGCATAAAAAGAGCATTTGTAAACATAATCTGCCCATGTTAATATATATTTTTATTAGCTACTACAGAAAAAAGTTTACCTTAAGTTGTGTTATCTCATTATGTTGTTCCTTCATTGTAGCCCACATTATTCACATTTACAATATTAGAAATTTCTATTCCGCTGACACCAAAATTTAGTTTGGAGCACATTACATTTTAAGTAGAAACCAGTCCAGTAAACTAAGAGCTCACAAAGCAAAATACAAAATGCAATATTAATTCAAAAAGACAGAAGTTATTAGTCAAAACTTAACCTGAAAGCACATACTTTCTGAATAAAGCTGCCTTAAGCGATTTGCGAAAAATACACACTGAAAGAGAGAGAGATCACAGGAACCGGCAGAGAATTCCAAATTTTTGCAGCTTGAAATAAGTACATAAGTAATGCCATACTGGGAAAAGACCAAGGGTCCATCGAGCCCAGCATCTTGTCCACGACAGCGGCCAATCCAGGCCAAGGGCACCTGGCAAGCTTCCCAAACGTACAAACATTCTATACATGTTATTCCTGGGATTTTGGATTTTTCCGTTTAGTAGCGGTTTATGGAGTTGACCTTTAGGAAACCGTCCAACCCCTTTTTAAACTCTGCTAAGCTAACCGCCTTCACCACATTTTACGGCAATGAATTCCAGAGTTTAATTACACGTTGGGTGAAGAAAACTTTTCTCCGATTTGTTTTAAATTTACTACACTGTAGTTTAATTGCATGCCCCCTAGTCCTAGTATTTTTGGAAAGCGTGAACAGACGCTTCACATCCACCTGTTCCACTCCACTCATTATTTTATATACCTCTATCATGTCTCCCCTCAGCCGTCTCTTCTCCAAGCTGAATAGCCCTAGCCTCCTTAGTCTTTCTTCATAGGGAAGTCGTCCCATCCCCGCTATCATTTTAGTCGCCCTTTGCTGCACCTTTTCCAATTCTACTATATCTTTCTTGAGATGCGGCGACCAGAATTGAACACAATACTCAAGGTGCGGTCGCACCATGGAGCGATACAACGGCATTATAACATCCTCACACCTGTTTTCCATACCTTTCCTAATAATACCCAACATTCTATTCGCTTTCCTACAAACTTGAAAAAAAATTATTTTAGAACACAATCCTTTAAATGAAGGAGATGATAGTCATAAATAATTTTGATTATTATATTTAGAATATATAGCTTATATTTTGACTGCTAACTATTCAAAATATTACAGCATTCTTTATACTTCATATAAAGTATTCTAGTAGCCGTTTTGGAAGAAATTGAAGCTTGAGCAGTTGTGATACTTACTGTTGGATAAAAAGAAAGTTGTTGTAGTACACCAACTTTAAAAAATGAAAAAACAAAACATAAACAGTACCAGGTTCAATCAGACTGATGGTCCAATAAACCCAGAATACTGTCTGTCAATGTGGGCTACTGTCAAGATGTGTTATTTTATCACTAACTCGTGCTGTTTTAGCATAGGTCCCATTTTATGCAATGAGGCCTAGGGCCCTGTTTACTAAGGTGTGCTAGCATTTTTAACGCATGCTAAAAATTAGAGCATGCTAACCATGTAAATGCCCAGAGGAATATGGGCATCTACATGGTTAGTACATGTTAAAAATGCTAGTGCACCTCTGGTGTGGCCTAGTATACAGGGACCCTAGTTACAAATAACCTGAGTTACTAGTAAAATAACATGTCTTAACAATAACCCACACTGATGACTCCCACCCTAAATGTGGCTAATCCAGGTTGTTTACATGACCAGACAGGTCCTAACAGAAAGATAAATTCCTTGTTATTCACTCCTAAAATTAGGAGATGGAGATCCCGAAGTCTGCCTGGTTAATTCTCCAAAAGCCTATCTAAACTATTTGTAAATCCAACTTGGCTCCATCTTCTAGCAACAAATTGTCACAATTTAATTGGATTGATATATAGAATACTTTCTTAAAAGTGGTTCAAATCACAAAGGAGAAAGTCCAAACCTCACAACTGCATGTAAAACCAACAGTCAAGGATGAAAACGCAAAAAAGAGGAAACCAAAGCTAATCCAACACATCAGGTCTTTATTGTTTCAAATGTTTTGAAGCTAGATGTGGATAGGCTCGACACAGCTGTGTTTCAGCAGACGTGCCTTCATCAGGAGCCTTATCTTATAGACCACATAAACAAAAGTGTAAAAATGAAGCCTGGTACAAATATAATTCATATAGGACAAAGCTACTTCGAGCAGTTACACCAAGCTTCAAGCTCGCAGTGTTTCACATCTGCTGCCCCCTCCCCCCCCCTCCCCCGAGTTCCTTGAAGCATCCTCTAGTCCTAGAATTATTTGAAAGGGGAGATAGCCATTCTCTGCTAACTTGATCTACACCACTCATGATTTTATAAACTGTTATCATAGTCCCTTTCAGTCTTTTGCAAGCTGAAGAGCTCTAACCTGTTTAGGCCTTCTTTGAAGGAAATTCATCCCATGTCCTTTATCTGCTCCATATCATTTTTCACTCTTAAAACAAAAAGGAGAAAATAACTTTTCACTGCACAAATAGCTCTGGAACTCATTCCCAGAGGATGTGGTTACATCAGTTAGCATATCTGGGTTTAAACCGCTGCCTCAGGGGTGAATTAATGTCTATCTGCAAACACTGAAAAAATATATAAAACATGAAATCTTCTTAAAAACTCATTCTCAAAGCACAAAATACAGTACTTCTGAATATTCACTGCTCACTGATTCAATTACTCCATACTAAGCACTGTATTTCAAAATGCCCGTGTTTTCAATTTTCTAGAAGTTTGCCTGTTGTACCCTGAGCGATGGTTGAGGGTGGGCCAGTGGAAGAACTCAGCCAGACAACAGGATATAAGCAAAATAAGTATTTATTTATCTGAGTCCTATGGCCTGTTACTTCACAGGACCAGGAACATAAGTTGGAAAACCTTCCTCCATTCAATAAACACAGTCTCAAGCAGACATCTGGCCGACAGGCTTAAACATAGTCTGTGGCTAGTGGTGCAGTCACGCCCCAAACATAGCCTGTAAATTCTTGGTTCTTTTCCAAGACCCAGGTCTGGTTAGTCTAGGCAGAGCTCAAAACACAATTTGCAAGTCTCAGTCAAATAACAAAAGTGGCTTACCTCAGCCAGGTAATGATCACTGCACATCAGCAAGTGAACACTTATAATACAGGGCAGTTTCTCTCTTCTAACGGCCTCTGTATTGAGGCTTCCTTGACCTATTCAGCTCCAGGGCTTTTAGCTCCATCCTGATCTGAGCCCCACCCCTCTGACTAAGCAACTGCCTCAGCCTCAGCAGACTAGTGCTCCCTGCTGCAAGGAGGCTGAACTGCATCTTCGGTGGAGTGTTCTTCACTATACTAGCCACTCCCTCACATTGCCCTACATAAATTTTTGGGCATGGACATTATATAATATATACAACAAAATCAGAGTCAAAGGTCATCCGATATTTGAATGTGTACTTTTTATTATCACTCGAGTTTACAAAATCAGTTGTAATAAACGGAACTTTATATACAGAGCAGTTTTGACAGGCAGTGTGTCCACCTTGAAAATCCTCTAGCACATGAGAGGATAAAGATACATTGGCAGGAGCTAACATTTCTTTTAAACTCATTCCTCATCGAGATACCAAGCAAATCCTTTTATCTGTGAAACAGGGCAAAGTTGAAAGAACTCTCTAATGTTTCTTTAAAATTTTAGCCACTTTAACTGAAAGAGGGACATTAATTGTTTCATTTGTATTTCAGCAGGACTTAAATGCAATAATGCGTCTGTATTTTAAATCAACTGACTGTTTGTTTGCTGATCAAAAAATTTGGCTTTACCCGGACGTGACTAAGTCCACACAAGAAAGACGAAAAATATTTCTTTCTATGAGACCAAAAGTTTTGGCATTGGGGGCTTCATTCCTCCTGGCTTACCCTTGTAAATGTATTATTAGACTAAATCAGATAAAATATGTCTATTATTTGCCTAACCAACTCCAGACCTTCCTAGACAGTAAGCAATCTGTAGAGTAATAAAGAAATAAGGAATGACGGAACCATAATTAAGATTATAATGATTTATGTATATTGTGTTTAACTTCACTATATTCCTACCCCCCCCCCTCTTTTTTTTCATATTGAGGTCTAAGGAAGCCATGTTATAAGAAGAGAATTTTTTCTTGATTTCCTGATTTGTAAATTTTATTACTTAATGGCTGTATTATACTTTGCAGTATTATAATATCTGTATAAGTATTAAAATCTAATAAAAATTATATATATAAAAAAAATTTTTAGCCACTTGGGAGCTGCCACTGCCATATTGTAACACACATGTAATAACTTCATCAATCTGATTTTCTTCTTGTTGTTCTGTGCACATAGCAGCTCCTGATTATTGTAGTGAGCCCTTTTATATGCCTTTTTGATCACTCCTTTAGGATAGCTTCTATCAGAAAAATTCCTTTTCTTTTTTCTTTCTTTTTTTTTTATTTAATAAAGTTTTATTAAATTTTCTAGAAAAATACAAACAATATATGATTCATACCACTGATCATGATAGAATTTTCATTAAAGCAAGAAGAGTGAACTAAACAAAAAAAAATAGAGAAAGATACATTTGTATACCGAATCTCATTTGATTGTTTAATCACACAAACATTCCCATAGCATATGCACTATATAATACTCTAACCACTATGAATAAGTGGAGTCCATTTCTTATTGTATGTTATTTTTGTACCCTGCACTTTCCCACTCATAGCAGGTTCAATGTGGCTTACATATTATATACAGGTACTTATTTGTACCTGGGGCAATGGAGGGTTAAGTGACTTGCCCAAGGTCACAAGAAGCTGCCTGTGCCTGCAGTGGGAATTGAACCCAGTTCCCCAGGACCAAAGTCCACCACTCTAACCACTAGGCCACTCCTCCTGTACTGAGATAACTTCCTTTTCTGAAATTGTGATTGATATTTAAACTCTTTTCTTGTTGAGCAAGGATGCCTATATCGTAAAAGCTGAGATAACGGTTGGCTGTCTTTGAGCGCTTTAGCATGACAGCTAGCGTAATGTAGAAATGTATTCCGATCTGTTGCTTTTCTTTAAACTGTTGTAAATCCTGGCACACAAGCTGGATGCATAACCCTAGTATTCTATAACATTGTGTCTAAGTTTTGGGAATACCCTAGACCCACCCATGCCCCTCTCATGGCCATGCCCCCTTTTGGGTTTTGCACAAGACCATTTAGACCTGCAGTGTCATACAATAGCATGCAGGCAGATGCGCATGCAAATACAAATTATTGCCCATTAATATCAATAGCTGATTTACACCTTGTTAACTTATTAATATGTGCAGGCATCTGCCTTGTGCACCCAAATTTGGGCAGCATATATAGAATTGGGGGGGGGGGGGGGTTCATGCTCAGTAGCATAATTTTTTCCAGTTGAAAAAGTACAAGAACGTCATTTATTAAACTGATGCTGTTCACTGTAGCATCTATTATGCAACATTTAGAGATGGACAAAATTTTTGCATAGGATTGATCCAAAGGGGATGGTGCCAAATATCCTCCAAGCCAGCTTGAATAACTATTTGTAGGACAAGAAAACAAAAATGGAAGTGTAGGCTGAATATCTTATCCGGACACAAGGCTCAAAAACTTTGCTGAACTGAGGGCTTTGGGCTTCATATGAGCTGCAACTTTTAACTTTCCAGAATAAACAGCATTGCCTTCACTCAGCTCTAGAGTTGTTGCAATAGTATAGAATGCTCGATACCAGGAGTTACATCTTAATAGTTTACTGAGCCGTACTGAAGAATGGAAGCCCATTCTGCCTTCCACTAGTTTCCCGACCTCCAGAGAGAGTTTATAAGACAAAAATATTTTGAGCAGCTTTTCAACACCATTGCTTAGAGCTTTGTTAAATTACTTGTAAGAATGTACCAGTAACGCATAAATGAATCAAAATAACTAAGAATTAAGGAATGTTCTTAGCAACGTTTTGATGGTTGCTACCTTTCCAACAGTCTGCTGTTCCTCGTTTTAGTGCATTGCCTCTTTTTAATGACCTCCTTATTAGTGGCTTTCTCTTATGGGAGATTATAGTGAAGCTGAAAGCATCCAAAATGCAATTCTGGCAGCTATTATTCCTTGTCTTGGTAGTACCTCCGCAGTACAATGCCTCTCTATGTCACTCCTTGCATTTCTTTTTTTGTTTACCGTGAAGTAACCACTCCAAGAAGTAATTCCCTTTGTGGTGGGGGCTCCACAAATGAACTCCTATTTACACTGGGAGCAATTCTCTTTTCAGCACAAATCTTAATTTCAACATAAAGTGCCATGGAATTTGCAAGCTAATCAGCCAAAAATCCAGTGTCCTTGCGGGTCTGCAGTATTCTACATAGCAGATTCAGGTCTTTAAGTTACGATGCTTAAACTATTACAAGGAAATAAAAGAGCTTTATTTATATGTTGCTTTCATTTCAGTAAGCATGCTCATTTGAACAGAGCACGAATCTTGGTAACAAGGAACTTGCTAAACTGTGAACATATTCAGCCTGTGGATTTTTCATGCAAACAAGTGACTAGGTAACTGCCCCCAAGACATCATTCATCCAACACTTTCCAAAACAATTCAACAGAGCTGATGCACTATCAAATCCCCAAACTGGTAATTGTCCGCAAGTTTGTGTTCTAATAGGAATTCTAATGGGCTGTAATAAAGTATAAATCAATGGAGCTAAAATTTCTTAATATCAAACGGGCTCTCTTACAATGCCACGGTAGAGTTACCATGGCACTGTTGTGCACCAATTCAGCACAACCACCGAACCACAGCTGGAGCCGGTGGTAGTGCCACCTCGACCGTGCGCCATTTCTGGCATGATAGAATTTTTTTTGCGCCAAGTGCTTACCCAGTGGTAATCAGGCAGTACCGCATGCTGCCCTGTTACTGCTGGGTTAGCTTAGGAGCCCTTGCTGCCTCCTAAATAGATGGCGGTAAGGGCTCCACCCGGAAATGGCCTCACAGCAAGTCTACACTTACCATACAGCCATTTTTTTTATTTTTTGCTTTTTACCAACTGTGGTAAAAGAGGCCTTCTTGATTGATTTTGAGGTCCTTTTATTGATTTTTTTTATTGATTTTGAGGTCCTTTTACCAAGCTGTGGTAAAATGTGGGCTTAGTGTGCCCTTACATGGGTTTTTCTCACATACTAAGGCCATTTTTATCACAGCCAGAAAATGGCCAATTTTCAATTTGTTCCATTGATGGCCATGCTCTAATGCTGAGGATGACACAATGACTTCCAGCCACAGGATAAATCTCAAAGTAATCTTTATTGAGTAAAGCAGCAAGGAAGGACCTGGCATGGGGCCATGTTTCAGTGGACAGCCCGCCTGACTCAGGGGTCACACAACTCTATGAAACATAAGCACTGTATCTATGGTGCCAACTCTTTGTATTGCAGGGATGCAATCACAGGGCAATAAGAAGTACAACCATCAAGAGAAGACTTCTGAAGACTGATGAAATTGCCTTTTGATCCTCAAGCTGGCCTCCACAAGAAAGATTGTCTGAAAACCTGCCCATGAAGGGATAGAAATTAGAGCTTCCTGTGACAGGTAGTTAGTGGTAATTCAGAGATAAAAAAAAAAAACATGAGTCAATCCTTCCTTAGAAAGCCAGATTCTGTGTTCAGGAGCCAAGATGTTAAGAGTTACAAAATGCCAAAGTCAAACAGTTCTGAAGGCTTATAGTAGAAGCAGCCTATTTCCCAAGCACAACACCATCTTGTTGGTTGTATTTCTTGTTTCCCTGTGACCGTATCCCTGAAATACAAAGAGTTGGCTTATTTTTCAAAGAGTTGTGTGACCCCTGCGGCACAGCACCCCCCTCCCACCAATTATCTTCCATCCTCCTCCTCTCTCCCTGGTTCCCTCACCCATCTCTCCTGTCCCTCTATCTCTGCAGGTCCAGCACCTATCCCCTTTGGGTTGTCCACCAAAACACAGCCCTGTGTTGGGTTCTTGGTGCTTTACTCAATAAAAACTGCTTTGAGATTTATCCTGTGATCGGAAGTCATTATATCATCCCCTTCTTTTGCTGCTGTGGTCTGGATACACCGTAGGGGTTTTTTCCCCCCTGTTTTTGTTCTTGGTGCATGTACTAATGTTGCCATTAGCATGTGACCATTTAAAACAAATTACTGCCATAGCACTTACCAACACCTATTTAGTAGACAGTAATGGCTTCTGTGGTAATCTGGCGCAAATCAGTTAGCATGCGATAATGTGAATGCACTAACTGATTACTGTAGAAAGGCTCACCCTCCGCCCCCAAGACACACTTTTACAAGAATTTTTTTTTAAATTATAGCGCGTGGGTAGCACACCCCGACTGGGAACTTACAGTAGGACGCCTGAGCACATCCTTTGGTAAGCCCTTTAATGCTGTGATAAGTGCACGCTAGCCCTTACTGCAACTTAGTAAAAGGACTTCTGTGTCCAAAATAATCGGCAGTTGGAAAACTTCTTGCTTTCACTGATTCTGTCAAATGCAGTTATCTTAATGGAGTGCTTGAAGTGAAAAGTAAGTGAGTATTTTGAAGAGTGTGTGTGTGAAACTGGCCACAGAACCCCCCCCCCCCCTTCCCCCATGGAATATTAAGTTCTAATCTACTATAAATGCATTGCACTGTTTCATCTTTGTTTTAAGAGAAGGAAAACAGTGCAGAAAGGGCATCTATAAAGATCATTCTATTTAAATCAGAATTAGCTTAACTGCTTTTGACAGGTTTACACTTGAAAGGCAAAGATTGCTTGCTGCTTATAGGGGTTTCGTTCTGGCTTTCTATATAAATAGTTTCAGCCAAAGTTAAATCAATCAACCCTTTGCCGATTTCCAGCATTAGATAAATACCAAGCTTTTTTTTTTTTTTTTTTTTAACCCTGCTTTCAGCAAGACTTTCCCCAATTTAAATTCAGCCCTTGAATGGTTGTTTTTTTCTTGGTTCTGAAGTTGATTTAAAAAAAAAAAAAAAGCAAGCCCCCCCCCCTCCACTCCTTCAGTTTGATGTGACAGGACCCTGACATGAATAATGGAAGTTTTTCTTTCACAGGCAAATCAACTTAATTTAGCATGCCTTTATAGTTTCACTGGCAATCCTACAATCCTGCAAATTCCATGAGATCCTTTGGGCTGAAGGAAAGCTTTAACATTAGCAGAAAACTCACAACCTCAATAGTGCTCTTTTTCTCAACAAGCTTGAATCATCCTCCTACAGTGGTTACAGTACAGATGAATATATTACTTCTTTATCAGATCTCGATTCACATTTAATTTGGATTGGCCCTACCAAACTTGATAAATTAGGCTCTCCATAGTGGAAGTGAAACAATAACAGCAAAAATCAAACATGAATGAGACTATACAGATGCTCTGTTCCTCAAAATAAAAAAAAAATAAAAAAAAAATTAAAAAAAAAAACAAGATGGAAGGCAATGTAGCTAAAGCCTCCAGAGAGGTACCATGAAAAATTCTATTCCAAGCCTAACTGAGAAAAAATGTTTCTTCCTGCAACCCCATCAAGGTCTGATCACAGAATGGGGGGCAGTTCTTTAACACATGCACTAACAATTTTTTACCCATTACACATGGAAATGTTTATAATAATCAGGGCTTTTTTTGAGGGGGTACCGGCACCTTTTCTATTGTCTGCTAAAATTGACCCATGGTCCCCAGGTTTTCATGAAAGATCTCAGGCTCTAGACAACAATTCTGCCTTGTCATAGATTCTGTGACTGGTTGCAGGGGGCCTGGCTATTGTGGGGTGGGTCCCTCAGTGATCACCCCACCCCTGAAGGGTGGCCTGGCATTTGAGTACCGGCACCTTTTTCGCTGGAAAAAACACACTGATAATAATATATATACGTATGTGTGCACATATACAAGTAAATGCCAGAATCCCACCTTCACACTATTTGGCAAATACCCACTTAACTTAGGACCCCTTTTACTAAGCGGCATAGGTGCCTATGCGTGCCCAACGTTCTCCAAATTGGAGTTACCACCTGACTACCATGTGGCTCTTGTGGTAATTTCATTTTTGGCATATGTCTCATAAGCGTGTCTGAAAAATATTTTTAATTTTCTGGCGCGTGTAGCGAAAACACGCCAAGTGGCATCTGACACATGTAGGTCATTACCACCCAAATTCTTTACCGCTAGGTTTAGGTCTCAGACCCAAAATGGATGCACAGCAATTTTGATTTTGCCGCACATCCATTTTCATCAAAAAAGGCCTTTTTTACAGGCGCCCTGAAAATGATTCTGCTCGTGCCCAAAACCTGCGCCTACACTACCGAAGGCCATTTTTCAGCATGCCTTTCTAAAAGGACCCCTTAGAGAGGACGTATTTGCAAGGGGGTGTACATATGGGTGGAGCATCAGCAGGACTCAGATGCACTTAAATTATGGACTATCATTTAAGAGCACATCTGCACCATATAGGTGCTTAAACGTACACCAGATCTATCGCTGGTGTAAGTACTGACATCTAAATGTTAAGCACAAATACAACAGTGGTTTATTTATTTATTTGGATTTTGCACACGGCCTTTTCAGTAGTGGTTCAAGGTGAGTTATATTTAGGTACACTGGATATTCCTCTGTTCCTAGAGGGCTCACAATCTTAGGGGCCTTTTTACTAAGGCACACCAAAAAATGGCCTGCGCTGGTGTAGGCGTGTGTATTGGATACGCGCAGGTCCATTTTTCAGTGAGCCTGCAAAAAAGGCCTTTTTTTTTTGCCAAAAATAGACATGTGGCAAAATAAAAATCAGCGTGCATCCATTCCAAACCCGGAAGTAGCAGCAATTCCCATACACTGCCCTGCCACTGCTGGCACCCTCCTTTTCCCTTTACTGTGGCCACTTGAAGTAACCTCCTATTTCACTCAGGCAGCCACAGTGAAGGGAAGAGGCGGGTGCCAGCAGCGACAGGGCAGTGTATGGGTATTGCTGCTGCTGCTGGGTTTGGAACATCACCGTGATGAGGTATAATGCCCGGGGGGGGGGGGGGGGAGGGCATCTCGGCCTGGGGGTGGCAGCATACAAGCTCCACCTCAGGAGGCATCTTGCCTTGGGCCATTTCTGAATCTTATATTCTGTGAAATTCAGCAGGTGTGCAACTAGTTATGCAAAGATGAACTCAAGGATTAATCCTGAGCAGTTTTTAATCCACTGACCACTGCAGACAGAACTAAGCCCATATATATTCAATGCTGAGCCATATCAGCCTTCTGGTATTGAATATCTGGATATCTGGAGTCACCCAGAAATTAACTGAGCAGCAGCTGATATTCAGACTGGTGCCCAGTTTAAGTCAGTGGATAAAGTTAGGACAGCCTTTTTGCTTTCCTAACTTTTTCCACTTACGTAGCTCTTTAGTGGATTGGTTAAATAGTGGCTTTGCCCAAACTCTGCCATTGGACCACCCCTAATCTAGCCAATTTGTACAGTGGCCTGTTAGAGACACTTTTCAGCGGCACTGCCTAAGTGGTGCTGAGTATCAGTGGCCAACCAGCTCCGCAGAGATTAACCAGGCAGAAGCCTCTCCTACCCCGTTAAACTCTTTTGAGTATTCATTCTTAAATGTTTCCAAGGCTCAGGAATACTGTAATGTTGGGCCTCCAAACAGATAAATTGAAAACATTTTCTCTGATGTGAGAGCTAGCAATTGAGTTCAAAAACAAGCATGTTTCCTGTCATTATAATTTTCATTTGCCTGTCAAAATTTGTCAGAAAAGTGATTTTAAATTATAGACGCCACCACTTTATACAGAAAGCTTGGATGCTTCCCTGAGATATAGAACTAAAAGGGAAAACATCCAGTTCTTTATGTCATTTTCGTCATAGTAAATGATGGAAGATAAAGACCCGAATGGTCCATCCAGTCTGCCCAACAGTCACACTCATTATAGTCATGATTAAAGCAACAATGAATGTGATATAAAGTATTTGATCATTCTCTCTCTTTGCCATTTCTGGGACTTAAACCATAGAAGTCCGCCTGGTCCCATCCTTAGCTTCCAACTACTGAAGTTGCCGAAGTCCACTGCAGCCTATCCAAATCTGTCTTGTCACTTGAGGAATATAGACTGTAAAAGTCTGCCCGTCACTGCCCTCACATTCCAAATTAGTGGAGATACCATCGAAGTCCTCTCCAGCCCATCGTAACAGGGGCGTAGCCAGACAACAGATTTAACAGATTTTGGGTGGGCCTAGGCAAGAAGTGGGTGGGCACCAAGTGTTCTCTCCCCCACCCAACCAACACCAAAAATATATCTCAGCTGGCAGGAAAATGCTTCTTTCCACCTTGGCAGTCTGCAGCAGGCATGCGCTGAAAACTGAGCATGCACAGGTGCTGGTATCATGGAGAGTAGCATTTTCGTTACCATCAGAGGGACGTCTTCAGCTGGCGGAGCTTGAGATCCCCACCAGCTACCGCTAAATGTGTGCTACTGTTGGGTGGGCCTGAGCTCTAAGTGGGTGAGCCCCGGCCCACCCAGGTCCACCTGTGGCTACGCCACTGCATCGTAAACCGGATCACCATATATGGGTCCCAGACCATACAAGCTTGCCCAGCACCTGCCTCACTTCTTCATATCCAGAGTCATAATCTAAGGACCACCATTTAAGTTTTGTTTTTTCATATCATTCATTTTCTAATTAGAGATCCTCTGTGTTCATTCCATGCCTTTTTGGATTCCGTCACCGTTTTTTTTCTAGTGTACAGTCCTGTTTGATGTAGACAAGCCACTATTGCTCTGCTGTCGGTCCTTGCTACTTCCCTAGTTCAAATTCCTGTTCCTGCTGTTTGATAAGTATTTGTTCACTATGACACTTTCAGCTGAACAGAACACACTGAATGCTTCGTGCCAAACAGCCCTGTCCTGCTGGGCTGCAAGAGAAACAAACCCTTCAGGACTTCACCATGTGAACTTTTCATAGGGAACAATCTGCTATAGGCCTTTCCATTCACAGATACTACCCAGGTGACATCACTGGCTTCTTATGCTGGCCAGGGTCATGGCCACCAAAGTTGCATTTGTCAGCGTGTCCTTGGCTTGGTGTGGCACATAAGGTTCTTTCTTTATAGAACTGTGGGACGAGGGTCTAGTAAGTCAAACGCCCCTCTGGTTCTTATCATTCTGATGGCCCCCCAAAAATTTAGGGGTCAATGTTCAAAGGGTTTTAACCACTGAGCTGGACAGCCACCGATATTCAGTGGCACTTAATTGGGTACAGGTAATGCATGTGATATACTGCCTTTCTGTGGTACAACCAAAGCAGTTTATATTTTTTCATATGCAGGTACTTTCTCTGACTCAAGTGGGCTCACTTTGTACCTGGGACAATGGAGGGTTAAATGATTTGCCCATGGTCACAGTAGGAACTGAACCCAGTTCCCCAGGTTTTCACACACTGCTCTGACCATTAGCCTTTTCCTCTGAGTAGTGCCACTGAATATTGACTCTAACTAGCTATTCTCTAACCAGATAGGCTAGGGGTGGTCTGGGTGAAGAGACACTACTTAGCCAGTTAACAGTGATAACCGGCTAAGTATGTGGATGAAGTTAGAACCGCAAAATGTCTGTCCTAATTTGATCGGCCAAGTTAACCGGCACTACTCTGAATACCAGCCAGTGCCCAATTAACTTCTGGATTGCTGCTCTAATCAGTAGCGTAGCCAGGTTAAAGGCACAGGGGCAGCAGACAGCAGACTGCCGACAATGCTGGTGCGTATTTTAAATGCGACAGATCACGTGAAAAATAGGTGCCAGCACCATCAGAAGTCCATTTGGGGGAGCGGCCACTCCCCTGGCGACCCACCTAGCTATGCCTCTGGCCCCAATCCAGATATTCAATGCTAGAGGTTGGAAATGCCCCGGCACTGAGTATCTAGGGTTGATTTCGTCCACAGCTGTGAGCGGCTTACAAGCCATTTACTGCCATGGGCTGAATATCAGGCTCTTAGTATTTATTTAAATACTTGAGGGATAAGGTGGTATGAGCATGTACAGAGGACGAGGTTAAGTTCCACCAGAGCAGGAGTATTTTTCTCTCTTGCGCCATTCTTGTGGAATTATCTTCCAAATTATATTCATCTTGAGGAGCATTTTAAAAGATTCAGATTTGGCATTGAAGACTTAAGGGTCCTTTTACAAAGATGCGTTAAAAAGTGGCCTGCACACTCAGTCCACTTCTTAGCGCACATGCATAAATGCCAAAATTGTATTTATCCACATTACCAACAAGCCCAGCTCTAATACAGACTACTGCAATGGAATCTACAAAGGATGCAACTCACAAAGAAACTCTAGACCACTCAAAACACAGCAGCCAGGTTGATATTTGGCAAATCGCGATTTGAAAGTGCCAAGCCCCTCCGAGAAAAACTGCACTGGCTTCCAATCCTGCGTCCTGGTCCACAAAATCATCTAGGCCAAGCCCCAAGATACATGACAGATCTCTTAGACCTACCAACAAGAAACAAATCCAGATCAACCCGAACATACCTAAACCTCCATTACTCAAGCTGCAAAGGACTTAAATACAAAGCAACCTATGCATCCAGCTTCTCCTATATAAGCACACAACTATGGAACGCACTGCCAAAATCTGTGAAAACAACCTACGACCACATAAACTTCAGGAAATCATTAAAAACCTACCTGTTCTATAAGGCATATCCCACCGACCCAACATAAATACCTACACTCTGCAACACAGCAAAATCAAAGCTCGTAATGAACACTATTAATCCTTTCCTCTCCCCAACCCCCATTGTACCGGAAACACATTTTATTCGACTACAATATCACCCTGTATTTGTTTCTCTACCGGACTTGGCGAATGCCTTTACGGTACTATGTAAGCCACATTGAGCCTGCAAATAGGTGGGAAAATGTGGGATACAAATATAACAAATAAATAAATACATATTTCTCTCCAATATTTTTCTCCAATAAAGAATTACTGTTGGATCCGTCAGATACACATGCTTCAACCGTTAGGCTAAATTATTCCCTGGGAGCATGGCCCCAGTAACCTAGAAATCACTGGGATAATTTGAGAGTGAGAGACTTGCCCAGAGACGGCTGTGACCTAGTTGGTGGGAGGAGGGTGGTAGTGTAGAGTACAAGCAGCAGGTGCAGGTGGACCTGAGCTGTGCTAGGGATACACCCTCTAAATGGCCATGGGGTAACTCCAGGTGGGTGGCTAGGCGTTTCGTGACACCCACAATGAATATGCATGAGATAAATTTGCATACAATGGAAGCAGTGCATGCAAATTTATCTTATACATATTCATTGTGGGTATCCTGAAAATCTGACTGGCTTGGTGCAGTGTTATCGCTAAGCTTCAATATCACATTTCCAATAGCAAAGGAACCCGCCTGTCGCTAGAGATTAAAAACATAATATTGAAGCACTGCCCTCCACTGGCAGCAAAATAGTTGGAGGACTCCCACTCAGAGGGAACAGTGTCAGGCAGCAGTGAAAGGAGGATCAGGATTAGCATTTGAAAATTAACCAAAGGAAAAATAAATGAAATTTTGTTCATTCTTATTTCATTAACAAAACAAAATGAAGAAAAAAAAAAGAAACTTTTTCTAAATGTCCTATTTCATTTCAGATGAAGGCACGTCCTTATGGGAATGGAGAGGTATACCATGAGGTTTATACTAAAGAGTGGAAGACATTTGAAATACCTTATGCAATTGGAAGCTTGTGAATTGGGGAGAGTGAGAGGATTGAGCAAGTAATAGTGGGAGGATTAATGCCATTCCTAGGAAGGATTAGATAGGAAACAAGAGAGAGAGAGAGAGAGAGACAGAGAGAGAGTTTTGAAATTTGTGTGTATAATTGTCCAAGGTCTAACCAACAAACCTATTAATGTAGATAGAAGCCAGCATGATTAAAGAGGACATTGATGTAACTGTGCTAACAGAATCATGGCTCAGTGAATATACCAAGCTATACTACTCTAAGAAACAGGCTAGGAAAAGAAAGGGAAGGGAAGGGGATTGTGCTCACACTTGTTTTTAGGTACAGTTAGGTATCTTCCTGTTCCTGGAGGGCTTCTGATTATGTGGCCCCTTTACTAAAGTGTGGTACATTAGTTGCAAAAACTAGCATGAGGTAAGTGCAAAGCCTGTTCAGTAAATGCAAGGGGTGTACCCATCTTCTGCCCTACATTTATCACACCAACCGCATGGGCACAGCCCCCTCCCAAAAAGAAATAATTCCAGTTGTGGCAGTGCACCTTCTCGATCTGATTCCTTCCTTCCCAAACAATCTGATCCCCTTCAAAGCACCCTGATCCAACCCTCCTTTTCAATCCCCCATCTGATCTAGTCTCCCCTGCAAACTCTCCCAATCAAGTCCCCCCTTCAAAATGCCCCTCCTATACTCACAAGTGAAGCACCACCCCTTCACAAAGCAAATATAAACAAATGGTCATGTAAGGCCAGAGCAGAGGGGGATCACACCCACCCTGTACCACTACACCACCATGAATTACCTTGCAGGAGGTGGGGGGGGGGAGGCTGGATAGGTGTTACAGGGACTTTGTGGGGGGTGTGGGGCATCAGAAGTGAAGATGCAGGTAGAATGCACATTCTAAAGGAGGGGATCAAATCAGTGGGGTTTGAAAGGGTGATCAGATCAGGGAGAGCTGAAGGGAGGATCGGCCAACACAATAGCTTCATTTTCTGCTCTGGGGCAGCCATGTTACCAAACTCAAGATAGCGAGACTGCACTTAAAAACACCTCTTGAAGTAACATTAAGTACAGCCATGCTACTGACAGTCATGACAGCTAATGCATTGTATTGAACCATGCACTAGCTGTCCACTCCACCCCAGTCATGCACATGCACTGCTCCTAACTTCATTAAGCAGCTAGTGCAGCATTTTTACCATGCTGGCAATTTTATAGCATGTTAGTCATTAGCATGGGTTTGCGTTAATGCGCAATAAAACTCTCATTGGCTGCTTAGTGCAACTTAGTGAAAAGGCCCCTAAGTTTGCACTTGAGGCAATAGAGGGTTAAGTGAGTTGCCTAAGATCACAAGGAGTGGCAGTGAGATTTGAACCAATGTTCCCTGGTTCTCAGCCTTCTGCTCTGACCATTAGACTACTCCTCCTGTGTTTTATAGATTAGGACAAAATAATGACTATTAATACTCGTATACCAAGTTACTAAGGAGCAGCCGAGTTGCTGTAAATTGTCTTGAAAAGATCTGAGTCTAATATATAGATATAAGCTATAGACCACCACCATACCAGATGAGGTAGATATAAATAAAAGTCACAGGAGATCTAAAACAACCAAAAGTATATTGGAGAGTGCTAGCAGGTAGATTAATTAGACATTGTGGGATAACTGATTGAGAAGCCTATTTAAACTGAGATGACAATAGACCTGGTACTGATAAATGAAGATAGTGTCACTGAGGTTATGGTTGAAGACAATTTGGGATCCAGTGATCACCATAGGCACTGAATAAAAACTAACCTATGTTGGTGTAAGGTGACAATAAATTCCCCTTATTCATAGCTACTTCAGAGAGTTAATGGCAGTAAGAGTCAGATATTCTAATGACATTCTTCAAAGGGGAAGTGTCCATGGAGGGAACTGAGTCCTTCCTTTCTCCCCTTTCTTGGGAGTGTTAGGGCTCAAGGGGAGTACTTCAGCTCCAGGGAGAGGGTCCTGAGGCCTTGAGTTAAAGAAAGAGATGTATTGGTGTAAAAGTCTAGTGCAGGATTGTCTTCCACAGATTGTTGAAGAGAAAAGAAGCTGCATTTGAAGAGTTTGAGGAACCAAAAAGATAAGGAGAACATCAAGGAAAGAATAAAGCTGGAGTGGGAGTTTAGCCATATGTGTCTAAAAAGACAATGAGGTCAATATTCAGGCAGCAGTGAGTAATTTGCTGACTGCTGCTGGCATTAATCCCGGATATTCAATGCCATGTCATGTCAGGGCTTCGACACCGAATATCTATTTTTTGCGGAACTGGCTAACACATAACTGGTTAAGCCATTATTCAGTATTTAACCAGCCATGGGTTTCCACATAAAAATAGATCTGTTTTTTTATTTGCTCCCATTTATGTAGTTACCCTGACAGGTTTTCATTTATTTTCAATATAAACCAGACTGTATCTAACTTTCTTAAGAGGGTGAAGAATAGAGCCTACGGAGATCATAGAACATGATCTGATGAGTTTAAAGACTATATTCCTCTGGATTTTGATTGTCAGGAGGTTTGCACCATATCTGAAAAAGTTTACTAGTAAAAATATCTCTCTATTTCAACAGCCACTCAGACTGGATCTTTGCCGTTATTGGAGTGACTTGGTTAACAGCTTAAGGCATGAAAGCAAGAGAGAAGAAAATCAAAGAGGTACAGTCTTGAAAGTTTTCCCTTTCCCCAATTAGCACGGTACAGTATGGCTTGAGGAGTTCCAATCCCTACCCATCTGGAAACCCTGGCCAGCAGTTAAGAGGCAGGCCAGAGCAAGACTAGCATAAGGATTCTAGACTTCAGAAGGATTAACTTAAAGAAAAAGAACAATTATGTTAAGGAAGTCTTGCCAAGAGTAGAGGACCTAACAGATCTAGAGCAATTATGGACAGCAATGAAAAAGAAAAAGGATTGAAATGCAACAAATCATTATTTCAGGCATATTAAGCAAAGAGAAGAGAATAGATGAATTTGCTTTAACATTATTTTGTTAAGATAATTTTGAACATATTATATTTGTATGTTTCTTCTAATGGGTCTGTTTTTGCTTTTCATGTGCTCTTATTCTGAAGACAAGTATTATAGAATTAAAGTACACTTGTAAGATTCAGTCTTTACTTCAAATTTTATTTAGAGTTTTTTAAAATCATAGTTAAACATAATTTGCACTTTATCATCATTGTATGTGGGAAATCCTTCAGTGACTGAAAACAACTTTTCTCACATAATCATGAATAGACACCCAGAGAGAAGAATTAAGGGTCTGAAAGTTAATACAATAATAATTGATGTAGGAAGATCCTTTTCATCAAGAAAATCTTAGATTCTATGTATAAATGATGAAATCTACTGAAATTAAAACCATGGAAACATTATTTGGGTAATGCATGCTTTTATTTCAAGCATTTGAACTGAAAAATGGACTTTCCTTTAGATGGAAAAAAGTTAGATTGTGGGGGGTGTTTTTCACTCTATAAGCTGTGCTTTTTCACGATTCATTAAACCCTTTTTCCCTGTGTGCAATTGGCCTCTTCTCATTTATATGCACGAGGGATGGATAAAACTGACAGGGTCTAAATCAGCCAAAAGACACAGTTTTTTTTGTGCTAATGTGCCAAATATTCATGCAAACAAAAAAGGAGGCATTTAGAGAAAATATATACAAAATACAAGGGTAATAGAAACATGTGAGGAAAAATTATGAGGGTGTCTGGATCCATGGGCCTTACATGTAACACCCACTTCATTTTATTGATTTATAAAAGCAAATAATGAAGAATTTGGGCTATGATAACTGATGTTAGGGAACATCACATTTTGGACTAAATTCTATATATGGCGTCAAACAAGTTGTCGCTGAAAAAAAACAGCGCTATTCTATAAACCAGGTGTAAAGTTAGGCACAGTTTATAGAATAGTGCTTAAGCCTGGGAACAACAACATTTACACCAATGGAAACATGGTGCAAATGTTTGCACCTAAATTAGGCATGGATCCCACCTTATTCTATAATTGCACACATAACCAAAAGGAATGACCTCCGATTCACCCATGACCCTCCCATTTCCATTCCCCCTTTTTTGGCTCATGCATAAAACTTAGGAATGGATCCTACGCCTAAATTTACGCGTGTACATGTTAAGTCTAATTAGTGCCAATAATTGCTTGTTAAAAAGCCAATTATCAACACTAATTAGCTTGTTATTCAATTAAATTGCATGCGCAAATGGGGCACATGCCCAAATTTGCGTGCACAATTTTTAGTGCTTTTTATAAAATTAAGCCATATGTGTGTTTATTAGACAACTTAAAACAAAAAGGAAGCTGTCAATGATTTTTTTAAATAACAAAATGTTCTGTTCCTTGAAGTCATTTCTGCATCTGATTATTTAATTAAAATAAACCATTTTACAGTTATTGTATAAAACTTTAAACTGAGTTTTCTACAGCCTACCCTGATTTGTTCTGTTTGCTTGAAGTATGATAAAACAGTTAACGGGACGCAGTGATATTTCCTTTGCTCTATTGGTGACAAGGATCAGTGACTTTATTTTGTCTGATTATATACCTACAGAAACATTATCAAAATAATGTGTCCTAATTTTATTTTGAATATCATGCTGCAGAGTATTCTTGTAAGTTTGAGGAAAAAAGAAAGTGTAGCACTGTTTTCATGTGGAATTGACCTAATTCCTAGAAATGCAAAAATTAGAATATACACTTGTTTCTCTGCAAGTAAAACTTTTTGGAGGTTGAAACATTCTAGATCTGCCTTTAATTAAAAGGTGATATCTTCTTGATGCGCAAGGTAAAATCTCTTAAAATGTAGGACTCTTGTATTCAGATGTCAAAAGAATCAAAAACAAAAAAATGCTCAGGTATTTTAAGAAAATATAGCACAACCTGGAAGTTAATTATTTTAATTTTCTAATTTATGGATATTTTCTTTGGGCGGTGGTAGGGGGAAGCTTCATTTTAATTAACACCATGAAAGTATGATTGATTTTCATTATAGTGGGGAAAAAAAACAGGGGGTGGAATCCATTGAAACTAACCTCACCCGGTTTGAAATCCAACATGCATAGCAATGCATTTATTTTTTCTAGAAATGCTGCACCCTTGGAAAATATTCCGCGAGTGCAAAGTAAAAAGCAGCTTCGAAAAGCACATCTTAAATGCTTCAAGATGTTGCTGTTGTTGCAAAGCAGACTCATAAAGTGCCATGGTAAATATCTGATCACAATGGTACTTATTATCCTAAAACAGCCCTTGTGTGTCAATTCCCATTTCATAAGGCTGTGAAAAGCTAAGGGTGCCCAAGAGTGGATCCAGAACCACACAGGTCAGTAAATAGGAAGGATAAAGGCAAAAGTAAACAGGCACACTAAGAAATAAAAGAAGTTAAAAGATAAGTGTTGAGGACCTTATTCTTTTTGGAGAATAAAAACAAGATTTAGTAGCTTTCCACTTAATTTAAATGAAAAGAATCACTACCTTACATATTGCAATGATAATGTAATGGGGAGAGAAAACAAAACAGTCTTTGTAACAGTGACACCCCCTATAGTTGTCGTGAAGAAACTTTTCCCCTTCGTATCTGCTAACAAATTCTAATTAATGCTGCACATTCCTCTACTGAAATCGTTTAATGCGTAACAAGGGGGAGAAAAAAGAGAAGAAGTGCTAGTGATTACCCTGTTAGAATTATGGGAGAGAAACCCAGGGCCCCCTAACTTACTGTCTATTAAACCACAGCTTTGAAAAAGAAATGCAACGTACAAAAGCTGTCAATCTTCCTTGCCCCTAAAAGCCTGGGTTCACATGGATTCAAGTGACAGCCCCCTTCCCCCTGCTCACAATACATCAATCTGTCTCTCCCACAAGCACCCATAGCCTATTGTGTAGGCCGCAGGTGCCTATTATGGCACCCATGGCTGCCTCCCACAGCTCCGCCCCTGAGAAACAGGAACTTCAGACAAAAGAGCACTGTGGGAAGATGGAGGTGGGTGTTTTGAGGGGTAACAGACAGATGGTGAAAGATGTGGGGTGGCAAGGTGGTTTAAAACTAAATTTGAGACTCAGAGGCTTGCTTTAAATTCTATTCAGCTTTTTTGTCATTAAAATAATTTACCCTCAGAAAGGAATTTTTAGTTTTGTCAATTTTAAGAGTAAGGCTGCATGATTTTTCAATTCCTTTCAAGGCTTCTCGCTTGCTGCCTGTAACTTCATATATTATTAAAGCATTAAAAAGGAAGAGAATTGGTAAGTTTTTCTATCTTATTTCTGAAATAGGATAGGAAAAAAAATCATGAAAACTTAGACAATTTCAAGAAGGAGATGTGGAGGGGCATTTTCGATATGACGTTCAAATTGCAAAATAAACATTTATTGGAAAACACAAGACCATAATGGAAGAAATATTTAAATATTTTCTGATATTTTAAAACGCAAAAAAAAAATGTTTAGAAAGAGGATGCACTGCAAACGTCATAGACGTTCAGAGATAAAACATCTCCCGCCAATTGGAAATACACTGTGCAGAATGTGCAATGGTGGTACTGGTCCTGGCATTAAGAAAATGTCCATGGCAATGGCATGATGAGTTCCCTTCACGTGCATAACATGCATCTATACCTCTGCACATGGAAGAATATTCATCAGTGTACATAGACATGTCTCTGCACAAGGAGCCAAATTTCAGTGTGCCAGAGACAGAGTTCCTGGTCCTCCTGTGCCCGAGAAATATTTAAGCATTACCACCACCTGCTCCTCAAAAAGTTTTTATGAGAGCATGGAGATTCATCAGAGGCACTCTGGCAAGGTGAGTGTGAAGCAGTGCCCCCATGATCACAGCGCCTCTTATGCAAGCACCATACATAGGCACAGTCACATACAGTGAGGTCCCTTTGTTGTTGCAATATGTAATATTGATTTTTCATATAAAAAAATAACAAAACATTGCTAAAATCAGGATGTATAGAATATCCAGTGCCCCCTCCATTAACCATTCAATGCAAAAATGAGAGGCTGCACATATCAAGACCCGCTTCCCCACCTCCACCCACACCCAGCATCCTGCCCCACACCTACATACTGATGGGAACGTTGGCAGCAGCTCACTAAAGTACATTGAGCAACCCAAAGGCACACCTTCTTTACTCCACTGCACATCCACACCTCCCAACAACAGTGCACATATGCCACAGAAAGTCAAAAATGCCATCCTCTGTCCTCATGGTCACCTCAGCTCACATTGCACCTGTGCTTGTGTAATGCATACCCACCCCTTCAGCCCCCCTCACCATCAATCTGGCTGTAGCCATCTGCCACAGGCTATGTAAGGAGCATTGCACATGTTATAATAAATAATAATGTATGTGACGCCAAGAAGGCACTTGAACCCTGTATCCACAAATGTGTATTTTGCAGATGCTTCTGTATCCACCGGGACCTTGAGTTACTCCAGGCCCAGTACAGACACATCTACAGAGAAGACCCTACCCTAATCAAGTGCATGAAGAAACACCTCAGGGCCCAATGTTAATACCACAGACATTGCACCCCTATAACAGCTCTGTCCCGGATCAAGGCCTAAGTATGCAGCTACCCTCGTTACAGTGTGTCCACAACTCCATATCTACTAGAACGCGATGAAGCCAAACCCAACCTATGAGAAGACAAAAAAGGAAGGGAGAGGGGGAAAGACCTTTGGACAGTATCCTCCAGCAATCAATAGAAAAGTGTCCAGCATGCCACATACACCTACCTAGCACATAGCAACCACTATGGCAGAGGAAATAAAACAGTAACCCCAAACACCCACAGTGGGAATCAAACCCACGTCCCCTGCATTCAGGGCACACAGCCCTAACCCCTACACAAAACACATATCTGACAAAGGAGTGTTCAAGGAGGACAGTACACTGATCACAGAGGGCCATCATAGCATGAGTTGCCCCCCCTCCCAAATGGATGGTCTGTCAAGCCCCTTAAACCATATTTATTGGAGATGTCATTGCCAGCTCCAAAGTTCGATATTCTGCCCTGTGAGGAATACCTGAAGACCCAAGCTAGGGGCCCCTGAAATTTCCACATTATAGTGGGCCCCCATCCCCCCCTTATGGAAACTTCCACCTATGTGTACACTTTTCCTCCCCGGGTACCCCCAAAGTATGGGCATGAGTCATGAGGTAATGCTTAGCCACTGCCATCAGTGAGTACCCTAAACCAGCTAGCATGAGTACTCCACAAATAGATGCCCCCCAAACCTAGGTTCCCCGCCTTGACATCTGTAAACTACCTTTCTCCTGGAGGTCCCTATAGAGTTGGCCAGAAGGATTAGCGTCTCCAACAGGTTCCCTGCCATCTCCAAGCCAGCTGTAGGACACATATGCATGGGATCACACAAACACTCACATCCCTGACAAAAATGGTAACAATGGACCCATTCATGCAACTGCATAGTGCCATACTACCTCCCAGCCAGTGCCTGCTCACCTAGGGCCCTCCAGCCGGGTCAGAACCCACCCTGCATGACCATAGCCAATCAACCATCTTGAGGGACAAAGAGCTCTTATATCATTGCCTTTGGGGTTCCTGCTATGTCATCTCATTGGTACCACACCTCAGATATTGTTCACAGGTAACAACAACTGCTCTCAGTTGTCCCTGTCCCTGCCTCCCTAAAGCCAGCTACACCACTGTGCAAACCATGTCAGATGCGTTGATAATAATTGCAAACTTTTTACACACAGAGAGGGCACTCTCCAGATGCCAAACAGCCTGCCCAGCCTGTGGGGCCAACACTGATAGCCAAGCCCTGGGAGAGAGAGACTGCAGAACCAGGTGGGGGAGGGGTATCCAAATGGCCCTCAGTGTCCACAATCAGAGCAGCTCCCTTTGAAAGTCAAGTGCCCTACCAGAGGGTTATGCTAGTGGAGAGGGATCTAATAGGCCCTGCAGCAGAAGAAGGCCCTGTTGGACTCAAACCTGCCCCCCCCCCCCCCCGGATCCCAGGCCACACCCAAAACCATCATGCTGTGCCTCTAGTAGGCAAAAATTAGGTGACAGCAAATGTCTTAGGGCCTGCCACAACCTACATTAATGGTTGAACTCAGGTTGCCCACCACAGCACTTGACACAGGTGTAAGGTCTATGGAAGCTGTTACCTATTTCCCCTAGGTGGGGAGTTGGGGAGGCCACAAAGGACTGCAGTCTCCCTTTCCACTCCCTTCCTCCAGCTCATGGCTGTAGACCATCTGGGAATGGGGCTTTTCTTGAGCTGAGTCATGAGGCCAAATATTGCCCTGCCAGGTCCTGGGGCAGGCTGGCCCCTCAATTGGCGAGATGTCCAAGACAACTGTCTGAGACACATGTACAGGGAATGTTGCTGGTGCACATTACCACATGCTAACTGATTAGTGTGGGCTTAGCACGTGAGCTCTTACCACCTACAAAATGTGTGGCAGTATGGGCTCATGCACTAATATTTAGTAATGGCCACACATTAATGGCAACATTACTACATGGCCGTTAATTCAGAAAATGGAAAATCAGCCATTTTCCAGCTGCAGTAAAAGTAGCCTTAGTACATGGGAAAAACCCACTTGTTACTGCAACTTAGTAAAAGGACCCCTATATCATATATTCTCATATAAAGGAATGTGCCCTGAGAATGGCAAAGACAAATCAAACTTGGGTATACATTTAAAGTATCGCATACCATGTAAAATGAGTTTATCTTGATGGGCAAACTGGATGGACCATTCAGGTCTTCATCTGCCATCATTTACTATGCTACTATCAGGCTCATTTTCGAAAGAGATGGACGTCCAAAAAGTGACATAAATCGGCACTTGGACGTTCATCTCACAGAGACGTCCAAATTAGTATAATTGAAGCCCAATTTTGGTCGTCTTTGTCAGAAATCCATCAGAAGGACATCCAAATCTCAAGGGGGCGTATTGGAGGCGTGTTCGAAGCGGGACTTTGGACTTGGACATCTTTGAGCCATAATGGAACAAAACAAAGTTGTCCAGCACTAAAACGTGGATGTTTTCACCCAGACCTGTTTTTATCCCAAATAAGGCAAAAAAGGTGTCCGAAATGACCAGATGACTACTGCAGGGAATCGGGGATGACCTCCCATTATTCCCCCAGTGGTCATTAACCCCCTCCCATCCCTAAAAATCATGATTAAAAATAATACTTGCCAGCCTCAGATGTTATACTCTGGTCCATGAGCTGTTTAGTAGTAGGTGCAGTGCACATCAGACAGGTGGACCCAAAAGCTGCAGAGAAATCAAGCAATACTAACTTCGAGGCGAATCCCTTGCCTCGGTTTCTGTGAAGATCATCTAGTAGGGATACAAGGACTGTTTCTGTCCAATAACCATGTCTGAATCCAGATTGACATGGATCTAGCCAGTTTCTCTTTACTAATCAGTCATTAAGTTGAACACAGACTGTTTGTTCTATGAGTTCCCTAGAAACGGGATGTTGGATACTGACCTGTAATTTTCAAGTTTATCCTGATCAAGGTTGTTTTTCTTCAGCAGAGGGCGGACCACTGCCCTTTTTAATGCTGTTGGTAGCTGCCCATTAGAAAGAGAGGTATTCACAATTTTTGTGGCGCCTTCTATAAGGCCCATACTTGCCTGCTGCACTATCTTTGATGGACAGGGATCGAGGGAGCAGGTAGTAGGTCGAAGGTGTCTTAGAATTTTGTCAAGGCTCTCCTCTGTCATTGAGTTAAAAGTGTCCCATCTGTCTCTGTCAGGAGGGGGCGAGTTTGTGCACCCCTGGTTGACTGGTTGGGGACTGGATGAGATTGCCAGTGAATCCTGGTGGAGACTTTTAATTTTGTTTGCAAAGTATGCAGCAAAATCATTGCAATTCATTTTAGACTGGGTAGGCTGGTTCTGTTGTTGGGGCTGCAGTAGGCTGTTTACTATACTGAACAACTGCTTGGTTGAATTGGCAGCCTGTGCAATGCATTGCGAGAAATACTGTTTTTTTGGTTGCTGTTAATGCTTGACAGTACTTTACCATGTGCTTCCTACAGTTTAGTCTGTCTTCATCCAGGAGAGATTTGCACCATCTCCTTTCCAGTTTTTGTCCTTTGCGTTTAAGGATCCGAAGTTCTGGAGAAAATCAAGGTGAATGGGGCATAAGACCTATTTAGTGGTGTCATTTTCTCTAAGGTCTTGGCTAAGTGTGTATTCCAGATGTCAACTTGTTTTGACACTGTTGTTGTCCAAGGCCTCTAGGAAATTCTCAGTGGTCAGCTTTTTTTTTGTCTCTGATCTCCTTCCAAGGTGCCATTTGATTTAGGTGGCCACTTATGGAGAATTTAATTAGAAAATGGTCTGACCATGATAGGGGGGTTATTTCAATACTGTTGTCTCAGAATTCTGGGATATCCACCCCTTTGTAGAATACCAAGTCTAGTATGTGACCCTTTTCGTGGGCTGGAGAATTGATCACCTGTGTAAATCCTAGTGCTGTCATCGTGTCCAAGAAGGCAGCTGTGGTGGTATCTGGGGTGTTGATGTGTAGATTGAAGTCTCCCATGATCACCAGCCTAAGGTAATTCAGGGTCACTTGAGTAATCAGGTCTAGGAGTTCTTACACAGATAATGTGTTGTTACGAGGTGCTATGTATACCATGAGCAGCCAGATTGGCTTCTCCTCTTCAAGTTGGATTAAAAGAGATTCTGATCCATGTAGCTGGGGGATGGATATTCTGCACAGTTTGATTGTGTCCTGAATCAAGACTGGTACCCCTCCACCCTGTCTTCCTTGTCTTGGTTGATGTTGGATGTTGAAACCTGTTGGGCATAGTTCAGCCAGTGGTAAACCCCCACTTTCATCTAGCCAGGTTTCACTTATTCCTAGGATGTCAACATGCTGTTCATTTATGGCATCATAGACCACCGAGGATTTCTTTGCAGCTGATCTGGCAGTCCTATAGTTCCCAAGGGTGGTCTGGGGGTAGTTTTGGTATGGCAATGAGGTGATCTTTTAAGTACTGCTATGTAGGTGTTTGACCTCTTGCACTTGTGCCTTCTCTTTGGTTTATGGGGGTTATGGGTTCCTCTCCCACACACCACTGGGATACTTGATTGATGTTTGAGCCCAATGCACATTTTTTGTGTCAGAAATTAGTTAGGCGAAATTTCACTGGATGGCACTGCTGTCCATTCTGTGGAGTTCACAATCTTACTAGTTGGCAAATGCAGGGTTAAGGCTTTAAATATTCTGAA
The DNA here is from genome assembly GCF_901765095.1 of Microcaecilia unicolor. NCBI lineage: Eukaryota > Metazoa > Chordata > Amphibia > Gymnophiona > Siphonopidae > Microcaecilia > Microcaecilia unicolor. The sequence continues at coordinate 39,627,471 of NC_044037.1, forward strand.
AGATTGATGAACCATTGGTTTTACCCAATATAGCTACTTTTATGTTCTTATGTAGATATGGGACGCTTTAAAATACATTTTTTAAAACACTGTCAAAGAAGTAAAAAGAAAAAAACTATCTTTTATCCTCCATCTTTAAGGCACTGCCTATCCAACTGGAACAGCTTTTGACTTTTAATAGATGGACCATGCATAGGCAATAATCTTTTGCTATTGTTTTCAATAGCATTTGCTATTATTTTGGGTGACCTAAATTAGCAGCAAGTTCCGCCTTCTGCCAGCAAGCTCCGCCTACTGGTTTCAGCCCACATAATGGACTAGATAGGATCATGCCAATTCCTGTCTCAGGAGTCCTTTTACAAAAGCGTGCTGAAAAATGGCTGGGAGTAGTGTAGGCACTGGTTTTGGGCGTGCGCCGATCCATTTTTTAGCACGGCTGTAAAAAAGGCCTTTTTAAAATTTTTGCCAAAAATGGATGTGCAGCAAAATGAAAATTGCTGCCCGTCCATTTCGGGTCTGAGAGCTTACCGCCAGCCATTGACCTAACGGTAACCAGGTGGTAAAGAGGTACATATGTCAAATGCCACTTGGTGCGCGTCTGTTACACGCGCCTGAAAAAAAAATATTTTTCAGACACGTGTATCAGATGTGCACCAAAAATGAAATTACCATAAGAGCCACACGGTAGTCAGACGGTAACGCCATTTTGGCATGCGTTGGTGTACATAGACGCTTTCGCGGCTTAGTAAAAAGACCCCTCAGTCTAACCTCCTTGAGGACTCCAGAGGACCAGTGATTCAAAACACAATATGAAACATCACCCCCCAGTGGCAGCAATGCAGTTGGAGGACTCCCGCACAGCTTAGAGCAGTGATGGCGAACCTATGGCATGCGTGCCAGAGAGAGCACACAGAGCCCTCTCTGTTGGCACGCGCGCTGTTGCCTCACCCACCGGAAGTTCGTTCCCTCCTCCCTTCGAGTTCCAGGCCCCCTCCCTCCGAATTTTACTCATTGGGGTTAGGGCAGCAGCATGCAGGCTCGGCTCGGTGCTTAGTTCAGTTTTCCGTTCTCTCTCTCTCTCAGCTCTGGTCCCGCCCTTGCGGAAACAGGAAATGAGGGCGGGACCAGAGCTGAGAGAGAATGGAAAACTGAACTAAGCACCGAGCTGAGCCTGCATGCTTTTTACTGCTGCTGCCGCCCTAACCCCAACAAGGTAAGATAGATGATTTTTTTAAAAAAATTTTATTTATATAGATTACTTTTAAAATTTGGAGGGAGGGGGCCTGGAGCTCGAAGGGAGGGAGGGAGGGCCCTGGAACTGGGAGGGAGGGAGGGGGCATGGAACTCGGAGGCAGGTGGAGGGGAGACGAAGGGGAGGGGTCAAGGGGGAGAGGGAGGGGGGATGAGGGCAGTGGTGTAGCCACAGGTGGGCCTGGGTGGGCCAGGGCCCACCCACTTAGGGCTCAGGCCCACCCAACAGTAGCACATGTTTAGTGGTAGCTGCAGGGCTGCCGAGAGACTGGGCCAGGCCCACACGGGGCCGCCAGGCCCCCCCCCCTCCACCCACCCCCGGGCCCTCTCTCCACCCCCGGGCCCTCTGCACAGACCTTAAGTGCCTCACCTTCGAAAGCGCAGCAAGCAGCGGCAGACCACTCCTTCCTTCCATGTCCCGCCCTCGCGGGTTACGTCAGGCGAGGGCGGGACACGGAAGGAAGGAGTGGTCTGCTGCTGCGCTTTCGAAGGTGAGGCGCTTAAATTCAATGCCAGGGAGCGACGGAGGGCGAGGAAGCCGGACTGCAGCGGCGGCGCCCCCCCGGAGGCCCGGGCCCGGGGAAATTTGTCCCCCCTGTCCCCCCCTTTCAGCGGCCCTGGGTAGCTGGTGGGATCCCATCCTCGGCCAGCTGAAGACTTCCTCCTGATGGTAACGAAAATGCTTCTCTCCATGATATCAGCACCTGCGTATGTTCAGTTTTCATAGCATGCCTGCTGCAGACTGCCAAGGTGGAAAGAAGCGTTTTCCCACCAGCTGAGATATTTTTTGGGTGGTGGTTGGGAGGAAAGAATAATTGGTGCCCACCCAAAATCTGTTGTCTGGCTACGCCCCTGGATGAGGGATGAGGGGGAGGGGGGAATGCACCACCTGTTAAATTGCCCTGTTGCACTTTGCGATAAATAATTAGATTTTGGGTTGCTGTTTGGGCACTCGGTCTCTGAAAGGTTCGCCTTCACTGGCTTAGAGGGAATATTGCCTACCATTCTTTCATCTTAATATGCCAAATATTGTGCAACTGTGTGATTTCATTTTATTTTACTTTTGCAGGATTTCTTATTATTACTATTTCACTCAATTCTTGACCTAGACCCTTATTGACCTCAGAATTAAAAAAAAAATACATATAGGTTTAGCATTATTCCAGCACAGTAAGATGTTCATCAAAGTTATGCATTGTCTTGCTTCCTTTGTTTAACATTGATCCCTCTTTTCTAGAAGAGAGGAAAACAGTTTTACCTAAATTGGAATGGAGTAGTTACTTCCTGAAGTTCTAAACCTCCTCCATTAGTATCCATCCAGGAACAATGATCATCAACTGGAGACATCAAGGCATTGGAATGCAAATATCCAAAGTGTCCAGCAGAAATATGGTTCTACATTAGAACTGAAATTCAAGAGGCACGCTTTCTGCCTATAAAGAAGGCAGGAGGAACATTACTGATTGTCCTTGCCATGAGCATACAGTACATGCAACTTTTTGGCAGCTGGAAATATAGTTCTGTTGCTGCTGAACTAAACTAGGAGAAAAGTGATGGGAGTGGAAAATTGCTAATGGGAATCACCCTGGAATATTATTAAGCTAGCAAACACTGCATGCCTTGAGGCAAATAAGATGGACCGATTAGACTTTAGTTTTGTTTTGTTTTATAATAGTCAGCCTGAGTAATTGTGGCTTTTATTGGCCTGGTTCTCTATTTTCCTAAGTATTATATCATAACTACATTTGTGAATTTAAAAGACATCATACCATAAGTCATGACGTGCAGCAGGGTTTAAGAGAAAATCAGCAAGAATATTCTTCAACGATTTACTACTGCATGTGACTGTAAAATTGTACAGTGTCACTTGAACATCTTCACAACTGGTTTTGCTGCAGCATTAAAGGCTGTCACTGGTGCAAAATGTGCTGTGTTCAGCTGTTGGTGCAGGCGAGCCTCACTGTACATGAGTTTTGGATTTCTACAGTACAGGTAACGAGGCAGGCTCATTTTCAAAAATTTGAAGCTTCGCTTGGCTTTCCCTCAAAACTTACACTAGAAGGGATTGAACTAGCACAAGTTTGAAAGCTGTGAGCAGTTACCAGCAGTCCAGTGGCGTTCCTAGGGGGGGGTGGTGGGTGCGGTCCGCCCCGGGTGCACTCCGCTGGGGGGGTGCCGCGGGTGCCTGTCCTCCTTTGTTCCATGCTTCTTCTCTGCCCCGGAACAGGTTACTTCCTGTTCCGGGGCAGAGAAGAAGCATGGAACAATGGCGGACAGGCGCACGCGGCACCCCCCCCCCCAGCGGCGTGCACCCGGGGGGGTTTCTTCGCGGGGGTCCTTTTGCCGGGGGGGGGGTCCGTGCTGCATCCGGGGGGGGCGCTGCACCCGGGGGGCAGGGCGCATCGGCAATCCACCCCGGGTGTCAGCCCCCCTAGGAATGCCACTGCAGCAGTTTCAAATATATGAATAGGGCCTGATATTCAAAACAATATAATGGAGCAGGATAGGATCCTGCCTGTTTAAATCACACTGGCTAGTTTTCCAGCTGATACTCAGTGGCTCTTAATCAGATAGTAAGATTGAATATCAGCATAGACTGCAGCAATACTCGTTGGTTAGTTCTGAGATGGTCAAGAGGTGGAGTCAGGCTGGTCCCCCCGAGTTATTTGACCATCGGCAATATTTATTGCCAGTGCCTGGATAATTACCCGGTACCATCACTGAATATTGCAGGTACCTGCATAACATCTGGGAGCCAGAACTACCCAGATATTCAAGTTTGGTGGCCAGATTAGACCCATCATTGAATAATTGTTTCAAAAATTCAGCCCACGGTGCTCAGCACCTTTAAAAATGCTGACTGCTAGTGGCTGAATACAGCAGGGATACGCTCTTCAACTTTTAGAAGAGGCAAGAGAAGGAGAGAGACAGAGCATGTATATGTGAAGAAAGTTTGCAGAATCTGTGCTAGCTTACATTCTCATATTTGCCGTGGACTTTGCTAGATCGAGTGGGGCTGAAATGCATGTTCTGTCATGTTGCAAACTCATAGTTACACAATGAGGATGAAATGCATTTCTTTCAATTGCAGTTCACAGCAATTTATTTTTCATTTCAAAGAAAAATCTATTCAGACTAGGAGGACTGAAGAGCAAAGACTGGGGAGCAAGGATAAGAAAACTTTTATCTTGATCCAAGAAAAGCTATTGCAGAGCCCGTTTTTTTTTTTTCATTTTGTCAGTGAGAACCAAGCTGATGTAACGTGTTTGTAGTAGAAGAGTGACACCTACTGCACGCAGGCAAGGACAGTCAGTTCAACTACAGCGGTGACAGGGGTCCGGGAAGCATCAGTACTCGTAAATTTGATTCTACTATCTGGCCATTTCACTGAGAAAAAGTTACAGGAGTTAATTGCATCAATTTACAAATGCGAGGATACCACTAATTTGAATAATTATAGAGGTTTCTCCATCAACAGCAATACTAGTAACATTTTTGAGGTATGGTGTCCCTAATGAAGTGCAAAAGCCTGCACACAGAAGTCAGCATCGAACCATTGGTCAGACCTTTACCTTGCAGACACTGATCAATGAACACGTTGAAAACACCCCTCAGGGAAAATTATTGAATCTTTTACTGATTAAAAAGAAATCTTTTAATTTTATTTGGCATACTAAGTGCCCTCAATCTTGAGTTATTACAGACTGGAACAAGGGAAATACCTAATCAAGTAAAGACAAAGAACAAGCATATGGACAGTTTCAGTCAGGAGCAAGTGTAGCTGAACGCAAAAAGGAAAAAAAAAAAAGAAAAAAAATAGAATGAGAGAAATGTTTTTCATTTTCTTGTTTTAGGGTTGAGTGCGTTCTCTTTTGGGGCATCTTTGAGCTGGCTTTCATTTTAACAAGCAATGAGGACAACTGGACTTTTCCAAAGTGTAACTGAAAGGGGAGGAGGGAGTTCAATCTGCTGTAGATGTTTTCCTTTGTGAATAGTTAATCCTTGCTCCCTTAGCACAGTTCTGTTCTATGGTTTGAAAGTACACTGATAAGACACAATCCTCCTAACGTTCCCAGAGGATGCTGACTGCATTGCGGTTGACCAGTGCTGAGGTCTTGAGCATCTGTGCATGCACGTGGCCTGCCAGCTCCCGCCCCTTAACTTCCTGTTTCAGAGGGAGTGGGAGCCAGCAGGCTTTGAGCATGCACAGATGCTCAAGGCCTCTGTACCAGCTGACTGTGTTGCAGTCAGTGTCAGCTAGGATAGGGTTATCATATATCTGGATTTACCCGAACATGTCCTCTTTTTGAGGACATGTACGGGTGTCCGGGCGGGTTTTGCCAGTCCGCCTGTTTGTCCGGATTTCTGGACAAATGGGTGGGCGGGTGGGCCTATCCTAGCCTCCCCTTCCCTTACTTACTATCTACCGCCCTGGTGGTCTAGTGACCTCTTCGGTGCAGGAAAGAGCCCCCTCTTTCCTGCCCGGAGCGCTGCCCTTACCCTGCATCCTGTTGCTGTGACGGTCTCGGGATTCAAAATGGCCACCGAGAGTTGAAGCGGCCTCGCGAGACTTCAACTCTCGGCGGCCATTTTGAATCCTGAGACCGTCACAGCAACAGAATGCAGGGCAAGGTCAGAGTACCGGGCAGGAGGGGGCTTTTTCCTGCCCCAAAAAGGTCAATAGACCACCAGGGCAGTAGATAGTAAATAAGGGGAGGGGAGGTGACCCGGGGAGGGGAGGTGACGGGGGGGCAAGGGAATATGTGACCCAGGGGGAGGGGAATATGTGACGGGGCAGGGTGAGGATGCAAAAGGGGCGGGGTGGGGTGGGGCAGGGGGCGGGGCATGTGCCCTCTTTTTGAGAATCAAAATATGGTAACCCTAAGCTAGGACAGTTATCCACCCCAGACTGGTGAACCTGGGATGCTGCTGAGTGAGGAACTCTGCTTCTCTTCCTGCAGCATCAGCCGTGAGAGGAAGGTAAGGAGAAAAAAGCAGCGCATCACAGGGGAGGGGGAAGGGAGAAACTTAGGACATCACAAGGGAAGCTACCACTGGTTTATACCTGAGTTAACAGTTTTCCCCTTTTGGGGGGAGGAAAGGGAATGGGACTTGATATACCACCTTTCTGTGGTTTTTGAAACTACATTCAAACTGGTTTACATAGTATATACAGCTACTTATTTGTACCTGGGGCAATGGAGGGTGTCAGTTTAGATGGGCTAACTCTATTTTTAATCTTATTCTATACTTGAGTGATTCCAATCAGATGCCCAGAGGGATTGTGAGAGGAGCATAAGCTTTTCTCTTTTCATATTTTATTTTTCTCTTGAAATTCAAATTACATAATCAAGACACATCTTGAATAGAAAAGTGTCAGCATTAAGAAAATACAACAGCATATATACAACCAAGAAATAAGGATCTAAACTAACTTAAAGTCCACAGCTAAAGGAGAAGAAGCAAAGAAAAAAAAAGTAGTATATGGACAATATTCCATAGTAAAGCAAAAGGGAGACCTCTGCACCTGACCTCAGGGTTCTAAAAAAGGGGTGAAACCTAACGCAGTGGAGGGTCTACTGAAGATAGTCCCAGGGTCAAGAAGCAAAAACTGTTTCCTTTTCCTCTGCATCTCCTTAGTCACATCACAATAAGCCCAAACAGAATAATTCAGGAATTTTGATGACTATCTAAAATATAAATACAGCAACCTATCCCAGACTGCACGGTGCAGTCTGCACCTAAAGTTCAAGTCGCCAACAACGTAGCTGTTGTAAGGTTCCCCACATCAGAGGTTTCCAAAATAGCAAAAACATCTAAGGTATCCATAGCAGTTGATTCTTCCTGAAGCAGAGACTCCACTCTTTCAGCAGATGACAGATAATACACCTTGGTAAATGGAGGCATTATTTCTGACATAGCAAACCAAAAGGGGTGGAAGCCACCTGTCCAAAAACAACAAATTCCAAGGACATTCAGATTAATGTTACAACTTGCGTATTCATCAATGGGGCATACAGGCAAACCCCAAAACGGACTGTGTTTCGGCACGGTAGGCTTTGTCAGGGGTCCTGTAAGTGTATGGCCCTATTTCCTTCAATATGGGCCTTTCTCCTGCCAAAACTTCCATTGGATTAGTCACATTGAAAAGTAGAAGTGTATGTACATGGATGCAGGAGAGTTCTCACAAACTTGAAAGTCTCTGTAGCATTCCTTAATACAATGTCCTGCTGCACTTTCCTCTCAACAATGTCCTGTCTTCCAGAGTGCTGAGGAGAGGAAAGTGCAGCAGGACATTGTATTAAAGAATGATACAGAGACTTTTCAAGTTTGGGAGAACCCTCCTGCACCCATCTACAGTATATACAGTTCTACTTTTTCAATGTGACTAATCCATTAGAAGTTTGGCAGGAAATAGGTCCATATACTTATAGGACCCCTGACAAAGGCTACCGTGCCAAAACATGGCCCATGTTGGATTTTGCCTGTATACATCATTGATGAATAATCAATTTGTAGCATTAAATTGAAAGTCCTTGGAATTTGTTGTCTTTGAACTTCTGGCTTATGTGGCTTTCACCCGTTTTGATTTGCACTTGCAGCTTTTTATGGAGATTTGGGGGGTTTTTTTCTGTTCTTTTGTTTTTCTGTGACTGTTTTTTGAAGTGATACCATATTATTCCTGACATAACTTTTAATATATACAGAAGTGGAGAAAATAAATCTCAGTGAACATACCTTAACTCTTCACATTTGTATAGAATTAAAGGCAAACACCCATCATAGGTCAAGAAAAAACTCTACTCTTAACAAAAAATCAAGCAAAGTGAAAAACGCCAGCAGTCCAACAGTAAAAAGTGTACCAGGCTATGAAACAATCCAAGATATAAACTACACTTCTTCAAATTGTTGCTTCTAAAGTTCAAAGGAATCACCAGTCTTCCACACTTCCATACAGCATAGCCATTTGAATTACATCCCAACCTGGAAACCCTGTTTCGCCTAACTGCTTCAGAGGAAATCCTGTAGTAAGGCCACAACACTACTCCAAAATGATCACCAGGATTTCCCTTGAAGCAGCTAGGTGTGTTCTGCCCCCAAACTCACGGAAGCAAGGTGGGTTTTTTTTCTATGTATATGTTAGACATTATTATATCAGATTGCATTGCCTGTAACAGGTTACATTGCTTGGGCCTTTAGGCAGGAAGTGTCTTTGGACTACACATTTTAGTCTTCTTGCAGTGCATTGTAATAGGCTTTTTCTGAGCACATATCCCATTTCCCTATGCCTTGTGGGACTTTTCCTATTGGCTGGCTTCTTGTCTGTGCAGGATGGAATGTAGCCTGCACTTTCTCTCTCCATTGAGTAATAGGAATCTGTCTGCAGCCTGGGGTTCTAAGAACTGTGTCTAACACTGTGCCTAGCCGCTTTAAGACTTTTAAAAGCCTTGTAATATCATCAAATTTTCACCATTAGTCTAGACAACATAACTCATCAGCCAGTGCTGAGATTTCCTGGCTTCCCTGGTTACAGGGTGAGCTGGTAGAGGACAGACTCCCAGTTCTGCAGGGCAGAGATTCTTGTGCACCACTACAAACTGTGTCATATTTTATTTGATTTGCATTAAAGAAGTTTTGATTCAAGAGTTCTGAGTCTTCACAGTGATGTTCTATACTATGGGTTAGCTCATAGGCTAGCTATGAGAAAGCACATCTGCAAGGACTGCACAAGGTGAAACAGGGTTTCCCTGTTGGGATATAATTTGACTGGCTATGCTGTATGCAAGTGTGGAAGGCTGGTGATTCCTTGACATTTTGTAAGCGACAATTTGAAGTAGTTAACTGTCATTTATATCTTGGATTGTTTCATAGCTTGGTGCGACTTTTCCTGTTGGACTGCTGGCATTTTTCACTCTGCTTGATTTGTTTGTTAAGAGTGGAGTTTTTTCTCGAATTATGATTTGTGTTTGCCTTTAACTCTATACAAAAGTGAGGAGTTAAGGTATATTCACTGAGGTCTTTTTTTGTCTCCACATTCTGTATACGTTTGGTACATTTCAGCCAGAGTGATAATGCTATGTGTATTTGTAGAAACTATAAATCATTGCATTTCTAATCAGTGTTTTTTGCTCTTGTGTTCTATAGTCTGATAACTTTTAATATTTCAGTCAGATATTTTTGAAATATACCCTTTGGTGAGACCACTGGTGATTTAGGAAAATTCAAAAATCAGAGATTACATGACTGAATACTATTCTCTAAAGGGCATAATTATCAATGTGGGTTACTGATAAGATGCGATAAAAAGTGGCCTTCGCGCATGCTTACAAGTGTCATTCCCATGCACTAAGTCCATTTTAACTGTGCGGTCATTTTTCTATTTCCAGTATTAAAGGCTACACATTCATTTTCCTATTAGCACGTGGCCATTAGCATGTGAGCACTTACTGACACCTATTTTGTAGATAGTAAATCAGTTAGTACACAGTGATGTAGCAGGGGTAATCAATTAGAACAATACACACCTACTCTCCACCCCCGACCTACCCCAGTGCTAAAAAATAAATTGTATTTTTTTATAGGTGGGTAGCAGGCAAACATTCAAAAATTACTGAAGGACACCTGAACACACCCCACGGAAAACACTTTTTTGCCATGGTGTTTACCACAGATTAGTAAATCAAAAGTTAAGCAGGTATTTATAGAATGGTGTTTAAGTGCCATACTAGCATTTACATATATAATTGTACGTATATGTGCATAAATTCTATCATTTTTAATATTTGCATGCATAACGAACATGCAATTGTAAGCACCTGGGTTACAGAATTATGTTTTTAAGTCTTGGCAAATTTACCCCATAATACATTTGGGTTATCCCCAAACCCTTTTGTTGGCACTTCTGTATCTAACTAGTTTACAAGTCCAGTTCTGTCATTCACCATGGATCTAGGACTGAGTGGGAAAGATGATTTAAAACTGTGACAGCTCCATACCAAGCTCAGGGTACATGTGTCCCCACTAGAGATTATCACTGAGAATAGAAAAAAAAATCACAGAAAGGAAAATAGAAACCTATGGTTCTACAATCTATTTCATATTTCAAGCAGTATTTAAATTTAATCATGAAAATTCAAAACTAACAAGATTATTTTTATAAATATTATACTGTTATTATTTCCGAGTTACAAAAAAGGATCCTTTGTACTGGGAAAAAAGGACACTAGTTAGGGGAGATCCTGGTACAGTAGAGGGCACAACCCCCAGGGCTTTTCATTGTCCGGAGAATACATAGGGCAAAATGTACTAAGTTCAGAAGTAGAAGAAAGAGACTTTGAGCTTGAGGCATACACTGCCTCTGGCACAGCATAATTAGTGTTCATAGAATGGCAGGATGATGTTCTCAGCATCTCTGAAAAATCTTTTTGACTTTTGTGTGCATCATGATCTATCTTTTCATCACTTTCTGTGTCTGTGTCACTGAAAGAAGCTGAATGGTCTCCAGCTATGAAGTTGGCTTTTCCTGCAACAATGTGGGATTCCAGACAAGGTGACCAGGATACCTCCGAAGACGGATGGGATCTGGATGATGATTTTATTGCTGATGCTTTCCTCTGCGAGGTTTCTGTCAGTACAGAAGGGGATTTAGATCCAAATCCATAGGCCTCCGGAACAGAAAGATATTCTGGGAAATTGGTATTCTCAGTTTCATTGTAAACATAGTCTTTTTGAGTACGTTCTAGAAACCTAAAAATGAGAGGCATTATTCTTTGTTGTATTATTTCATACAAAAAAAATTAGATTCTATAAAGGAGCAGCAGAAAGAAAAGTTGAATTTAGTAATTCCAGTCATGATCTAAGAGGGAGGTGCAAGAGACTGGCATTTTCTATTAGCCTCCTCCCTTTTTCATCTTGACCATTACACTATGGGCCTCTTTTACCAAACCATGATAATAATTCCCGCGCAGCAATGCCAACGAAGTCTGTTCAAAGTGTATGGGCTTTTTCAACATTGCCGCACCAGGAATCGCTAGTGCAGTTTGGTAAAAGAGGTCCTAAGTACCCTATAGAAGAGCGGTGTGTGACAGGTATGTAAGCCAGATGCTATTGAGGCCCTCATGATCAAAAGCAAACTCCGGCGCTAGAGGCTGTTAACGCCATACTAGCGCCGGAGTTTGCAGCCGACCCATGATCAGAGCCCTCGAGCGCCTGAAACAACGCACTCGTGGGCTCTTAGTGCAAGTAGCATGCAAATGCATGCGAAACAGGGCTCTCAGCGCAATTAGCTTGCAAATGCATGCTAATCAACGCTTAACGCATTGATCCCCAATGATCAGCAGCCAGCGCGCCAAAGATTGGGTCACTGGCCGCAGCAAAATCAACGTCAGCTCTGAGCTGGTGTTAGACTTTGCGGATCATTGGGGAGGAATGGTGAGCCATGTCCAGCATGCAGTTGCATGCTGGCAGGCCCCCGTTCCCCCCCCCCAAAAAAAGCGAACGCAAACAGGGGGCTGGAGGTCCGGTGGGTCTCCAGTCCCCCCCTCCCCCGGGGGGGGGGGGGGGGCTAGAGACCCACCAGACCTCCAGCCCCCGTTGTTCGGGCCTCCAGCCCTCGTTGTTCGGGCCTCGGCAGGCTGTTTGACAGGTTTGGGCTTTTGACAGCCCAGACCTGTCAAACAAGTGTGGGAGGATTGTGCTGAGCGCATGCTCAGGCGCAAGTCTCCCGCACTTCAACATGATAATCAAAGGTAATAGCGCTGCTTAGATTTGCATGCATTATCTTTGATCATCGATGCAGAAAAGCCCTGCGCTGTCCCAGCGCTATTTTTAGGGTGCTGTTTGGAACAGCGCGGGGCTTTTGATCATGAGGGCCTGAGGAATTAATTAATTTACAGGAGAGGGAAACCTGAAAAAGCAAAGTGAGTGAATTAATTGCATCAATAGATAAAGCAACAGAACAGTCCCATAGAGTTTGTCTTTAGTAGAACTCCAGGGTCATGGTGGTTGTAATCAGACTGAAAAGATGGCTCCTGGGAAATATAGTTGAGCTGGTAATTGGACAGATGAAACTAATTAGGACAGTTTAGCTACAACTGGGTTTCTCAGACTAGTTTTGATATCAGGTGGAATTGTGAAAAAAATGTTCCTTAAGTGGTCCGAACAGGGGGATATAATTTCATACATTTTCATAATAAATCATTCATTTTCATTTTACTTTATAAAAGTAAAGGTATTATTTCACATTTCTTGTGTGTCCAGTTCATTCATTTGATCCTTTTAGGAGGCAACGTGTCTTAGAGATCAGTGCTAGGAATGGAGGAAATAGAAAATGGAGAAAAGGAGGGAAGTTAGGTGATGAAGAGAGACAGGATTTCAGGAAGAAGAGGCAGGGGGATAGGAGATAGAAGGGGAGGAATGAGGCACAGCAAAAGGAAAGCTTAGTGGGAATGATGGAGTAGAAAAAGGAGAGGAAAAGTGTATGAGGGAAGGGAAGATGGAAATGAGCAAGTGTGAGCAGAAGAAAGGTAAGATCCTGGATCATGTTAGGGGATATGATGAATCCTTCTGATCCCCTCACTCTCCCCATAACTCTTCTGTAATCCCCTTACTCATTCTCTCCCCCCCCCCCATCACCTTACTCACTCTTGACTCATAGCACTTTCCCCTCACTCACTTTACCCCAGGTTGATGTGATTGTTCAGAAAGGTAGGCATCAAAGTCATTATCATGAGCAGTAACCTTCTGATGGAATTATTTATATCACATATTATTATCTTGGGTGTTGATATTCAGCTCAGTGTTTTGCTGACCACCAGCAACATTATGCCCAGAAATTCAATGCTCAGCCAAGTCCGGTTTCGGCACTGAATTTCCAGGTTTGCAGAGCCAGCTAAAGCATAGCCAGTTAAGTGTGATATTCAGCATTTAACTGGCTATGGGGCACCGCAAAAAGGTAGGACAGACTTTTATGAGGTCCTGTGTATACAGTTACCTTGGCCAGTTAACTGCTGAATATTGCCACTTAACCAGTCAAATGCTGACTGCTCCAGAATGCCCCAAAAATAGCTGTTTTTGAGATAGACGCTAGCCACTAATGTTCAGCAGCACCAGGCTAAATAACTGGTTAGCCCTGAACAAGGGATTTAACTATCTAGGAGCAGAAATAGCAGGCCTATCTTTGGCCAACTTAAACTTAACTGGCCAGCACTGAATATTGGCTTTGCCAGTTAAGTTTAAACTGGCCAAAAATAACCCAGATATTCAATGCCAGTCACTGGAAACAGCCCGGCATTGAATATCCTATCTCATCACCAACCATGGGAGTTAGCTGAGCTGCCTCCCATCATTCAAAGCATGGCCTGCTGTGTTGAGTAGGTGATGTATGGATCCAATATAGCTCGAAAGAAAGTTTAAAATCATGAAAAAATTTAACAAATGGTTCATTAATTTTTTTTTCTCCGGGTGAAGATTAAAACCACCTAAAACCATATTTTGATCAAAATGTGTACAATGTTGGATAATTTGTTCCATCAGAATGTCAATAGAAATTTCAGAGTTATCAGGAGTTTGATAAACCAATAAAATACCAATGGGTAGACTGTAGAAAAACTAAGTGCAAAAGAGAGAGATTCAGTACCATTTTCAGAATAGCATTCAAATTCAGTAATAGACAACCAGTATTTGTATAGGACCAGTACTCCACCACCTCTGGTAGTCTTACATGAGCAATAAAGAATCCTATAGCCTGGAGGGCAGAGAGAATGCAGTCTTGGTCCTTCACATTCAGACAACAATGTTTCAGTAAAAAAAAAAAAAACAATTCACATCAAGGTCGGAATCTCCTACTAGACCTCTTAAGTAGATCTAGTTTAGTACAAACTGATCTAACATTGATTAATGTACAAGGAATAGGAATCTGTTATTCAATTGTAATAGATGATGTATTGAATAGACTCAACGTTCTTAATCAGTTTGGAAAACATTTAAATTTGGAATGAGCATGTCAGTAACAACCACAACCTTGAACATCAGTTATGTTATCATACATTTTGCAGTGTACTAAGGGGTCCTTTTACTAAGGTGCGCCAAAAAATGGCCTGCACTGTTGTAGGAGTGTGTATTGGACGCACACAGGTCTATTTTTCAGTGCACCTGTAAAAAAGGCCTTTTTTGGAGGGGGGGGGGGACTGAAAATGGATGTGCGGCAAAACAAAAATTGGCACGCTTCCATTTTGGGCCTGAGACCTTACTGCCACCCATTGACTTAGTGGTAAGGTCTCACGTGTTAACTGGGCGGTAACATCAGCGCGCGTACATTGCCAATTACCTCCCAGTTAGCACCATGTGGTAGAAAAGAAAAAAATATTTTCTGCCGTGCTAATCGGATGCATGTAAAAAGTAGAAGTACCGCCCGGGATATGAGGTAGCTGGATGGTAGTTCCATATTGATGCACATTGGACTCGCATAGACCTTATTAAAAGGACCCCTAAATTTGTAGGATTCCTAAAATTTTGAGTACGTGATGAGAATGGATGGCGACCAGTCAGTTTAGGAATGTAAAACTGAGATTCAGATGGATTTAGTAGAAAAACTGCTGATTATGACTAAGTGGAAGAAGAATAATACACACATACCTGCTAAAATGTCTTTCATGGTTGTAAAAACATTATTGTAAACTAAAAACAGTAAAATGCAATATTATAAAATAAAATAAATGCCCACAAAGTTGCCCCACAAAGGGCAATTTTGTTATTTTGAGCTACATACACTGAGAAACACTGGCATCTCCTGTAAATAACAAATGTCAATGCATTTCTTATATACCGCTACATTCCCCAAAGCGGTCCAATGCAGTTTACATCAAATAAAACATACAAAATGTAGTAAACCCCAAATAAGATACAATATAAAAGATAAAAACTCATCTATCAATTAAGAGTAAACATAAAGTATGATATTTAAGCAAACAAAAATGTTTTAAGTCTTTTACAAAAATATAGATAGTTTGAGTCAGTTCTAAAAATTCCAGTAAGGAATCATAAAATTAGAAATTATGGTCTTGGCTATTAAAAAAAAAAAAAAAAACGAATTCCCTTCAAAATTACAGGTTGTCATATCAGTAAATTATGCAGTTGCATGGAAAATCTGCCTAAAAGAAAACAAACTTAGGGCCTCTTTTATCAAGCCATGCTAGTGGCTTCATGTGCAATAATGCCGACAAAACCCATTTACTTTGAATGGGCTCTGTCGGCACTGCCGCAGAGGAACCGCTAACATGGCTTGATAAAAGAGGCCCTAAATCGGTTAATAGAGACAAGGAAAGGCCATAAATAGCCTGAAATATTAAACTGAAAGGAATGTTTTTTTTTTCATGCCATGGAATTCCTAAAGAATTCATTTCAGACAATGATCTTCAGTATAGTTGAGCATAATTTGAAAGGTTTGCAAACACCTATCTATTGGTTACACAGTACTGAGTCCACAGTCAAATGAGTAGATTGAGAAGATGGTTAAAAATGTGAAATATACTGATGAAGAAAAACAAAGTGGAGGAGATCTATATCTTGCCGTGCTTGAATAGAAGAATACACCTACAAATAAGTCACCAAGTGCATTGTCTCTTACCCATAAGCAATAGCCAGCTGCAAACTGCAGGTCATCAAGTTAGAAGAAAATTAGTAGATAAACAACAGAGGCATTCAAAATGCTATAAGAGAAATTCCAGACCACTGTTTACTGTACAAGAAGGAGACTGGCTCATGATGCAGAGACCTAGAGGCCCACGGCACCCAGCATTATTACTGCTAAACTACAAGCTCCAAGATCATATCTAGTGAAAAACAATGATGGGAGTACAGATGTAATCATTGATAGTTAAAACACACAGATCATTCTCCTCGGAAAATTTTGATGAAAATTGAGGGGCAAAAAATAGCTCTGAGGAGCCACTGGATCCACAAAGCAGTTCTCTACTATCTTCTACAGATATTGATCTTACAAATGCAGCCAAAGACTGCAGCAGGGAGCAGTTCTGGTCATACTGTGACACCTCCTCAGAGGATGGGCATAATTGTCCTTGTGACACATGACTTTAACAACCCTTCTCATAATTGTGCAACAATTTCTTATTCTATAAGGTATCAGTATTCAGACTGCACTGGTAAAGTGGCTGATAAGCTTCTTCCGGACATGGGTTGAACTAACCCGGATTGATTATCCAAGTATGAATGCCAACCCAGAAATTTACCAGTGGCTGCTTGACTTAGTGGTTCGTGCAGCAGACTTTGATCCTGGGGAACTGGGTTTGAGTCCCACTGCAGCTCCCTGTGACTCTGGGCAAGTCACTTAACCCTCCATTGCCCCAGGTACAAATAAGTACCTGTATATACTATGAGGGGCATAATCGAAAGGGGCGCCCAAATTTTCCTGAGGACATCCTCGCAGGACATCCCGGCGAAGGGGCGGGGAAACCCATATTATTGAAACAAGATGGGCGTCCATCTTTCGTTTCGATAATACGGTCGGGGATGCCCAAATCGTGAAATTTAGGTCAACCTTAGAGATGGTTGTCCTTAGAGATGGTCATTCCCGATTTTTGGCCATAATAGAAACCAAGGACGCCCATCTCAGAAATGGCCAAATCCAAGCCATTTGGTCATGGGAGAAGCCAGCATTCATAGTGCACTGGTCTCTCTGACATGCCAAGACACCAACCGGGCACCCTAGATGCTTAAACTCTATTTAACTAGCCAGGAGCTGTTCCCGGTCAGTTAAATAGTTTGAATATTGGGGGGGAATAGTTTATAGAATACAAGTTGACATGGCATAAAAGGGTGCACCAGAATATCAGTGTCGATGTTACACTACCATTTTATAATGGAATCTTGGCGTCATATAAAATTGGTGCTAAGCGTACAACATTGGGGTGCCAAGACTGAGGTGCCAATTTATAGAATTGCCCTTATTACCACAGCCAAGATCTTTGTTTGTTCCCAGTTAAGGCACAATATATTAAAATTAAAAAAGTAATTGCTTTCACACATCAGTGGCATGGCCTTAAAACTGGCCACTGGGTCCATGTATGAGTACTCTCAAGGGGGCCTCGAATCCCTGGTGGCCCAATGGGCTGACAGTGCTATCTTGAAAAACAACATTGCCTGATGACTAGTGGTAATGGTGCCATATTGCAAGATGGCACCACTGGGACAAGAGCATGTGATGATCATTTCTGCTCTTACTGGAATAGCAATTTTTGGGTTCACCTGAGGCTGAAGAAAAGCTATGGGGTTTCATAGGACACTTTTTCACATTTCATCTTCTGACATGGATCTGGAAGAATGGCTTTTCTAGCCCACTGAGCTATCAGAAACGTAAAGCCACATTGGGGGTCTTCTGGCACAGGTCCACAGGCCCCTTTAAGATCATGCCACTACTACCATGTGAAAAAGGCCACAGAGGGATATATTGAAAAAAACATCAACTCTTTGAGTATAGTTAATTTTTTTTATATAAACTTGTCCTTGAAATCGTTTTTGTTCACCCATTTTTGCGAACTGGTACATTAATGAGTTGCTTTGCCTGAATTTGTATCACAGAAGCTTTTTAATGTGCAATTTAAATCGTGGAGGGGCATAATCAAACGGGGACGACCATCTCTAAGGGCGCCCATCTCTAAGGATGTCCCGGCGAAGGGGCGGGGAAACCTGTATTATCGAACAAGATGGGCGTCCATCTTTCATTTTGATAATACGGTCAGGGACGCCCAAATAGGGAAATTTAGGTCGACCTTAGAGATGGTTGTCCTTAGAGATGGTCATTCCTGATTTTCGGCGATAATGGAAACCGAGGACGCCCATCTCATAAATGACCAAATCCAAGCCATTTGGTCGTGAGAGGAGCCAGCATTCATAGTGTACTGGTCCCCCTGACATGCCAGGACACCAACCGGGCACCCTAGGGGGCACTGCAGTGGACTCCACAAATTGCTCCCAGGTGCATACCTCCCTTACCTTGGGTACTGAGCCCCCCAACCCCCCCCCCCCCAACCCACTCTCCACAACTGTACAACACTACCATAGCCCTAAGGGGTGAAGGGGGGCACCTACATGTGGGTACAGTGGGTTTCGAGTGAGTTTTGAAGGGCTCCCATTTACCACCACAAGTGTAATAGGTAGGGGTGGGCCTGGGTCCACTGCCTGAAGTGCACTGCACCCATTAAAACTGCTCCACTGACCTGCATACTGCTATCAGGGAGCTGGGTATGACATTTGAGGCTGGCAAAAAGAATTTTACGTTTTCTTTAGGGTGGGAGGGGGTTGGTGACCACTGGGGGAGTAAGGGGAGATCATCCCCGATTTCTTCTGGTGGTCATCTGGTCAGTTTGGGCACCTTTTTGAGGCTTGGTCATAAAAAAAAATGGACCAAGTAAAGTTGGCCAAGTGCTTGTCAGAGACGCCCTTCTTTTTTCCATTATCGGCTGAGGACGCCCATCTATTAAGCACACCCCAGTCCCGCCTTCGCTACACCTCCGACATGCCCCCATGAACTTTGGTTTGCTGCGCGTTTGATACATGCATCCGAAAAATAATTTTTACTTTCGGATGCGCATGTTGGACGCGCACCAAGTGGCATTTGACGCACATAGGTCATTACCGCCCAGTTACCACGTGAGACTTTACCGCTAGATCAATGGCTGGCGGTAAGGTCTCAGGCCCAAAATGGACACGTAGCAATTTCCATTTTGCCGCACGTCCATTTTCAGCAAAAATTTTAAAAAGGCATTTTTTTATAGGTGTGCTGAAAAATGATTCTGCGTGAACCCAAAACACACATCTACACTACCGCAGGCCATTTTTCAGCACGCCTTTGTAAAAGGGGCCCTTAACTGGTTAGCGCTGAATACTGGCTTAACCAGTTAAGTTCTGGCAGCCAAAAATGAAACTGAATATTCAGTACCAGTCACGGGCTGCCTCTCACCAACTGAATATTGACCGCTAACCCCCAACCCAGATTCTATATAATGCACCTAGAGATCTGCATCCAAATCAGCACGGATTCTATAACAATACATGTAATAAGATAATGAGTGCAAGCAATGAGCATTAATTGGCACTGATTAGAATTTAGGCGCAAAACTCGCTAAGCATATTCTGTAATGCAGTGTGCCTAACATGCGCAGGTAAAAAGGGGCATGGTTATAGGTGAAGTAATGGCCATTTCGTGGGCATTCTAAAATTTACACGCCTAGTTATAAAATATGACCTACTGTGCCTAAATCTACACAAAGGGATTTATACCAAATTTTAATTGGTGTAAATAGATGCGTGTAGATTTAGGCTCTGAAATATGAACTAAGTATATTCTATAATTGGAGCCTAGTCGGAACTGTTTTCAGCACCAAATTTTTAGGCGCCATATATAGAATCTCCTCCTAAACCTTTAGATTGATTTTGAAAAAAGTTGCAGAACATACTTGAAAACTGCTCATTTTTCATTGAGGGTCCCTTTTACCAAGCTGCAGAAAAGGGGGCCAGCCCTGGCCTGGTGTGTGTTTTACAAGTGTGCCAAGGCCCCCTTTTACTGCAGTTGGTAAAAGGGAAGTCTTGCCTTCCTGCAGGAAATGGCTGTGCGGCAAGTAAAGCACTTGCCAGATGGCCATTTCGGGGGAAGCCCTTACTGCCACCCATTGAAGTTGTGGTAAGGACTCCCGCGTTAACCTGGCGGTATCCAGGCAGCACTACCCAATTACCGCCGGGTACACTCCGGCACTACAAAAATAAAAAAATGATGGCACACTAGGGGTGGGAAGTACCACTGTGCTAGTGCGGTAGCCCGGCGGTACTTTCTGTATAGCGAGCGGTAAGCCCGCGTTGGGCTTATCGCCGCTTAGTAAAAGGAGCCCTGAATGTTTTGTACCATTCATACAATGTCAGACAAACATTGTTGTCATTTGAAAAAAGTGGTCAACTTTAAAACTTTTTAGGCAATGAATAATTTTTGAAAACTATCTAGTGTGTACGTTTTAATAACTTGGCATCATCTTGCAAATATTTTTGAGCTAGTCCCCCATTTTTACAGGTCTGACAAGTATGTTCTTGTTTTTTTGTGCTGGAATCAGAGCATTTTTCTTTGCTAGTATGCTTTTACATGTGGTGGACTACATGTGAAAATTGACTACGAAGGGTGCCCTAGATATTATTGGTTTGCATTCAAAGCCTACCAAGGTGCATGTATATCTCTTGCCTAATTTTAACAATTATTCTTAATACCTACCTCATGTATTGTCGCAGACGTATGTAACCAAATCCAAAGAAAAGCAGCAGTGTGATAACTAGGATACTGGACCCAAAGGCAATTACTAAAACTTCCTGGTATTCTTCTGTACTTCTTGAACTCATGTTAGTGATTTCACTCCCATGCCTCTGTTCAAGCAAAAATCCTGACATGCTGGGAAAAAAAATAGAAAAGAGCTCTTTTCAAGAGACACGAAGTTGCAAGATTCGCTTTTCTGAAACAAAACAGAGAAAATACCAGCAACCTAGTAGCCTTCTAAATCAGGGGTTAGCAATTTTTGGCACATGGGCCAACAACTAGAAAGTCAGTATGATCTTCAACGTCCCCACAGTGCTAGGGAAGCAGGAAGTGAGCATAGCTCTGAAGCAATATATAGCTGAAAAGGATCAGGAAGTAGGGCCCATGGACTCAAGACAGGAGATGCTGGACATGACCTACAGCAGGACTCCTTCATGAGAGACTCCACTCCCAAAGTAGGAAGATTCCATCAATAGGAAAGGAGATGTTGGGGGCCCCAATCCAATTCAATTTTGACTTTGTAAAAGCGATATTTCAACATTTCATAGAGCTCAGAGTACAAAAACATTATGTCTTAACACAACAAATCACTTTTTACTAAGAAGCGGTAAGCAGTAACACATGCTTACGGCAGCAAAAAAGGACTTACCTCATCCCTTGGTAATTTTTGGATCTGCTCATACTGACCACACGCTAAAATATAGAACTTATTTTTTAGCACTGGGGGCGGATCTGGGGCGAACAGCAGGAGTGTTATGCGCTAATCAGTTAGCTCAGCTACATTGCCACGTGCTAAACAATTAGCAACTCCTGTTCTGTCACAGAACTGATTTTATAACCCATATTTCCATTCCTCCCTGTTAGCCCATGGACCAGGTAGGTAGGACCTGTAACTACATGAGTGAAGGAGTAGCCTAGTGGCACTGGACTGACAACTAGGGAAGCCTAATTCAAATCCTACTGCTATTCATTGTGATATTGGGCAAGTCACTTAGGGGTCCTTTTATTAAGGTGTGCAGAAAAATGGCCTGCGCTGGTGTAGATGCGTGTATTGGATGCGTGCAGGTCCATTTTTCAGCGCGTCTGCAAAATAAGACCTTTTTTATTGGCCAAAAATGGATGTGCGGCAAAATAAAAATTGTTGTGCGTCCATTTTGGGCTGAGACCTTACCGGCACGCATTGACCTAGTGGTAAAGTCTCACGCATTAACTGGGCAGTAATGGTCTACGCGCATACAATACCAATTACCGCCCAGTTAGCACCGCACAACAGAAAATTTCTGGCACGCTTAGTGGATGCACATAAAAAATGAAATTACCGCCCGGTCCATGTGGTAGCTGGGCGGTAGTTCAAAATTGACATGCGTAGGACACGAGTACGCAGCTTAGTAAAAGGGTCATTTAACTTTCCATTGTCTCAGGTACAAAATTAGGGGCACTTTTACTAAGGCACAGCAAAATCTGGGTTTATTGCAGGCTAACGTGAGACTTTTCCACATGCTAAACCCAGGTTTACCACAGCCTGTTTTTATAGTTTTGTCTTTTTTTCCTTTCTTTTATCAATTTAATTATTTATTCATTTTTGCAGATCATCTGCTAATGTTCGCATTAGCATGCGGTACCTGCAAAAAACTTAATGGGACATCACTTACCATCTTCTGTATTTGAGACGCTAACAGGCTCATTTTCGAAAGAGAAGGACGCCCATCTTTTGACACAAATCGGAAGATAGGCGTCCTTCTCACAGGGTCGCCCAAATCAGCATAATCGAAAGCTGATTTGGGACGTCCCCAACTGTTTTCCATCACGGGGATGACCAAAGTTCACGGGGGCGTGTTAGAGGTGTAGCGAAGGTGGGACTTGGGTGTGCCTAACACATGGGCGTCCTCGACCCATAATGGAAAAAAAAGGGCATCCCTGATGAGCACTTGGACAACTTTACCTGGTCCTGTTTTTCTTATGACCAAACCACAAAAAGGTGCCCAAACTGACCTGATGACCACCGGAGAGAATCGGGGATCACCTCCCCTTGCTCCCCCAGTGGTCACTGACCCCCCTCCCACCCTGAAAAAACATCTTTAAAAATATTTTGTGCCAGCCTCTATGCCAGCCTCAAATGTCATACTCAGGTCCATCGCAGCAGTATGCAGGTCCCTGGAGCAGTTTTAGTGGGTGCGTTGCACTTCAGGCAAGCGGACCCAGACCCATCCCCCCTTCCTGTTACATTTTTGGTGGTAAATGTGAGCCCTCCAAAACCCACTACAAACCCACTGTACCCACATCTAGGTGCCCCCCTTCACCTGTAAGGGGGGGTTCGGGACTCAGCACACAAGGTAAGGGAGCTATGTACCTGGGAGCAATTTATGAAGTCTACTGCAGTGCCCCCTAGGGTGCCCGGTTGGTGTCCTGGCATGTCAGGGGGACCAGTGCACAACAAATGCTGCCTCCTCCCACGACCAAAGGGCTTCCATTTGGTCGATTCTGAGATGTACTTATGTATTTTGTCATCTGGCCTACAATCAAAGGAATTGTACATCATAACCAACTTGCCCCCACAGGAAACATTATCTTATGACCTTAAAAATGGTATTTCCTTAGATCTGTACCTAAAGTCTGCCCAGATTATATATGAGTTGATATTTTAGTACTCTAAAAATTCAGTTTCCTGTAGAATATAAATGCACAATATAAACATAGCCAGATCAACCTTCTTCACAGAATTAAAATAATAAACACACAAACACACTGTAAAGAGATGTGCTGACTTTCCCAACAAAAAGCTATCACTTTTTTTTTTTTCTTTAATTAACCTTTAAATGGACTTGGGAAAAATCCACAATTCCAGGAATAACATGTATAGAATGTTTGTACGTTTGGGAAGCTCGCCAGGTGCCCTTGGCCTGGTTTGGCCGCTGTCGTGGACAGGATGCTGGGCTCGATGGACCCTTGGTCTTTTCCCAGTGTGGCATTACTTATGTACTTATGTAATATGTCCAAATACTGCTTTATGACACTTTTTGGATGTATTTCACTTTCAAAAATGAGCCCAGTAGTGTGCCTGAATATAACTCACCTTGAGTAACTACTACAAAAGGTGTGAGATAAATCCAAATAAACTTTAAATAACTTTTTTCAGTTATTAAGTTTTATTGCATTTATTTGATTATACTATTCAACTACAACCCCTTAAACCTATTTGGTGCTGCTCTTTTACCCTTGCTTCTTGTTTGTTTTTTTCCCAGAGCACCTCCAAGACAGCTCTAGTGTGGAAGTAGAAAGCTACAATGTTGCTCAAAAGCAGCAGTTCTCAATTTCCGACCCACCCAGCCAACCTTGTTTTCAGGATATTTTATTTGCTTTAAACACTTCTAACCCACCTATAAATTAGGTGGTTTCCATAAAAACATACATACCAATGTAAAACAAAACATTATCAATTAGCTGAAATATAACATAAAACACTACTAACATAATCCAAAACATAAGGTGCTGAAGTCATAACTTCCAAAACTGAACTATATCAGTAGTATGCTTGAACAAAAAGCTGTGTTTTTCATAATTTCTTAAATTGCTGGAAACTAGTAATTAAGCAAAGCTGACCTGGCAAACCATTCCACATTAATGTTCCTGCTATAGAAAAAGCAGAAACCCGAGTAAAGACGTGATGTACTGAAGACACCAACTGCAAACTCAGACATTTTGGAAAGTCTGATCTTAAAGACCTTCCTGATGTAGACAGAGTGAAAACTTGGCCAAACAATATTCAACAGTATCTGAATGTAACTCACCTTGAGCTACCACTGAAAAGCTGTGTGCTAAATCCAAATAAATACTGTACATAAACATTCACAATTAGGTATTTATTGATGACACTTACATCCCACATTATCTCAAACAATTTCAAGTTCAATGCGGCTTACGTTAAACGATACATAAAATTGATATTCAGTTCTGGTTACATAGAACAAATAGATACAAATTCAAATAACAACAAATTAAGAAGCTGAATTGACATTTAAAAAGTTGTAATATTCAAGATGAGGTATGAATAGAGTTGTGGTTATTATTTTCACTACTTTAATTAAATGATTGTTTCTGTCATTAGTGTTCAATCTTATCACGTGTGCTTTAATAGTTTGCGAAATGTGAAATGGTCTTCAATGTGGCATAGTCGTTTGGGCAATGAATTCCATCTGGTAGTATATTAATAGGCAAATCCAGCAGTGTGAATAGTTTTATATTTAATTTTATTGCATTGAGGAAAGTGCAATGTAAGAAAGCTTCTGGAGAATTTTTTAGCGTTGTGTTGATAACTCTATAAGGTTCTGCATATAGGATGGAGATGAACTATAAATTATTTGGTAGGTGAATACACATAGTTTGAATGTAATGTGTGCATTTATAGGGAGCCAGTGTAATTTAAGTAGAATCAGGGTCACTTCAAAGTAGCGGGAGCTCTAAGCACAATGCAAGCTGTACTGTAGTTTTCTGATTAAGTCCTGCATAAACGGCATTGCAGTAGTCAAAATTTGATAGTACTAAGGATTGGGTTAGGGATCTAAATATTGTGTTTGAAAAGTATGGTCTTAATCTTTTTAATTTCCATACTGATATGAATATGTTAGACACTTGTGGCTCAAATTAAAGATATTGATCAGTCGTTATTCCCAGGATTTTCAGATTATGCTCCAGTGAATAGTTTATGCTGTCAATAGTAAAGGTTTTGAAAGTTATTGGGTGGTAATGGTTTTTTAATATTAAAGATTTTGTTTTCTCTCTGTGAAGTTTCAGTTTGAAATTGTTTGTCCATGATTTTATTAGGTCTAGACCAGATTTTATTTATTAATATTGTCATGGGCACGCCAACTGTAGTACTGATAATTCTTTCCACATAACACAAGTTCAGAGAAAGAGCTCGTTCAGCATTAACCAATGCCAAGTTTATTATACTTCTTCCAAAATAAAACACAGACTTAACACAAGCAGTGGAGTTAGCCCAGCAGTATCCAGAATAATACATTCACTACTACAGCAGGTAGTCTTCGTCTCTTTATGGACATGATATTCACCCACCGCTGGAACAGCTTTTTAAGGTTAGATTTCTCTTCTCTCAAGGGCTGCCATGCCTCAAACCCACTTCTGTTCCTCTGGGGCCTTTGTAGAAGCATAGAGGAAGGCTCCTTTACTCTCTGGGAATCCTCCTCATTTTCTTAGGCACAAAACAAATACAGGTATCCTTTTGCCCTGATATTTCAAACCACAGTCCAAGATTAACTTTGAGCACTACTCTTGTTCTCAGTGTATCTTGCCCAACAAACAAATATCCCAACACATTTCAGAGAGAATACTCAGCTCTGGTCCAGTTGGTACTTTGGGGTCATCGCTTTCTGAACCATGCCCTTCTGTCTCAGGGAGATGACATCATCAGCCCTATTTGATGGGGAATAGGGCTAGACTACAACTCCCAGAAGACCTAGTTCCATTCTCCAGGCTCTAGCTACTATGGTGTTCTGAAAGTCTATTTTCCCCTCCCCCATTGATCCCAGATATACAGCTTTCTCCTATAAGATGAGCACTCCCTTGCTGCTGTCCCAGGCAGGAATTCTTATACCTGGGCTCTGGTCGAGCTAACCCCAATCTCCATTCACCACGTGACCGCTCCTGTGACCCCTATGTATCACAATATGGATGAGATAACATAGTAACATAGTAGATGACGGCAGAAAAAGACCTGCATGGTCCATCCAGTCTGCCCAACAAGATAAACTCATATGTGTATACCTTACCTTGATTTGTACCTGCCTTTTTCAGGGCACAGACCGTACAAGTCTGCCCAGCAGTATTTCCCTCCTCCCAACCACCAGTCCCGCCTCCCATCACCGGCTCTGGCACAGACCGTATAAGTCTGCCCTCCACTATCCTCACCTCTCAACCACCAACCTCTCTTCCCCCACCTGCTCCGTCACCCAATTTCAGCTAAGCTTCTGAGGATCCATTCCTACTGCACAGGATTCCTTTATGCATATCCCACCCATGTTTGAATTCCGTTACCGTTTTCATCTCCACCACCTCCCGCAGGAGGGCATTCCAAGCATCCACCACCCTCTCCGTGAAAAAATACTTCCTGACATCTTTTTTGAGTCTGCCCTCCTTCAATCTCATTTCATGTCCTCTCGTTCTACCGCCTTCCCATCTCCGGAAAAGATTTTTTTGCGGATTAATACTTTTCAAGTATTTGAACGTCTGTATCATATCACCCCTGTTCCTCCTTTCCTCCAGGGTATACATATTCAGGTCAGCAAGTCTCTGCTCATACGTCTTGGAACGCAAATCCCATACCATTCTCGTAGCTTTTCTTTGCACCGCTTCCATTTTTTTAACATCCTTCGTAAGGTACGGTCTCCAAAACTGAACACAATACTCCAGGTGGGGCCTCACCAATGACTTGTACAGGGGCATCAACACTTCCTTTCTTCTGCTGATCACACCTCTCTCTATACAGCCTAGCAACCTTCTCGCTATGGCCACCGCCTTGTCACACTGTTTCGTCGCCTTCAGATCCTCGGATACTATTACCCCAAGATCCCTCTCCACCTCAGTACCTATCAGACTCTCCCCGCCTAACACATAAGTCTCTCTTGGGTTTCTACTCCCTAAATGCATCACTTTGCATTTCTTCTCATTGAATTTTAATTGCCAAACCTTAGACCATTCTTCTAGCTTCCTCAGATCCCTTTTCATGCTTTCCACTCCCTCCCGGGTGTCCACTCTGTTGCAAATCTTAGTATCATCCGCAAATAGGCAAACTTTACCTTCTAACCCTTCGGCAATATCACTCACAAATATATTGAACAGAATCGGCCCCAGCACCGATCCCTGAGGCACTCCACCAGTCACCTTTCCCTCCTCCGAGTGAACTCCATTTACCACCACCCTCTGTCGTCTGTCTGTCAACCAGTTCCTAATCCAGTTCACCACTTCAGGACCTATCTTCAGCCCATCTAGTTTATTTAAGAGCCTCCTGTGGGGAACCATGTCAAAAGCTTTGCTAAAATCTAAGTAGATTACATCTATAGCACGTCGATGATTCAATTCTCCAGTTACCCAATCAAAGAAGTCAATGAGATTCGTTTGACACGATTTCCCTCTGGTAAAACCATGTTGTCTCGGATCTTGCAACTTATTGACTTCCAGGAAATTCACTATCCTTTCCTTCAGCATCGCTTCCATTACTTTTCCAATAACCGAAGTGAGGCTTACCGGCCTGTAGTTTCCAGCTTCTTCCCTATCACCACTTTTGTGAAGAGGGACCACCTCCGCCGTTCTCCAGTCCCTCGGAACCTCTCCTGTCTCCAAGGATTTATTAAACAAATCTTTAAGAGGACCCGCCAGAACCTCTCTGAGCTCCCTCAATATTCTGGAGTGGATCCCGTCCGGTCCCATGGCTTTGTCCACCTTTAGCTTTCCAAGTTGTTGATTCACACTCTCTTCCGTGAACGGTGCTATATCCATTACATAAGTAATGCCACACTGGGAAACGACCAAGGGTCCATCAAGCCCAGCATCCTGTCCACGACAGCGGCCAATCCAGGCCAAGGGCACCTGGCAAGCTTCCCAAACGTACAAACATTCTATACATGTTATTCCTGGAATTGTGGATTTTTCCCAAGTCCATTTAGTAGTGGTTTATGGACTTGTCCTTTAGGAAACTGTCTAACCCCTTTTTAAACTCTGCCAAGCTAACTGCCTTCACCATGTTCTCCGGCAACGAATTCCAGAGTTTAATTATGCGTTGGGTGAAGAAACCTTTTCTCTGATTTGTTTTAAATTTACTACACTGTAGTTTCATCGCATGCCCCCTAGTCCTAGTATTTTTGGAAAGCGTGAACAGACACTTCACATCCACCTGTTCCACTCCACTCCACTCATTATTTTATATACCTCTATCATGTCTCTCCTCAGCCGTCTCTTCTCCATGTACTGCCTTTATTATATGGAAATATATTTTACGCATATTAATTGTGGATATCTGGAAACCCAGACTGGCCAGGTGGGTCCTAAGGACTGAGTTGAGAAATTCTGCTCTAGGTGTGACTGAGCTATTAGATAGTACTATGTACTTACAGGTAATATTTCAATACTGCTGACATTCTTGGAGGGACTTAATACAACGTGTGAAAGTATAGGGTGAAGCTCTTCTCTATCCAAAACAAGAGCAGGCTCTGGGGGTGATCATATGTGATAATCTTAAGAAAGCCAAATGGAAAGGGTAATTTCAAAAGCTAGAGAATGGGTGACGGGGAGAGGAATGACCAGTAGGAAATGGTGATCCTGCACCTGCACAAGTCTCTGTGTGAAATTTTGGACACTGTTCTTTCTGTGTAGACATGTTATTGAGTAAAATGCTATCCCATTTAATGTTCCATATGCCGTGTTTATAATTTCACTACCTTTGGAAACAGGTTGAATATCTTGACTGTATTAGAAATGGCATAATGAATGTTTCAGAGGCCTTTTACTGATGGCAATTTTTGCAGACATCCAATCTTAGTCAAGAGACAAGAGACTGACGCCGCATCTAAACAGCTTTTCTTGAAATAGTGCCTTCCCAATGACTCCTATCAATAGTACATCATTTGTGTGCAAAGGTATCCAATAATATGTCTTTTGTGTGTCTACTGTTTCTCATTATATATAATATTTTCTGTACTGTTCATGAGAAGAATAAACAGTAATTTGCATCCTTAATGATGCTGTTAATGTCTCATCCAGATGACCAGTCTTTCCTCATTTCTCTAACCCTGATCCCCAGGGGTCTTTTGATAGGGTGTAGAATTTTGTGCAGTGTATAAATACAAGTGTTTGTTATCCTAGTGAGTGTAAAATGGAGAAAAGCAGACATGTTGCTGTAAAAGGATTACTCCCTACTTTATCTGCAGTAATGTTGATAAAGTAACTTAAGATAATGTGTAAATAAGACATTTTATAAACATTTAACGTTAATAGGGGTAATATTCAGCCTGCAGAAGTCAGTGATTTTTTAAATCACTGACAGTCACAAACTGAAATAAGCCCATATACTGAATGCCAGGCCAGGTCTGGGTTCTGGCACTGAACATCCAGGTAGGTAAGGTCACCTGAAAGTTAACCAGCACTGATAGAGTTTCAGACCGGTGAACATTCTCATTGTTCCTACCAGTGGCGTTCCTTGGTCGGCTGCCACCCAGGGCGGATCACCGCTATGCACCCTCCCCCCCGGGGGCAGCATCTTCCGTTGCCCCCGGGTGCAACACGACACCCCACCCCCAGGTGCAGCATGACACCCCCCCTGAGTACAGCATCCCCCTGGCACATCACCATCCACCTCCCGGCGCATCACCTCCAACCCCCCCCCCCCCCCCCGGGTGCATTCTTCTTACCTGCTGGGGTGCTGGGAGCAGCCGCAGGGCTGTCGGCTCCGCTGGTTCCCTGCTCCCTCTGCGTTTGAACACCATGGGGTAGGGCATTGAGATTCGTCTCTAATGCATAGTAAAGGTTATATGGCATGTCATGAAATGATGTTTTTGGGTATGTAGCAGTTAAGAACATACTGCTTTAGGTGACTGTATTGTAGAAGATATGAAGGCAATGTGCGAATGTGAGCGACTGAGGGGCTAGAAGTTATTTAGGGGCAGTGAAGATTCTAGCACTAGAAAATAAAAAATAATTTCCTAGCACCAGAAATAGCACGCATCGGAAGCTGGAAGTACAGCTGCGCTCCCAAACAAGCCCCGCAAAAGGGCAGATTTTTCATGCGCAAACCAGCAGTAGCCCTACCGCTGGGTAGTAAAAGGGTCCCTTAAATTTTTATCCTGTTTTTGCCATTTCTCTGAACTTATCTAATCTCACCTCATGTGCTTATCCTTCCAATTTTCAGAGCATTTATATTCATATGAACTTTTTTATATACGGTCCAACGGCACCAGCTGAAGAAACAAGGCCAGGCATTGCTCCTTTGGAATAGTCATCTCTCAGATTAGTCAGACAATGATGAAAATCTTAGTGGTAGTAAAGCAGGAGAGTGCCATATGTGACCACAATGGCAGTGCTGTAGAGGAATTTAAAACACCATGTTGAAGTCAAACAGCTTATAGAATGAAAGATTTTAATACTATAAAAACATTATAAAGTGTAACGTTATTTTCTATGTATTTCCTACAGGATGTTTCAGGTTTGATCTACATATCTGGAGTGATCTTTCTGATGAGCCAACGAGCACAGAAGGTGTTCTCTCCACAGGAGAGTGATGTAGAAAAATGAAATATCAGTCTTATTTATTTCATATTTTTAGCCCGCTTATTAACTAGGCAAGTTATAATAAAACATACAAATGTCAGAACATAAAACAAAACAAAACAAAAAAACAGCACCACGGGCCTTTAAAAATGTAACACAGTTCTTCAATGAATGAGCCTTGACAAAAAGACCCGACACGGGCCGTGTTTCGGTGACTAGCACCTGCATCAGGGGTCACAGTGATGACGTGGAAAACTTGGGGAATAACTCGAATATATTCCTCTACAATATATTATTCCTTACCCCATGTCTGTATCCAGAAAGTGAAAGTGCCTTGGTGCTTTGTAGCTTTTACTATATGAGACGTGGGGTAAGGAATAATATATTGTAGAGGAATATATTCGAGTTATTCCCCAAGTTTCCCACGTCATCACTGTGACCCCTGACGCAGGTGTTAGTCACCGAAACACGGCCCGTGTCGGGTCTTTTTGTCAAGGCTCATTCATTAAAGAACTGTGTTCCATTTTTAAAGGCCCGTGGTGCTGTTTTTTTTGTTTGGACTTTAGTTTGTACTTCGTTCCCTCTCTTTTGTTATATCTAAGAACATAAAACAATACATCAATAATCAAAGCATCTGTATTTTGTTTCATAGAAATGAAAGTCTGACAGTCTTCTCAAGTTTGGAAAGCCTACTAACAACTTTTTAACCTATATATTTTACATCTATAATTGCTATCTGTATACATTTAATCCCAAAGAAATAACATAACACCAGTTTTCATTGTCAGCGTTGTATGTCATCGTCCACTATGATGAAAAAACAGTCATGTCAGTGTATCAGAGTCAGCAGGTTAGAGACATGAGTAGTATACCTCACCTGCATTTTGACAGGTGACACGCCCACTTCCAGGTTTTCAGTCAATCAGAAGCGAGGGCACACCCAAGCCATGTCCATACCCGCCCCCTTTGATGCCATCACCACCCAAACCATGCCCACTCCCCACCCCCTTTGATGATGTCACCAGATATGACATCTCGACCCCACCCAACCCTGCTCCTTTTGATAGCCCTGCTTCAAACTCCCACTCCTTTTTTGAATAGCCCAACCCTAACCCCATCCATTTTGATGATGTCACATGGAGTGACATCACAGCCACACCCATTTTTCAAGATGGCAGCCACTGCTGTATGCATTGCATCACTTCCTGTTTCCACTACTAGTTGCCATGTTGGAAGAGGCCATGTGACAGGAAGTGATGTAAAAAAAAAAACAACAACACCCCCTACAGCCTCTGCAGAATTTAGTTGCACATGCTTAGCTTAAACTTTTCTCATAGGAAAGATAATAGACATTTTTGTTTTCTTTTTCTTATAATTTTTTTTTCATTCAAAAGGATACCTTGTGCTTACTTTTAAAGCTGTTTCTTCACTTTTTTTATCACAGGAATGAAAATAGACATTTTATTTTCTTTTTCTTAGAATTTTTTTCTTTCAAAAGGATACCTTGTGCTTGCTTTTAAAGCTGCTTTTACTGAATGACAGCTGTTTTAGGTTTCAAAACAAAAGAATAAACTGACCTTCCTCCTCTTTTTTGCTTTTAACTTGCATAAGAAACTGTAGGGGTCTGACTCATTAGGCTTTGAGATCCAGTTCACACAGGGGCTGTGCCTACAAGAGCTGGCCTCCCTCCTGTTTTTAAGAAACAACTGTGTGAGATCGAGCCATATCCTGGTCTGTGAATTCTATAACACAGGGATAGTATGGGCAGAAAAAGTGCTTTTTTTTACAGGAGTTGTCTGTGTAAGAGCAAAACAGCCTGTAGCCCAGCGAATTGTTTCTGCAGCCTGTCTGAAAGGAAATCCCCTTTTAACTCATCTCTCAAGTCAGAGGGCCACTGCTTTGTGTGACAAACCCTCCCCTCCTCTCTACTCCCCCTCCTGTTTTTCAAACCTCTGTGTGAGCTCATATCAGGATTCCAGAGTTCACCAAGACAGAAGCTTCTTTTAGCAGACAAGTTTAAAAAAAAGAAAAAGTTGCAGAATAAATGCTTTTATATAGGGATTGCTTTGCCCCTAACAGTATTCGTTTCAGGAAGCATACATTTTTAAAAAGTCAAGTAAAAATATAATCAATAACCATAAGACAACGTATTAAAATTTTGAATCAAAACTCATTTGTCATACACAATCCTTTGAATTTTTTACATGACATTCAACCTGCTACTGGGCCTTGTTTCTGACTATCACTTATTGCTGAATAGATATCTTAGTAGGTTCATTCGTTGGCACCCTTGGATCGTAATCCATAACCAGCTCCTTTAAGGGTATGTTTACTAAGATGCGTTAGCGTTTTTAATGCGCATTTAAAGTTAAGGCACATTAAACGCTAATACGCCAATATATTCCGATAGGTACGTTAGCATTTGAAGCGCACTAGCGTTTAACAAGTTTTTTAAAATGCTGACGCGTCTATAGCACGCCTTTGTAAACACAGGCATTAGACTGCAAAAATTTACTTTCTTGATGTTTTCACTGTTGAGTGTGATACCTTTTACCTTCAAACGGGTCTCACTGCTGGATAGCTTATATCAATATGTTTTAGGATCGGCTGACACAAACTCTGTGATATGCTCACCCTTAGGGATCTCGCTTGTTAATACATCTAAATAGTCACCCAAAGGAGGATCCCACTCGCCCTCCTTACTTACAAAAATCACATCTATATCATGATAAAGGCAGCGCTCTTGTAAAGCGTCAAGAACCCTGTACAGCTCTAGCCGGGCATGTGCTGTTGTAAAAGAGGATATGAAGATGCTAGTGTTACCCGGTGGTGCATAAAGTTCCTTCGTGTGCTTCCAGGTGACGCATGCCGCATCATCATCTATAAGATCACATGATAACACCATATGTTCGGGGGAAAACAGGTACATATAGCTCATCGGGGTCTCTTATGAAGTTAGTAGCAGGTAGATTTCTTCTTTGACCAAACTTCCCCCCACAAAGAGTTTAAGAACAGCTTTGTAATTTGTTGTTGTCAGTGTTCATGGCTATCTGATCAGCACATAAAAGCACACCTTCTTTCTGATAGAAATCATCTATGTACCAGTTTTGTTGTTCAGCATCAGTAAACCACTGAGGAAACCCCGATGATTCCTGCTTTTGTCGTAGATAAGAACATAAGAGTATAAGAGTAGCCATACTGGGTCAGACCAATGTTCCATCTAGCCCAGTATCCTGTTTCCAAACAGTGGCCAAGCCAGATCCCAAGTACCTGGCAGAAACACAATTAGTAGCGACATTCTATGCTACCAATCCCAGGGCAAGCAGTTGCTTCTCCATTTCTGTCTCAATAGAAAACTATGGATTTTTCCTCCAGGAACTTGTCCAAACCTTTTTTAAACCCGGATATACTAACTGCTGTTACAACATCCTCCAGCAAAGAGATCCATAGTTTAACTATTCATTTCTCCTATTTGTTTTTAAAGTGTCCCCTTGTCTTTGTACTTTTGGAATGAGTAAAAAATCAATTTACTTCTACTCATTCTACACCACTCAGGATTTTGTAGACCTCAATCATATCTAACCTCATCCATCTCTTTTCCAGGCTGAAGATGCCTAACCTCTTTAGCCTTTCCTCATTTGAGAGAAGTTCCATTCCCCTTATCATTTTGGTCATTCTTCTTTGAACTTTTCCTAATTCTGCTATATCTTTTTTGAGATACAGCAACTAGAACTGAATGCAATACTCAAGGTGTGGTTGCACCATGGAGAGATACAAAGGCATTATAGTGTTTTTGGTCTTATTCACAATTCCTTTCCTAATATTCCCTAGCATTCTGTTTGTTTTTTTGGCCAACCCTGCACACTGAGTAGAAGATTTCAGCGTATTATCTACAAGAACACCTAGATCTTTTTCTTGAGTGCTGACCCCCCCAAGGTGGACCCTAGCATCAGGTAACTATGATTCAGATTATTCTTTCCAATGTGTATCACCTTGCATTTGGCCACATTAAATTTCATCTGCCATTTGGATGCCCAGTCTTCCAATTTCCTAAGGTCTTCCTGCAATATTTCACAGTCCGCACGTGTTTTAACAGCCTTGAATAGTTTTGTATCATCTGCAAATTTAATCACCTCACTCGTCATTCCAATTTCCATATCATTTATAAATACGTTAAAAAGCACCAGTCCCAATACTGATCCCTGAAGCACTCCACTGTTCACTCTCCTCTATTGAGAGAAATGACCATTTAACACTACCCTCTGTTTTCTGTCTAATAACCAATTCCTAATCCACACCAGAACCTTACCTCCTATCCCATGACTCTTAATTTTCCCAGAAGTCTCTCAAGAGGATCTTTATCAAAGCTTTCTGAAAATCTAGATACACTACATCAACCGGCTTACCTTTATCCATATGTTTATTCACTGCTGACTCGTTACGGCACAGGTGTGACACAACGGGAACATAAGTTTAACATGCATCCTAAAGGGCAGTACGGGGAAAAAGAGTCCACATAGGGGGAACACCTTGACTTTTACAAGCCCGAGAAAATCGGAGAGGGGACCAAAATTGTCATAGATGAGTTTGGGTTGTTCAATCTTATATTCTTTAGTTTTATTGACAAAAGGGTACAGGCTGGTAAAATCATAATAGTGTATTTTCTCACCTTGTTTAAGCTGATAGTACAGACACATGGCATTTGTTCTGCCTCCAAAAAGGGATTCTCATGGAACTAAAGGTTCAGGTAACGCGGCTCTGGTCAGAAAGGCCGCACATTCCCTATCCATTTTAACCAAACTGTCCCATTCATGTTCCCAAATACTAATGACCTTAAACTCTTTGTCTTTTAGGTAATCTGCCTTGCACTGTGTTTTGTAGTTGAGAAACCCGAAGGTGGTGACCGTCAAAGGGTTTTGTTTTTTTAGAATCATAGCAGGTCGTACAGCCATGGTAAAAGCATCCATTAAATTCAAAGGTAGCAAGCTCACCGTTAACGGTGTCATACCCCCCACATAGTTTTTGTTTTCCACGGTGTTAAAAAAGTGAGGAAAGTGCAGTTTGCTGTCTTCAAAGCCCATGGCCTTCTGGAGCTCACTAAGCTTCACGGGCAGAACATTTAGAGAATCTATAAAGTGAATGCCTATTTCCCGATTTATAAAAGCTTACCGCCCTGCACTAAGAAACTCATATCCATCATTTCCTTCAGCAGCTGACAAATGATGAAATAACCATTGTAACCTTTCGAATTGTGTACTATGTAAGTGTAGTCTTTGAAACGCTTGTCAATAAAAGAACCTATGAACTTGGAGGGACAATTCACCCTCTTGAATTCCCATTCATGCTCACGGTTAAGATCCGTTA
This sequence comes from Microcaecilia unicolor, assembly GCF_901765095.1. NCBI lineage: Eukaryota > Metazoa > Chordata > Amphibia > Gymnophiona > Siphonopidae > Microcaecilia > Microcaecilia unicolor. Next base: position 39,663,673 of record NC_044037.1, read on the forward strand.
CAAAGATGTAGTTGGGGTTGTGTACCCCCGTTTCCTGCATACATTTACAGTCATAAATTATATAACTTTTGGATGTTTAGGCCTAGCCAGCCTTCTCATATAGCATAAATCTTTTTCTCCTTTCAGTAAAGGATCAGCGCACTGCAAACATTTTATGACTTTGCATTTGTACTTTTTTTTGCATAAGAATCACACATCGCAAAATATTTTAGATAAGCATTCAATCTCTTTTTTTGGATGTCATTTTAAGCATTCATTAGACTGACTGTACAATTGGCAGTTAGGGCACCTCTCTCTATAGCCCTCCCAAATCATGCATGTGTCAGATAGACACAGATAACAGCATGATTTTCATATGTGGTTTATTTATTTATTAGGATTTATTTACCGCCTTTTTGAAGGAATTCACTCAAGGTGGTGTACAGTAAGAATAGATCAACCATGAGCAGGACGCAATTAGAGCAGTAAAAATATTTGAACAACAATACAAAGTATGGCATGGTATACTACTGTGTGTTAAACCACAAAAATGCTCTAAATAGGGACCACTGGTTTTCTATTCTAATCCTTCTACTGTTTACCATGTGGTATTCAAAATATTCTGCTTCAAACATCAGAACTGATGGTATCTTACAGTAGAAACACAAACCTCCAGGATACACTGTGTAATTCAGATGTGTGGTCTAGGCATGAACAGATACTGGGAACTCATAGCAAGTGCGGCAGGTGTAGTGTATGTCAGAATATGATTGAAGGATCTCAACTGATATGGAATAATGGAAGTAAAAGGTTAACAATCAGAGGAAGCACAGATTGTGAGTCCATGAATGTGATATATGCATGTGTATGCCCATGTGATAAAATCTACATAGGACACACCTCGCGGAGGTTAAAGACGAGGGTGATAGAACACAGACATGGTATAACTCATAGGAGACCTGAAGCACCGATGTCCCAGTATTGTATTACAACAGGACACACGTTTGATCAAATGAAATTTACAGTGATTGAACAGATACAGCAGGGCAAGAGAGGGGGGGATATAAAAACAAAATTGTGGCAAAAAGAACAAAAATTAATTTATTATTACAATACAGTAGAACCGTATGGTCTAAACAAAAATGTAGAATGGAAGACGTGTTTTTTTGGAACAGACCTTTCAGGTAAAGTAATTAAGTGAGTAGCCCTTTAAAGACAATGTAACATCTGATTGGACAAGAACAGTCGAGGGCGTTCGTCATAAAACCCGCGGCCATTTTGAAAATGTAGAAATGTGCAAGGAGGATGTCAGAGAAATTGTTTCCTTCCTGACGCAGCTGTGAGAGCAGCGAAACGAGACGTTCTTGTTGAAGGGACAGAAGGAATTAGAAAACAACACAGTGGGAGTGAGGAAATAAGCAGTGCAACATACATCCTGCAGCTTGCAGACAGCCCTGAAGCTAAGTACAGAATGTTTTTGTTGGATAAAGATCCGCAAAAGAAATGCTAATGACTCATGGGAAGGAGAGAACGAATGTGAACGTTCAGAGATAACCTGTGAGACAGGGAGCTGCAGTAATAAGCTGGGCTGGATAACGTCAAGATTGGGCACTGTAGTAAGTCGTTTTCAAGTGTAAGGAAGACAGAATCAGTTGCAGAAAATATCTTGCTCGGTACATTGTGAAGCTGTATTTCCGAGGTCAGGAGTCATTGTTTTTTCTCCTAAATGGGAGGTTTTTTCCAAGTGACTTGAGACCTGGCCTCTGAAAGATTTTGATAGCAAATATAGGACCAGTGATAACAACTACTTTCAACAAACAGCTTGAGTGCATGTATGAAAATATTATGCAAATGAGTTCTGAATAGAACAGTCAAGCTGGGAAGTTTTGAGGTCCTCTTAATAAAATTAAGAACTAAAAATTGTAATTATCAAGCAGCTGTGGATGTTTGAAGCAGAATATTTTGAATACCACGTGGTAAACAGTAGAAGGATTAGAATGGTATACTACTTGCAATGACAACACAATATGTACTAGAACATTATAGTTGGTAGTGAAGGGTAAGGCAAAGTTGTAACATATAGATGAGTAAGAAAGTTGGAAGAATTAGAAAGTAAGGTGATTGATTTTAAGAAAGTTGTACGTGAGGTCAGAGAGATGGTTAAATATTATCTCAGCTAGGGTAGGAGTGGATAAACATGTCCCGCTGCAGTATGTGCAGCCCGAGTCAATCCTTGTGGGTGTGAGTGAGACTAACAAGTTAGTTACTTCTTCCGTTAAAGGCTTGGTTGAAGAGCCAAGCTTTCACCTGCTTCCTGAAGTAGAGGTAGTCTTGTGTTAAGCGGAGCCTTTCAGGCAATGCATTCCAGAGTGTGGGGGCTACTCCAGAGAAGGCTCGCTTGTGGGTATCACATCGTGTAATGTCTTTTGGAAAGGGTGTAGTTAGTGAAAGTCCTTGGGAGGACCATAGTGTCCTTGGCGGTGTATGGAGGATCATCCTATTCTTCAGATACTCGGGGCCATTTCCTTTCAGGGCCTTGAAGATCAGACATAGAGTTTTAAATGTAGCCCCGTATTGTACTGGTAGCCAATGAAGTTTTTGCAAAAATGGTGTGATGTGGTCACGTCGCTTGCAACCTTCTATGAGTCTTGCTGCTGCATTCTGAATCAACTGGAGCTGGTGCAGGCCCTTTGTAGTCAAACCATTGTTCTTTAGATCTACTAAATGCCTTCTTTTTTCCTGATAATGTGGCTATTGAGAACACTTTGTAAAGACCTGTTACAACCTCCACCGCCCCCTTCATTTCTGATAACCATCACAATGAGATATATGTTCTCATTGATGTGTATTTCTCTGAAACTCTGAAGAAAATTACTGACCTAAGAAATGCCCCGTCTCAGTCCTTCCTGGTCGGTGACTTCTAGAATACAAAGAATTATACAACCCCTCAGGCATAAATCTTATTTGTAAATAATCCTTAGGTGATGCTCTACTGTTTATGATATCTAAAGCTTGTTGGATACCCTGTTGTATAGCGTTTTGAACGTCACTGAACGATCTTGTAGGGTCTATATTAACAAAACAAAAATAGTCTGAGTAGCTCATGCCATTAAACCTGGATGAGGGCCTAGTCCACCTGTTCAGAAACTCTATATATCTTTCCAGTTCAGGGTCCATTGTAACATTTTCAGACACATTGTCTATAACAGGTCCAATTGCAGGGCTGCTGTAACATTTTCAGACACATTGTCTATAACAGAACCAATCACAATTTCAGAATCATTACTGGCCTCCTAATTGATACCAGTTGTATCATGTCCGAAGATTCACCCTCAGATCTCGTATCACAGCACACCCTCTTTCTCCCTCTTTTCGCAGGAGGGCGACTCATGCATTTTCCTCTTTTCTCACTTGTGGTCCTCAGTCATTTTCCCAAATGATTGACTTTATCTCTAGGTTTGACGTACCCATTTGGTGGTGCTGCTTGACCATCATTGGACTGAGTCCAGTGCCTGTCTGTTGATGTTTCACCAGCTGTCTCTTTTTCTTGATCTGTGGGATAAAAAGTAGAACATTGTGAAACTAACCAATACACAACCTATTGTTCGCAGGTACCTGCCGTCGGTGGAGGGGAGGGTTTATGAAGATGACTGACAAGATGGTTGTCAATGCCATAACATTAGACGCAGATACAATCACCATTTTGTAAGACTATCAAGAGCCACAAGAAAAAAAATGTGACATCTATAGGTAAATAACCTCAAAATAGAATGCAAAACCTATTCTTTTAAAACATAAATGCTTACTTTAATGGCTTGGTGACCACCAGAACTGCCGTTTTGATTATGAAGTCCCTTTGAACAGTAGGGGTAATCGGCAGTTGCAAAGCTGTTCATGTTCTTTCCTCTTTTCTCAGAGCTAGCTAGTGATGTTTCACCAGCCATCTCTTTTTCTAGATCTGCAGGGTAAAAAAGTAAGAAAAAAGGGGGGGTCCACAGCTTCCACAAAAAAAGCAAGCACAAACCAAGGGGTGAAAGCAGAACAAAGTCCAAATGACTAGCGCAAACAAGGAGTAAGAGCATCCAAAATGTTTATTCGCAAAAAGTCAACTGACCCAAAAGACCCTACATGGGCCGTGTTTCAGCAACAAGACTTCTTCAGGGGTCTAATAACATAGAAAGCAAAATTAAAGTAATTTGTTTTTAATTTTGCTTTCTATGTTTTTAGACCTCTGAAGAAGGCTTGTTGCCGAAACACGGCCCATGTAGGGTTTTTGGGTCAATTGACTTTTTGTGAATAAACATTTTGGACGCTCTTACTCGTTGTTTGCACTGGTCATTTGGACTTTGTTCTGCTTTCACCCCTTTGTTTGTGGTAGAAAAATAGAACATCATGAAACTAACGAACACATGGCCTATCATTCGCAAAGTACCTGTAGCTGGCTGCAGTGGGTTCATCAAAATGGCCGCCAAAACACCACCGTGAAGACGCCATGAGCCCGTGTCTTGTGATAAACACAGGACTGCCCTACCCTGAGGAGGCCGCCAGAGGGCGCTCTCCTACAGAAAGCATGGGAAATGCCATGATATGGTCCCTAGAGAGAGCTCCAAATGGGACATCAGGGTAACGACCTGAAGGGGCCAGTAGAGGGAGCTCCAGCCAAGGCCTGAACATGGGGACCAGGGAGTATCTGTAGCAGGGGTTCCCCGTTAAGAGAAATGGGCACACACAAGGCTCTGGACTCTTCCAGAACTAGAAGGAGGGGCCCAGAAAGGGTGTGGTGGGCTATTAGCAGCTCTATATAAACAGTACCTCCCGAGGAGCTAGAGGAGATGGGGACCTGGAATGAATGGAGCCTGAAGTCAGAATGAGAAAGTGAAAGAAGAGACCTGCTGGAGGAGAACTCTTGGAAGCGGAGAGAGAAGGTTCCCTCAAAAAACCCAGAAGGTACTTACCTGACTGTGAACATGTTATTAATGGCACTGGGGATTATTTGAAATGGACTAACAGCCATGGGGTGGAGGATAGGACTGTAAAGTTAGAGAGAGTGAAGAAAGTCCTATCCAGGGGAGGTGGCTAATTTTTTGTTGTTCCCCCACAAGACTGGTGCCAAGTACTAATAAACTGTATTTGCATTTACTTGACTAATTTGCATATTTCTGGGAGCAGAGAAACCCTGGTTATATTCTTAAGAAGGGTGTCCCAGGGACTCAGCCGGAGTATCAAAAGGGTGACCAGTTACCAGAGGATGCAGTGGGGAAGAATTTACAGAATTGGGGGGGGAAATGAAGGACCAGTCACCCTGAGTTAAAAGGGGAGTCTAAATTTTGAGGCTGGGATTACAGGATGCTGTCAATGAGAACTGTCTGAATTCTTCTCAAGAAGCCAAGTGCAAGTGAGGACGGGCTGAGAGTATGTGAGAGGACAAGAGACACTAGAGGGCCTCAGCAAATGTGAGAGACCCCTGGGGGTTTACAGTCTACATGCACCATTTTGAAAAATTAGTGGATACCACGTGGCAGTGATTACAAGCGCCATTTTTTTACACAGTTTCATAAGAACACACTTGACACTTCATTAGTTTTATGACTTTTATTATTATGATATATCTTTTTATTTAATGACCGTAGCCTACACAGACTGTGATCTACACTTGCATTGTCACTGTTCAACACATCCCAAAGTCTGAAACAGAACAAACATGTTTAAAAGTACACACTTTTGTAAAAGGAATCTCATTTTCTTTCAAGTATAATACAATGGATATAAACATGCCTCAAATTTTGAAACAGATACAATCATACATGCATTTGTAAAAGGAATCTTTTCCTTTGCGTATGATATAGTTTTTATAAGTTATAAAATTCCTATCCTTCAGTCTGTTGGCCAAACTATCTAGCTTTTCAATAGGATTAGGCACTGATTTTATACTTTCGATGAGGTCCATGATGGTGTTAATAGTTTCATTAAAAACCATCAGTATTTCCATTTTATACCCAGCTATCAGAATGGCACCTAGAATATATTCCAAGCACAGTCTGTCGCAAAGCGCTCATAGTTTCTGTGCTCTGACATCAGGAAGCCATCTCAAGCACACGTGTTGGCTCAGCCCCCACCTTTCCAATGCACAACATTGACAGACTTTTGCCACAGCCTCAGCCCAGCAGCAATGTATAATGCTGTAAACCGCTATTCGTACAAGCGAATTGAAGACACTTTTCCGGTAAAAAGCATGGATCCTCAGTTGCTTAATAAGACCTATATGGTGCCACCATCCCATGTCTCAGGCATCCTATGATCTGGAGGCCCATTTGCAAAGTGTCTGCATACCTTGCACATTTTTGCTGGCATCTGACAGCATAACAAGCAACACAAACACATGACACTGACCGGCTGTGGCTTCGCAGTGTCTCTATACCCTTTATCGTTCACCTACAAGAGAATATGGACAGTCTGTTAAAGGCAGATCAAGAAAAACATCCACAAAGGTATACGTCAAAAAATATTTTGTCAAAAAAAGAAAACAAAATTACATGCATACCTGTGAAACAGGGGAAGGCAACGCCTCTGTTTGGTTTAGAAGATCCATGAGTTCCGTATCCTCAACCACTTGATATATTTCTGCATAATTAATGGCATCTCCAAACGTGTCTTCTGCTAAATCTGTGGCATTTTCAGTCACAGTTATATTCTGTTCACAATCTAGGTCTTCTTTTAGCAAGACGTTGACTTCTTGAGAGTCAAACAGCTTTTGCCTACATGGCAGTTCATCCAGCAAGGATTCTGTAATTTCCTGGCTCAGCAATGGGTCCTCCTGTTCCGATTCAGCCATACACTGCACGTTCTGGTCACTAACGATGTTTTGTGATTCTGTCAGGTCAATTACTGGTGGGTAGCCCCTCAGCCTTAGCGTCAAGACATTTAAGATAAAGACTGAGGTGTCACTCTCTCTTTAACAGCAAAAACTGTTTACCTCTACTGGTCCTCTGTATATTAGGGGTTTCATAGGACTCCATGTTTAGCTGTTGTATCTTTCTGATCCCCCAACAGATGGAAAATAACTGAGGTGGTGTATTTAGAATGATGGTACCGCTTTTTTATATCTATTGATCACATGTTGTTCTTTTTAGGCTCCTTACGGTCTTCCTGCAGACTTTTCCAGACATACCTAGCTATTACGTTTTCATTCACATGAGAAATAAAATTACCCAACCCCTGTAAGGCTGCAGATTATTTAAAATATTGTATGCTTCCTAAAATGAATACTGTTTGGGGCAAGCAATCCCTATTAATTCTGCAACTTTTTCTATTTTTAAACTAGTCTGCTAAAAGAAGCATCTGACTGTGTGAAGTCTGGAAGCCTGATTTGAGCTCACACAGAGGTATCGAAAAAAGGAGGGGGAGTAGGGAGGAGGGGAGGATTTGTCACAAACATCAGCAGTGCTCTGCCTTGAGAGATGAGTTAGAAAGGGGATTTCCTTTCGGAGGGGCTGCAGAAACAATTCACTGGACCACAGGCTGTTTTGATCTTACACAGGCAACCCCTGTATAAAAAAGCACTTTTTCTGCTCATACTATCCCTGTGTTTTAGAATTCACAGACCAGGATACGGCTCCGTTTGTGTGTGTGTGTATGTGTATGTATGTGCGTGCTGCAGGGCACCATCTCACAAAGTTGTCTCTTAAAAACAGGAGGGGGGCCTGCTCTTGCAGGCACAGCCCACAGGTTTCTGCCCCTGTGTGAACGGATCTCAAAGCCTAACGAGTCAGATCCCTACGGTTTCTTATGTAAGCTAAAAGCAGAGAGGAGGAGGAAGGTCAGTCTATTCTTTTGTTTTGAAACCTAAAGTGGAAGTCATTCAGTAAAAACAGCTTTAAAAGTAAGCAAGGTATCTTTTTGAAAGAAAAATAATATAAGAAATTTTTTTTTCTATTTTTCTTTCCTGTGGTGATACCACCAGCTGATTTCTACCACAAGCTAAAAATGGTATCACGGTTTAATAAAAGACCCCCTCTATTTCTTAGGTCCAAAACTCTGGAATGAGCTGCCTCCCCCTCTAAGATCCTAACAGTCCTGTAAGATCATCAAATGATTACTAAAAACCTTTTCTTTTTTCTCTCAAGCTTTTGAGAGAGTATTAGAGAGTATTTCTGTGTGACCTATTTTTTCTCCTCCCCTTTGGTCTGTGCTCTGTTATTTACTTGAATTGATATAATTGAGGTCTTCCAGTCATATATTTGGAGTTTTTTTTCTTTTTTTTCTGTTTTATATGTTGTTATTTTATTTATTGTAAACTGCTCTGACCATCCAGATAGGGCGGTATATGAAATTTCAATAAACATAAACATAAATATTGATTTGTTTTAATAGAATTGCCCTGTTTATGGCTTATGCTATTACTGTCACCTTTTTTCTGGGTTTGTTACATTAGTCAGTTTCATGCAAACTTTTGTTTAAGTTCATAATTAATAGAGCTACTTTGATGTGAGATCATGCAAAACCATTCATTTTGAAATCAGCAAACACTGGTGCTTGAAAATGCCTTTTTGAGTCAGTTTTCACAAAATAATAATAATAACCATAACACCTTAATAAGTTTTTTCTGACCTCCCTAACAGCAAAATTTCACACAATTAGGCTGCTAACCCACAGGACATTCAGCAGGTTAATACACTGACACCATTATTTTGTGATAGTCCATAGTCAGAACTTGGACAAAGAAAGCTTGGATATTGAAGTAGAGCTTGAAAATTCCCTTTCCAGGTTATCAATCTATTCTTGGTCTATAGTTATACATGTGTTTAATTAATTACAACATAATTCTAGCAGTGTGATTATTAGATTTATCTGCAGATCTACATCACTCAGAGGCTACAGGGTATATAAAATGTATTTACTGAATGACGCTACATGCACAACACAAAAACAAACTTATTTCCATTACCCATGATCATTGCCAATAGTACTTCTCTATTTAAAATATCTGTAGGTCATTTTCTGAAATGTTTCATTCTGCTCTGAAAATCATATTGGAAGGGAGCAAAAAAAACCACTGCATATAACACAAAAAAACAACAAATGGATCCTTTCACAAAGCTGTGGTAGAAAGTGGCCTTAGCACACTCTTTCGCGGGTCTTTCCCACATACAAAGGCATTTTTACTGCAGCCGGCAAATGGCTGATTTTCCATTTTCCAAATTAATGGCCACACGCTAATGTTGGGAAAACATGGCCTGCATCCATTTTTTAGCACTGCTGGATGTTTCTCCCATTACGGAGATTTCTCCTTAATCACAGCAGTTTCTGATTTGTATAATCATACCAACATTTATTTAGACCCTGAAACACCTGATTGGTCAGGGACGCTCTTCATATTTAAAAGCATAACCTTTGGGGTACCTTGAGACAGACTTGGCGAAACATGGACCATGTCGGGACCCTATTCATTGCTTCTAGTTTAGCAAGTTAAGTACACTTTTATTCATTTTTTTCACATATTAAGTTTGGCACTTGTGGGCTATTGTTGAAGTATTGTGCTATGATTATAAACCCGGACATATAGAAAGACCATTGAGTCTATGATTGTCCGCTGTATACATATGAGCACGTCTTCTAAAAATTTTTAGAATATTTAATCAAATTTACACAGTATTATACTTTGGAATGGGAATTAATTTAATTTTGTTCATGCTCTAATTCTACCATTGACGCAGGGTCAATAACAAAATTTAGTGCATAAGCCGTTATCACCACCTATTTTGTAGGCAGTAAGAGCTTATGTGCTAATCCTGTGCTAATCAGTTAGTGCACTGTAATGCTGATGCTCTGATTACATCCACTCTCCGCCCCCAGACACATCCCCTCAGCCAAAAAATGAAAAATATTTTTAGAGCATCAGTACCATAGGCACATTCAAAACTTACCATGGAACATCTCAGAGTGCTGAAGGTAATATAAATAAGTCTTATAGGAAAACGACTCCCAACAGAATTATTTATGCCAAGGTCCAAGATTACAGAACTCTGCCTAAGCAAATATTCTGGACTCATGCTAGGGGGGAAACAGGACCTTACTCTGGCACCTAACCAAAATTAGCTGAGCTAGAGAGAACGCAACCAAAGCCACAGATAGTATATATTATTTATTTATAGATAAAGAATTATACAAATATAGAATAGCTCTGCAGCAAGGCTTAGCAAAGTACAAATATATATAACTTGCTGATAATAATAAAAACAAATAAATTGCTTACCAAAATAAACATTATACAAAATGATTCTTACTGGAACACTGATTTTGTAATCGTGAAAACTTATACTACACCTCTTATGCAAAATACAACTGTTAGCAGCGTATACTCTGACCAAGAGCTATGACCTACCCAGTCTTTATCTCAGATAAACCCCAATCACTAATTCCCAACATCTATAGAAGTAAATCCCTGTTATCTCACCACGCTGTCTGTTAGGCAGTCTCACGATGAGGTAGGAGCAGATTTCTTCTTAGACTCTAGCTGTCTCCACAGCGAGTCTCAGTCTCAGATTTAGTGCAAGGTCTCTCTGCAGAAAGCAGTTGTCCGTCACTCAGTGCTGTATTCCAGAGCTGATGTAGCTGAACCCAAATGTATTTCCACCAGATATGTAGTTCACAAGGTTAGAACAACACAGTCTCTTGCTCCCTCCGAGCCTTCTAACCTTGCTTGTCTTCTTAGGTCGTTCTTGTCAGTCCTAACTGTCTGATGGTCTCCGAACAACCCACTTTCTTTAGATCCCGCTTTCTTAGTCCCTCACCCTCAGATGATCTTCCGGGACCAATCAGAATCCTGTCCAGCTAACTCCAAGAGCATGAAGAGTCCTTTGTTCCTGACCCTGAAGTGGATACTTTCGGGTCTGCATCTTGGTCTCTAACTAGGCTTGCTGCAGCCATGGGTCTCACTCCCCTTTCAGCTTCTCAGGGTGATAACAGGGTGGGTGTAACACAGAATGTCCTTGGCTGTGGCATGCCTGCCAGTAATTTTCCAGAAGCTGAAAAGCTGGACCTTGCTGACACAGATGTGTTCAGGTCAGAGGTTGTAGAATCCATCTTGTAACAGGATGTCAGGCTTGTATGAACCAAGACCAGCTCAGGTGAGATCTCAGGTAAATACCCCATACAGCGCTTCAAGGGTAAGCTTTCTAAGATGTGTTAAGCTCACATTAGTGCTTACCACAGCTCAGTAAAAGGATCCTAAAAGCAGTAGGGGTAGATCAAAAGGTGTTGTGGGAGGAACCAAGTGCAAAAGATATCAGCAAGGCTGGAAAGGCCTTCAATGGCAACTTCAGTACCTGGAACCGAGGACAGTGCTGGGCAGACTTTTACGGTTTGGGTCCCGCAAATGACAAGATGGATTTGGATAAGCTGGAGTGAGCTTTGACAGCAACTCCAGTAGGTGGAACATAAGGTCAGAGACAAACGGATTTCTATGGTCTATGTCCCAAAAACACCAAAAAAAGACTTGTGATAAAATATATATCACATTCATTGTGAATTGATAATGAGTGTGACTGTTGGGTAGACCGGATTACCATTCACATCTTTATCTGCCTTATTTACTATATTACTATGTGTCTATGTAAGACACTGTGCCATGTATCAGGAGTCAAAACACTCTAAGGGCCCTGTTTATCATGTGCAAAAAATTAGTGCGTGCTAACCATGTAGATGCCCATAATATTCCTATGGGCTTCTACACAGCTAGTGCACGCTAATGTTTAGTGCGCACTAAAAATGCTTGCGCACCTTTGTAAATAATATTCCTATGGGCTTCTACACAGCTAGTGCACGCTAATTTTTAGTGCGCACTAAAAATGCTTGCGCACATTTGAAAATAGGGCCTTAAAAGTTTTGAGAACAAATCAAAAAAGCAAAGGTAATCAATCCAAAAACAAAACGTTTTTGACAACATTTCCATTCCTACGAATTGCACCCTTGCTATTTTGATTTGCGCTTAAAACCGTGTTGTGACTCCTGATGCAGGCAGAAACACCGAAACACAGCACTATGTCATGCTGATACCTTTCACATCTGGTTCCTCTCACACCATTTGGTCTACTCCTACTCTTTTTGTGTTTTTCTTTTCCCTGAAAGTCATATTGTCATCACGTACAAAAATGGAGGCAAGTAAAATTTAATTGATTTCATAGATCTGTTATTTTGAAACAATTCTGACATAATAGACATATCAGGGCCTAGGTACTAAAGGTTTTCTTCCACTTTGAGGGTAATTCTATAAAGAAGGCACCAACATTTATATTTATTTATTTAAGTAACAAACACAAGGAAAGGGGAAAGCTCGCTTAAAGTCAACCTCAGTAATACCACCTAAAGCGAGAAAGAACTTAGATATGAATCAGCATCATAACAGAAAAACGGGGGGAAAAGACCTCCGAAAATGATATCTTGCCACTCCAAGACTATAATGACCAAATCATCTCGGTAACAGTTCGTTTTCATATAATCATCGGTCAAAAAACCCCCTGCCGACTAAAAAAGGTTGTGCAAGATTATCAATCACTGTTTTTAAAATTATTTTGGTTTTTTAAAAATTTTTCTCATTGCATCATACACGTATCAAAACTCATACCAAAAAGAGAAAAGAGAAAAAAATTGTCAATAAAGAATCGGCGCTCCCCGCTGCCAATGTATAAATGTAAAAGTTCCACTTAACTTGACTGACTGAGCTTAACTGCATGTAATGGTCCCGAATGGCATCCAAACCCGACGGACCCATTTCACCAAGGGGCTTCTTCAGGGGATGCATGATACCAAAGTCTTCGGTGCAGATCTGGACTCAGCAGTGCCGCTTTAACTGGTACTGCGTCTGCTAATGCTCTAGTGCACAGGTCCCATTTTACTCAATTAAGCCTTGTGCTAAAATAGCATGAAATGTGATCAAATAACCTGCCTTAACATTAGTCCACTTTGATAGCTTCCTCTTCTTAGTGAAACTTCCAACAGCATCTGGATTTCAACTATTTGCTTCCTTTTCAGGCCAAATTTGGTGCCAAAATTGATATAATCTGTAACTACATCTCCAAGGTTAATAATTAATTAACTGCTTATCAAGCTGGAATTGAAAATTAAAAAATAATGGGATCAGTTCTGGATCAATTCGATTTAATACATTTGTGATTGACATTGCTGAAGGGTTAGGAGGAAAAGTTTGCATTTTTGCAGATGACATGAAAATTACAGAGTGGTACCCCGGTGGTATATGCTGGTTTATACATGTCTCAAACAAGAACAGGGTTTGTAAAATGAGGTCCTTAACATATGAGCAGCAAAAGTCATATCAAAATGGTTTATAATTAGAAATTATACAACAAAGATAATATAAAAACAAATTAGTAATTAACAGGGGCGTATCTGCGTGGGGCCTCAGGGGCCTGGGCCCCCGCAGATTTCGCCCTGGACCCCCCTACCGCTGCCAACCCTCCCCCTCCGTTGCTGTCACCTACCTTCGCTGGCGGGGGACCCCAACCCCCGCCAGCCGAGGTCCGCGTCCTCCTGCCGCTGCCGGCTGCCTGTAAAAGAATTCCGTCAGCTGGCGGGGGACCCCCAACCCCCGCCAGCCAAGCCGAGGTCCTTTCATTTCTTCCACTAAAGCTGGCGCCGAAAGTTTCTTCTGAGTCTGACGTCACGTGCAGCGACGTCAGACTCAGAAGAAACTTTCGGCGCCAGCTTTAGTGGAAGAAATGAAAGGACCTCGGCTTGGCTGGCGGGGGTTGGGGGTCCCCCGCCAGCTGACGGAATTCTTTTACAGGCAGCTGGCAGCGGCAGGAGGACGCGGACCTCGGCTGGCAGGGGTTGGGGTCCCCCGCCAGCGAAGGTAGGCGACAGCAACGGCGGGGGGAGATTGGCAATGGCAGCGGCTGGGGAGAGGGGGATCGGCAATGGCGGCGGCGGGGGGGGCTATAATGTGCCCCCTCACTCTGGCCCTGGCCCCCCCTACCGCCGCAGTTCAGATACGCCCCTGGTAATTAATCTACAAATTAACTTGTATAAAAAGGTCGGCAGGGGTGTTTTTGACCAATGATTATATGAAAACGAACTGTTACCAAGACGATTCAGTCATTATAGTCTTGAAGTGGCAGGATATCATTTTCGGAGGTCTTTTTCCCCATTTTCTGTTTTTTCCAATGTTATGATGCTAATTCATATCTAAGTTCTTGCTCGCTTTAGGTGGTATTTATTTATTTAGTCATACTTATTTCCCACAATTATCCAAAAACGAGTTTCTGTTCAATGTTGCTTACCTTTAACAATTGTAAGAGATTACATTGATTCAATTACATTTACATGGTTGTATGATGCTGTGTTTTACAGTGGTTGGCAAGGTAATTATAGCTTAATTATAATCACTACTCTCCCCTTCTCAGAACGTTTTCCTTCTACACTGTTTGCCTAGCTCTTTTTTGTCATCCTCAATCTCTTTGTAACACCAATTGTATTTCTACCCTGGAATGGCGATGCCATAACAGATCTTTGTAAGCCACATTGAGCCTGCAAATAGGTGGGAAAATGTGGGATACAAGTGCAATAAATAAATAAATATAAATAAATAAATAAACAATTATTAGTGTGTATGGAATAGTCATTGGGTTTCTTGAGAACATATGTCTTAGTTCATTTCTTAAATGAAAAGCTACATTACAGTTAGAGGTTGTGTTGTGTATAGTTGTTCCAGATTGATTAGTGCATATTTTACTCAAAGAATTTCCTGAATAGGTAGGTCTTTAGGTATTTTCTGAACAGGAGGTAGTTTGTGATACTTCTTATGACTATGGGAATTGAGTTCCACCATTTATATGCCAAATATGGACGTGAATGATTAGAATCCCAGTATATACACAAGTATGTGTGTACACACCCAAGTAAATATCAACATCTGTCTAAGTATTCTCCTAGAAATAAATAGTCCCCCTGATATTTAAACCCATTTAACTGGTCAGGAATAGCTCCTGGCTGGTTAAACGGCACTTTAACCTCTATCCAGCAATTTTCAGCAGGAGATAACCGATTATCTCCCACTGAATATCATTGGTTAGCACTTAGCAGATAACCGGTTATATCTCGCAATACAACCGGTTATCTGCTAATATTCAGCACATTGCCAGCTAAGTTTGGCAGCCAAATTAGGCCACTAAAATAGCAGGAATATCTTTGCCAGTTTAAACTTAACCAGCCAGCACTGAATATCGGCTTGGCCGGTTAAATTTAAACACCTGGATATTCAATGACGGTCACCAGAAATGGCCCAGCATTGAATATCTGGGCTGACAGCCGACTATTGGGCCCAGTGAATATTTGACGCATGGACCAGTGTTGGGTATGATTTCAAATCAAGTTCATTGACGTGACAAATTAAAATCACTTTAGTGTGATTTTTTTATTTTTATTTGAAATCACTCTTTTACCTTGATTTTGATTTTAGATTTGAAATCACATATTCAAGTGATTTTACATCTTTTTCAGTTATAAAATCAAAAATCACTTACGGATGGATATTGATTTAATCTTAGGTTTGTGGATTTATTACTGTGATGGTCAGTAACACCAGCAAGGTCTAAGCATGAGTCTAACCATCTCATTTTCGAAAGAGATCGCCAGCCATCTTCCGACACAAATCGGGAGGTGGCCAGTGATCTCTCAAGGCCAGTCAAATCGGCATAATCGAAAGCCGATTTTGGCCGGTTTCAGCTGCAGTCCATCACGGAGCCAGAGAAAGTCAAAGGGGGCGTGTCGGTGGCGTAGTGAAGGCTGGACATGGGCGGGCATGGGTGTGGTTAACAGATGGGCGGATTCAGCCCATAATGGAAAAAAGAAAGCCAGTCTTAACGAGCATTTGGCCGGCGTGACTTGGTCCTTTTATTTTTTGGACCAAGCCTCAAAAAGGTGCCCCAACTCACCAGATGACCACCCTAAAAAAAAAATCTAAAACATTTTTTGCCAGCCTGTATGCCAGCTTCAAATATCAGACCCAGCTCCCTGACAGCAGGTCCCTGGAACAGATTTTGGTGGGTGCAGTGGACTTCAGGCAGGTGGACCCAGGCCCATCCCCCCCATTACACTTGTGGTGATAAATGGGAGCCCTCCAAAACCCACTGTACCCACATCTAGGTGCCCTCCTTTACCCATAAGGGCTATGGTAGTGGTGTACAGTTGTGGGGAGTAGATTTTGGGGGGGCTCAGCACCCAAGGGAAGGGAGCTATGTACCTGGGAGCCATTTTAGAAGTCCACTACAGTGCCCCCTAGGGTTCCCGGTTGGTGTCCTGGCATGTCAGGGGGGGCCAGTGCCGTACGAATGCTGGCCCCTCCCACAGCCAAATGCCTTGGTTTTGGCTGGGTTTGAGATAGCCGGCTTCGGTTTCCATTATCGCCGAAAACTGATGCCGGCCATCTCAAACCCGACCAAATCCTAGGCATTTGGCCAGCCCCAACCGTATTATCAAAAGAAAAGATGGCCGTCCATCTTTTTCAATAATACGGTTCGGGACCACTCTTTCCAGCACCGGCCATATAGATGGCCGCCGCCGTTCGATTATGCCCCTCTAAGCTACCAAAGTCCATAAATCCTTTTTATATATTAACTAGTAAAAAAGCCCCGTTTCTGATGCAAATGAAACGGGGGCTAGCAAGGTTTTCTTTTGTGTGCATGTGGGAGTGTGTGTGTCCCTGCCCTCTGCCCTCTCTCCCTTCCCCTGTGCTGTCTGTCCCCTCCCCCCTCGGAGTCAAGTTCTTCAGTGTTAAGTTTCTTGCTGTGCTGTGTTTGTGTTACAGAGATAGTGAGGGCTTCTGCCCTCTCTCCCCTCCCCCCTCTGAGTCCTTCACTGTCACAGAGAGAGCGATTTCATTTCGTGCTTTGCTGTGTTTTCCTTCACTGTTTGTGTTACAGAGAGAGCGAGGGCAGGGCAGACACTCATGGGGAAACCGGATATCTCTCCCCCTTCACACTTCCGGCTGGAGGCTTCATTTAGAACGTTGGTGGTGCCTTTTATATATAGAGATTCTTGCCACATATAGACTTGAAATAAACATTTACGATTATCAATATTGATGGATTAGTCTATAGTTCTTTCCCATGACAGCTACATTTAATAGTAATACCTTGCTCTGCTGATTTTCAATTTGAAATCAACTGTTGACTAATTTTGTTTTGAAAAGCACAGCTGGCTTTCTGATTTTGATTTCAAATTCATTTTATACTTAGTGATTTTGACTTTGATTTAAAATCTTTGTCAAAATGATTTTACCCAACACTGACATGGACACACACATGGGAAGAGTCTGGGTGGAGCATGGGCAAGGCGTACAGTTACACATATACCCGACAATAGGTACAAGCATTTACTCCAGCTCTGTGACTGGCATAAGACTGGCTGAAGCCTAAGCACATACGCACCTGGTTACACTAGTGTTCTGTAAAGGAACATAGGCACCAACTTTTCTCTATAGCATAAGCTCTCAATTTGTGCTCTCTAGGTGCGTAATTCTAGGCACCCCTTTAGAGAATTGCCCTTTCTCTGCCTAACGCTCCCATATTCTAAATTTTACAATGACTGTTCCACAAAACACTGTACCTGAAAAGGCAGAAGTCCATATTTCAGTTCTTCCATTAGTTGTAAAAATAAATGCATAAAAATATATGACTGAGAAAAATTAATGGAAATGTTCACATACTAGCTCTAAGTGCTAGTTACCCAGAGTATTGCATAACCAGTGCTTTGTGACATCACTGAAATATTTAAATCTTCTTTAAATAGCACTGAGAGGAAAATGAAGATTTAAAACATAAGTTTAAAAAAAAAGCCCAAATTGTCAACTTTAGGTTTTTGCATAGTTTAGCATGCTGACAAGAATAATCTTCTATTATGGAAAAATATATTAGAAAATGGCATAAAAATAAAGGGGGTTGATATTCAACATGATTTAAGCAGGCAGGACAGGCTCCTGTTGGGAGGAGCTGGCACTTGTGGGCCTAGGCCATATCTAGTGTCAGTTCCTGCATAGCTAAGCAGCCATATATCTTTTTCCATTTAGGTATGTGAGTGCTGGCACTGAATACCATCCAGCACCCACATAACTTCCAAATTGCCAATCTAATTGCCCCCACCCCTTCACTTTCTGATCCTCTCCTGGACTGCCAGCACCCTCAATACTTACCTGGATGTCATCTCTGGTGTCTAGTGGGACAGGTCTGGAGTGGTCCCATTTCTGCTCCTGCTCCATCAGTTCTGGGTCTCAAAATGGTGGCTTACCCCTAAAGGTAGTCTTGCGGTACTATCAGTAGGAGTCAACCTACCATATAAGGTCAATAAGTCATTATATAGAAGGCTGACCCCTAGTGGTAGTACCGTGAGACTAGTGCTAGGGGACTGCTCCAGCCCCATCCCACCAGACACCCAGGGATCACCTCTGGATAAGAACCAGGGGTAGCCAGCAGCCCAAGAGGGACTGCTGAACAGAGTGTAGGGGCCCAGATTTGGGAGCCAAGGGGAAATCAGAACCAGAGGAGGGATCGGATTGGGGAGATCGAGGAACTACAACGGGAGTGACTATTTGGCTGGAACTTGACAGTGTCTTATGTGGACCCGGCTGAATAGGTCTGGATATTCAATGCCGGTACCCAAGCATGGTTTGCATTGAATATCCTGGTCTAAGTTAGCTGGCTGCAGTCAGTGTTTATAAAAATACTGACGGCTGACAGCTGGTGTGGAAAGAAAACAGATACTCTCTGTATTGGAACTCGGGAATGTCTACATTTCAGAGCAGCAGAAACAGAACAGAGCAACATAAACAAGCCAAAACATAATCCAATAAGAGGAAATAACAAAGTAGTAATCATAATTTGTAGCCCACTTTTCCAAATAATATTCTAGATGATTTGCAGAAACAGTGAGATACTGTCTGCTACCTAAGTAGGGTATATGAGTTAATAGGGAGATAAAGGGTCTTGCTCAAGGTGTATAAATGTAATTTGAGAGCTGGTCTTCCCATCTTTTAACATAGTGCTTTGATCACTAGGCCATGCCTTTCACTGAGTCACCTTTAAAAAGCAATACTTCAACCTAAAGCAATTGGTTACCTTATTTA
Source organism: Microcaecilia unicolor (assembly GCF_901765095.1). Lineage (NCBI taxonomy): Eukaryota > Metazoa > Chordata > Amphibia > Gymnophiona > Siphonopidae > Microcaecilia > Microcaecilia unicolor. The sequence goes on from NC_044037.1 coordinate 39,682,784, forward strand.
ATATTACAGATGAATTCGATCTCAAACCCTTAGAAAACCATGCTCAGTCTCTCCACAACAAGTTTAGGTTTCCTTTGGTCTAGTTGAAATGCAGTGTTGACAAACTGAACTCCATCGATGATCAGTTTTAAAAGCTCACAGTAATCCATGCTATGAGATCCAAGCCAAAACTCTTTGGGATGGGAGCCTGAAAACTTAAGCCTAAGCAAACGTGTCATGAGAATTTGGAGTTAGGATGTCCCAGTTTTTGGCTCGTGTTAGGATTGGCAACACCACTGAAGAAAACTCTAACCAGGAGCTCATTTTCCAAATGACATCTCAGAAACAACTATACCACACTTGACGCATAAAAACAGAATTTTGACAGTTCTAGTGAATTCTACAGTTCCCATGCCAACCGAGAAAGCATGAGTTACAGTGCCATATAACAGCTTCCGGGATAATAATCTTAAATCTTCCAAATTAATCAAAATATTTGTTAAAATGATCACCTTGACTGTTCAAAGTTTCTTTTATAATAATCTACCTTCTCTCCTTGACCCCTGCTGCAATTAAATCATAAAAGCAATACAATGCATAATGCAAACCACTGGGTATCAGTGAGCACGCTTCTAAGTTACCTAATGCATCTCTCTAATTGCTTCTGATCATGCAATCTATGCTGGGCATGTTTTTCCTGAGGCACAAAAGAAATAAATCTGATGAACTCATGAACACACTCACAGGGGAAAAAAGTACCTTTCTGCTGTCATTTTCTGAAGAAACAGTGGCACCTGCTGGTTAACAAGTTTTTAACAATGAAAAAAAAAAATGAGAATAGTCACAGGTACATATGAAATTTGTTTACAGGCAACACAAAAAATGCCAGAAAATTACTATTAAAAATATATAACTCAAACAGCATGTTTATAAATAAATATATTAATTTATTTATAACATATATATACACACACACACCACACACACACACAGAGGGGCCAATACTTAACCTGCAGGACGCAGGCTGGCTAAATCCCGAGGTCGGCGCTGAGCCCAGATATACAATGCTGGGTAGTTTCTGGTAACCAGCATTGAATATCTGGGGGGTGGGGGAGGGAGTTGGCCGCTAAAAACTTAACCAGCTAAGTTAATATTCAGCACTGTCTGGTTAAGTTTATAGCAGCCAAAAATAGGTCAGCTATTTTGGTAGCCTAATTCGGCCAAATAACTTGGCTGATGAAGCACTAAATATTCACTGATAATCGGTTATATCGTGCAATATGACCGTGAATTTTCCGTGGGAGATAACCAGTTATCTCCCACTGAATATTTGCAGATAGCTAGTTAAGGGTTTCCTTTTACTAAGCCGTGGCAAAAAGTGGTCTGCGGTAGTATGGGTGCATGTTTTTGGCATGCACTGGGCCAGTTTTTACCGCATCTGAGATGAGAAAAAGACCTGCGGTAAAATCGAAACCAACACACGCATATTTACGGCCTGAGACCTTAATGCCACCCATTGATCTAGCAGTAAGGGCTCATGCGCTACATGCACGATGGCCGATCAGAGCGCACCAACTGCCGATTAATGCTGGAAATGTCATGCATGGTAGAAAATAAAAAAAATCATCTGTCCCGCTGGTATGGGTGTGCACCAAATCCAAAATTACCGCCAGGGGCGCATTAGCCTGGCAGTAGTCTCGTTTCGGCACATGCTGCACGCAGATAGTGCCTGCCACGCTTTTGTAAAAGGCCCCCTAAGTGTTATTTAAGCAGCCAAAAAATATACAGAGCTTGTTTTCTGCATAAAATTTGGGATATATCACCCTATATAAATTTGTAATAAGCCTACACTCACGCCGTCCACCTCAGTTTAATGACGCCACCTCACTACCTGACTCTTCAGCTGTCTCAATATTTTCTTCAGTGCAAAATTGATCCAGCTGTGCAACTCCCTGACTGGTGATCAGTTGAGCTCGTTTCTATAAATTTCTTCAAAACATATTCTACACTTACCCTCTTCTACCTCTTTTCTGAAAACTCTCGCCCCAGTCTATGAGAAACATGACCTTTCTCCAGATACAGATTTGTAATAAGGATCAGATCCTTCTGACTGAAAAAACCATGTTAACTGTTTATGTTTAAAGCAAAACAGCGCCTGCACGTATCCTGATGATAATCACTAGGTGGTGACGACGTTATTCAGGTAGGTGTCTGGTGCGAATATAGTAGGCTTACTGCAAATTAATTCAGGATAATATATGCCAAATTGTATTGAAATTGGTCAAGTTTTGACAGAGTTATACAGAAAACAAGCTTTGTATAGTTTTCTTTTAAACCCAGTGTATATACAGAGAGAGAGAGAGAGAGAGAGAGAGAGAGAAAGAGAGAGATCATTTTAGAAGCCATAAAGAGTAATTCTGCAAGTAAATAAAGGCATTTACACACACAGAATGCATACATGTATAGATGCTAATTTTAGAAGGTGACTCTTTACACATAAGGGCTCTTTTATGTTTTTGTTTATGGCGGGGCTGGTGTTTGGGAGGCGGGGCTAGTGCTGGGCAAGACTTCTATTGTCAGCGCCCTGAAAATGGCAGATACAAATCAAGGTAAGGTATACACAAAAAGTAGCACATATGAGTTTATCTTGTTGGGCAGACTGGATGGACCATGCAGGTCTTTTTCTGCCATCATCTACTATGTTACTACTATGTCATTTGTTCTACCGTCTTTCAAGTGAAGCATGTCAAAATGGTTTTCAAATCCTAGCTTTTACTGACGTGCAGTAAGATTTTACACTTGGCAAGTGTTAACAGAAATATCAACATGAGATAAGTACAAATCCTGCACAATAAATGCAGAGGGGGGGGGGGGGCAGGCTCAACATTTGCCCTGCATTTACAGCACAGGGAAGTTACCACACGGGCACTGCATTACATGCTTCGGCAGATAATGTAGGTCTGCACTCTCATGCCCAGGCATGTAATGCAACCCTGGCCTTACCTCTAACAAAATGTGGATACCTGCAATGTTCTCCTCACCACTCTTCTATCCCCCTACAACAGTGGCGTACCAAGGGGGGGCGGTGGGGGCGGTCCGCCCCGGGTGCACGCCGCTGGGGGGGGGGTGCCGCGCGCCTGTCGGCTCTTCGTTTTCATGCTCCCTTTGCCCCGGAACAGGTTACTTCCTGTTCCGGGGCAGAGGGAGCCTGAAAACGAAGAGCCGGCAGGTGCGCGGCACCCCCCCCCCCCAGCGGCGTGCACCCAGGGGGGTTCTTTCGCTGGGGGGGGCGTCACGCTGTTCCGGGGGGGGCGCTGCACCCAGGGGGCGGGGCGCATCAGCGATCCGCCCCGGGTGTCAGCCCCCCTAGGAACGCCACTACCCTACAAGATTCTTTTCTTGATTCCCAACCTCTCAACCCTCCCTATCAGACCCCTTTGATTCCCTTCTCCCTCATCTCCACACCCCTTCATGCATAATAATTCCCCTACCCCATCTAAAGTCCCAGACAGGGTTCTGGGTGCTCTAGTCCTGGCACCACTTCCTGTAACCAGTGGAAACACCAGAAGAAATCACCTCCACAGATCAAACCAAGGAACCATAGAAGACAGTCAAGACTGAACAAAGAGATACTGGAATCACACAATGTGTAAAAAGACTTCATTATTGACCCACCACAGCTGTGTTTCAGGGGTTCAATTGTGTGATTCCAATAGAATTAAAAATTCTTCTATTTCTTTGTATATAAAAAACTAAAATGTAATTGCAATATTGAACACCAGGAGCGACTTTGAGCATGAAAGCGCATCTATGACTCCCCCTAACCCCAGATATCAAAACAGGACTCCAGGCCCTCAATCCCCCACCCCTACCCCTCGTACCTCACTCACTTCCAAAATTGATTCTGAAATCTTCACATATAGGAGGGAATTTGTTTCTTTCGCTTCATCACTGGTGCCTTTGATGCTGATTTACACACAAATGCAAATCTGAAACATGAGTCAGAGGGACAACAGTTTCATTTTCAATCTGGAACCACTTTTGCCAGGAGGAAAAGCACATCCCCACTGCCAGTGAAAATTCTGAGGCCCATTTGAAGTTCCCGAGAAATGAGATGAGAGACTTTAGGGACTTGAGATCCATTTTAAAAGGTGACGAAGGGTGCACGTGAAGGGCCCAGAGCTGTCTTTTGATTTGTTGGGGAGCGGTGAGGATTGAGCACTTGCAAGCCCAAAAGCCTGTTTGACTTTCTAGGAATAGGCTAGTTAATGTAGCAAAAACTGAGCAACTTGACATCGCACTATTACCCCGGCCATGCTGTCTTTAATATAAACATGTTAACGCGCCTCATTATTTTGGTATATCAGTATTAAATCCAATGTACTGACAACTAGTAAAGCTGCCTTGAATAAATCTCTTCATAAAAATACATCCCAATAATTAAATAATAATATGTGCTAACCCAGCATGTGTGTTAGAACATAGATACTGATGTAGTTATGCAATCATGAAATCATTAATGTCCTGAAAAATTATGCTGGCAGACTGTTCTGAGCATTTTGCATACTTTAAGCATTCTAGTGAAGCATACAGTGAAAAAGTTGATCTCATGTAAATCTTCTTGTCAGCTGTCTAGAGTTGTTTACCTTAAGAATAGTTTTGTGTCAAGGCACCTAGCTTTTGACTTTATTCCTCAAAGCAGGCTAATATACTCCCTATTGCTTATTAATTAACACTGTCCATTTACAATATGTGTCAGCCAACACAGTGATGTAAAAATGTCATGATGATGTCACAATATACTGACACTGAACTCCTGAATTCAGCACACCATGCAACGGAGAAAAAGCATGAAGACACAGTCACATGGACAAAGGATCCTATATGGATTTTCTGCTGATCTTCTCATTCTGTTTGATTATTTGCTCTGAAATTAGTCAGCAAGCGTTTCTGAAAATAGAGACTTCTGATTCTAAAGGTATTTTGCTCAGAAAGAAAGTCTATATTATATATTGATAACTATGAGTAAACTAATCCAGAAATATTTAATAAAAACAACGAATGAATTTGTGATACAATGTATTTATAACCAGAGACACATACCTTGGGCCATGAAAAACAAACTGAGTGGCTAATTCATATGAGAGTCATCTTGTACAGAAACTGATTCTCGTGATCCATTTCAGTGTATATGGCAACATAAGGGATTTCTGCGGCCTTCTGCTTCTCACCCACAACTTTTCATAATCTTGTCCTCTTTATGTTACTCTTTATCTCAGAAATTTCTAAATATGTTCTGTGATAAGGTTGTAATAATGTGTAAATTATGATTACAATTAATAATAAACATTGGTCGACCGCTAGCTGAGGTGACAGCTGTTGTGCACTGCTATATGGAAGGCCCCTGGTTAGATCCTCAGGTTGGGCCCTTCATTCCCTGGGTCAGCGGGGCCTGGGGATACTGCAGAGCTCTGATCACTGTTAAAGGGTACTACTCCTAGTGGCTGGATTCAGGACACATGATTACAGGAACTGAACAGCTTGCTGTATGCCCCTCAGTCAAGGATTGCACTGATGAGAGTAGGAATGCCAGAGAAGAGATTTAAAATAGGCAGTTGTGAATGAAGGACCCCAGTGCCAGATCCCAGATCAAGCGAGCTAGAAGTATAAAGGCACGTAAATAAATGTTAGATTTTTAAGGTCATGGGGTAACAGTATAAATTTAGGAAAAACTAATATGATTACCCTACTAGAAATAGAGAAACAGAGAAAATGATGGCAGATAAAGGCCATATAGCCCATCTTGTCTCCCCATTCATATCCTCCTCTATCTTTTCCTCCCCTAGTTCAACTAATGTTGATCTGGTAAATTTTCCTACTGTGACAATTTTGTTGACCCCTAGAAATGCAACTCAATGGACAAAAGCAGAACTGCAGCACATTTAAACATCCATAGCTTTTGGATACCAGAATTTTATGACATATATATTTTCCCCCTGCAGAATCCTCTATTTCATATTAGTGTTGAAGGCCTTCTTGATTATCAGGTGTTTCCATTATCTTCTGCAGTAGTCTATATATTTCTGCATTCATTTTAATATTTTTGCATTTGTCTCTAGGACCAATACAATTTGATTTCAGTGAAAACATTTCTAAGGTTCAAAACGTGATAGGATTTGGCAGATGGAGATAAGGTTCAATTTTAAAAATGATAGGCACTTGGAAGTGCTCATTCCTAAGGCTATGTGGAGGGAGCGTTTTTGCTTTATCTTGATACAAATTAAAGATAAAATTCTGCCTTGAGTACCCACTTGAATATCATGGTTCAGTCTGATTGCCACATATGTTCAATGTCAAGGCTAACCATCCCATCGTGAAGTTTACTGAGTAGAAGGGATTTGATATCAGGGGCGTAGCCAGACAACAGATTTTGGGTGGGCAAGGGCAAGAATTGGGTGGGCACCAAGTGTTGTCTCCCCCCCACCAAAACAATATCTCAGATGGTAGGAAAACACTTCTTTCCACCTTTTGCAGCAGGCATGCACTGAAAACTGAGCATGTGAAGGTGCCGGTATCATGCAGAGTAGCGTTTTTGTTACCATCAGGGGGAAGTCTTCAGCTGGTGGAGTTTGGGATCCCTACCAGCTACTGCTGAATATGTGCTACTGTTGGGTGGGCCTGAGCCCTAAGTGGGTGGGCCCTGGCCCACCCAGGCCCACCTGTGGCTCTGCCAATGTTTGATATACTGCCTTTCTGTGGTTACAATGAAAATGGTTTGCATATTATATGCAGGTGCTTATTTTATACCTGGGGCAATGGAAGGTTAAGAGGGTCTTTTACAAATGCACACTAGCATTTTTAGCACGCGATTAGCGCACACTAAACGCTAGAGACATGCATAGGAATGTATTGGCATCTCTAATGTTTAGCACATGCTTATTTTTAGTGTACACTAAAAATGCTAGCCTACCTTTCCTTTGTAAAAGGACCCCTAAGTGACTTGCCAAGAGTCACAAAGAACTGTAGTGGGAATTGAGCCCAGTTCCACTGATTCTCAGGCTACTGCACTATTATGCTACTCCTCTACTAGGAAGCAATCAAGACTGTATCCTTTGATGTGCTGCTTGCCACTGAGAATGCCACTTATAACTGCACCATAAGAAGGCTATGTCAGGGGCAGGGTTTGTTAGAAAGGGGCTAACAGTTCATTTATGATTTATTTGGATTTATTTACACCATTTTGAAAAAATTCACTCAAGGCAGTATATAGCAAGAATAAGTCGAACATAGGCAATAAACAGTTACAGCAGTAAAAAAAAATTACAAATAGTGTATAATATGGCATAGTAGGCACCCCAACATAATAGACCTTACAAAAAAAAAACAACAAAAAAACCCAACAAAACAGACTAAAACCAAAACAGACTATGACAAAAAAAAACCCTCCCCCCAAAAAACCAACAACAAAACAACCCAAGACAAAATAGACTCTTAATCAAGCTGGATTATGTTTTCAAGCAGATTTATGATTCTCACTAGATACCAAGTGTGGATAGTGAAGTCAAGCCATAGGCAGGTGCCAGGACTTTCAAGTGACAAGCCGTGGACTTTCTCAGTAATTTATGGCTCCTCCACTTCTTTGTACCCTTCAAATTCGTACCATTCAAAAATAAATCTATTTCATCAGGCCCTTTTGTCAGAAGTCTATTTTGTCAGGGACTTTTATGTCGGGAACTTTTTTTGTTTGGAACTTTTTTGTCTGGTTTCTTTTGACCAGGTGCCGGCATAGAATGCTGCTTCAGAAACTAATATATTATTTGCCCTTAAAAAACGGTATTGATTATGCATTTATATTAAATGTCACTTCTTGTAATTTAAATAAATAAGCCTCATAAGCCCAGGGTACCATTAATTTGGACACAACCTGAAATGGCTTTCATCATTGGCCCCAACCTCCTCCAGAAACACCTGCAGAACAAAACAACTCCAAAATGGAGAAAAAAAGATGTGCAGTAAAAAATGGAGGGGTTCAAATGTGACAATTATATTATCAAAGTGCACAAGCAAAAACCCAAAATTTATTTCAAACCAAAAGCTTACTATAATTGGATTAAAAATTTCAAGGGCGAGTCATACATAGATGGTAACCAAAGGAAAAAGTACTTAGCTTCGTCAGGAAAATAATGGCAACACGCCGTCCCAGAGCTATTTCTCAATTTGTGTCCATTAGATTGTAAGCTCCTTTGAGCAGGGACCGTCCTTCTTTGTTAAACTGTACAGCACTGCGTAACCCTAGTAGCGCTTTAGAAATGTTAAGTAGTAGTAGTAATTTGGTATAAAACCTATATCCATGTTGTCTCGTCTCAAATCAGTAGTGACTTCTATCGGTGTTATATCAAAAGATCTTAATAGAAAGTATAGGGTATAAGAGAAGGTGGAACACATTTAAGACAGAGTAACAAGAGTTAGAAAATAAGGGGATTAATTTAAAGAAAGTTTCTTGTGAAATCAGAAAAGTGCATGAATATGATCTCAGCTAGGGTAAGAGTGAATAAGTAAATCCTGCTACTACTTGTAGCAGTGTTACTTCTTGTGTGTGACTAGCAAGTTAGTTGCTTCTTCCATTAAAGGCTCGTAATGTATGTCCATCCTTTACAAGTCCTTGCATGCCACTGCCTTAAAACCCCACCCAAGATACTTAGAATGGATAACAAGACTAATGACACTATCTAAACAAGAAGCATGTCCAAATTTGATATCAAGAGTTTGTAAACACAAACTTGTTTACAATCTTATAAGTGATTATTATTTGGATGTATTGGGCCAGATTCTTATAATGGCACCAAAACAATTGTGCTGGAAAACCCCATGCTTAGTGCTATTCTATAAACATCACCTAAAGTTAGGCATAGTTTATAGAATACATGTATCAGCCATTTACAACCACTAAAACCTGGTATAAATGCCCATGGCTTATTTATTTATTTGTTACATTTGTATCCCACATTTTCCCACCTATTTGTAGGCTCAATGTGGCTTCCATAGTACTGGAGCGGCGTTTGCAGACTCCGGTGTAAACAAATACAAAGTGTGGTAAGATAAAGTTCATGTGGCACAGCCACATTTGGGAATCGTACAACGTACAACTGTACACACATCAAGCAGAAAAACCACAGAAGTGGAAAGAATACCAGAATCCCAGGGGAAGCACACAGTAGAAAACCGGGCATATTCTGTAACGGAGGGTAAGGACACAAAAGTCTGAAGGACGGGAAAGAACATGAGGGCAATACACGTTGGCTAGATGGGTATTGGTAATATGAGGAAGGTGAAGACTGAGCGTTAATTGGGGGGATATGCTTTCTCAAATAAAAATGTTTTAAAGGATTTCTTGAATAGCTGGTGGTCGTCAATCACTTTTAGATACCTTGGTAGGATGTTCCAAGACTTTGGGCTGACGTAGGAGAAAGAAGATGAAAAGAGCAGTTTGTATTTTACAGCTTGGGTAATGTAGGTTAAGGTAGGATCGAGCAGTCACCGACGCATTTCTTGATGGTAGATCTATCAAATCTAGCATGTAGGCAGGGGCTTCCCCATAAATTATCTTATGAGTCAATGAGCAGATTTTGAAGGTAATACGGTCTATAATGGGGAGTCAGTGTAGTTGATAACGAAGAGGTTGTGCATGATCAAAGTGCGATTTGCCTAATATTAGCATTGCAACCGTGTTTTGAGCAGTCTGGAGGTTTTGTAGAATGAAATTTCGACAACCAGCATAAATACCACTGCAGTAGTCAATATGCGAGAGGACCAGCCAGTGTGTAAGGGTTCAGAAGAGCTCCCTTGTGAGGAATTGCCTGAGACGCCTCAATCTCCACATAGAGTGGAACATTCTTGAATACAGTTAGAAAGTTATACACGTAAATTCTAATTAGTGCCAATAATTGCTTATTAGCGGTCAATTATCGGCAATGATTAGCTTGTTAAACAATTAAGTTGCGTGTACAAATCAGCTACGCATACAGATTTGTGCACGCAACTTTAGTTGCCATTTATAGAATCTGGCCCATTATATATATGCTTGCTATTATTGAAATGTGAAGTACTTATATAAGCAAGGCAGCCATACCAATTTTCCATTATATATAATGAAGACTTAACTAAATGTCATTGATGCAGTGATTTTAATTCAGTTCTATCCTCCATGTCATACTTTTTGGTACATTAGCTGCATTGTTTAGATATAAGTGAAGGAGTTCCAATAACGCATAAAGTTAAGTTGACTTTAATGTTGCAATGGCTCCTCTAAACTTGGGCTGTGAAACTTTTTGTTGAATGGTAATTGCTGAACACTAGTCTAGTGTATTGTCCTCCAGAGTACTCTATAAGTTTGGTGCAAACATTTTTGGAATGGTTATTTACATTCGATAAAATCACCATATGTATAGTACTGGGAGACTTCAATTTGAGAATAAATTTCCATGGTTTTGATGTGGTTCTCATACTACTTATATGGCAATACCAATCAGATGTAGATTCATTGGTTGGCATCTCTCAAGTAACATTAATAGGGGTTCTAGATGAAGTTACAACATTGAAAGTGATTTAATAATGTGCATTGGTTTTCTATTGCTCTAGTGAATACTGTTTACAAGCTGTGAATATAAGTAAAGGATTACATCAGCCTATGAGAACAAACTAGTTTATGAGGAATTAATATTGACCTATTATAATAAAATATTAGATGCAAAAAAAGACTCATTAGGAATAGAATTCAGATGTCTTTAAATCATTGTCTGAGGGGCCCTTTTACTAAGGGTTCGTAGGTACCTACGTGCATTCAACATGCATCAAATTGGAACAACCGTTCAGCTACTGCGTGCTCCGGGTAGTAATTCCATTTTTGAAACGCATCCAAAATATGCGGTAGAAAATATTTTCTATTTTCTACTGTGTGGTGCTTACCTGGCAGTAATAGGCAGATTACACACGTTGACGATTTCCACCCAGTTAATGCATGAGACCTTACCGCTAAGATCTCAGTCTGGAAATGGACATACGCTGGTTTTAATTTTGCCGCACGCCCATTTTCGGCCACAAAAAAAGCCTTTTTTCCAGGTACACTGAAAAATGGACCTGCACATGTCCAAAACACGCGTCTACACCAGCGCAGGCCTTTTTTTGGTGCGCCTTAGTCAGGGGTGTGCTGGTAAATTTTTAACAACGGGCTCTCTCTCTGGGCATAGACAGCCCTGCAATTTGGGGGGGGGCGCATGGGTGGACTGGGGGGATAACGCATGCCCGTCTCTCTCCACCTCAGATAGGCATGCTATGGACTGCCACCACACCCCACTGCTTGTTTCTGGCTCTGAGCAGCAAGCTGGGACTTCTTGCACATGCAGGAGAAGTCCCAGCCTGCTGCTCAGAGCTGGAAATCAGGAGCGGGGAGCAGCAGCAGTCTATTCACTTGGCTGGCGAAGCTCAGCATCCCCACCAGCAAAGTAAAAGAGAATTGAGGTGGGGGCCCGAGCCCACATTTTGGGAGCCAGTGGTTAAAGTAGTCATGGAGGGTCTACTTTAACAACCGGCTCCCAAAATTCTTCAAAATTTAACAAACGGCTCTCGCGAGCCCGTGAGAGCCTGCTCCAGCACACCACTGGCCTTAGTAAAAGTGCCCCTGAGTTTGTTTTCTACAGTTCATGCATTATGTTTATGTTTATTTTTAGTCTTTTTATAAGATAATTCATAATAATATCAAAGTAGATGACAATCTTGTAAAATAGCAAGAATAGAACAGTAAGAAGGGGGAAAAAAGGCAAACATTCTACCACAGCCCACACCCAACCTTTGTATAGGTTCCTGCTGTGGCTGCTTCTTGAGTATTCCATGCAGTTCTGGTTACCCCTTCTCAAAAAGGATATAGCAGTAATAGAAAACTCATGATCAGCAGATTTAAAATGAATTGTAGGAATATTTTCTTTCATGCAGTGCATAATGAAGCAGAAATCTGTTGCAGAAGTGTTACGTTTTGATTTTTTTTTTTTTGTCCAAAGCATGGCACTAAAACTTTGTTGCTTTCAAAAATAGACATTTTGTTAAAAAGTATCATTCTAATACACGTATCTTATGGTATTTTTAGATATTTTGTCATTATTTGACACAAATTCTCATGCTAACCTAATTGCGAGATTTCGTGACCTTTACGTAGGCAAAAGTATTTTGAAGTGGTTTGTTTCTAATTTGGAAATTCTGTGCAGAGTATTCAGTTTAATAATCAGTCATCAAAATGCTTAGGAATCTGTCAAGGATCTGCTGTATTTCAAACCATTATGTAGGCTGTCGATAAATCTAGATGTTGAGTGTGACATGTATATGGATCACATGTTAGTGTTTGTGTCCATTCTGTGCAATTTAAATTCAACATTTTCTTACCTGAAGACTTGCATCTTAGTACCTTTATTTTCTTACTACTGTTACTCTGTCTTCTCTATTTATATGCTCCATTTTTGCTGACACCCTATGCTGTCTATTAAAATGCTTTATTGCGTATTATGTTGCCATTCCCCCTAATTCTATCAATAACGTCCAAAGATGTGTACCAAAATTTATGCACGCTGCTGCTTGGTGCAGACAAGTTAGTTAATTAGTTAACAAGCCAATCGGTGTTGATAATTGACTCCTAACAAGCAATTAAAAGGACTAATTGGACTTTATGCGCATATCTCCCTATGCATATTCTACAAAGTAATGCGCTATTTTCCAAGACACACAACTGCAAAAGGCGCATGATGAGGGGGCGTGTCCAAAATATATGCACGCAGTTATAGAATCATATCTGATTGCACAGAAAATGGCCGTATATATGTGGACCTGCTCTGAGCAGGCCTAACTGCTGGCGCATATATTGTTCAGTGCATAAGAGTGATTCAGTACAACATGTGTTGCAGCGTGATTTTCTCCAAACCTTCATTGCTGGTTAGATGAGCTTCAAATGTATTGAGGACCTCATGTGTGCTGGAGGGTTTAGGGACCTTCTCAGAATTTTGGTGATGGGCCATGATATAAACAATTGTTACAACCTGTACTGGACCTCATATCCCTTACTACGGGGCTTTGTGCTTGGCCCTAGATCTGGGATGTCTACCCTATGCAGTGCTATGGGTTCCTCATTGGAACACTAAAGACTGTTTGTAGACCATTAGCCTAGTAATAACAGCTTAGACCTGAGGGTCTTGTGACCAGGATTTGATTCCCACCTGATCTATAGCTGCCGTACTCTCTCATCCCTGTGCTACTGTTTTGGGACTGACAACCGGACCTTGCAAATGTGCTCTGGGAAGAGGTATTTTAGGTTGAATATTGGGAATTGGCTACATGTCTATTTGGTCTTCAGAAGGATGCCTTAGGTTCTTTGCCAAAGTGAACTCATGGAACCTCTCCTTTTCCACAGTGAAGGACATCTTATAGACTGGTGTAGAACAGGTTGATTGGTTGCTCTCACTCCTCCTGGGAACCTCATTCTTGGGGTCCGCAAACTGTAGTCACTTGTCCTCCAGAGATATCTGCACTTCTTCACTCATATATATATATATATATATATATATATATATATATATATATATATATATATATATTGTAATAACTGTAATCCCGGTAGCAAACCTTCAGGGGTGGTAGGCTCCCTTCAGCAGTCCACAAACAAAGTCCTTCCAGACAACACAGCTTTTAGTTCCAAACAGTTTATTCCCCTCCTCCACAAAATCTCAGTTCAAGGGGTTAAAGTCCCATTCAGTTTCCAAAATAAAGCAACAAGAAAAAAACTTCCCTTTAAATCCAAGTTCTCCCCGAGTTCAACAGCCTGGGTTTCAGTTTTAAAAGTCTTTCCGCTTGGGTGGTTGCAGAATGGCAGTACACCGCCCACAACACAGCTAATTGACTCCTGTGACCACCCACTGCCTTCAGTCCCTGCAACTCTGCCCCAAAGTACAATTACAGTCCATGTCAACTGGCTCCTCCAAACCTGGTGTGTTGGTCTCTCCAGCCTCTCCTTCCTCCAAACACTCCATTAACTCTCCTTCTCTGCTAGGCTGTTGGTTGGAGACCTCCTCCCCCTCCCAGGTGGAAGGAATCTTGTACTGATTTCTAACCCACGGGTATTGAGCTTTGTCATCCCTGCTCCCCCTTCTGGCCCTTGCCTGCCATAGCAGCTGCTCTTTCCAGTCCTTTTCCCCCTCCCTTCCACGTGGGGGCCATACCGGGTTTTGGGACCTACCACCCCGATCCCTTCTCTCAGGGCCTTGTGGGGAATGTAGTCTGGCCCCATACCTCCTCCTGAGCTGCTTAGACCCTCCAACCTCCTTACAATATATATATAGGAAAATCCTCACATCTGTCTATCTTTATATATATATATATATATATATATATATATATATATATATATATATATATATATATATATATATATATATATATATATATATATATATATATTATATATATATGAGGATTTTCCATTTTCAAATTCAAAATAGGAGGATTTCAACCTGGTTTGAGTTTGATGGAAAATGACAAATTCCATGGATTTTCTCCAGCATAGCTCAAAGACATAGAAGATAGATGGGTAGGAAGTTGCTGCAGTGGACTTCAAAAATAGCTCCCAGGTGTATACCTCCCTTACCTTGGGTGCTGAGCCCGCCAAATCCCCCCCCAAACCCATTCCCCACAACTGTACACCACTACCATAGCCCTTATGGGTGAAGGGGGCACCTACATGTGGGTACAGTGGGTTTTGGGGAGTTTTGGAGGGCTTAACATTTACCACCGCAAGTGTAACAGGTAGGGGAGGATGGGCCTGGGTCCACCTGCCTGAAGTGCACTGCACCCACTAAATACTGCTCCAGGGACCTGCATACTGCTGTCACGGAGCTGGGTATGACATTTCAGGCTGGCATAGAGGCTGGCAATATATATATATATATATATATATATATATATTTTTTTTTTTTTTTTTTTTTTTTTTGGGGGGGGGGGGTGGGAGGGGGTTGATGACCACTGGGGAAGTAAGGGGAAGTCATCCCCGATTCCCTCCGGTAGTCATCTGGTCAGTTAGGGCACCTTTTTGAAGCTTGGTCCTGAAAAAAAAGGGACCAAGTGAAGACGGCGAAATGCTCGTCAAGGCCGGCTTTCTTTTTTCCATTATCGGGCGAAGCCGGCCATCTCGAATCGCCTTCGCTACCCTGCCGACACGCCTCCTTGAAGTTTGGCCGGCTCCGCGACAGAAAGCAGTTGGCGCTGGCCAAAATTGGCTTTCGATTATACCGATTTGGCCGGGTTCAGGAGATCGCTGGCCATCTCCCGATTTGTGTCGGAAGATGGCCGGGCGATCTCCTTCGAAAATGAGCTGGATAGGCTAATGGAAACATTTAACACACGACCTGCAAAACAAAAAGAAAGTGGGAAAACCCTCAAAAAGTATTGCGTAAAAATTTGCATCTATCATATGGTAAATCCCATGTTAAACCGTATTAACTGCAAATTTTAGCGAACTTTAATAAAAGGAACCCTTAACCAAGTAGGAAGGCTTCTACCCAGTTAAATCACAATTGCCTGATATTCAGTGGCACTTAACTGGTTAGAACTCAAACCACAAAAAAACAAATAAATCCAAAACACAAAAATGTGTCAATAACAAAATATCAAACAATGGATTAACGTGACCCACCAATAACTGGCTAATCCCCAGATTCTATGTAGCATGACTTAAGTTCTTTACAACTTAGTTAACAAGCCAATCAGCGCTGATAATTGCCAATTAACATGCAATTATTGACACTAATTGGCATTAGTTAGAATTCACACCCACAACTGTCTAAGCATATTCTGTAACGTGATGCGCATAAATTCTAAGGCGCATAGCTAAAAAGGGGGCATGGCCATGGATATGGAATGAGCGGGTCATGGGCGTATGTACAATCTATTCACGTTGCTATAGAATACACCTGGTCCGCATCTAATTTAGTCACGGGTATTTACACCAAGTTGGCGTAAATGCCCGCGACTAAGTTTAGTCACATAGATGGCTCAGCATATTCTATAAAACGTGCTGAAATTAAAGTGTATTTTATAAAGTATGCCTAAAATATTGGTGTACTTTATAGAATACGCCTAGGTGTATGTTTTTCCGTGTGGATTTTTTAGGCATGATATATAGAATCTAGCCTTTAATGCCTAATGTAATGGAGGAAAGGACCTCAGAAGTCTGTATTTTTGAAGCATAGTTGTCCTTTTCTTTGATTTCCAGGCAAAGTCAACAGCTATTGCTCTAGACACAAGCTTAATCATTGGTCAAAAACCTCCATTTTTATATCAACTTTTCTTTTATAGTAAACTCTTCAACTTGTTATATTTCAAACTCTTCAACTTATTGCATCTAAATGATAATTTAATGTGGGAAAGAGACCAGCACTTAACTTAGCAATGATCCCGACGGGTCCCATTTCACCTTAGCTTCGTTACGTGAAATCGAGATGCTGTGCCTAAGAAAACAAAAATTGTTCATTAAAAATCCCCAAAATAACCATCAGGCTTATTTTCGAAAGGGATCACTGGCAATCTTCCGACACAAATCAGGAGATCGCCGGCAATCTCTCAATCCCAGCCAAATCGGTATTATTGAAAGCTGATTTTGGCCGGGCCCAATTGCTTTTTCGTTGCGGCGCCGGCCAACCTTCAAGGGGTGTGTTGAGAGAGTAGCAAAGGCGGGAAGGGGGCAGGGCGGGGTTACGAGATGGCCGTCTTCACCTTATTATGAAAACAAAACGCCGACTCGAACAAGTATTTTGCCAGGCGGACTTGGTCCATGTATTTTTAGGACCAAGTCCCCAAAAAGAGCCCCAACTGACCAGATGACCACCGGAGGGAAATGGGGATCACCTCCCCTTACTCCCCAAGTAGTCACCAACCCCCTCCCACACAAAAAAAAAATTTAAACATTTTTTGCCAGCCTGTATGCCAGCCTCAAATGTCATCCCCAGCTCCCTGACAGCAGTATGCAGGTCCCTGGAGCAGTTTTTAGTGGGTGCACTGCACTTCAGGCAGGTGGACCCAGGCCCATCCCCCCCCCCTTGTTACACTTGTGGTGGTTAATGTTGAGCCCTCCAAGAACCCCCAAAACCCACTGTACCCACATGTAGTTGCCCCCCTTCACCCCTTAGGGCTACGGTAATGGTGTAGACTTGTGGGCAGTGGGTTTTGGGGGGGATTTGGGGGGCCCAGCACACAAGGGAAGGGTGCTATGCACCTAGAAGCTAATTGTTTTTTTAAAGATTTTTTAAGTGCCCCCTAGGTCAGATTTAGCCCATAGATGTCATGTTTGCCAACCATGCGGGCTGAATATCAGAGGGCATATTGTATAGCATATAAATCTTATAGAAAGAAGAGGTGAATAGAGATTAGCATACCAAATCTAATTCATGTTTATTCTTTGTTTATGTGTGAATTTTAGAATACAATAAATCATAAGAACATAAGAGTAGCCATACTGGGTCAGACCAATGGTCCATCTAGCCCAGTATCCTGTTTCCAACAGTCGCCAAGCTAGGTCACAAGTACCTGACAGAAACCCAAATTGTGGCAACATTCTATACTACAAATCCCAGGGCAAGCAGATGCTTCCCATGTCTGTCTCAATAGCAAACTATGGACTTTTCCTCCAGGAATTTGTCCAAACCTTTTTTAAACCCAGGTCAGGCATGATCTTCTACGGGATTTATGTGAATCAAAGTCAATTTGAAATTCCATACCATCTGAAAGAAACATGTTAACTGCTTCCATCATTATTCATAGTCTGGCTCACAAGCTATCTCACGATCTAAAGCTGCAGGGCTATGCCCAGACCACTAAAATGGTCTTTTTTAGTTATAAGAAATGCCCAGCCCTAACACTCGTCATGTTTTTCTGGACTTTTTGTAACACACTACTGTCCACAGTTTACCTAATCTAACACAGAAATAAGTGGCATGTAAAATATCACTGAAGAAATCCATTGCTTGTGATATGTAAAAACTACTTATAAAGATGAATAATAAATATTGTAACCCCATGACCTTAAAAATCTAACATTCAGATCTATTCCTGTAAAACCCATGGATAGGTTCTGGCATGAGTCCATTTGCCTGAGACAAGCCCCGGTCTCTGCCATACCTTAACTTGTAAAACAACCGATACATCTCCGGATTCTGTGTAAGTCACCCAAAGTTAGGCACTTAAGTTTGGGCACAGATTGTGGGCACCAACTAATTAGGTGATAATCAATTATCAGTGTTAACAAGCACTTAATTGGTGGTAATTGGGCATTACGTGCTGATCTGCTGTACGCCCTATTCTTTATTATGTGTGCATAAATTTCATTTCGTGCAACTCCAAAGGAGGTGTGGTCATGAGAGGAGCATGAGTGGTTCAGGGACATTCTAAGAAATTAGGCACGATGTTATAGAATGCCTACATTTGCGCACCTGTAATCAGTTGGGCACGAGCATTTACATCAGCCTTTGGCATGCATAAATGCTGATGCCCGAAGTTAGGCGCAGATCCCCCGGATTCTATAATACTGTGTGCATCTTTACTGAACAATCCTGACCCACCCAGGCCCCTCCCATGGCCATGCCCCATTTTCAGTTGTGCACTCAGGGGCCATTTTACTAAGACGCGTAGGCGCCTACACGCGTGCAATGCACATGAAGTTACAACTACTGCCCCGGCTGCCACATGCCCCAGGCGGTAATTATAATTTTGACATGCGTCCATGCGGCGCTAACCGGGCGGTAATCGTCAGTGTACATTGGCTGATGATTACTGCCCACTTAACACGTGAGACCTTACAGCTAAGTCATTGGGTGGCAGTATGGTCTCAGGCCCAAGATGAACGCGCACTGATTTTTATTTTGCCGCACATCCATTTTCAGCAAAAAAATAAAAAGGCCTTTTTTGTAGGCGTTCTGAAAAATGGACCTGCGCGCAACCAATGCACACGTCTATACCAGCACAGGCTATTTTTCAGCACATTTTAGTAAAAGGGCCCCTAAAAAATTTATGAGCACATTTTTTATACAATAGCACTTAACAAGATGCACGCGTAAATTCAAATTATTGCTAATTAGTGCAAATAATTGATTATTAGTGTTCATTATTCAATTAAACTGTACACATAAAGTGGGTGTGCACCCAAATTTGCACATGCAGTTTTGAGTGCCATGTATAAAATTTGGAGGATAGTGCGTAACTATAGAGCGTGGGAGAGGAATGGGTGATGCTGCCACTTATATGTGCCACATACAGAATACTGTAAATTGTGTGCTGTCTTGCTGCATTTAGGTGCCTGCAGTTATGTCAGGTCTATGTCTGATGTAACTGCAGGCTCCTAGCCTGATACCAGTTTATGCTAGTATTCTATAACAGAATCCAGGCAGCCAGATGCTGTGATAGAACAGGCTCTCACCACATGGAGGAGCCCTCATTCTATAAACTTGTATGCCCAACTGGATTCTTAGGCTCAGAAGTACCCTGAGGAAATACTTGTTCATAGCGGAACTGGTGGAGATGAAAACAGTATCTTAATTCAAGAGAGCTTGGGACAAGTGCATATAGAGGGGCATAATCGACCAGAAACGCCTATCTCCATGGGCGTTAATCTCCGAGAACGGGTCCGTGAAGGGGCGGAGTGAACCGTATTTTTAAAAAAAAATAGACGCCCATGCTTTATTCGCCAAGGTGTGAGCTGGGCGTTTTTGCTTTTCACCGATAATGGAAAATGAAATCGCCCAGCTCAAAAACGAATAAATGCAAGGCATTTGTTCGTGGGAGGGGCCAGGATTCATAGTGCACTGGTCCCCCTCACATGCCAGGACACCAACCGGGCACCCTAGGGGGCACTTTTACAAAAACAAAAAAAAAGGTAAAAGAGCTCCCAGGTGCATAGCACCCTTCCCTTGGGTGTTGAGCCCCCCAAATCCCCCTCAAAACCCACTGCCCACAAGTCTACACCAGTACTATAGCCCTAAGCGGTGAAGGGGGGCACCTACATGTGGGTACAGGGGGTTTGGGGGGGTTGGACGACTAGTAGCATTAAGCAGCACAATTGTAACAGGTAGGGGGGGGATGGGCCTGGGTCCACCTGCCTGACGTCCACTGCACCCCCTAACAACTGTTCCAGGGACCTGCATACTGCTGCTTGGGAGGAGGGTATGACATTTGAGGGTGAAAGTAAAAGTTGTGAAACATCATTTGTTGTGGTGGGAGGGGGTTAGTGACCACTGGGGGAGTCAGGGGAGGTCATCCCCGACTCCCTCTGGGGGTCATCTGGTCATTTAGGGCACTTTTTGGGGCCTTATTCGTCAAAAAACAGGGTCCAGGAAAAGTGCCCTAAATTCTAGCTACAAACGCATCCATTATCGGCGAAGGGCGCCCATCTCTGTTCGGGTGATAACCACGCCCCAGTTCCGCCTTCACCACGCCTCCGACACTCCCCCGTCAACTTTGTCCGCATCCGCGACGGAGTGCAGTTGAAAGCGTCCAAAGTTCGGCTTTCGATTATGCCGCTTTATTTGTTTTTGTGAGAAGAACGCCCATCTCCCGATTTAGGTCGGAACTTGGGCGTTATTCTCGTTCGATTATAAGCTGGATGATCTCTAAGGGAGTGATAGGAAGAGTAGATGGCATGGATGAGCAGACTGGACAGGCTGTTATGGTCTTTATGTTAGGAATTATTAGGAAAGGAATGGAAAGCAAAAATGAGAATGTTATAATGCCAATGTATCACTACCTGCTGCGACCACACCTTGAATACCAAGTGCAATTCTGGTCACCCTATCTCAAAAAAGATATAGCAGAATTATAAAAGGTACAGAGAAGGGTGACAAAAATGATAAAGGGGAAGGGACAACTTCCTTATGAGGAAAGGCTAAAGTGGCAAGGGCTCTTTCGCTTGGAGAAGAGATGGCTGAGGGGAGATATGATAGAAGTCTATAAAATGATAAGTGGAGTGGAACGGATAGACATGAATCGCTTGTGTACTCTATCCAAAAATACTAGGACTAGGGGGCACACAATGAAGCTACAAAGTAGTAAATTTAAAATAAACTTGAGACAATACTTCTTCACTCAATGTGTAATCAAACTGTGGAATTCATTGCCAGAGAATATGGTAAAAGCAGTTAGGTTAGCAGGGTTTTAAAAAAATGTTTGGATAATTTCTTAAAGAAAAGTCCATAAGCCATTATTAAGATGGACTTGGGAAATCCATTGCTTATTTCTAGGATAATCAGCATAAAATCTGTTTCACTGTTCTGGGATCTTGCCAGGTACTTGTGACCGGGATTGGCCACTTTTGGAAACAGGATACTGAACCTGATGGACCTTTTTTTTTTTTTTTTTTTTTATTTATTAACTTTTTACATTTATATCCACCAACATAAATGTATTGGAAATATCAGAAATTATAATAGCAATATAATACATTATATCAAGCTGATATAATCTTAACTTAAACATTCTAATTTGTCCACAATAAGAAGAAATAGATCAAGATACTAAGAAATTTCTACTGCGTAATACAATAACATAGTATAACTATTACAAACGGAAGGGAAAAACGGATGATCACAGCCGGCTTATACAGCATTAACTATGGGAGTCTCTACAGGTGAAACATCTTTTTCTTTAATTCAATAAACTCCAATAATTTCTTGGGTGTAAAAAACACAAAATTCACTTTTGCAAAGGAGACATAACATTTACAAGGAAATTTTAAAGTGAAAGTTCCACCTAATTTAAGAACTCTTGATTTATACATCAAGAATTATTTTCTCCTTTTTTGTGTGTTTCGTGCCATATCAGGAAAAACCTGTATCTTTTGTCCCAAGAAAGAATCATTAATATGGCGAAAGTATGAGCGAAGAATATTGTTTCTATCAGGTTCAAGAGCAAAGGTGACTAGTAATGTTGTTCTTTCGGTTATTAGTTCAAGAGAACTCTCCAAGAATTCTATCAAATTTAGATCAGAATTAGGAGCAGGCTGAGGTTGTTCTTTAGGCATCTTAATTATCCCAGTTATGTACTGGGCCCTCGTTATGGGGGGATATCCCTCAACAGGTATTCCCAGTACATCACAAAAATATTTCTTAAGCATGTCCAACGAAGAAATAAGAGGTGACTTAGGGAAATTCAGGAACCTTAAATTGTTCCTGCGTCCAATATTTTCCAGATATTCCAATTATCTTTCTTGGATTTCTCTTTCTTTAATCAAAGTCGTGGTTAAATTTTTTAGTTCTTCAATTTCTCCTGACATTTTAATAATTTTCACGTTCTGTTCTTGAGTTTGTTCAGATAAATCCTTATCAGACTTTTTTATCTCAAGTATTTCACCTTTAACTGAGGCATTCATTAATAATAAAGTACTATTCACACTTTGTATGGCATCCCATAGTGTGTCTAACGACACCACTGAAGGTCTTACAATTCCTCCGGTACTCACTGCCACGATCTCCTGGGTTGGTGGAACAATATCCAGCATAGATGTTTCCTTTCCCGGGGTCGAAGTGCTCATAGGTCCTCCTTCCGCAGCCAACACCGGGTTTTCATCCTCGGGAAGCCGTGACCCCATGGCCAACAAATCGTCTCCGGGTCGCGGAGGAGCAGTGTGGGAAGGAGGGCTCAACGACGCTCCTTCTATGCTGCACTCAAGGCCCAAAATGGCCGAGTCCGCCGTAGTGGGCACCCGCTCTCCAAGGGCTCGAACTCCAAAGTTCTCCATAGTCATCTGACAAGAGGTGGGTAACGGAGGCGGAACCGCGGAGGAAGGAACCGCCGTCTTCCCCTTTCTCTTACCCATCGCGAAGTCGGGTAAGTGATCCTCTCACAGAAGCAATGTTGATTCTCGGGAGCTACTGAGCCTCACAACCGTTCACATCGCCATCTTGATCCAACCTGATGGACCTTCAGTCTGTCCGAGTATGGTAACACTTACATTCCTATCTTTTTACGTACATTTTTCTGTTTCTATGTTAAGCATGCAAAGTTGCATGCTTATAGTTGCATGCAAGTTATAGAATAAGGTCACTTGTGCACATAACTTAATCAATTAGATGCTAATTGGCTTTAATAATCCATAATTGCCTATTATTGGTGTTAATTGGTGCTAATTGGCTCTTATTGGCAGTTAGTCATGCAACTGGCCTTAGTTGGTATTCTATAAACTGGTTGCACAAAATCCATAGTAGGCAACTGCAAAGGGGGCATGGGTCGGGGGGCATAGGCAGGTAAAAGCACACAGGTTATAGAATGCTATCAGTTAAGCTTGCACACTTACATTGACCTTTTAGCTAGTATAAATGTTCATGCCTAAAGTTAAGCAACTGCGGACTTAAGCTATTCTATAGAGGCAATTCCATGGGCAGCTACCATTATAGAATCTGTGCTTAGCATGCAACATCCAAGTGCCTAACTTTAGATAACCTATAGAGAATTACCCTCTATCCCCCAGATTCTATATATGGCACCCAAATTGCGTGTGCAATTTAATTGTGTAACAAGCCGATAACTAGCAATAATTGGCGCTAATTACTACTACTACTACTACTACTTATCATTTCTAAAGCGCTACTAGACATACACAGCGCTGTACATTTGAACATGAAGAGACAGTCCCTGCTCAACAGAGCTTACAATCTAATTAGGACAGACAAACAAGACAAATAAGAGATAAGGGAATATTAAAGTGAGGATGATAAAATAAGGGTTCTGAACAAGTGAATAAGGGTTAGGAGTTAAAAGCAGCATCAAAAAGGTGGGCTTTTAGCTTAGATTCTATATATGGCACCCAAATTGTGTGTGCAATTTAATTGAGTAACAAGCCAATAACTAGCAATAATTGGTGCTAATAACCAATTACTGCAGTTAATTGGCCCTGATAAGGATTTGGACACACACCTTACTAAGGGGCCCTTTTACTAAGGCACATAGGTGCCTACGCATGTCCAACGCATGTCCAATGCACATCAGTTTGGAACTACAGCCCAGCTACCATGAGCCCCGGGCAGTAATTCTGTTTTTTACATGCGACCAATATACGCAGTAGAAAATATTTTTTTAATTTTCTACCGCATAGCGCTAACCAGGTGGTAATCGACAGTATATGTGCACTGACGATTACCACCCAGTTAACGCATGAGACCCAGTTAACATATGAGCGGTAGTTAAGTCAGTGGGTGGCAGTAAGGTCTCAGGCTGAAAATGGATGCGCCAATTTTTATTTTGCTGCATGTCCATTTTCGGCCAAAAAAAGGCCTTTTTACAGGTGCACTGAAAAATGAACCTGCGTGCATCCAATACACATGTCTACACCAGCACAGGCCACTTTTCGGTGCATCTTAGTAAAAGGACCCCTAAGTGCTATTCTATAAAGATGTGTGCACAAATTTTTTATTGCACAACTGAAGAGGGGATGTGACCATGGCAGGGGCATGGGCAGGTGAGGAGCAGTCACTAAAGATGCACTCAGTATTATAGAATTTAGGGGATCTGCGCCTAACTGACATGCAGGTTTCAGTTGGTGTAAATCCTCGCACCCAAAGTTGGGCATGGATCCTGGCACTATGTGCTATGCTACAAATGGTGTTCAACTCAAAGCAACGATTATTATTATTATTATTTGTTCCATTTGTATCCCACATTTTCCCACCTTTTTGCAGGCTCAATTTGGCTTACAGTATGCTGTAGTGGCGATTGCCATTTCCGGAATGAGAAATACAAAGTGGTATTGCATTAAGTTCATAAATGGTAGAGTAAATTATAGAGTAAATTAGATAATCAGTTCATTTCTGACGTGAGAAATAAGGTGGTAGTGCGTTAATGTTCGTTAGTGACAGAGTGACTGAAGCAGTCAGGTATAGAGAGTTCGGTTTTGTCTAGTTCTGGAAGAGTTTCGTTGTCTGGTATTTAGGATGGATCATTGTGGTATGCCTTTTTGAACAGGTTGGTTTTTAGTAATTTTCAGAAGATTGTTAGGTTGTGCATTATTTTTATGGCATTTGGTAGTGCATTATAGAACAGCACTGAGTATGCATTATTTTGGTGCCCAAATTTGGGTACCATTTTCTGAATCTAGTCATATGTATAGCTAGCACTGCTAAATGTACTACATATACATATATAGTGGACAGTGGCGTTCCTAGCGTCGACGACACCCGGGGCGGATCGCCGATGCGCCCCCCCCCCGGTGAAATGACCCCCCCCCCGGATGCACGCCGCTAGGGGGGGTGCCGCGGCGCGCGCCTGTCGGCTGCGAGTTCGAATCGCTACGCTAAATTCTCTTGTTCGCTGCAGCTCCCTCCCTCTGCCCCGGAACAGGAAGTAACCTGTTCCGAGGCAGAGGGAGGGAGCTGCAGCGAACGAGAAAATTTAGCCTAGCGATTCGAACTCACAGCCGACAGGCGCGCTCCGCGGCACCCCCCAGCGGCATGCACCCGGGGTGGACCGCCCCCACCGCCCCCCCTTGGTACGCCACTGATAGTGGACCTTTCAGATCATTTGGACTGAAGGAAAGCCGTCTCTTAGGTCAGGCTGGTCAAGCATTACCCAAGAGTTGGGCCTAACTCTTTTCTCTGTCAGGGACACAGCACTCACCAGCTCCACCACACCATAAGGGGGTCTTTTACAAAGCGTCGAAAAGCCCAACACAGGCTTACCAAACGGTAAATCGGGAATACCACCGGCCCAATGTGGCCACCAGCGGTAGTTCCGCCCCGAACACGCACCATTTCCTGCTGAAAAAGAAAACCCCCAGAAATGGCTTGCACAGCGGTAACCCGGTGGTAATCAGGTATTGCCGTGTGCTGCCCAGTTACCACCAGGTTACTGCAGGAGCCCTTATCACCACCTCAATGGGTGGCAGTAAGGGCTCCCTGCCGCATTGCCATGCAGTAAGAGTTCTCTTTCCGCATGGCCATGTTTGTATGGGAACTTTTTATCCGCTGTGGTAAAAAGGGCCCTGGCGAGCAGGAAAAGTGGCCCCTGCAGCTAGTGCAGGGCCCTTTTTCCCGCAGCTTGATAAAAGGACCCCAAGTGTCCAAATCCTTTCCCTGACTGTAGGCCAGAAGTAGCTACACTCTGTTATTCTCTCCTTCAGAGCATCAGGATCAGATCTCCCCACTGATCTGTGCCACTTTGCTTTAGGTATAAGTTATACATTTGGTTCTGATGTACCAAGTTATACGTAGTTTTTCATGTCTGCATCAAATGTATAGTCTACAGGAGCTGAATATTACTGCCTATACTATAATCAAAAGCACTTGTCCAGGTAATTGCAGCTGCTACCCGGATAAGTGCTGTTGACCCCATTATTGAGATCCACTGTACATAACAACATGAGAAAAGCCATAATGAATCAGACCAATGGTCCATCTAGCCCAGTATCCTGCTTCCAACAGTGGCCAATCCAGGTCACAGGTACCTGGCAGAAACCCAATTAGTAGCAACATTCCATGCTACCAATTCCAGGGCATGCTGTGGCTTCCCCATGTCTGTCTCAGTAGCAGACTATGGATCTTTTCTCCAGGAACTTGTCCATCCCCTTTATCATTTTGGTCACCCTTCTTTTAATCTATTCTAATTCCGCTATATCTTTTTGGAGATACGGTGACCAGAATTGCACTTAGTACTCAAGGTGAGGTCACACCATGGAGCGATACAGAGGCATTATAAGATTCTTCATTTTATTTTCCATCCCTCTCCTAATAATTCCTACTATCCTGTTTTCTTTTTTGGCTGCCACCACACACTGGGCGAAAGATTTCAGCGTATTGTCTATGATGACACCTAGATCTTTTTCTTGGGTGCTGACTCCTAAGGTAGACCTAGAATCAAGTAATTATGATTTGGATTATTCTTCCCAATGTGCATCTCTTTGTATTTGTCCACATTAAGGACTAAATTCTATAAATGACGCCTAAAAAATTGGCGCCGAAAAAATAGCGCAAAGTGCTATTCTTTAAACAGAGCTTAAAGTTAGATGCCATTTATAGAATAGCATTTAACGCTGGGAAACCTGGTGTAAATTCCTCTTCTAAATTAGGTGTGGGTCCCCTTCATTCTAAAACAACGCATGCAAAGTTAAGGAACACCCCTGATCTGCCCATGCACCCCTTTTTTAGACCTATGCCTAAATTTACACGCGTAAATTTTAATTAACTCCAATTAGCACCAATAATTGCTTGTTGAAATCTCAATTCTTGGTGTTAATTTGTTCGTTATTAAGTTAAATTGTGCATGCAATTGGGCACATGCTCAAATTTTAATGCGCAATTTATAGTAACTTCTATAGAATTAGAGGGTAAATTTCATCTGCCATTTGGATGCCCAATCTTCCTATTTCCTAAGGTCTTCCTGCAATTTTTCACAGTCCACATGCATTTTAACAACTTTGAATAGTTTTGTGTCATCTGGAAATTTAATCACCTTGTTGTTCTGATTTTCAGATCATTTATAAATATATTAAATAGCACCGGTCCCAGTACAGAGCCCTGGGGCATTCCACTATTCACTAACTAGAGAATGCCTCTGAATATCCTTACAGACCACCTCTGCCCTATGTGTATAGTGCTGGGGTGGGATGTGGGCGGAGCTAGGGCAGTCCTGGAACTTATCCAGATAATATCAACATTCGGTCCGCTATTCAAATAACTTATTTGGCTATCTTAGGATAGATATGGTCCAATGCTGAGCGGATATTTGTAGGCTCCTTCATTGTCCATTGTCACAATTATTAATGCCAGCATCATGTTTGTTATTACTTGGGTCGATATTCAAAGCAACTGGCCGACTGAGTCACTTGTGCAAGGCTGTTCACTGACATTCAGGAGTACTTAACCAGTTAGTGACGCTGAATATCTGCACTAACCGCTAAATTTGCCGGTTGTCAGGGGCAGAGTCGGCACATATGTGGTTAAGTGCCAATATTCAGCACCTAAGCACCAAAGCTAAGCAGCAAATCAGACTACATAAAATTCAGTCCTATCTTTACCTGGTTTCACTTAGGCAGTATCACACTTAACCATATAGGAGATAGCCGGCCGCATAAACCAGGTATTCAATGCCAATGTCTAGACATAACCTGACACTGAATATCGGGGCATAAAGCCAGCGATTGTTACTCACCACCACCAGTTGAATATTTACCAATCTATTATTATTATGGAAAGCCTGATGGTAGAGCATGGGTAGAAGACTGGGTACTGGATTGACAGGATTTATAAGAACCACAGACTGCAAGGCTTGAAATAAGCTTCCAGTACAGCTTGCAGAGCCGGTCTTAGGCAGGGGTGACAGGGGCAGTCGCACAGGGCCCCATGCTCCTAGGGACCCTGCATCTCTGGCACATTTCTCCTCCTGTCGCTGACACCTCCCTGCTCCGTACCCTTATGTGCATCCACATTCCAGTAGAGAACATCAGGCAGCAGCAGCGATTTTCACGTCCTGTCAGCTGCTAAACCCAGAGCCTCCTCGCTGCAGTGTCCCACCCACTTTTAATGTCACTTACTTCTTCCGCAAGGGTGGGATGTAGCAGTGAGGAGGCTCTGGGCTCGGCAACTGACAGGATATGAAAATCGCTGCCGCTGTCTGCCGCTCTCTACTGAAACATGATGGATGCACATCAAGGTACGGGGTGAGGTGGGGTTCCAAGAGCTCTAAACAGGGGCATATCTACGTGGGGCCACAGGAGCCTGGGCCCCTCCAGATTTTGGCCTAGACCCCCCTACCGCCGCCAACCCGTCGCCGATCTTTGCTGGCGGGGGACCCCCAACCCCCGCCAGCCAAGGTCCTCTCTTCCATTGCAGCAGGCTGCCTGCAAGCTGCAAAGCTTCCTGTTCTTCTGAGTCTGACGTCCTGCACGTACAACGTGCAGGACGTCAGACTCAGAATTTGAAACTGAGTCTGACGTCCTGCGCGTTGTATGTGCAGGACGTCAGACTCAGAAGAACAAGAAGCTTTGCATCTTGCAGCCTGCAACGGAAGCGAGGACCTCGGCTGGCGGGGGGTTGGGGTCCCCCACCAGCAAAGGTAAGCGACGGCAGCGGGGGAGGGTTGGCGGCGGGGGGGTGGAGAGAGTCGTTGGTGGCAGGGGGGTCTGGCAATGGCGGGGAGGGTCTTTCAATGGCGGTGGGGGGGTCGGTGGTGGTGGTGGTGGCAGCGGGGGGGGGTCGGTGGTGCCGGGGGGGGGGGCTAAAATGTGCCTCCTCCCTCTGGCTCTGGCCCCCCTACCGCCGGAGTCCAGATACGCCTCTGGCTCTAAACCTCCTTTTAAACTGATAAACTATGGCTTACGGTGGCAGGTGCAGGCAGGGAGGCACAGGCAGAGGAGCAGGGGGGTGGATGCAGGCGGGGGGCCCCACTGAACTGGTGTACACAGGGCCCCGCAATTGCTAAGACCGGCCCTGGCAGCTTGTGGTGCCAAGTATTGCAATAGTATTGAAATATGCTTGGGACAGATATAGAAGGAAGTGCTAGGAAGGTTGGGCAAAAGGCATGGGGGGGGGGTCATATTGGTTAAATCTGGGAAATCTGGACCAGGCAGAAGATAAAGGTTCAGACTTAATGGACCAACTGATCCTCATTAATATTGTCTACTAATTACTATGTTGGTATATTAATTATCTATTTTTCTTTAACAGGCAAAACTGAAAAATTGACCCCTCCTGATGATCCATTGATAATTGCTATAATTTCTAGAAACCAAAATTATGGTGAGAAAAAAACGTCCATATGTAAATGTATCTGGTTTGGGGTTATTTTATAACCATTAGCAGAAATTAATACTTATAAAATTGCCCAGGAGCATACACACATAAGAATGCACAGCTGATGCATAGGATATACTTTTATGTGATACACATGGAACATGTGGGCTTTGCTAAGTTTTCACCTAGATAGCTGCCTAGTCAGAATTCAAGGACATGAGCACTGCCCATTATATAATAGTATTTGTTTCAGGGGCTGGGCCAGGACTGGAGATCTCCCCAGGTAGCCAGAAAGGCACTGTCCATTGCACAGTCCTTTCTCTCAAAAATGCAGGCAACACCATAAGATGTGCTCTGAAACACATAACCTTTACTTAAAGCTATTCAAGGCACTTAAATCCAAGGGACAGTAGCATCAGAGTATTGCAGAGGGTTCACAAATATATACAATTATCCTTCTTACTATTTCATAGCTTCTTACTTTCTCTCCTATACATGTGAGGATCTGTGGAGTCTTTTCTTTCTTTCTTTCTTTCTCTCTCTCTGTCTCCAGCAACATTTAACTTCCAAATTGGAAAGCACTTATGGGCCAATGCTCAAAACCTAACACCAGCGCTAAAGGCGATTAGCACCAGACTAACATCGGTATTAGTGAGCGTCGAATGCTCAGAGGGCTCTAGTGAGGGAGGCAATGTGTGCACCAAAGATTAGTGCAAATAGCATGCAAATGTGGTCAAATGGATGTTAATAAGCTCATTTCCTATTCCCTCCCAATGCTCAGAGAACAGCACACAAAACAAAGCCACCCTTACCCCTGAAAACCTAACGCCAGCTTAGAGCATGCATTGGGGTGTTTGGAGAGAGGATTTCCCATGATTTTTTCTTAAAAGCTGATGGTTTTTATTTACTTTGAAAGCAGAAGGAAGCCCATGCAAGCCTCTAAACGGTGGTAGTGAGAGACAAATGTATGTGAGTCGGAGCAAAACCAAAAGTAAAAGCACACATTTGCTCCTGTTTTCTGTGCTTAAATATAAGCATTTCAGGTGAAAAAAAATTGAAAAACTTATATCTCAAGACGCAGAAGAATGGTGTTGATGTGTGCTTTGCTTCTCGGTTTGCAGAGCACATGCATACAAGAGCTGTGCTTATCGAAAAACTCTTGTGCACATGCAGCAGACATGTTCCTCCCCCTTGCTTTCAGTCAAATAGTGCGCATATCATTTGCACATTTTTATGGTTGAGCATTGGGGAGCTATTTTTTCACCCTGCTCCTGCAGTATTGATCAGGTGCTGTTCCATATAGCGCCAGGTTCTGAGCAACAGCCCATTAAAGTTCAGATAATCTCTATAATCACTGGACAATCGAGATGAAGTTGTAGGATATGGGAGGTCTTTCTCTTTTCGCAGAAAGTAGCTGCTCAAGTAATGTCGTAAGTGCTTCTTTCTCCTAGTCTTTGGATGTTGCTGGAGAATTCCCAGTGATGCAGACGAATTCTCAGGATGCCCAAGGTATAGCAATTAAAGGACACAGATCTTTCCTCCTCCTTAATTTGTAGTGAAGAGGGTGACGTGAATATCCCACTCTCATAACACCTCACAGCAGGTCAGAGGACTGGATGACACTTCTGATTCCTTGCTGGTTTGTGAAATCTGTGATGCTTTGATTGTGCTCACTGGTTTAGCAAGCACAGCTTCTCTCAAGGCAGTGTCTAAATTTCCAGGGCCTGTGGCTGAAGAGCTTGCCTTTACACTCTAGTCAGGACTTGAAGAGTAGAGCCAACAGGCAAAGTTTAAATCTGGGCTCTCCGATATATGTTTTCTGAATCTTCTCTTCAGAATTCAATTTTCCTTCTAGTTTAGAGTTTCCGTCAATTAAACACTGTGACACTCCCATTTCCTCTTGTTATGGACAGGCTCTTTGAGATCACTAGCATATACCTTCTCCCAGATACCATTGATGTCATCACACTTCCCAAGTATAATATCATTGGTGGAGCCTGAAGGATTTTCCTTTATGCACATTATTTGAGCTAAAATCCCACAGGGTCTATACATGTAAGCATTCAGGGGGCAGAAGCTGGGGGGAGCTGGGGCAGATTTATGAAATACATGCTTATGTTATGATATATACATACATGCATACCAAGTTACGCAGAGAAGTTACGCCTGATTCAGAACAGGTGTAACTTTGTGTGAGAACTTTCATGGAGTCTATTTTATAAAAAGCATATAAATGCATATGCTGCCTTTGGAAAGCATAAGAACATAAGAGTAGGGTCCACCTTGGGGGTCAGCGCTCAAGAAAAAGATCTGGGTGTTGTAGATAATACGCTGAAATCTTCTGCTCAATGTGCAGCGGCAGCCAAAAAAGCAAACAGGATGCTAGGAATTATTAGGAAGGGGATGGTGAATAAGACCGAAAAGACTATAATGCCTTTGTATCGCTCCATGGTTCGACTGCACCTTCAGAATTGCATTCAGTCACCATATCTCAAAAAAGATATAACGGAATTAGAAAAGGTTCAAAGAAGGGCGACTAAAATGATAAAGGGGATGGAATTCCTCTCATTTGAGAAAGGCTAAGAGGTTAGGGCTCTTCAGCTTGGAAAAGAGAAGGATGAGATATGATTTAAGTCTACAAAATCTTGAGTGGTGTAGAATGAGTAGAAGTAAATCGATTTTTTCCTCATTCCAAACGTTCAAAGACTAGGGGACACTCAAGGAAGTTACATGGAAATACTTTTAAAAGAAATAGGAGGAAATATTTTTTTCACTCAGGGAATAGTTAAGCTCTGGAATTCTTTGCTGGAAGAGGTGGTAATAGCAGTTAGCATATCTGGGTTTTAAAAAAGGTTTGGACAAATTCCTGGAGGAAAAGTCCATAGACTGTTATTCAGACATACATGGGAAGCAACTGCTTGCCCTGGGATTTGTAGTATGTAGTGTTGCCACGATTTGGGTTTCTGCCTGGAACTTGTGACCTGATTGGCCACTGCTTGGAAAACAGGATACTGGGCTAGATTGACCATTGGTCTGACCCAGCATGGCTACTCTTATGTTCTTATGTTCTAAATAATGTGTAATTTATGCACCTTTGTGCATTCAGAGCCTAAGCTGTGAGTTTCTAGAACTGGAAGGTGAAAATAAAAAGTGTTTAAGTCATTTCTGCCAATTCCTTTTTATGTGACCTTGTACATTATGTCCACTGGTATGCTGTTTATCCTGCTACAATCCAGCAATAGCTAAACCCTGAAGTAGAGATGAACATTTGCTCCAGAATATTTGTTTGCATGTATCTGAACTTATGTTGATGGAAAGCACACTGGAATACTATGTGGATGAAAGATGCTACAGAAGTCCAACTTAAAATTATTATTATAGTGAAGCATGCATATTAGATGCTAAATGAAAAAAAATATACTGGTCAATATTCAGCCCACAGTGGTCAGCATTTTTTAAACTCTGACTGCCGTGGACAGAATAGACCCTAGATATTAAATGTTGGCCTTTTTTTTCCCCTCAATTCCATCCCACTTCCTGCCTATCCCCAAAGTTAAGAAGGGCTGACTTATTCCCCCCCCCCCCCCCCCTTCTCCCATACTCATAGGCCTCCTTGGCCTACCTTGTACCGTCCTCTGTCCTGTTAGTCTAGTGGGGTCCTATGGGCAGAAGAGATGCCCAATTACTCTTATCCATCATGGGCCCTTTTACAAAATGGCCACTGCAATCGCTAGCAGCAACTTCACAGTTGGTTCTTCTTGACCTCAGGGGTGGATGGACGGGGAGAATTAGAGATCCTGATGCTGCAACCCAGAAGTCAACTGGGCACTGGCCTATATTCAGACCAGTGCCTGGTTACCCCAGGTCCCAGAAGGTTGGAGGAAGGGAGGGTTATGTAGGTGGTGCTAATGTGGCAAGGGGTAGATCTTATCTGGCAACAGGCAAGGTTTGGTGTTGTAGGATGTATGGGTTGAGGTTTCCAACATGGGTGAAATCAAGAGGCCAGGGAGTGCACCGCACCAATAATTTACTTTTTAGCAGTCGTGTTATCAGACTGCTAGCATAAAATGAAGTACTTTAGTCACAGACTCAACACAGCCGTGTTTCGGCACCTTAGCACCTTCTTCAGGAGTCTATAAAAACAAATATAAAACACAGAAAGCCAGTCAATATGGTAAAAGCGATTGATAGATAAAAATTTTATCCAACATATCAAGATCATAAAAATTACAAACGTAAAAGATATCTAAAAAACATGAATATTGCAAAAAAGCCAATAATAAATAATAAACAAATGTGGCAAAACCAAAAATAATCATTAATAAGGATCATAAACTTTCAAAACTACATGTAGAAAGCCAATGTAAACCATACAGAATAGTACATGATAATCAAAAGGAATAGTAACTAAAGTAAAAAATGTGTACCAGATAACACATTCATTGTTTGGTTGCTATGAAAGATATGAGTCACATAAATGATATACTTATATTTATATATTTTGGAAATACATGTAGAACATAAAAATATTTTATTAAAAAATCAAAAACATATCCATAGGCGCCCGGTATAAGAGGCTTGGAGAGGCTAAGCCTCCCCCTGCTGCATCAGAATGGATCAGCTATGGAGTCCAGCTACTCTGAGGGGATTAAATTGTTGATTTACCTCCATCCTCACAGCAGGAGCTGCAGTGAAAGCCCCCTAGCAGTTGTAGAAATTGGTTTATGGTTTGTTTACCTTACTGCTGGGAAAGCAGGGGGGTTGGCTGGAGGTGTCTTGGGTTGCCAGGGAGATATTTAACGAGGATGACTTCCTGACCTGCACTGAGGACAGATAGCAGCAGAACAGATACTGGGCCAGCATGATCAGAAAAAGTCACCAGACAACAAAGGTAGAAAGATCATTTTATTTTCATTATAGTGTTTGGAATATGTCCACTTTGAGAATCAGGTGCTCACATTAAAAGTTTATATTTATTTACTTATTTATGGCATTTTATCCCACATTAAACATGATCCCTTGGTTCATATTGTTGACCGTCTGCATTTTCCGTATGGGTGGTATATTGGTGTATTAGGTCTGCCCAGTGTAATATTTATGGTATAGTAAGGTTCTGAGTGTGTTTTTGGACAAAGTTGTGCATAGTGTTTTGCAGTTGAGCGATTGTGGTTAGAATATGCTTTGAGCAACCACTTTATTCTTTGACATATGATACATATCTAATATCTAAATTTAATAAAAGGTATTAATTGTGACTTTTATTATTATTTATTTTTTTCTGCGTGTTATCAGACAATTATGGATTTAAGCTCCACCCCTGGCCCCACCCCTAACCACGCCCCTTTTAGCCTCCCCAAACAGTTGGGCCATCGACCGCCTATGTTTATATCTGAATGAAAATTAATAATTTCCCAAAGAATGTTTACTATGTATACCAAAAAAGTACATATATCTTAACATTAACAATAATTATACATGTAACATAACCCAAAAATAAAAAATGGAGGTTTGGATATTGGTCTCTTCATTAGGGGATAAAGGATGCCTAGCTTTCTTAACAAAATAGGGTAATACAAAAAAATGAAAAAAGTAAGTTGGGCAACAGGGGAAAAGAACAAAAATGCAATCCAGAAAGAAATAATAAATAAAATAAAAATACAATCAGGAAAAAATATATACAATCAAAAGTAAAATGTGGGTGGACAGGGAAAACACTATAATATAATGTATAAATTAAATGGAAAATGAAATACTATTGGTCAAAAATATGTGTGAAATAAAATGATACAATAACAGTAATAAAAATAAAGTTATGGTCCTTATTAATGATTATTTTTGGTTTTGCAACATTTGTTTATTATTTATTATTGGCTTTTTGCAATATTCATGTTTTTTAGATATCTTTTACATTTGTATTTTTTATGATCTTGATATGTTGGATAAAATGTTTATTAATCGCTTTTACCATATTGACTGGCTTTCTGTATGTATTATCTATGCTTTATATTTGTTTATATAGACGCCTGAAGAAGGTTCTATGGCGCCGAAACACAGCTGTGTTGAGTCATTTTATACTGGTATCCCATTTCTCTGGAGTCATTGGTCCATTTCCCACTTCCCTTTGACAGTTTGTTTTTCATGGGAGTAAGTGTTCATCCACTTAGGTGGATCACCCCTTCTGCGATCCTGAGTTGGCAGTAAGCTCAACTGCACTATCAGCAGTTGAACCAACCCATGTGCTAGATGTCACAGTTAGCCACTCCTCTGCCCATCCATGGCTCACCCATCTCCCAAACAGGAGTAAAGGATGGCCAAAGTTTCTGAGCAGACACCTTCGGGTATGCTGTATGTTTGGACTTTTTCCTAAATAAAGTTCTTTGTGACCCCTAAGGCAGGCATTTGACTACATTGAAACATGGACCATGTTGGGTCCTTCTGTCCAAGTGGTGACTAAAGCATTGTTTAAGCACTATTTCCTGTGTTGGAGTGTCTATTGGCCATCCTCTACTCCTGTTTGTTCGTACTTGCTACGTGGAGGGTTTTCCTGTTTGCTGTTCTTGTTTCCCATTTCCAAGTTTGGCTATGGCTCACCCATCTCCAACACACTCTTGTTTTAAGCAGCTAGCGTGGAGTTTTTTCCATGATGGATGCCTTTTTAGTTCAGGAGACAGTAGCAAGGGCCCACGCTACTGCCTACCATATGGTAAAACCCACATTAGCTGCTTAATGCAGCTTAGTAAAAGGGCCCTAGTCTAAATGGACAAGGTCTGCATTGCAAGGAATATTGTACTAAATTGACAATTACAATATATCTTGAAGGTTAGAGCAACATTTAAGATGTGGAAACAAATTTTAGAAAGGACACAGAGAGGGAAATTCACATGCCCAGGTTAGGAGTAGGACATGCGGAATTCTTACACCATTTTAAAAGAGGGTCTGCAAACATAAGGCCTCTTGCAAAATAAGAGCAGGGCTGCATGTTCCAGCTCCTTCACATCCAGAGAAGGCATAA
Organism: Microcaecilia unicolor; assembly: GCF_901765095.1. NCBI lineage: Eukaryota > Metazoa > Chordata > Amphibia > Gymnophiona > Siphonopidae > Microcaecilia > Microcaecilia unicolor. The sequence continues at coordinate 39,719,564 of NC_044037.1, forward strand.
TTTTCCTCCTCACATAGATGTGATAGCAGCTTTCTAAAATTGCTGCTCCTCCTGCAAACACCCTGATCCCAACTTCACACCTCCCACTAACTTAGTCCCCACCCCAGTGCCAGCTTCCTCAATCTGGCACAGCACCCAACCCCCCCCCCCCCCCCATACACACACACATACACACCAGTACCCAACCCCCATACAGTATATTCAGGCAGGACAGCACCTGGCCACCTGACACTGTCTGTAGCCCAGTTTCTCCAAGTGCACACCACTCAATACTGTCACCAACCCCAGACACAATATCTCCCCGGCAGCACAGTACCTGACTCTCCCCTCCCACTGTCCCCACCCTCTGACACTGTGCCTACCCCCCCCCCCAACAAAGTACTCCGTCACTGCACCAAAATCAATGCTACGTGACAGCTCCTACCAAGGAAGGCCCACCCCCACATATGGGCAAGACCCCAACATGTATCAGCCACCCTGAATCTCCCCCAACCAAGGCCAGGCCCTCAAACATCAACTCCACCAACAGACCTCCCCTACCCCCACCCAACCCCACCCCTCCCTGACACAATCCCCAGGCATCTAGTGGGCAGAAGCAATGCCCAATCACTCTCTTGTGTCCTCATCAGGGATTTTTTGAGGGGTACTTGGGGGGTTCTGAGTACTGGCACCTTTTCCGTTGTCTGCTAAAATTGACCTATGATCCCCAAGTTTTAATGAAAGAGGTCAGGCTCTACATGCTAATTCTGCCTTGTCAAAGATTCTGTGACTGGTTGCAGGGGGCCTGGCTGTTATAGGGAGGGTCCCTCAGTGATCACCCCACCCCTGAAGGGTGGCCTGGCATTTGATTACCAGCACCTTTTTCACTTGAAAAAATGCACTGGTCCTCAGCTCTGACAAAATGGCTGCCAGGACCTGTAGTGGCAACATCACAATATTACTGCTAGGGATCAGGCTTCCATATATGAGCCTCTCCAGACATTTCAAAGCTGCCATTAAGATGTGGAGATGCTTGGCACATTAAAGGTACAATAGAAACCACTGACGGGTAAAACTAGAATGTGGAGTCCTCAAACTACATTTCTGCCAGTGCGGGATGCTGCTTCACTATCACATTTTCAATAATGAGGGGCAGGCAAGCTCAGCAGAACTCTAGGAAACCTTCCTGTCTATAGTGATTGAAAACACAATATTGAAGCACCACTCCCCAGTGCCGTAGTGAGGGCGGCTGACACCCGGGACGGGTCGCTGCTGCACACCCCCCCCCCCCCGGGTGCAGCACGGCGCACCCCCCCCCCCCCCACTCGGCGTGCAGCCCCCCGCCTCTTTCCTGATATCCTGGTCCCCCTGCCACCCGGGTCCCCCACAGCGCCGCCCAGTGCCCGCACCCTCGCTCGCGTAGATCTCCGCAGTGCCCACACCCTCTCCTTTTGCCCAGATCCCCGCACGACCCTGCTGTTCTAGGGTTCCCTGATCCCCACAACACCCCCTCCCTCTTCTGCTCGCTTCCTCGGGTTTTTCATTCTTTTTCAGCGGCGCCGGCTCAGTCCGTGCAGGGGATCAGTCACACCCCTCCCCTGCAGGCTCCTTCATGGTCCTAAACCTTGAAGGTTGAACCACGGCATTACCTGGCTTCCTGATTCATGGGAAAGCGGAGAGCGGGCGGGAGGGCCGATCTGCCCCGACTGCACGTCGCTGGGAGCTGCATCGGCTCCGTTGGTTCCCTGCTCTATCTGCCCCGGAACAGGAAGTAACCTGTTCCTGGGCAGAGGGAGCAGGGAACCAGCGGAGCCAACTCCCCCCCCAGCGGCGTGCACCCGGGGCGGACCGCCCCAACACCCCCCTTCCTACGCCACTGCCACTCCCTACTAGCAGCAATACAATTGGAGGACTGCAGTTCAGCTTAGAGGGAACGGTGGTTTAGACGTAATATTTGAACATAGGGAGAATTGAGTGAAAGAAGCGATGCAATGTAAGTTTGGGAAAAGACTGATATCAAGAAGAAGAGCATAGCTGGACCTAAATCTGCCCAATAGGGCTGATCCTCCTGTGTATGTAGGGACTTTGCGGTCTTGTTTTTCTTTGGGGATGACATTGTGGAATCAGAACTGCAAGTTTCTGCATCAAGAGCGTAAGTTCAGGACTGGATCAACTGGAAATGTCAGCGTAGAAAGACCACTCGTTCTTCCCGGTATGTCTATTTGTGCTTACCTACTCTGCTGTTACAGGTCAGGTATCTCATCTCTATTTTCTCATTTGCAGCGAAAACACTAGAAAAGCAGGTTGGAAATGAGTCAGGTCGAATCACTATAATCTCAGCAAAAATTGATGACAAAAAAGATGACCTTGCAGGTAAAGTTTTCTCATATTGAATGTGTAGCCTTTAGTTAGAGCAGTGGACAAAACACAAGGAACTTCTAGGGTTGAATCCACATGTTTGTAATATAGTCACATAGTAGACAAGTACTAATTGGCCTATCCAGTCTGCCCAGTTGTTATCTTTCGATTCCCATACTTAAACAAAAAATCAGCTCTCCCCCCCCCCCCCCCTTCATTATACGTTCTCCAACTTCTCATGCCCAAATACCACTACAACTCTGCCACTTACAGTGTTAGACAACACCATGGGGGCCATATCAGAAAGGAAATGGGCTGAAAGGAAGAGATGTTGGCCCTCATGGGGAGACAGAAAGTTTGAGGGAAGATGCTTGACCGTGTGGGGAATTTACGGAGATGCCAGACAACATGGAAAGGAAAAGGAAAAGAGAGGGGAATTGCAGAACGCTATGGAGGAAGAAAACAGAAGAAGAAGGAGCATATAGGGATGGAAGAAAGAGAGGGGATATGCTGGGAAGCAGGATTACATGGGGAGGCAGAAAAAAGGGGGATAGGCTGGCAATGGAGGGGGAGGGGAAGATAGGGAGAGTGGAAATGCCAAGCTCTGGGGAAAGTTGGGGAGAAAGCAGAGAGGGGAAATGCTAAATCACATGGTAAGGAGGAAAAAGAGAGGGGAAATGCTAAATCACATGGTAAGGAGGAAAAAGAGAGGGAAAATGCTGAACCATATGTGGAAAGGAAATAGAGGAAGAAGGACCACGTGGGACTATATGGTGAGGAAGGAAAGAGAAGGATATGCTGGAAACCAGGACCACATAGGGAGGGAGGAAAAAGAAGGGATATGGTTTGCCATTTTGTGGGGGGTGGGGGGGAAGAGAGAGGAGAAATGCTGAAGCTTTGGGGGGGAATTTTGGAAAAATAGAGGGGGATGCTAAATCACATAGGAATGAGGGAAAAGAAAGGGGAGCAGGAAAGAGAGGGAAGATGCTTGACCATATGGGGAGAGGGAAGAGAAAGGTGAAATGCTGGATCACAAGTAGGGAGAAGGAAGAGGAAAGAGAAAGTAGATATGGTGAGAGAGCAATACGGAGACAGAAGGGAGATACTGGATATGGGGGGGGGGGGATAGGGAGATAGAGATGATGGACATGGAAAGACTAGGGAAACAGAGATGAGATGCTGGACACAGGAGTAGGAGGGGAATATTGTAGATGTGAAAAAAGGGAGAGATGTTGAATGAGAAAGAGAGAGAGATGCTGGACAAGGCAAGGAGAAAGAAGGGGAAACAACTGGTGGAGAAAGTGGGAGGCAGATGATGTTAAAGGAACAGAGACAGGGAAACTTTGGACAAAGGAAAGAGAATGAGTGAAGAGATGCTGAATAGGGGGAGAGAGAAGAGGAAGACACATATACACTCTCTATATAAGCAAATATACACCACAGCACAGTCACACACCCTATATAGCCCTCTGTACCCAACCACACAGCTCCTACCATCATATTGAGATACACTTTACTATGTCTCTTCCATCAAGTTCTCAAGATAGTGTCATTATAAAAATCTTACTGCACTTCACTTCAGATGCTGCCATGGAGTTTCCTAGTGCTGAAAAATAATAATGACATTCATTCTAGAGAATGCAGGTTGCAAGGCCAGAGGAAAGTTTAGGAGAATGACCATACATTCAAACAGTATTATAATTACCTACTTCACTTCACCAGACAATGGAGACAACAGTCCTATTACAACCAACGAAGAAGATGAACTTGGTAGTAAAGAGGAAGAAGATGAACTTGGTAGTAAAGAGGAAGAAGATGAACTTGGTAGTAAGGAGAAAGAAGATGAACCTGGTCATAAAGAGGAAGAAGAACATAGTCATACTGAGGAAGAAGATGAACTTCGCCTTAAAGAGAAAGAATATGAACTTCATCGTAAAGAGAAAGAATATGAACTTCTTCGTAAAAAGGAAGAATATGAACTTCTTCGTAAAAAGGAAGAATATGAACGTCATAAAGAGGAAGAATATAGATTTGAAGGTAAATTTATCATATCAGTAACTCTTTTCTACCCAATCAGTCCTAAGGGGATCATTTTCATAAAATATAATTTGTTGGTGGGTCTATGTTAGGACCAATAATCACTGGGGGGTCATTGGAATAAAAATTCTCTCTACAACTCAGTTCATGACAGATGTTGTGTTCTGAATCAAAAGGGATTGCTTAAAATAGAGTCTTTAAGCAACAGGGACAAAGTTGCAAAAACAAAACTACAGGCAGAGGCAGAAAACAAAAACAGCATGAAACACTTATGTAGGCACGTACAGATACAACCCTTTTTGGGGTGTTATTGGGACACCTGCCATTTAGCATAAATACTAAAAGGAATAGGTCTCTGGTAATACTAGCCTTAGTGAGTGAAGTGTCAGAAGCACATGTGTTCCCTCTTATCCTTATATCCAAGCCCACTACACCCTAAATAATTGAAAGAACTAACTCCACAACCAAGTATTACAAAAATAGAGTGCACATATATTTACAATAGCAGCAAAGATTATGTGCAAAGAAGGCAAGAATATAGACATTGGAAGTCTTGTCATAGAAATAGCTCAGAGTAAATACACATAAGTCCCTAACTAACTCCTAAGTAAAAGAGTCACACTGAACCCACAACACTTATACAAAGGTACGTGGCACACATACAACTTGTTGCAGACTTATAGATGGCATTGTATTCTTCAGATTCAGTGCAGGTCCACTCCTCGGAATGTCAACACAGCAGCCCTTTGCTTCAGATAAGAGCCCCTTTTATACAGAAATCACAGGCTGCAGCTGTGCTAATGACATGCATTCTGGCTTTGGGAGTGATACATAGAGTACACTGTTATCCCCATTGTTATGACTTCAGGGTTTCCAGCATTGTCTCACTGGCACCACATTGATGGGGTCACCTTGACAAGAAACTGGGGTTTCATAAACAGAATGCAATTTGCCAGCCACAACATCTCTCCAGCTGCATGGGAGACTCCAAAAGTCCTTTGCTGGTCTGGCCATGGAATTGGTGCTGATGACAACATTGTTGTTCTAGCACATCAGGACCCTTGTCAGCAGTTTTCATCTGTATGCAAGGTCACATCTTAAGCAAATAACAGGCTTTAACAACAAAAGATGGAATAACTCTGAGTCTGCATCTTAAAGTCAGATTGCTAATTCTGAATAGTGCCATGTATTATAATCCTAAATCTCTTTGCTATATAGGAACACATGTACTGCAAAGCACATTAAATCGCATGCAATGGTGTTCACCAGGAAATGTTCACAGCAAGGGCTGCATGGTCAGCATGGGCTGCAGGCGGTATATGGCTCTGCAAACAGTCTATAAGAACCCAGTCCACTGAATCCTTATCATGCTGGTCACAATGCCTAAACTTGCAATCAAACGATGAAATAATGGAACAAACAACACTGTAGCAAAGTTGAGTGTGGTATACAACACACTTCTTTGAGTAAGCTATAAAGTTCATGCCATGGTAACAGCAGACATTCATGCTGACCAGTGTCTGAAAATGCATGCAGTTTATACCTCATAGAAGAAAAGTATACTACATGGCACAGCAATGCAATAAACACAAGCAACAAAGGAAATGTATAATGTTTATCATAACTCAGTATAGGTGCAATAAAATATCAATAGTGTCTAACCAGGTTGTGAGCCCTTTGTTTGTAGTAGAATACTACGATCGACAAACCATTGGCAAGGCAGGAAACTGTGGCAGGAACCAGACAGGGTTTCAACATACAATAGCAATACTGGAATGAAGCTTGGCAGGAATGAGGCAGCTCCTCAGCAGCTCATGAACAAGGCTGGCTAGGAGCTGAATAAGAATAAGACAGTGCCTTAGTGACTCAAGGACACACTCACACACAGGGGCGGGACAACCCAGGAACTTATGCTTACATAGAAGCTGGAAGTGTATCAGGAACCCACTCAAACACAAAAACTGGAAGTGTATCAGGGACTCACATATACACAGAAGCTGGAGGCTTCTCAGGAGCCCACGCATACACTGAGGCTGAAAGTGTATAGGGAACCCACTCACACACAGAAGCTGGTGGATTATCAGGAACCCACTCACACACAGAAGCTGGTGGCTTCTCAGGAAACCACTCACACACAGAAGCTGGAATATGGAGGCGTGTCAGGAACCCATTCACCACAAGCTAGAAGTTGTAGGCATCTCAGAATCCACAGAAGACAAGGCAGCAACAACAGGCAGCTAACGACACAAAAGCACCAAAGCCCCAGTCCAGCAAGCTAAAATGCCCCACCATGGCAGCGTTCACCCAGTGTATGACATCACTGCGGGGTCAGGGCACATTGGCAATTTGCCTGCACAGATCCTGTGGTGCTTCCAAGATCGACAGAGGATGGGCTTCTTTCAGCACCTGACACCAGGGGATGGCACCAACCCTGGAGTCACAGTAGGACTGTGACAGTACCCTGTCCTCTAGGGCCCCTCCTGCCCTGAATTCAAGGTTTTGGTTTGTGGGGAAATAAGCGATTGAAGTGTCTCACAAGCACAGGAGCTTGGACTTCCACAGTCGGTTCCCATGAGTTGTCCTCAGGTCCAAACCCTTTCCAGGCAATGAGATACTGTAGTTGTCCACGTACCCGTCATGAATCAAGTACACTTTGCACCTTGTACTCTTCATCGGATTTGGTCACCATGGGTGACAGAGTAGGTGGTACTGGGCCGGACTTCCTTAGGACCACAGGTTTAATTAAAGATACGTGGAAGGTATTATGTATCTGGAGCTTTGGGGATAGATTTAGTTGATACGTGACAGAGTTTATCTGCTGAAGTACAGGGTAGGGATCCACAAACAGAGGGGCAAATCAGGTTGATGGAACTTTTAAGTGGAGATATTGGGTAAACAACCAGACCAAGTTCCCTTGCTGGAAATGGGGGGGGGGGGGGGGGGTGTTGGCTGCCTCTTCTTATCTGCTTGTTGCTTAGTCTGAAGAGCCATCTGCCACAGGATATTCTGAGTAGTCCGTCAAATCTGCTCAAAGGAAGCAAGGGTCTTTTTAGCAGCAGAAACTTCTGGTGTTATTGGTACTGGTACTGGAATTTGTGGATGTTATACATACACAATCCAGAAAGGGGATGCTCCCATAGCACTGCAAACCCTGTTTTTATGAGAGAACTCGGCCCACGGTAACAGTTGCCCCCAATCATCCTGGAGTGAGGAAACATTTCCTGGAGTTAGGAACTGTTTCAGGTTTTGGTTGGTCTGTTCTATCTGTCCATTAATCTGTGGATGGTACCCGGATGAAAAATTAAACTTTACCCCTAAAGCTAGATTAAGTGCTCACCAGAACTTGGAGACAAACTGCAATCCTCGATCAAACTTAATAGTCTTGGGTAATCCATGTAGGTTGAAAATGTTAGAGATGAAGAGTTGAGCAAGTTCACCTGCAGAGGATAAGCCCAGAAGGGGCATAAAGTGGGCCATTTTAGAAAAACGGTCTACTACTACCTAGATGACAGTATATCCCTTCGATGGAGGTAGGTCTGTGATAAAATCCATGGAAAGATAGATCCAAGGCTTCTCAGGCATTGGTAGGGGTTGAAGTAGACCTTGCAGACACTTATGATCTGGTTTGTGCTGGGTACATTCTGGACAGGCTGAAACAAATTCTTGGATGTCCTTTCCTAGAGATGGCCACCAATAAAGATGGGAAATAAAGTTTTTAGTGCTCTGAACACCTGGATGACCTGCCATTTTAGACACATGGCCCCACTTGAGAATCTCCTCTCACTGATGACGAGGTAGAAATGTCATGCACAGAGGTATCAATGTTATTGCTGCTGAAAGAATATTGGTTGTGTCAATGATATGCTGAAGCCGGCTAGACTCCTGTTCTGGTTCCATGGAACTAGATAACGTGTCGACCTTGATATTCTTGTCTGCGGGTCAGAGTGAAATAGAACCAAGGAAAGAATAGGGAGAAACAGGCCTGCTGGCAGTTGAGACGCCTTGCTTCTTGGAGGTACAGTAGGTTCTTATGGTCTGTGAAGACAGTAAAGGATATACTGGTCCCCTCCAACAGATGCCGCCATTCCTCAAGCGCTAGTTTAAATCGCCAACAATTCCTTGTCCCCAATGGTATAATTTTTCTCTGGAGGGGAATATTTTTGTGAAAACAATGCACAGGGAAGGAGTTATCGAGTAAGCTTGAGAGAGGATGGTGCCGGTACCACTGTTTCGTCGCCTTCAAATCTTCAGATACTATCACTCCAAGATCCCTCTCCCCATCCATACCTATCAGATTCTCCCGTGGATTTCTATTCCCTAAATGCATCACTTTGCATTTCTTCGCATTAAATTTTAATTGCCAAACCTTAGACCATTCTTCTAGCTTCCTCAGATCCTTCTTCATGTTTTCCACTCCCTCAAGGGTGTCCAAACTGTTACAGATCTTAGTATCATCCGCAAATAAGCAAACTTTACCTTCTAACTCTTCGGCAATGTCACTCACAAATATATTGAACAGAATCGGCCCCAGCACCGATCCCTGAGGCACTCCACTACTCACCTTTCTCTCCTCCGAGCGAATTCCATTCATCACCACCCTCTGGCATCTGTCCGTCAACCAGTTCCTAATCCAGTTCACCACTTCGGGTCCTATCTTCAGCCCATCCAGTTTATTTAAGAGCCTCCTGTGGGGAACTGTGTCAAAAGCTTTGCTGAAATCTAAGTAGATTACGTCCATAGCTCATCCCTGATTCAATTCTCCGGTCACCCAATCAAAGAACTCAATGAGATTCGTTTAGCACGATTTCCCTTTTGTAAAACCATGTTGTCTCGGATCTTGCAACTTATTGGCTTCCAGAAAATTCACTATCCTTTCCTTCAGCATTGCTTCCATTACTTTTCCAATAACCGAAGTGAGGCTTACCAGCCTGTAGTTTCCAGCTTCTTCCCTATCACCACTTTTGTGAAGAGGGACCACATCCGCCGTTCTCCAATCCCTTGGAACCTCTCCTGTCTGCACGGATATATTAAACAAATCTTTAAGAGGACCTGCCAAAACCTCTCTGAGCTCCCTCAATATCCTGGGGTGGATCCCGTCCGGTCCCATGGCTTTGTCCACCTTTAGCTTTTCAAGTTGTTGATACACACTCTCTTCCGTGAACGGTGCTCTATCATTCTCATTTGTACTTTTTCCAGTCCATCGCAGTCCTTCTCCAGGAATTGAAAACAGAACAAAAATATCTATTTAGCAAATTGCTTTTTCTTCATCATTTTCCACATAGGCGGTTCACAGTATCTTTTAGTCTCACAATTCCCTTTATAGTCATTCTCCTTCACTAATATACCTGAAGAAATTTTTGTCACCCTCCTTACATTTCTAGCCATTTGTTCTTCCGCTTGCGCTTTCGCCAGACGTATCTCTTTCTTGGCTTCTTTCAGTTTCATCCGGTATTCCTCCCCGTGTTCCTTTTCTTGAGTTTTTCTGTATTTCTGGAATACCAACTCTTTAGCCTTTATTTTCTCAACCACTTGCTTGGAGAACCATATCGGTTTCCTTTTTCTCATGCTTTTATTTACTTTCCTTACATAAAGGTTTGTGGCCCTATTTATAGCTTCTTTCAGCCTGGACCACTGTCCTTCCACTTCTTGTACTTCCTCCCAGTCCACCATCTCCTTCCTCAGGTATTCCCCCATTTTACTAAAATCAGCACGCTTGAAATCCAGGACTGAGTTTTGAGTGGCTGCTCTCCACTTTAGCTGTTATATCAAATCAAACTGTTTGATGGTCACTGCTGCCCAGGTGGGCACCCACTCGGATATTTGACATGCTATCCCCATTTGTGAGCACCAGATCCAGCGTCGCTCCCTCCCTCATGGGTTCCGTCACCATTTGTCTGAGCAGAGCACTTTGAAAAGCATCCACGATCCCTCTACTGCTTTCCGATTCCGCAGACGGAACCTTCCAATCTACATCCGGCAGATTGAAATCTCCCAGCAACAGCACCTCTCTCTTCTTTCCCAACTTTTGAATATCTGCAATCAGGTCTTTATCTAGTTCCTCCAATTGTGTCAGAGGTCTGTAGACAACACCCACATGGACAGAGGTTCTATCATCTCTTTTAAGGTGATCCATATCGCTTCTTCCTTTCCCCAGGTTCCTGTCATTTCGGTCGCCGTGATATCATTTCTCACATATAGAGCTACTCCTCCACCTTTACGACCCCCTCTATCCTTCCTAAATAGATTATAGCCTGGTATGTTTGCATCCCATTCATGACAAGCCATGTCTCCGTGATTGCAACAATGTCTAAGTCTGCCTCCAACATCAGGGCTTGAAGGTCATTAACTTTATTGCTTAGACTGCAAGCATTTGTGGCCATCACTTTCCATGTATATTTCCCGGTATGTGCTTCAACATTTGTGATTTGGGGTTGTTTTTTCTCTTTGGGTACCTTCATATCCTTTTGTTCCAACTTCATTGCTTTCTCTTCTGCCTCAGTTCTATTTTAAGGATCATCACCATGTTGTAATGGAGCAAAAGAATTCTGTAGGGGCAACACTTGTGAGGGTGGATGCTTTTGTGTCACATGATGAAGTCTGCCTGAGCCTCCTGTGAACCATCTATTCTTAGGTAGTTTTATTCTTTGAGGCAGTGGTGAGAAGATGGTATGAATCTGTGCAGTCTTAGAAGTTGCTTTAAGTGCATTCAATTCCTGCTTTACTTTACTGAGCTCCTGTTTTAAACTAGATAGCTGAAGACAGATAGGGCAAGACTTAAGTCTCCAGATAATTGGCTTTGAAACTAAAGCACCACAATTATTACAGAGAATAAAAGTCATCCTGATTGGTTGAAATGGGTATGAATAGGTGTACTATGTTGGGGTGAACAGTCTGTAAAATTGCCTGTGTATGAGTGATGGGTAAAGTTAATGAGTTTTGGCTTGTCTATAAATGAGTGGAAAACCCTGGGGTGGGTGGGACTATAAGTCCCAGTGAGTCAGCTAAGTGCTGTTTGAAAGTTCTCTAGTATGGCCAGAATGGTCAAGTCTGCTCAAGGAATTTTCAGTTCAAGATTAAACTTTCAAATTCCCCTGGAATATAACTTTCCTTTTGTAAATAAATTTAAATATTGACAATAAATTAAAGCAGTTTCATCAATGTAAAAAGCAACTTTCTAACCACAGTGCAGTTTGCAAGGCCTCTCCTCTATCAGAGCTAGGCAGAAAAGGAAAGAGGGTTCACAAAACAAATTAATTAAGCAATAATCAATAAATTAAATAAGCATTAAATTAAAGAAAATATCAGGTATCTAAACCTCTAGCCAAAATGTTGAGAAATTAAAATAAAATAATCAGAATTTATTTAGCAGTAATTTGGTTCAGGTCCAGCACATGGAATTGTTCCAAGCAAGTGGTCGCTCAGTCTCTTTATCAGAGCCCAACCACCTCCTGCTGTGCAGTGATTTTCTGCCAGTGAGTCAGCTAAGTGCTGTTTGAAAGTTCTCTAGTATGGCCAGAATGGTCAAGTCTGCTCAAGGAATTTTCAGTTCAAGATTAAACTTTCAAATTCCCCTGGAATACAACTTTCCTTCTGTAAATAAATTTAAATATTGCCAATAATTAAAGCAGTTTCATCAATGTAAAAGCAACTTTCTAACCACAGTGCAGTTTACAAAGCCTCTCCTCTATCAGAGCTAGGCAGAAAAGGAAAGAGGGTTCACAAAACAAATTAATTAAGCAATAATAAATAACTTAAATAAGCATTAAAATAAAGAAAATATTTATTTGGATTATGGATCACAAGTAGCAGCATTGGGATTTGAACCAGCCACCTCTGGATTGCAAAACCAGTGCTCCAACAACTAGGTCACGCTGTGACTCCTCCAGTCCCTTGAAATTTGGCCATCTCTGTGGGGGGTGGGCAGTATGCAGGTCCCTGGGGGGGGGGGAGGTATGTGTGTGTCAGCGGAGGCATAACGAAGGCGTGGACATCTTTCTTTCAAACATTTTGGATGTCCTCAACTGCTCCCCACAGGGATGGCCAAATTTCCAGGGAGTGGAAGAGTGGCATAGTGATTAGAGCACTGGTCTTGCAATCTAGAAGTGGCTGGTTCATATCCCACTGCTACTACTTGTGATCCAGAATCCAAACAAATAAATAAAGAGGGTGGCAAAGGCATGGACATCCTTCTCACAGAAACATCCACATTTTGGACGTCCTCAACTGCCGTTGCTTCCCCTCCCTAGGAAAGAAATCATGTGCAAATGAGCTAATAGCGAGCAGCTCATTTGCATGCAATTTCCTTCATGCATGCCCGTTCCTTTCCAGATCGGTAAGGGAAGGGCTTTTTCCATTCAGTTAGTGGGACCAGTGCACTACGAATGCTGGCTCCGCCCATGACCATATGGCTTGGATTTGGTCGTTTCTGAGATGGGCATCCTCACTTTCCATTATCACTGAAAACCAGGGATGACTGCCCCTTAGAGATGGGCACCCCCGTTCAATTATCCCCCTCTATGTCTCATTAATACATGTCTATGTATATGTTCAGTAATTTTGTTCTTTATAATAGTCTCTATCATTTTGCCTGGCACCAATGTCAGGCTCACTCTGGTTTGTACTTTCCCAGATCTCCTCTGAAACCTTTTTTAAAAATCGACATTACATTGGCCACCCTCTAATCTTCCGGTACTACACTTGATTTTAAAAATAAATTACACAAACAATAGTTCCGAGAGTTCATTTCTCAATTCTATCAGTACTCTGGGATGATTAAGCAGATATGTGCAGAATACCATTTAGGTGTCCTGTTAGTGTTTCCCAAGTAAATGTACGTTTATATGCGTAAATGCTAGTAGTCTAGACATTTACATAGGCAAAGGGCACATAAATACAGGCGCCTAGATTACAGAGTTGTGCTTCACATGCTATCTTGCCTCCTCTGATATTACCCTGCCTTGTCTTCACCCACATTTTAAGGACCAAAGGTAAAAACAAGCACCTAAATGTAGGTGTTCATCAAGGGGATTGTTGTTTCAGCAGATCTAAGCATTTAACTCCTTCAGTTGGACATCTAGGGGTCCTTTTACAAAAGCGCACTGAAAATGGCTTGCGATAGTGTAGGTGCGGGTTTTGGGCGTGTTCCGATCCATTCTTTAATGTGCCTGTAAAAAAGGCCCTTTTTTGCCGAAAATGGAAGTGCGACAAAATGAAAATTGCTGCGCGTCCATTTTGGGTCTGAGCAGTACAGACTCACACGGTAACCAGGCACATGCCAAAAATGAAATTACCACAAGAGTCACACGGTACCTACATGTTGGGCGCGCGTAAACGCTTACACAGCTTAGTAAAAAGGCCCCTTAGTTTTTTGAATATTGGGCTCTTATGTTATAATTTCTGCAAATCGTACTTCTATGATTGAATTTTCACAATGCACTTTTTCCTGTTATAGATACTGATGATGAGTATAGCATCGAGTCAGTCGAATCAAGCCGTGAGTAAATATTTAATATTTTAGAAATGTGAAATACAAGAAGTTTCAATATGACACATTTAATTATTGTCTAGGCATCACAAAGTAAGGATTGAACATGTCATATGCAGTTTGTCAAATGGTTTATGATAATGTTAATGTCTTTTAGTAAAAATAGCAGCAATCTCAGAAATGCATAACTTTTATTACCATGTAGCACAGTAACATAGTAGATGACAACATGTGAAAGATAATGTTATAAACCATTTTTGCATGTAAAATTCTGATTTATGCGTATAAATGGGCTCTTTTAAATTTAGGTTATGCCTAAAAGTATGCTTGGTGCAAATTTGTGCATGCTTGTAGAATAGGGGTGGAATTTGAGCAGACTCACAGCTTACAAATGTACACATAGGGGCCCATTTACTAAGTCATGTAGGCGCATATGCGTGTCCTACGCGCATTAATTTGGAGTTGGCACCCGGCTACTACTTGGCCTGGCCGGTAATTTCATGTTTTACACGCACCGGAAAATAATATTTATTTTCCTGCACGTGGCAGAAACTGGACGGTAATCATCATTCTACGTGCATAAACGATTACCACATGGTTACCGTGTGAGACCTTATCACTAAGTCAATGGGTGGTGGTAAGGTCTCAGACCCAAAACGGATGCACACCAATTTTTATTGGCAAACCACATGTCTATTTTCGGCAAAAATTTTAAAATGGCCTTTTTTACAGGTGTGCTGAAAAATGGATCTGCGTGCGCCCAAAACAAGTGCCTACACTACCGCAAATCCATTTTTCAGTGCACTTTATTAAAAGGACCCCATGCCTTTAATCCGTGTGATTTTTGCAGCTTATGTGTTAATATTTTATAAAGACATGTGGTGGTGGGGGGGGGGGGGGGGGGGATTATCAGCATGGGCTGCCATTAAGACATGTTATTTTACTGTTAACCCTAGCTATTCATAACTAGATCTCATATCAAAACATGGAACCTATGTAAAAATTAGCATGTTAGGGGTATGATTGCACATTTTACCAGTAACCTACATTGGGTTCCTATGTGTCTTTGTAAAATAAGCTAAGATAGGCACTTTCTTGCTTTATTAAGCTAAGAGCCCTGTTACAAAACTACCCCCCCCCAAAAAAAAAAAAAGACCAACTGGCCCATCCAGTCTATCCAGTTATGTATCCCATTTGCCAGCCATAGGGTGTGAACACTTGTAAGACAGCTCTCATTATCCATAACACTTTGTGTCACCTTCCTCATTTGTACTCTACCAATGCCATCTGGGCAAATAAGCAAACAAAATCCATCATTTGGTTCACACCTAGCACCTCTTTCTCCTCATGTCACGGTTTTTTAGCTAACAATTCCAGACTCCTGCAGTTTTCCCTCTCCTTTGCTGCCACCCACTGTACCTTATTCTCAGACCCTACTTATGCTGCTAACCATGGTGCCTTATTTCAAGAACTACCTCTGGATATGTTTTAAAATCTGTTTTTTTTTTCTCAGACGTTACTTATGCTGATAATTATCATGACTTATTTCAGAGACTACCTGTACACATATGCGTTTATGCCTTGAACTGTTGCAAGTTGGAAAAACATGAAACAAATATATGGTGATATTCTCTTAGCTCCTGGAGGGAAAACCTAATGGATTTCCACAGTTAATCCCGGACGGGGAAATAAATTCAAAATTTCCATCTAACTCAAATTGTTCCTGGCTTCGGCAGCATGCTGTATTACAGGAAGATTTTACTAACCTGCAGTATCAAGTACTACTACAGGTTAGTAAAGCTGTACTCATGGTAGACCAGCATATTTTTTACTACCCTTTAGTAATTAGGTCTCTTTGGGGCCCTTTAACAAAACTGCGGTAAGCACAAATGCATGTTTACTGCAACCAAAAATACCTTACCCTGGGCGCGCTCAGGTGTCCGGTGGTAATTTTGGGATCGGCACATGCTACCCACGTGCCAAGAAATAGAATTTATTTTGTAGCATTGAAGCGGGTCTGGGGTGGAGAGTAGGCATGTTCTGCACTAATCGGTTAGCACATGGGCCAGGGGCGTAGCCAGACACACAATTTTAGGTGGGCCTGGGCCCAAGAAGGATGGGCAGAAGAGCCCCACCCCGTCCCACAGGTAATTTGGTCTCTCCTTCTCTCACCTGCATGCCATATGGTCTCTCAAACATCCCCCCTCTCCCGCATACCTTTTCAATAGCAGATTTCCACCAGTAGTGAGCAGAAACTTATACACGCTGCTCATGTTGGCCACACAGCCTTCCCATGATGCAACTTCCTGTTTTTGCATAGGCAGGAACACGTCAGAGGGAAGGCTGTGGCAGGGCCGGTCTTAGCAAGTGCGGGGCCCTATGCAGACCAATTTGGTGGGGCCCCATCCTAGCCCCGCCTACCCTAGCCCCGCCCCCACCCTAGCTCCACCCCATTGATAAGATTATTCCATTTTTAGAACATTTTTTTATTTACGAAATTTCAAATAAAGACAAATGAAGCTAACTTGTACAAAAAAAACCTGATTGAAATAATAAGCACAATGCTATCATGAAAACCTCCCCTCCCCAGAAATTATACAGTTCAAGTCCACTACAGTTAGTAGCGGGCCCAAGCTGGGGGTGGATGCCGCGCCGGTGGGTGGCGGGAGCGGAGTGGCCAAGCTGCGGGAATGGGGAATCATCTCAGGCGACTAAGGCGAGCAGGCGGCGGAGGTCGGAGCAGAGGCACGAGCGAGGCAGAGTTGAGGCGCTGCGTGGGGCCCCCTTAGGCGCGGGGGCCCTATGCGGTCGCCTTGGTCGCCTCTGCCTAAGACTGGCCCTGGGCTGTGGGCCGGTGCGAGAAGTATGTATCGGTCACTGCTTGCTGCAGACGAAGATCTGCTATTTACAAGGTATGCAGGAGGGACAGTTGTTGGGAGTTTTTTGGCTGGTGGGACTTGGGGATCCCCGCCAGCCACATCATAGGTGTGCTGCTACTGGATGGGCCTGGGCCCACCCGGGCCCACCCCTGGCTACGCCACTGATATGGGCATTGGTGTGCGCTAACCAGTTAATACAGTTTTACTGTATGAGACCTGCTGCCTACAAAATAGGTAGCGGTAGGGGTTCACGAGCTAATGGCCATGTGCTTATGGGAAAATTAGCGCATGGCCATTAATAGAGAAAATAGAAAAATTGGCCATTTTACCCCGGTAAAAATGGCCTTAGCATGCAGAACTGACCCATGTAAGGACACGTTAAGGCCGCTTTTTACCGCAGTTTGGTAAAAGGGCCCCTTTATTCGTAACTGGATTCCAACAGCGATATTCTGACATGATGAAAAGAGCCTCACTCTCAAAAGCTAGTCAGACATCTACTATAAGTTAATTAACTACGACTTGTTTGTTGATCTTTACATGTTTTAGTTATGAATCCTTTGTTATCCACCTGCTTCTAGAAATGAGATTGTTTTCCAATTTCTAAATATGTGAGGGAGAAACAGAATTTCATAGCTCTAGATTGTGTATTGATCTAGATGAGATGTACTAACAGTGTTGGCCAGATTCAGTCATGAGCCTTACAATTAGGCACCAGGAAAATTCCACACCAAGCGCTATTCTATAAAGACTGCTCTGGGCTGAGCACCCTTTACAGGACAGTGCCTAGCGTAGTTTCCCATGCCTAACTTTGGGTGCAAGGACTCACGCCTGCTGAAGCCTGGTGTAAATACCGGCATGCAAATTTGGTGCGTAACCCCGGTATCCTATAACACTGTGCTGAAATTTTTGGAACACACCTGACTCGCCCATGCCCCTCCCATGGTCATGCTCCCTTTTGGGTTGCACGTGAGATATTTTTGGCACACAGTGTTATAGAATAGTGCACAGGCAGATTCACACACAAGTCCAAATTAGTGCCAATTAACAGCAATAATTGATTGTCAACGGCATGTTAACTAATTAGCATGCGTGCAGATCTCGGCTCCACATCCAAATTTTGTCAACCTAAACAGAGTCCGGTGGTACTGTTATAAAATACTAGCGTAAGTCCACTGTTATGCACCTAACTTTAGGCACAAGCACTTACTCTAGTAAATACTCATGCCTAACTGCTGTCAGTCAGGTGCATAAAGGACAGTATTCTAAACCTTAGTGCATAAGTGCTAGGTACACCTCTGACCTGCCAATGCCCCTACCATGTCTACACCCATAGCAATTGCATGCTACAGGAATTCCGTGCTAAGGTTATAGAATACCAACTAAATGCAGCTATATTCGTTACTGCAAATTGGCGCCAATGAGTCAGTAGTGTAGCCAGACCTTGATGAGGGAAGGGGCCAGAATCCAAAGTGGAGGGGCACATTTTGGCCCACCTCCCCACCGCACACCCCCGCTGCTGCATCACCATCATCATACTTTGGCTGGCGGGGTCCCCAACCCCCGCCAGCTGAAGCAACTTGTCCCACCGCTGCTGCTTTTGCCAGATTACCTGCCCTGATCTTCTCAGTCACACCGTGCACGCTCGTTTTAATGAACTGTGCAAGTGTGAAGTGTCGCGCATGGCTCAGTTTCACTAAAACAAGCATGCACGGCGTACCTGAGAAGAGCAGGGCAGGGAATGTGGCTAGACCAGCGTGGGACAAATGAGTCAGCTGGCTGGCGGTGGTTGGGGACCCCTGACAGCCAAACCAGAGGCCCCAGAGCCAATTTGGTGTGGCCTCCTGTAGATATGCCATTGCAGTGAGTGCCAATAAACTTTTTCTGTAGTCAATTATTGATGGCTAATGCCAATTAGCACCTAATTTAACAATTAAGTTATGCATATAACTAGCAGTATTCTATAACTTGCATGTGCAATTTTGCATGCTAAGGATAGATTATAGAATTAGGGGCATAAGGGCAATTCTGCAATCAGTTGTCCACATTTATATGCAAGTATAAATATAGTACTTACACAGGTAAGCATACATTGACCTGCAAAAGTGCCTTTATGGCACCTAAGTGCTATTCTGTAGTGGCACACGTACTGTAAGTGGCATGGTGTGTCAATGCAAGGGGGGATATAAATATGGGTGGCACATAGGCAGGGCTCCCACTAATATGAGTAATTTGCAAAATACTGTAAGTTACATGCATCCCTACTGCATCTATGCAACTGTAGTTATGCTAGGACTATGGCTGCTGTATCTGTTGACATGTAAATGTTAAGTGAGACAATGTCAGGTTATGCCAGCATTCTAAAACAGAATCTGGCACCCAGATACCATTATAGAATAGGCTCCAACCAAGTGTTCTCAAGGCACCTAAACAGAGGCACCCAGATGTAGAATTTCCCCTAATTCTATAAGGATGATGCCAAGATTTAGGTGCCAAGAACATATGTGAATAACCTGAATACTGGCATTCATATGCATATGCACACATATACCCATAATTTGGCAATGCATTATTCTATAAATTAACGCCTAGTTTGCAGGTGAGCATTCACTTGGGTGCAGTTTGGACAGCTTTATGCATGTAGATTACAGCATGTTATTTAGTGATGTAGATGTGATCATTTTCACCAGCTCTATTGCTGATTTAAGTGATCATGCCTAAAATATAGGCACATTCTTGGCATATTATGCTGTAATTTTATAAAGAAATGTAGGCACCTATACTTCATAGAAAAAGCTCCAACAAGGCATTGTAGGTACCTAAATGTAGCTGCCCCTTAATAGAAATATCCTCTACCCCTCTCATTTCATAATTTGGATCATAAACATAAGTGCCATTTGCATGCTTAAATTATAGAGCACTGGCACTCAAGTGGGTAAGTGTACACTGAGACGCGTAAGTGCTAGGTGCGTTCTCAATGCCAATTCTATAAATGATGTGTGCATCTCACTTAGCACATAAATGCAAAGAGGGCGTTCACAAGGAAGGAATATGGGTAAGCCCAACATTTACATGCGTTATTTAGACACAAGCATTTATGCCCACTCTTGGCATAGCTTAAGTGGGTGCACCTAAATTTAGGTGCATAGATGTTGACCTTTGCTAGAATTTTATAACAGAAACTTTGGCACCCAGATGCCATTATAAAGCTAGAGCTCAGCACACTGCATCTAGGAGCCTGGCTTGTGGTGCCCAGTTATGGACTTGTCCCGTATTAAGGTAAGGGATAGGGTTGGATTTTGAGGTTAGGTTTTGAGGTTAGGGTTTGGGGATGGGGTTAGGGTTAGCACTTAGCACACTGCATCTAGGGGCCTACCTTGTGGTGCCCAGTTATAAAATTGGCCCCATGAGGGTAACTTTATAAAGGCAAGAATTTGCCTACTGAAGAGGGAAAGTAGGTACCTACTTGTCTTTATATAATACTAACGCAAGTGGAAGAGATCGTATTTTACATATAGTCATGGACATTTACACATGATCAAGATGGTGGATGGTGTCAGTAGATAAGAAAAGAAAAGAAACAACCTGCTTTCCATTATTTCCGAAATATTGTCAGTACAATAAAAAGAAGAAGAAGAGTAGAGCAGCGTACCTCGCATTTGTTAAAAATAATTGATTTTGACAGATGGTTTTCAGCCAATTAGAAGTGTGGGCATGCCCAAGCCATGCCCACTCCCTGCCCCCTTAGATGACATCACTGGATATGTTGTCTTGAC
This sequence comes from Microcaecilia unicolor, assembly GCF_901765095.1. Classification (NCBI taxonomy): domain Eukaryota; kingdom Metazoa; phylum Chordata; class Amphibia; order Gymnophiona; family Siphonopidae; genus Microcaecilia; species Microcaecilia unicolor. The sequence goes on from NC_044037.1 coordinate 39,740,074, forward strand.
CCTGCCCAAGCTCCACCCTTTTGCATAGTCATGCTCTTTCTCCCACCTACTTTTCATAGCTCAACCTCAAACCCCACACCTTTTTGTATAGCCCTGCCCTCAAACACCATCCCTTCTGGTGATGTCACAGGTAGTGATATCACAGCCATGCCTCTTTTTCAAGATCACGGTCACTACTGTATGCATCACTTCACTTTCTGTTTCCACTACTAGCCACAATTTTGGATGGGGTCATGTGATGGGAAGTGACATAAAAAAAAACCAACACCATCCCCAACAGCCTCAGTGGAATTTACATGCTCAACTTAACCTTTTTTTCTCACAGGAAAGAAAATAGATATTTTTATTTTCTGTTTCTTATATATATTTTTTTCTTTCAAAAGGATACCTTGTGCTTACTTTTAAAGCTATTTTTATTAAATAACAGCCATTTTAGGTTTCAAAACAAAAGACCAACCATCCTCCTCCTCTTTGCTTCTAGCTTACATAAGTCTGACTTGTAAGGTTTTCAGATCTGTTCACACAGGGGCAGAAGCCTATGGCTGTGCCTGCAAGAGCTGCCCCCCCCCCCCCTCCTGTTTTCAAGAGACAACTGTGTGAGATCATGCCCTGTAGCATGTGAGCACACACACATACACAGAGCTGTATCCTGGTCTGTGAATTTTAAAACAGGGATAGTATGAGCAGAAAAAGTGCTTTTTTGTACAGGGGTTGCCTGTGTAAGATCAAACAGCCTGTAGCCGAGCTAATTGTTTCTGCAGCGCCTCCAAAAGGAATTCCCCTTTCTAACTCATCTCTCAAGGCAGAGCACTGCTGCTTTGTGTGACAAACCCACCCCTACCCCTACTCCCCCTCCTGTTTTTGAGACCTCTGTGTGAGCTCAAATCAAGCTTTTTTTTGTTACATTTGTACCCCACGCTTTCCCACTCATGGCAGGCTCAATGTGTTTACATGGGGCAATGGAGGGTTAAGTAACTAGCCAAGAGTCACAAGGAGCTGCCTGTGCTGGGAATTGAACTCAGTTCCTCAGGACCAAAGTCCACCACCCTAACCACTAGGCTACTCCTCCACTTCCAGACTTCATACAGCCAGAAGCCCATTCATCCAAGTTTAAAAAAAGAAAAATTGGTAGAATAAATGCTTTATAAAGGGATTGCTTTTCCCCTAACAGTATTCATTTTATGAGGCATGCAATGTTTAAAATAATCTGAAGCCTTACAGAGGTTGGGTAATTTTTTCCTTTCCTACCAGGAGTGTGAAAGATGCAACCCACTCCCCTTATATGGCTCCCCCACCTACACAGTTCTAGTGTTAAAATGTGCACTGCCCTATGAAATCATATACAAAAAAAAACCCTAAGCAGAATTTACTTTGATCTGGAGATGGTCAGGAGTTTGCATTTTCTATATAGCTACTGACAAGTTTGACACACACTTTTACCCCCCCCCCCCCCTTTCTTGTGCATCATAGGAGGGCTCTCCAATAGTGATAAAAGTTTCTTTGTTAAAAAATTGTTAGAACTCACCGATCTTAGATCAAATCATATGGTGTTACACCTGTTGGCAACTTGTGTATGAAGAATTGTAAAACCATTACTCATGTATACATTTTATGGATTTGCTGCCAGTAACATTTATTGATGACCTGTTCTTTCCACCCCATAAAGTAAACCTGGTCATTGTCAATAATATTATGGAGACTGGTTGTAAAAATGATGAGATTTTATTTATTTATTTATGTATGTATGTATGTATGTATGTATTCATGGCTTGGTATACTGCCTAAACTGACAAGCAGATCAAAGCAGTTTACAAATTAAAAAATTAAATACAAAAAAAGAACTACAGTGTCCAATAGGAAAGTAAATCATTTATTCAAGAGCACAGTAAAATATAACTAACAGCTAAGCCTGCATACTCTTTCTCAAGGCATCAGTGTCCAAATCAAATTGCCTTATTCACTAGAGGATGCCTGCCTGAATAAACATGCCTTCAAATGTGGAGCCATAAAAAAGAAGGTGCTATGATATGTGATTTCAATTTGAGCCACTCGGGATCCTGGAAGGGCCATACAGTGGTCATTGATTGAACGCAGAACATGAGGCAACAAGTACGGGATAGTTAGTGAGGAAAGATATATAGGGGTACCCTGGCAAAATGCCTTAAAAGCCAATAGCAATGTTTTGTAATGAACATGAAGAGGGACAGGCAGCTTGTAAAATGGGTGAAACATGATTGAGGGCTCCTTTTACTAAGCGGCGGGTTAGTGTGGGAGCCCTTACCGCCACCTCAATGGGTGATAGTAAGAGCTCTCCCCCCTCCCCCCAGAAATGGCATGCATCACAGTGCTTTACTTGCCTGCCCAGCCATTTCCTGAAGAAAGCGAGGCTGGCCCTTTTACCAGTTTGCGGTAAAAGGGGGCCTCGGTGTGCATGTAAAACAAGCGTCGACGCTAATGCAGGACCCCCTTTTGCCACAGCTTGGTAAAGGGGACCTGAATTTCCATAGGTGACAAAGAAGCAGTAGCGTAGCTAGGGTAGTTGACACCCGGGGCCGGTCATTTTTTAACACCCCCCCCCCCCCCCCCCGAAATCCAGTACTAGGCATACCGAGAATACAAAACACTCAGGACCTATAGAGCAATTCTACCATACCATAAGCAGTAATTTGTACGAGTCACACAAGGAAAAGGAATGCATCTTAAACACTACAGTGAGCACTAGAACATCAATTCACCTATTGTAAAACGAAAACAGACAGATTAGTACAGATCGTCAATCCTGCACAGTCAATGCCAACCGAAAGCCATGTCTTTTTCACAAATAGATACACCCTAATCCACTATAGAATAAGTAATCATAAACTTTCTATTTAGACAAAAATTAAACTGAACCCCCGATGCTAGACTCTGCATACAATGCAACACCACAGAAACAGAAGTCCTCTAGTACTGTGTAAAATATAAAGACAGCAGATGTAAATTTGAAAAAACTAACAAATACCAATCACCACTTTACAAATTAACAAATAGAAATAAAACAATAATATCATTTATTGGACTAATACATTTAGCTTTCAGAGGCCAAAACCTCCTTCCTCAGGTCAATTCAGTATAGTACTGTTACAGTGTCCTATCCTGACCTGAGGAAGGGGGTTTTGTTCTCCGAAAGTAAAATGTATTAAAATTAGTCCAATAAAAGATTACCTTATTTACATGTTCTATTATAACATTTATTAACACAGCTACAATACTACTTTATCCTAAAGCAAAAAAAATAAAATATATATTTACAGTTCGTTGTCTCTGGTTTCTGCTTTCCTCATCTTTTCACTGTCTTCCTTCTATCCAGCATCTGTCTTCGCTCTCTCTCTGCCATCCAGTGTCTGCCCTCTCTCTCTGCCCCTCCATCCACTGTCTGCCCTCTCTCCCTTCCATCCACTTCTGCCCCTTCCATGCACCATCTGCCCCAGTCTGCCATCTCTCTCTCCCCCTTCCATCAACAATCTGGCCTCTATCTCTGCCCCTTCCATCCACCATTTGCCCCAGTCTGCCCTCTTTCTCTCTCCCCATTCCACCCACCATCTGCCCTTTCTCTCTGCCCCTTCAATCCATCTGCCCTCCCTCTCCCATGCGTCCAGGGTCTGCACTCCCTCACGTGCCCCCCTTCCATCCTAGGATCTGTCCCTCTCTCTCTGCCCCTCTTTTCAGCCCCCAGTTCCAGTCCCCTTCATCCACCACATGCCTTGCATCCCCCCCCCCCCTTTCAGCCACCAGACCCATTCTCCCACCTGCCCCAGGCATGGACCCATTTCCTCTCCTGCCCCCATGTCAGACCCCAGTTCCAGCTTCAGGACCCCCTTCTCCCATCTGAGCACTCCCCTCCCCCCAATCCCCTTCTCCCCTCTTTGAGCACCCATCTGAGCTTCCCCCCACCCTCCCTAATCCCCTTTAAGCACCCCTCTGAGGTCCCCCACCCCTCCCCAATCCCCTTCTCCCCTCTCTGAGCTCGCTCCACCCTCCCTAACCCCCTTAGTAAGCACCCTCTGAGGTCCCCCACCCCTCCCCAATCCCCTTCTCCCCTCTCTGAGCTCCCCACCTCACCTAATCCCCTTTAAGCACCCCTCTGAGCTCCCCACCCTTCCCCAATCCCCTTCTCCCCTCCTTGATGCTCATCCCACCCTCCCTAATCCCCTTTAAGCACCCCTCTGATGCGCCCCCACCCATCCCCAATCCCCTTCTCCCATCTCTGAGCTCCCCACCATCCCCTAATCCCCTTTAAGCACCCCTCTGAGCTCCCCCACCCTTCCCCAATCCCCTTCTCCCCTCCTTGATGCTCTCCCACCCTCCCTAATCCCCTTTAAGCACCCCTCTGAGCGCCCCCACCCCTCCCCAATATCCTTCTCCCCTCTGAGCCCCCCCCCCCCCGACCCGACCCGACCCAAAATCCGTGCTTCTACCCTGTCCTGCTTTAAAAAATTGTTTTCGAAGCGCCGGAAAGTGGCAGGCAGCGCGCCTTGCGTCTGCCCTGCTAGTAAAGAAGATCTCGCTGACGTCGTCGCCCTTCACACATTGAGTCCCGCCCCCCTCTGAGGCAACTTCCTATTACTGCGAGGGCGGGCGGGACTCAATGTGGGAATGGCGACGACGTCAGCGAGATCTTCTTTACTAGCAGGGCAGACGCGAGGCGCGCTGCCTGCCACTTTCCAGCACTTCGAAAAAAAAAAATTTTTAAGGCAGAGCAGCGGGAGCGGAGCACCCCCCACACCCGATGACACCCGGAGCGGACCGCCCCCACCGCCCCGCCCTTGCTACGCCACTGCAAAGAAGTCATATGACCGTTTTCTGTAATGTTTGCAATCGTTTAAGTAGTGAATTAGAATTACCCAAATAAATAATTTTACAGTAATCCAAGCAAGTCATGAAAAGAGAGAGAATTAAAGAATGAAAGTAATCCTGATCAAAGAAAGATCAAATGGACCTCAGCTGTCGTAGTAGAAAGAATTGTGATTTAGAGTGTTTTCCTAGCAATATTATGGAGTTTTTAGAGCAGCACTATGAAATTATTGTGTTACCACAACACTTGGTTACAACACCCTCTATCAATACCTGTGGTCATCACTGTGTGTTTTTCTTACACCACTGTTGTAAAGGCTTGTCCTTTTGAAGATGTTTTACAATTTTATTCTGAGAACCCTCAAAAAATGATTTAAAATGGTGTTACAGTTTGTGAAAAATAACAAAGAAAGCGTTGTGTGTGTAGATCTTTTCAAAGTCTATTTTGTAGCCTACGGAGATGTGTTACCTATGAACAGTGAAGTTCCGCCCCTAGCTGACACCCGGGCGGAACGCCGATGCGACCCCCCCCCCCCTGGGTGCAGCGCGACCCCCCCCCCCCCGGCGAAATGCACCCCCCCGGGTGCACGCCGCTGGGGGAGGGTGCCGCGGTACGCGTCTGTTGCCCTGTCTCCGAGTTTGCAATTCGCATGTGTTCACTGCACCCTCTGAGTCTGCCCCAGAACAGGAAGTAACCTGTTCCGGGGCAGACTCAGAGGGAGCAGTGAACACATGCAAATTGCGAACTCGGACTGAGACAGGGCAACAGGCGTGCGCCGCAGCACCCCCCCAGCGGCGTGCACCCGGGGCGGACCGCCCCCACCCCCCCCCCCCTTGATACGCCACTGCCTATGAAGACTGTCATATGGCTTCTAAATAAAACTGTAAAGGAATCACATTTCTCGCCTCATGTTTCTGTGTACAAAGTATTTTTTTATTACAGCTGTACATATTACTTATTTAACCACTGACTGTCCAATGTGAATGGTTTCTTATAGGAAAGGCTAACGTATTTCACAGATTTCTTTTTTTAAGGGGAGGAGTTTCTTGAGGTTTCACAGGGGTGGTGAATTTCACAGAAACCTCAGAGGCAAGAATTTCAAGCAAATGCCTGTTGCTGGCATTTGCCAACTACCCTTGAGGGCATATTGAGTTCAGCCATGGAGCTCATGAACTCCTCCCAACTTCTGGGTTTCCTTTGTTGGGAAATAGGGTGTGTCTGCATAGCCTTCAAACTAGGTCAAGCAGATTAGAAGTGCTGATGAGGTACCCCTCGTATACAAAAGTCCTATAAGCAACACAGGCCACCACATCCTTGTTCCTGGATAGCTTATCGAGCAACATTTTTCCTATAATGCGCACCAGTTCCTTTTTAATACTTCCTGAAGAACAGGGTCAGGAGGTACATCATTATCTAGCAATGCCTCCGTCTGTTTAGAACTTTGTTCGGGAAGATACAGGTTTATTTTTTCAATTTCTCTTTCAGCCTGCCTGTCAAGCGGCAGTTAGCGCTTTAATACTGCTGAATAACATTTGGCCATTTCATAGTTTGTTAGTCCAGAACTTTGAAGAATATCACTCATTTCATCATCAAGCCTTTGAATGGCATCCATTCTAATATTTTCATGGGGTGCTGGTGGACCTCTTAAATGATAAGCTGCCGGCTAGGGACCAAGTACATCTTTTCAGGCATACTGCATTACTGATAAGGCTCAAGATCAGCGGTAAGGCGAAGCTTAGCAAGGGCCCTATAAAACCCTAAGACTGCACCACCAGCCTCTTTGTTTTAAGAGGTATCTTTTGTCCCCAAAACTCTTTATTGCATGCCTTTCTCTTTTCAGGACGCTAATCTTGGTACTGTGATAACGGTATGTTACCTTTCAGATTGTTTAGGGCTATCTCCACTATAGCTGCTATTAAGTCATCCAAAATATACCAAGGATGGCCTTTCTCTGGCAGCGTGAAAGCCTGCAACAAAAAGTTTTAAAAGCTCCAGGTTCCTCTTCAGATGGCTAGACATGTTGTTACCTAAGAGAGCGCAAACTACAGCGTGTGGAAAAAGCATCAGCTTATTCGCTTCTTTTTAGAGGCATCCACTGTTTCCTCACCGTATACGACTGTCAAAACAGGGGGAAAGATGGTCCATCCTCAATCTGTAAACCTCAGGCATCAATGCATTCAAATCTATGATGAGATAGCCATACTGTTTTCTGGTAGCATCTTTGAAAGCATTAAGAAAGACACGTGTCTTGCCCAGATACATTTGTCTGGCGAGAACAGCTATCTGCTGTTTATCTCTTCAGCTTCTTAGACAACAACATCTATAAATGTTGTATTAAGATGATGGTGCAGTGTGTTCTGCCTTGACCAAACGTGTTTGGATGATATATATCTAATAATTAAATTTCTATGGTGTGTATATTTGATAAAGGTTTTTTTCAATCTCATCATTTTTACAACCGGTGTCCATAAAATCATCGACAATGACCAGGTTTACTTTATGAGGTGGAAACAACAGGTCATCGTTAAATGTCACTGGCAGCGAATCCAAAAAAATGTATAAATGGGTAACAGTTTGACAATTATTCATGCATAGTTTGCCAACAGGTGCTAACACCATACAATTTGATCGGGTTTCACGCTGAATGTAGATTGATGTGTTCTAACAATTTTTTAAGAAAGAACTTTTACCACTATTGGAGGCCCCCCCCCCTATGATGCAGGAGAAGAGGTGGCGAAGTGCGTGTCAAACTCCTCAATAGCCATAGCAAAAATGCAAACTCCTGACCCACCTCCAGATCAAAGTAAATTCTGTTTAGGATTTTTTTTTTTGTACATGACTTCATAGGGCAGTGCACATTTCAACACTAGAGCTGTGTGGGTGGGAGGAGCTGTATAATGGGAGTGGGTAGGTGGATTGCATCTCTCGTGCTCCTGGTAGGGGAAGAAAATATTACCCAACCCCAGATTATTTTAAACATTGTATGCTTCCTAAAATGAATACTGTTAGGGGAAAAGCAAACCTTTTATAAAGCCATTTTTTCTTTTTTTAAACTTGGGTGAAAGGGCTTCTGGCTGTATGAAGTCTGAAAGCCTGATTTGAGCTCACATAGGAGGGAGAGTAGGGGAGAGGGAGAGGGTTTATCAACCAAAGTAGCAGTGCTCTGCCTTGAGAGATGAGTTGGAAAGAGGATTTCCTTTCAGAGGGGCTGCAGAAACAATTAGCTCAGCTACAGGCTGTTTGATCTTGCACAGGCAACCCCTGTACAAAATAACACTTTTTTCTGCTTATACTATCTCTGTGTTTTAAAATTCACAGACCAGGATACTGCTGTGTGTGTGTGCGTGCGCGTGCACATGCTGCAGGGCACAATTTCACACAGTTGTCTCTGTGGGGGGGGGTCAGCTCTTGCAGGCACAGCCCAAAGGCTTCTGCCCCTGTGTGAGCAGATCTGAAAGTCTAATGGATCAGACCCCTACAGTTTCTTATGTATGCTACAAGCAAAGAGAAGGAGAACGGTCGGTGTATTCTTTTGTTTTGAAACCTAAAACGGCTGTTATTCAGTAAAAACAGCTTTAAGAGTAAACACAAGGTATCCTTTTGAAAGAAAAAGTTTTTAACAAAAAGAAACAAAATGTCAATTTTTTTTTCCTGTGAGTAAAAAAGGTTAAGCTGAGCATGTACAACTAAATTCCACCGAGGCTGTAAGGGGGCGGTGTTGGAGGATTTTTATGTCACTTCCCGTCACATGACCCCATCCAAGATGATGGCTAGTACTGGAAACAGGAAGTGACATGATTCATCACTTCCTGCAACATCACCAAAAGGGATGGGGCTTGGAGCATAGAAAAGGAGCAGGTTTGAGGCAGCACTATGCAAATAAGGTGGGCAAGGGACGGGGCTATGTCATCCAAGGGGGCGGGGGAGTGAGTATGGCTTGGGTGATGATGTCATCAAAGGAGCAGGGAGTAGGCATGGCTAGGGCATGTTCTTCGCTTCTGATTGGCTGAAAACCTTGAAGTGGGCATGTCACCTGTCAAAATCAATTAATTATGACACATGCCGGTGAAGTTCCCTACTGAGGAGTTAGATTCCCATGAAAATCTGGTAAAACTCTGGAAAATCAGAACTGAGTCCATGCCTGCAATGTTGTAAAAACCAGAGTGAATCTACTAGAGCAGAACTGCTGGTCACAATGTAGGGTCTGGTAAAATCAAAATTAAGTATATAAGTACTGTAAATATGAAGAAGATAATTCACTAGTATGTTCAATACCATTAGTGATGTCAGGTGAATAGAGCATTTGCTTGTTTCCAAGTAAGAATCCACACTAGTGTTACTTTATTGGTATGCATGATACCCCCTCCCATGCCTTTTCAACTAATTTCATCCACTTTTGGTTAGGATCCAATTTAAAGAATGATGGTGATGGCACTTTTATGAGGCTATTACATGAAAAGCCATTCAGGAAAAAAGTGTTGGTTGCAACTTTGGCTTCATGTGTGATCATTATTCTTGCCCTGCTGATGATTATCTTCTGTATGATCTTTCGCCAACACAAGACAATACCAAAGTGAGTATCCAGTACTAAAAGGCACAAGAACTGTGAGGAGATAGTGGTTATGTTCTGTCCCTATGTTGACTGTGCCCAAGGTTACAATTTAATTAGGTTTGTTATTATTGGGACTGTTTAATTTTCGCTTCATAAATCTCTAAAGCTATGTTAGCAAGACACATAGTGCTAGATAACCATTCTGATATTGTTTGTCTCACTGAGATTTGGTTGGGTAAGGAGGACATGGTCTCTCTGTCTCAGGCTTGTTCTTAGGGCATTTTCTTTCCACTAGGTACCCTATATGGGTAAACATGGGGGAGGGGCTGGGGTACTTTTTTGTCAGCCTCTATAATCAGAAATGTTCAGTTCCTTGTCTGTTAAGGGTTATGACGGGTTGATACTCAGTTTGAGATAAAAACTCTGGATGGTCTTAGTTTTAATCTATACTACACCTGGTAGGGGGGGGGGGGTAGATACCCTGGATACATTGGGTCCTTTTTTGCCCTAGTTGAATTTGCAGTTTGTTTGTCTTAGAGGGTTTTAATATTCAACCAGGGGGAATTAATTTGAAGGATGAAAATGATGTCCTTTCACTTTTGGCCAGTTTATACTTTTTTCAACTACTACAACAGCTGACTTATGTTGGAGGGAAAAATTTTGGATTTGGTATTTTGTTGGGATTCAGTAGGAGCTTCATGGGTGGGTGGAACCTGTTGTTACAGTGTATCATGGTCAGATCACAGTTTAGTTTTATTTAAATAACCAGATTAATTTGGCAAGTGGCAGTGGCAGAGGCACAGAAGGGCTACTGTGAGTACAGAGGCCATTATCAAAGAGTGTCAATTAGTGGAGTAGATTTGATGTCTCTTTCACCTGATGAAGAGACTGTGCATTGAAATGGTATGTTTTACTCTGTTTTAGATTATTTTGTCCAGTAACAGATGTCAAGTTGAATTTGAGGAACAAGACACTGGTTGGTTTCACCAAAGACTGTTTGTCTTGAAGCAACAGGGTCATCATTTAGAACAACAGTTATGAAAACATCATATATCTGATCTACTTAACAAGTGCAAGATGCATTCTAGTTTTTATCATGAAGAGGTCAAGAAAACAAAAGTTGTTTGGCAACGATATGAGATAGGAAGGCCTTGCTTTTCAGGCTTAGGATTTTGCCATGTTTGTTACAGAAAGCATGGAGAATATGTGTGCCACGTTTGACCAAAAGAATGGTGTACTAGTTGACTGGGCTGTGAAACCAGTTATGGAGGGTGAAATGACTGTGAAACTGGTTGAACTGAGGTCCTTTGGGATAACTACAGAAAATTAATTAGTGGAGGAGTGGCCTAGTGGTTAGGGTGGTGGACTTTGGTCCTGAGAAACTGAGTTCAATTCCCACTTCAAGCACAGGCAGCTCCTTGTGACTCTGGGCAAGTCACTTAACCCTCCATTGCCACATTGAGCTTGCCATGAGTAGGAAAGCGCAGGGTACAAATGTAAGAAAAAAAACCCTATCATTAAAAGTGTGAATTCATCTTGCGTAGGTGGACCTCTCTCCCTAGTTTTCTGATTAAAAACTATTGCTTAGTAACAGCTCCTCTTTTGTCTTAGATGATGAATTCTTCTCTGCAGACCAGAAGAATGGCCAGGGCTTTGAGAGAGGCTGTGGTAAAGCTTGTTCTTAAGTCTTTTTTGGGGAAAAAAAAAGATGATCTCTCTATTACTCAGTGTCAAATTTTCCCTTTATTGAGAAAATGTTTGGAAAAGTGGCTTATGTTCACTTTTTGGAGTATGTGAAAACAACTGATTGTCTCCATATTTTAAACTGGGTTTCTGAATCCAATATGGTATAGAGGTTTTGTTGGTAACTTTGATGAATGATATCTACTTATAGACTGATAAAGGGTCTGATTCTTTATTGATTTTCTTTGACATGGTGAACCATTGCCTACTATTATGTAGGTTGTAGGAGATTGGGAATGAAAGGATCTTTACTGTAGATAAGGTGGAACGAAGGAAGTGAAGTACAAGATGCATGTTGGGTATTGAAAAATCAGATGAAGTATCTCTAATTTATGAAGTTGGATGGAATACAGCCTGACCAATATTTTGTGTGCCTATGATGGCAGAACCACATCATCATGGAATTCTACTGCACAGCACTATGGACATGTTACCCTTCAGTTTTGCCCAGCTCCCAGAGTGTGAAGAAATAAAGATATATTATTCTTTGTTTGCTGCTATATACATGCTGTGAGGCCTGAGCTAGGAGCTTTCTCAGCCGTGAAACCAGCTATGACACTCTTGAAAAATGCAATAGTTATCCCATCTTCAGCCTGCTTGCATTTCTCAGCTGCCTTCTATTTCTCATCACTGATGATACTGCGCACATGATAGCAAATGTCTTGATTTGCTATGCTACAATCAATGAACTTCATTCCAACCTGAGTCTGCTTACAGTGTTCAGCCATGTGTGCACTGCACTGATATCAGAGACTGTTATTGCTAATTACTTGGCTGAGAAGAGAAGACTTCACTGCTTCTCTGCCACAGACTTTGCTTTTCTGTTATCCTTTTCTCAGATGCCTCCGCCTAAGAGTGCAAGATAGACTGATTCTGTACTGTTTCCAAGTCTAACACTATAAGACTCGGAAACATTTGGGGACACTGTATTTCTTATGCCTACACCTCTGCATGCCATCGTGAATTTCTGAGGGTTCACAGACAAGGCTCGCCATTCTGGACACTTAAGTTGGCTAGAAGCAGCGTAGGAGATAAGACACATCTACTAGGGTCAGCTGCCTTCTTTGGACCCTAATAGGAGCTAGCATCATGTCTGCCACAAAGGTTGTAAGGCTATTTTATTCATTTTTCTTGTTTGGATCTAAATTGAGGAACTTCCTTTATTCTAAGAAGTATAAGTCAAGCTTTGTGACATTCTGGTTGTTAAGGAAAATGTGTTAGTTGTAATAAGATAGGATTTTGTAATGAGACTGCTGTTAGGCAATATTTATGCTTTTGCTTCTGTTGTTTATCCTGACATGTGACAATGGATTTTTTTTTAACAGAATCTGATTATGTTCTTGTATGTAGTTCTTATTGCCAGCAGATATAATGAACCTGAGACAGTAACAGGTATGAATGTTTCCTTAGGCACATACACCTCCCAACGTCTTGGGAGCTTGTCTGAGATATATCTGCTGATAACAAGGCTGCATTGTGCAAAGATACCTCCTTACATGCTCATGCTGCACCTTTGCTCTGCCACAGCACTGAAAATTCACCAATAGCGATAGGGCACTTATCCAGACAGAGGATAACTGCTAGGTTTCTTTTGATAAAGCAATGGATAATCAGTCCAATATTTAAAGCTACAGATGCTGCTACAACAGATTTTCAGCAGGATTATTCCAATAGTGCTGCTGATAATCTCTAAAGACTGCACCAGTGCTATCTGGATAGCTCTGGTCCAGAGACAGAGCTAGGGTGGAGGCAGGAGTTACCCAGACATCAACAATATTCAGCATGAGTATCTGGATGACCATCAGAACAACTTAGGACAGCAAAAAAATCTATCCTAAATTATCAGGATAGTTATGTGGGTAACCACACTGAGTGGAGGAGTAGCCTAGTGGTTAGTGCAGTGGATTTTGATCCTGGGGAACTGAGTTCAATTCCCACTGCAGCTGCTTATGACTCTGGGCAAGTCACTTAACCCTCCATTGCCCCTGGTAGAAAGTAAGTACCTGAATATATGTAAACCACTTTGAATGTAGTTGCAAAAAACCTCAGAAAGGCAGTATATCAAGTCCCATCCTCACCCCTTAAATATTGCCATTATCTAGGTAACTCCCTGCACTGTCCATTAATCACCAGCAAATACCTGATATTGGCACTGAACATCTGGGTATATCTTGACTGCAGCATCCAGCTTTTAAAACAAACACTTGTCACTATGACTGAATATCTGGCCAATTATTTCTTGGGATTAATCATGCTTGTAATACCAGCTGAAAAGTAAATTATGAAACTTACACATTTTAAATTTTTATATTTAGGTTTTCACATACAGAAGAACCTGACAGACAATATTTTGTTCTGCCCACTGAAAACATATCTCCTCTAGTGGATTCATTCCTTTCTTCCACTAGCTCTGACTCACCGTCTTCTTTATTTACTGCCACAAACGAAAACGAACGAGAGTTTAGATCTAGCCCTGTAGACCGTGTACCTGGAGTTTCATCTGAGGCTTCCGTTAAATCAAAAGTAAAGACCGGCTCATCTGAATGTGAAACAGCTTTTACTCAACAACGCAAGCTTTCCGAGAAGTGCCGTCTTCCAGTAAAATCTCTTCAGTTTGTGCCGCAAGGACTTTCTCAGAACCACCAACCTCCAGAGTACTTTATCCGCTTGCGTAAAACATTAATGGCTGCTTCTTTGGCATCTGTAGTGTCTGCAGAGAAAAGATGCAGTTACGTATCTTGTGTCAGTTAAGGATTGTGTTTTCTTTTCTTTGGCAACAATACTTTTACACATACTTTTTACTACAATGGGCTATTTTTTTAAATAATTGCCAAGAAAAGCTAATATCGGCTTGGCACTGTTTTTAATTTTAGTATGTGGGCTCGGTCATAAAAATCAGTAACACTATGGAACAGTATTTTAGAACCTTTTTCAAGCAAAGCAAATAAACGTTAATATGTCGTCATGTAAAATTTAAGAATCGATAATATATCTGGTTGGACTTCCTATATATTCACAGCATTATTAAACATAAGATTATGAAACTGAAACGCTGTGGTTTTCTCCATATATATAGATTTTAAAATATTTTTTTCTTCACCATTATAGAACTTCTAAATATTTTTTTTAGATATGTTTGAATCCTCCTCTATTTAGCTTTATATGAGGCTATCTACATATGATATGTAAGCATACAAATGTCATATTCCTGGATTTAAAGAATACCAACTTTGTTCAAATGGTAAAATACCTCAGCAAGGCATTGGTAAAGTTGAAAGATAAAGGTGAAGTAGAATAACAGTGAGATAAACTAAAAGGAATAACAGAATGATGCAACATATCTTTTGTTAAAAATGTAAATACAAGTAAGAAAATATGAGACCAAAATGATCTTCAAAGAGGCTTGTGAAAGAGGTAAAGCAAAATGAAACTCCATCGTACACATACAAAGGATCTCAAAAAAGAGGAACACAGGGAAAACTATCTAGGTAAACAGAAAAGTCTGGGAAATAAATCAGGAAGGTACAAGTACAAAAGGAAGAAAAACCTAAAGTATGGTGAAGTGAAAAGACTTTTTTTCAGGTAAACCAGTGAAAGAAAGAAGGACGGAGGTAGGATTATAAAACTAAGGGACCATTTTACTATAGTGTGATAAGATTTAGCACTTACCGTGCATTAATTGCAAAAACTAGTGCATGATATGGGCAAAGCCTGTGCAGTAAATCCAAGAAGTAGGTCCAGCACCTGCCCTGCATTTAACACACAGGGCAGACACTTACTGCGTGGTGTCACCTCATGCCAAAACATAATTAAAGAAATCACTGCCATGGCTGCACAACCCCCATCCCCAACACATCTCTCAGCCTTCCAATTCCCTGCTTCCAGACACATCTCCCCCCCCTTCCAATTCTCCCAACACATCTCTCCCCTTTCTGATCACCTGAACACCCCCTGCACACCTGATCTCCTCCCCGACACCTCTGACAACCCCCGCAGAACCAATCACCCCTCCTGACACTCCTTAGCAACCTCCACACAGCCAATGAGTCCTCCTGGTACCCTTTCACTGCCCACACATTTGATCTCCCTTCCTAAAATGTCTAACACCCCCTGCACATCCGACCTCTCCCTACCTCCACCTCTCTGACACCCCATGCACACCCATCTCCCCTTCTTGACACTCCCCTGACATCCCTTGCACATCTGATCCTCAGGTATCTCTCTCCAATCTTTGATCTCTCCTGAGTCAGAACCCCCTCCTCCTGACACTCCCTTGATCCAATCCCTGCAAATTCCCAAACCCTGCCTCTGCTCTTACCTGGGACTACATCAGGATCCCAAATGACTACCATAACCCCTAGTGGTAGTCCTACAGCAGCACTTACAGTAACATAGTAACATAGTAGATGAAGGCAGAAAAAGACCTGCACGGTCCATCCAGTCTGCCCAAGAAGATAAATTCATATGTGCTACTTTTTTATTTGTACTATCCTCTTCAGGGCACAGACCGTATAAGTCTGGCCAGCCCTATCCCCACCTCCCAACCACCAACCCTGCCTTCTACCACCAGCTCTGGCATAGACTGTATAAGTCTGCCCAGCATTATCCTCGCCTCCCAACTACCAGTCCCGCCTCCCACCACCAGCTCTGGCACAGACCATATAAGTCTGCCCAGCACTAACCCTGCCTCCCACCACCGGCTCTGGCACAGACCGTATAAGTCTGCCCAGCACTATCCCCGCCACCCAACCACCAGCCCCGGCACAGACCGTATAAGTCTTCCCAGCACTAGTCCCGCCTCCAACCACCAGCCCCGGCACAGACCGTATAAGTCTGCCCAGCACTAGCCCCACCTCCAAACCACCAGCTCTGCCAACCATTCTAGGCTAAGCTCCTGAGGATCCCTTCCTTCTGCACAGGATTCCTTTATGTTTATCCCATGCATGTTTGAATTCCGTTACCGTTTTCATCTCCACCACCTCCCGTGGGAGGGCATTCCAAACATCCACCACCCTCTCCGTGAAAAAAATACTTTCTGACATTCTTCTTGAGTCTGCCCCCCTTCAATCTCATTTCATGCCCTCTCGTTCTACTTATGTTCAGAGGGATAAACATTTAGATTTCAATGAGCAGGGTTTGAGACTTTGGGGAGGTTAGATCACTGGGTGTTGGGGGATGGGTCTTCTGAGTAGGGGAGAATGGATGTCAGCAGGAGATGTGTTAGGGGAAAGATATGCAGGGGTGTTGGAGGTGTTTGGATAGGGTATTGGATTTAGAGGGGGTATTGAGGGTGTCATGGATATCAAAAGTGGGATCAGACATACAAGGAGTGTTGGGGGATCATACAAGAGGGGATAGCATCACCACAGAAGTTGTGACAGCAACCATGCTACCAGACTGTTGATAATGCGCCTACACATACTGCCTCTATTGAGGTGGAAATAAGTGCAGCTGAGCTATCGGCAGTCATGATAGCAAGCACATGGTAATGGCCTATGCAGTAGCTGTCAGAACAGAAAAGGAAACATTAACCTTTTTGAGGATGATGTAGAGACATGTTAGAGAGGAAATAACATGAGAAATGATCTAAGAAAACTTCTCTATGCTAAAAAAAAAAAAAGTTAAGCATTTTGATTGCAGAAATTCAGAAAGTGATACAAACTAGAGGGAGGGGGCATTTAACGAAATCCACAAAACAGGAACAAGACCAAGAATGATTATATCCATTGATTTAATGGATAAGCAACAAGATGGTGGTTATAGCCAGGGGGATGCTAGGAGGAGGCATAACTAACAGGAAAAAAAATTGCTGATGTGCAGGTTATTGGTGAAACCTCACATGGAGTATTTTTTTCCTTTTCTAGAAGTCATACTTCCAGAAGAAATGCACAATCAAGAATGTCCTGAGAATGGTTATTAAAATGGCACCAGCTGCCCTATAAGATGAGACTGTAGGATTTAAACAAGCAGTGCATTTTTCTAGCAAGAAAGGTGCCAGTACTCATATGCGAAGCCACCCTTCAGGCATGGGGTTATCACTGATGTACCCACCCCACAATAGCCAGGCCCCCTGCAACCAGTCACAGAACCTATGACAAGGCAGAATTGGTGTGTACAGTCTGAGCTCTTTTATTAAAACATGGGTCAATTTTAGCAGACAATGGAAAAGGTGTTGGTACTCAGTACCCCCTCAAATAACTGTAATCAAGTATACCCCAGCTTGGAGGTGAGAACAAGGAGATATGAGAGAGACCTTCAAAAACACATGAAATAGATTAATAGTGCACAAGTGGCAAGTCATGTTCAATGGAAAGGTAGACCTAAAACAAGAATTATAGGATTGTCAGAAGATACACTCACAAGCAATAACAAAAACTACATTTTCATGGAAGAAGTGGTAGTTACTCAGAATTCAAGAAGGCACGGAATAAACCACAACAAATCCTTAGCAGTGAAAAAGTGAAGATACAGTGGAAGAATTAATTAGCAGCTAGGTCTATCTGGAAGGCTTCAATTATAGGTGCAGGTTAAAAGCCTTAGTGAAAATGCAGGCATTCATGTAGTCAAGCATGTCGGCAGGATGTGAGGATAGAATTAATTGGTAGCTGAATTTGTCTGGAAGGGTAAATAAACCTACAGCTACATCTCTCTGCAGGTAATGAGATCCACATATTGATGGATCAATGTGGAATGCTGGTGGTGGCAAAGAGCCTTCTAAAAGGTTCATAGGGACTCATAGCCACACTAGTATTGGTGGCTGATTAGATTATTATCTGAGATTGGGGGTAATTCTATGAAGAAAGCACCAATATTTAGGTGCCATAAACATGTGTAAATGACCATACTATTGTATAACCTGGTACTTAAATATTATGGTGAGTAGTTTAAGAATGGGCATACACATGGGCAGAATCTTGGTGGAGCATGCGCAGACCACACAGTTATGCACATAAATTATACAATGCTAAAATGTATGCACATTTTTTTAACAATCTAGGTGTAAGCATTTACACCAGCTGTATGACTGGCATAAGTGCATGTACCCACTCTTTACGCATATATATATCTAGCTATGCTCATATTCTATAAAGAAAAGTATGTGCTTAATTTCCTTTATATAATAGGCTCCACATAGGTGCCCTTTAGGTGCCTAAATGTAGGTGCCTCTATAGAATTGCCCTCCTATGCTACAAATGGGAGGGAAGGAGACCTTTCATACCCGGATACCCAGGAGGATACAGTACAATGGAATAAGTTGACAAAAGTATCTTGGATAAAGAATGATATGTTGCAAGCAGTCATGCTTATTGGGATATGTCCTTGATAATATGGACAATAATAACTGTGCAGACTGGATGGATTAGTTCACCTTTTTGCCATCATCTACTATGTTACTCTGCTAAGGAACTTGATGGACACATATGCTTGATTGTAGATAATGATAAAATCTATAGCAAACTAGACATGCTTGAAGGGATACAAATGGATGGGGAATATTAAAAACTGGAAGAATGATCAAAGGTTTGGAAAACGAGCTTCAATGTGAAAAAGTATAAAACTATGCATCAGGCATGCATCAGAACAGTGATTTTTATTACTTTACAAGCAGAGCCAATTTGGCAGAAGAACATCAAGGGTATAGCCAGGACTGTTGCTGGGTAAAGCGGCCAGTACCCTGGGCAGAGGAATGGTTCCCTCTAAAAATGTGGTCAGCATGTGGGAGTTCCCTTCCAATGGTGCAGCTGACTTGGCTGCTCAAGTTCATGCAGAATAACTTGTATAAATAAGATTGCACCTCCCCACACTCCATTAGCCTATCTTCCTCCACAAATACTCTCTTTTCAGTCTATCTCTGCTCTATTCTCTCTCTCTCTATCCATAGCCCATCTTCCCACACACTCTTATCTCCCAGTTTGTTCTCCACTCTCTCGTCAGCTTCCCTCCCTCCATACACTGTCTTCCTTAATACACACGCTTCCATAACCCAATCCCATCCAGCTTCAAACCCATCCACTTCTCCTACCAGTCAACTTCCATGGCCCTGTTCTCACGCCTATCATCTCCATGCTGGCTGTCCCCTCAGTTTGAGAATACCCTCACCTTCTCCAGAGGTGTGCTGCTGGCATTTCCTCTGGTTCATGTGTTCTATTTGCTTCAGGCACCATGCAGCTGTCAAAGAATTTGAGCCATGAAGTACTGGAACTTCTGTGCTGGTCTTACAGTCTTACAAGAAAAGCACAGGAGTTCATGCACCGGGTGGCCCAACCTGACTGACAGCCATGCAGTGCCATAAGAAAAGAACAGCTTTCTATAGGTGGCTTTGACAACAATCTTCTAGAGAAAATGAGTAGAGAGTGTACAATGGAGGAAGAGAGGGAGCATCACTTAGCGTCAATGGTAGCCACAACAATAAAGGATGCTGAGTTAGGAGAACAACAACTGTGAAAATTCAGACAGGAAGTACAGTATTTGGGAGGGTAATCTCAAATTACCTCAAGGTTGCCAATCCATGCAACCAGGAAACTGGGGAAGCTAATGCTATTAGAGATGTGCTTGATTTCAAATGAAATAGGAAATACTAATAGCACTGCCTATTTTGGTTTCATTTATAATCTCCCCCTGCCAACTAAAAGCACCAGAAAACTCTTATAAAGCCCCCCCCCCCTCCCCAATCCAGGCTTGTCTTCAGGCCCGTCTAGATCATCTTACCTCATCCTTGAGGTCCAAAGGGGGCAGGAGCATTCCTCAGTTGCTGTTGTTCTAACATTGCTGTTGCATTGGATGACTCCATGCCTATGCTAATTTGAAATATGGCACTGGTGCAGCAGTTGCTTCTGCTACTTTTGTACTCTGTGGATGAGGAAAGATGCTAGGGAGAGATCTGAAGAGTCCAGAGGGTAGGAGAAAGCTTGGGCTTTTGTTTTATAATACTTTTGTTGGCAGAAGGTGGGGATGGCATTTAGTTTTCAATGCATACTGCCAATAGCAAAATGTGTCAGGGGCCCTTTTACTAAAGGGTTGCCGTGCGGCAATGCAGAACTATCGCATAATGCGGGTGTCGGCGGTAGTTCCACCCCCCCCCCCCCCCCCCCAGCATGCCATTTCTGGCACTAGTGGAAGCATTTAAAAAATATTTCTGCAGAGGGTTACCTGACGGAAATTGAGCAGTGCCGCGCACTGCCTGGTTACCGCTAGGTTAGAGTGGGGGCCCCTACCACCACCTCAATGAGTGGCAGTAAGTGCTCCTCCTGAAATGGAGGTGTGGCAAGTGTAAACTTTCTGCACAGCCTTTTCTTTTTTTTGGCCTTTTACCCGCGGCAGTAAAAGGGGCCCTGGTGCATGACAAAGATGGCCACTACGGCTAACGCAGAGCCCCTTTTACCTCAGCTTAATAAAGTGTATGCTACCAGAAAACAGTACAGATTTTAAACAAGTAAACAAAACAAAATAAGCAGAAAAAATTAAACGACGTGGAATTTTTAAATCTCATCATCACAATGAAATGAAAAAATAACACATTTTACACCCCCATGTTCAGTTGAATAAGCAGAGTATTAGCAGAATAGAAAGGGAAAACTATTGCTTCTGTCTACATCATCTGTGCGACTGACCTTGTCTATTATGTTCAGTTCTGGAGGCCAGACTTTGTCAGAACATTCAGATAAGGAAAGTAATTCAGAATAGAGCTATTAAAATAAAACAAAATTGGAAGCACGAACACTACAAAAAAGGGGATTCAAAATGTACTCATTATAAGAAAGAAAGGATAAGTTGGGCATGACAAACTTTCAAAGACTTGACAGGCTTCAATAGAGTATGGGAAGGTGACTCTTCTCTTATTTATGTGTCTCTATACTGTACTCCAATTAGTAATCCAAAGAAATACTTTAATCAGATCTTAAGGAGGGAAAATAGTATAAAACTAATCAGATTTCACTCTTCAGAAACTAAAATTTAACAATAAATTGAAAAATAGACTATTAGTAGATATGCCCAAAATATTATCAAATAGATAACCATCAAATACCTCATCATCAGTCCTTTCAATTTATAGCTTCATTTTTAAATGAAAACATGCTTATAGTGCAAAATATGATATAGGTAAAAATGTAGATATCACTTTTAATGTTTCCAATCATTTAACATTTTAACAACACAGTAGAAAAATTCAAAAACTTTGCTTTAATCAGGCTTCTAAAGGAGATTATCCCTCCAACATGATATTATGTTTCAAGATGGTCTGCATCAGGGATATAACCTCCAACAATTTAAAAAAAAATTGTTAGTCCAGCATCAGCTAATCTTCAAGTTTTACTCCCATTCAATATGCCACTTATATGAACATAAGTATCTCTTGTCTTAAAGGAGACTTCAAAAGTACTCTAGTCATATAATAGTTAAAAAAAAATAAACTCATAATAAAGATAATTCTTATAAATGTTTTCTTAATCTTTTTTTTAGTGTGGTGAGTCATGCCCAATAAATGCTGCAGAGGCTAACAAACTGGGTAACACAATAATAATGGGTGATTTCAATTATTCTGATATTGACTGAGTAAATGTAACATCAGGGCATGCCAGGGAGGTAAAGTTCCTTGAGAAAGTCAAGGACTACGTTATGGAGCAGCTGCTACAGGAAGCAACAAGAGGCGAAATAATTCTAGGCCTGGACATTAGTGGAGCGCATGATCTGGTGCATAGATCTTTTGGCGACTATTATATGGCTGGCATGCTTTTGACATGGTGATGGTATCTTTTCAATATCAATGAAACGCATGATCCTGTACAGCCATTCAACAGTCCCAATCATGTCAACGTCATCCATTCAGTTTTGGCATTCAAACCTAAGGGAAATACAGAGGTCAAGTAAAAGATTCAGTATTGCTCTCTGTAATTTAGCTGTTGTTCTTGGTCACATCATCGCCAATCTAACTGAAAATGATCTATCGCTCTCCACTAAATATAATCTATACTGTGCTGTTTAACTTGCCAACAGGGTTCCATTATGAATTTGACATTTATGTTCGTTCAAATGAAGTGGGATTGAATGGATAGTCTGGTCCACATGTACTAATAAATAAGGACAAATAATAATATAGGACTGAATATTCAAAGGATTTATGATTCTAACTTTCGACCCTTTTTACTAAAGGGCATTAAACCCTAACACATGGTTAGTGTGCCAAAAACAGGCTACTGCAAAACGTATTAAATATTTTTTCAAGGAGGTATGCCATAGGTGAAGAACAGGTGTGGAAGCACTAGTCACACTAGTTAAGCTGCAGGAAAAACGGCCCCGCGGTAAAAAGCCCCTAAAAAAATGGCTATGTGGTAAGATCACTCTTACCGCATGGGTATGTGGCAGGAAGCACATTCTGCCACCCATTGAGGTGGTGGTAAGGCTCCTGCGGTAATCCAGCAGTAACCAGGAAGCACTCGGCAATGCCCGATTACCGCTGGGTTAGTGGCGTGCTATAAAAAGTTTTCTACAGAGCGCCATAAATGGCACTTGCTTGAGCCAGAACTACCGCCAGCAGCCGCGTTGGGTAGGCGGTAGTTACAGGACAGTATGTGGTAAGACCTTGTTGGACTTACCGACGCTTTGTAAAAGGACCCCTAAGTACTCCTGCAATAACTCCTCAGCTGAAAACATATTCCTAAATTTAACTGAAAATAGGGCACAATTTTAGAAGCATTACTTAGGAGCTCAGGTTTTTTTTGAATATTGGGCCTGTAGATAACGAATGCTGTTGAACCAGTAATATTATATCAAAAAGAAAATCTTTATCTGTAGGATGTTCTAGCCCTGTTTTCCCCTCCAAGGCCTTGATCCTCCGACCCTGTCAGAAAGGAGGAAAGATAGAGCCCTGTTCTGAAAGTTTCAGGGGTTAAAGAAAGGTCAGAACCACTTTTATTCTGGTAGACTACTAAAGATTCTGGTACTGCTGCACAGGTATAACCTTAGCCATCTCGTCACAAAGAATGAGGAAAAACCTTTAGTAAACAAATAGGGTGGTGAGATGACTGACTCTTGGTCAAAAATGTAACCTTCAGCTCCTTGTTTCACAAAGAGAACAACCAGGGGATCCACAACCAGAGGATCCACTTAGTCTCAGAATATGAAAAATCAAGAAGGGATAAGGTTCAAAGATTTCAAAAAGACTACAAATGTCACAAAAAGACCTGAAAATTAAAGATTAAATTTTGCAAGTGTATTGTTCCAGCTATTTTTCACTGGCATTGCTATAGCACATAAAAAGTTGGGTTTTCTTTAGTCAACTTACAATTAAAATCATATCCAGTTTAAATCAGTTTGAGACACCTTGAAGAAGAGAGTCCCTGAAATGTCAGTACGGTTTTTTTTTTCTTACTCTGGTGTATAAATTATTAAAATAGCTAACAAATAGTTGATTTGTTTTATGATATTAATACACCTTGATTCCTTTTCTTCCAAGAAAGAGCAAATATTTGGGTTTTTTTTCTACTTTTAAGTAGAACTAATCTAGATGGAACTAATTAAGGGGTCCTTTTACTAAGGTACAGTGGCGTTCCTAAGGGCGCTGACACCCGGGGCGGATTGCCGATGCGCCCCGCCCCCCCCCCCCGGAACAGCACGACCAGCCCCCCCCCCCCCGGCGAAATAACCCCCCGGGTGCAGCATGACCCCCCTGGTGAAAGAACCCCCCCCCCCCCGGGCGCACGCCGCGCGCCTGTTGGCTCTTCGTTTCCATGCTTCCTCTGTCCCGGAACAGGAAGTAACCTGTTCCGGGGCAGAAGGAGCATGAAAACGAAGAGCCAACAGGCACGCGGCACCCCCCCCAGTGGCGTGCACCCAGGGCGGACCGCCCCCCCCTTGGTATGCCACTGCTAAGATACACTAAACAATTTAGAATGGGCTAAATGCTAATAAGCTCATAGGTATAAAATGGGGTTTTAGCATGTAGCGCACCCCAGAGGCATAGCCAGACCTCATATTTTGGATGGGCCACTGGGCAAACTGGGTGAGCACATGCACTGTAGTCTTCACAACCCCCCTCCCCTGTGCCAAGTCAAAACTTTACAGTAAATACCTGTACTGGTGGGGATCCCTAAGCCCCACCAGCTGCAAGGGGTCCTCCAGCAGCAAGAACAGCTTCCTCTCCTTCTTGCTCCAAGTGGCGGCACTGTCCACACACTGCCGCTGCCCTGCCTCTTTGCGCATGCTCAGTTCTCCCGCATGCGTGAAAACTGAGCATGTGTGGCAGAGGGAGGCCTGTGCAACAACAGCATGTAGACAGTGTTGTCGACTGGAACAAGTAGGGAAAGAAGCTGTTCTTGCCGCTGAAAGACCCCTGCAGCTGGTGGGGCTTGGGGACCCCACCAGCCAATAACAAGGGCGCAAACATTTTGGGTGGACCTGAGCCCAAAGTGGGTGGGCCCAGGCCCACCCAGGCCCACGCCACTGGCACACCCTAATCTTTAGTGTGCGTTAAATCAGTTAGCACAGCTTAGTAAAAGGACCCCTATATTGTGTAACAGCTTTAAGTCTAGCTATGCAAAAATAAGTAGCTTTTATGAATATGTTGAAATAGAAAGGATAGATAAGTGAAGGAAAGAATACTTTGGTGTGAGCAGACTGGAAAAAAAAAAGGATGATAGATTATGAAAAACCACAAGATGGCAGCCAAGGTCACACATCCAGACATGAGTATTGCATAATTGTTGTTGTCTTTATTGTAACCAGACTCCCTCAACTTGATGTACAGACAGAGTTTTTGTATTAGAATGATGCATGGGATGTTCCATTCATTTTACTGACTGTCTCCTCTAAAAATAAGAAAAGCAAGGAACATTTGTTTGCTAACTTTGGTTTCATCAGTTTCACTTTGCAAGCATTAAAAATATGATGATGCCACACATTCTATCTGGTGAAAAAAGTCAGCTGTCTTTTTATTTTATTTATGTTATACAGTAAAAATATTTTTTTTAATTTTTTTTTAGAGACCACTGAGAGGAAATATAATGTACAAATGGAATTCCTTGGATGTATTTATTTTAAAGTATTTATAAACCACCTGCCCAGTATTCATAGAGGTCATTTTACTAAGCTGCGTAAGCGTCTACACGTGCCCAATGCATGCCAAAATGGAGTTACCGCCCGCTACCACATGGCTCTTGTGGTAATTTTATTTTTGGCGCGCATCTGATACGCGTGTTTGAAAAATAATTTTTATTTTCAGATGTGCATATTGGGCGCACGTCAAGTGGCATTTGACGCACGTAGGTCATTACTGCCCAGTTACTGTGTGAGACTTTACCACTAGGTCAATGGCTGGTGTTAATGTCTCAGACACAAAATGGACGCGTGGCAATTTTCATTTTGCTCCACACCCATTTTCTGCAAAAATTTTAAAAAGGCATTTTTTACAGGTGCGCTCAAAAATGATTTTACGCGCACCCAAAACACACATCTACACTACTGCAGGCCATTTTTCAGCCCGCCTTTCTAAAAGGGCCTTCAACTCAGTTAAATCAATTCTGGCCACCTAACCAGTGACATTCAGCAACACTTAATAGGACAATACTGCTGAATATCACCACAAAGCACCCCGTACTCTCCGGTTAGTGTCAGGGCAGTCTGTGGATGGAGCTTGGACAAGTACTTAACCAGTTAGCAGTGAAATTCACACCACTAACTGGTCAACCCCCCTTTTATAAAGCCATGCTACTGGCTGCTGGTGCAGTAATGCCAACACAGCCCATTCAAAGTGAATGGACTGTGTTGGCAATGCCACAGGGCTTTGTAAAAGAAAGGGGGGGGGGGTTGGTAAGCGTTTAATGTGAGAAAATGCAAAGTGATGCATGTAGGGAAGAGGACCCCAAACTAGAGCAATACGATGCAAGATTCCACATTAGGAGTCACCACCCAGGAAAACGATTTTGGTATTGCCATTGATGATACTTTGAAGCCTCCTGCTCAGTCTGAAGCGGCAACTAAGAAAGCAAATAGAATGTTAGGAATTATTAGGAAAGGAATGCAAAACAAAAATACATAAGCAAGTGAAATCTGAGGGGAACTTTGCATGTGCTTAAGAGCAGGAGTAAATATCTCAGGGTACTTTCCATGGGGTAATTTAATGGAAAAGAATACACGTTTTCCTTTTTAAAACTGGTATAATTAAGTCACTGTCTTCCTAAAAGAATTAGGTGGCCTTTAAAATTGTCCTAATTGATTAGCAAATTTATCATTATGATAAGAATGCACTAATCCTACAGTAGTTTCTAAATGTTAAATACTTAAGCAGCAACACCAGCATGAAAGAGAAACATGATTACTACATTCACAGGGGGATGATCAGAAGCAAACACCGGTGCTAGAGGCTGTTAGCACCATACTAGCGCTGACGTTTGCTAACGCCCCATGATCAGGGCCCTTGAGCGCGTGAAACAACGAGCTCGAGGGCTCTGAATGCAACTAGCATGCAAATGCATGCTAAACAGGGCTAAACATATTCATCCCCAATGATCAGCGGCCAGCGCACCAAAGATTGGGTTGCTGGCTGTGGCAAACCCTACACCAGCTCTGAGCTGGCGTTAGGGTTTGCAGATCATTGGGGAGGAATGGTGAGCCCTGTCCAGTATGCATTTGTATGCTGGCAGGTCCCCTTCCCCCCAGCAGCAAATCTGCCAGCGACAGGGTCCCCATGACGATCCCCAGATTCAGGGAGGGCTGGAGATCCGGTGTGTCTCCAGCCCCCCTAACTCCCCCAGCAAAAGGTCCCTTGTGGCCTAGTGGGCAACCAACCAACCCCCTCTGGTCCACCCCCGACGATCCCCCCCAGGTTCAGGGAGGGCTGGAGTTCCAGTGGGCCTCCAGCCCCCCTAGTCCCCCAGCAAGGGGTCCCTGGTGGTCCAGTTCTCCCTACCCCCTACCTTGTGTGTTGGAGGAGGGAGGGAGTGTCTCCCTTATATGGTGTATAGCCCCACCCAGTGCATCCCAGGATACACTGGGCAGGGCTGGGCACCGCCATTTTGCGATGTCGCAAGAAGAGGAGGCAGGCAGGCTTACCCTCCCTCCTCCAACACACAAGGAAGAGGGGTTGGGGGAACTGGATCACCAGGGACCCCTCGCTGGGGAATATGGGGGGGCTGGAGACCCACCGGATCTCCAGTCCTCCCTGAACCTGGGGAAGGATCGTCAGGGGGGACTGGATGTCCTGTAGACCTCCAGCCCCCCTGTTGCTGGGGGGGGGGGGGTTGGTTGGTCACCCACTAGGCCACTAGGGACCCTTTGCTGGGGGAGTTAGGGGGGCTGGAGACCCACCGGATCTCCAGCCCTCCCTGAACCTGGGGGAGGGATTGTCGGGGGGGGACCGGAGGACCGCTGGTCCTTCAGCCCCCATTGCTCAGGGCAGGGGTAGTTGGGGCCTGGTGGTCTCATGGACCTCCAGCCCCAGTGTTTGACAGGTTTGGGCTTTTGACAGCCCAGACCTGTCAAACAAGTGCGGGAGGATTGTGCTGAGTGCATGCTCAGGCATAATTCTCCCGCACTTTTACCCCATGATCAGAGATAATTGTGTGCTTAACTTTGCATGCAATTATCTCCAGGGGCATAGCCACGGGTGGGCCTGGGTGCGCCTAGGCCCACCCAGTTTGGGTCCAGGCCCACCCAGCAGTGGAGAACTTTCATTTCAATGGCAGCGGAGGGAGCAGGCTGAGGTCCAATCCTGCATCTGCCTCCCTCTCTCCCACAGCGCTTCTCAGACACTGCCTACCTACTGCCGCCACGATCCTGCATCTACCTCCCGACTCAGTACTGCAGCAGCAGACCAGCGATTCATGCTGCCTCCTGCTTTGTTCTCTAACCTGGAAGCGTCTCCTCTGCCGCGTCCCACCCCCATTATTACAACTTCCTGTTTCTGCTGGGGCAGGACGCAGGCGCGTGGCAGAGGAGATGCTTCTGGGTTAGAACGAAGCAGGAGGCAGCATGAATCGCTACCGCTGGTCTGCTGCTGCAGTGCTGAGATGGGAGGTAGATGCAGGATCGTGGCGGCGGTAGGTAGGCAGCATCTGAGAAGCGCTGTGGGAGAGAGGGAGGCAGATGCAGGATCAGACCTCAGCCTGCTAAGGGTGGTGCTGTGCCCCATTGAAGAGAGGAAGAGTTGGGGGGAGGTCTCCTTAAGATAGATGCTGCATGGGGGGCATGAGGTGGAGAGGGGCAAGAGAGAGAATTGTGGGACATAGGGTAGAGAGGGGTAAGAAAGGAAAAAAATCTTGCATTGGGAGGGGAGAGGGACAAGAGAGGGAGAAATGTTGGACATAGGGGGGTAGTGGGGAGGGAGAGATGGTAAATGTTGGACTTGGACAGGGGGTGGTGAGGAGGAGAAGATAGATGGTGAAAAATTGGACATGATGGTGGAGGGCAGGAAGAGATGTAGGGGGAAGCGAGAGATGTTGGATGGGGCACAAGGGAGGGGGAGAGGCAGAAATGTTGGACATGACAGTGGAAGGGAGGAAGAGAGAAAATGCTGCATGGGGGGAGGGGGAAGAGAAGTGTTGGACCCATGGCACAAGAGTGGGAGAAATGGTAGAAAGTGGGAGAGAGGGAGATATATTGGACCTGGCGGTGAATGAGAGGGAGAGAGAAACACAGGAGGTGGAGAGCAGGGAAAGGAGGAGATGTTGGATTCAGGAGCAGAAGGGTGATGGAGAGATGCCGGACAGTGGGAGTGAGGGAAGAGAGAGGGAGAAATGTTGGAACATGAGGGAGAGGGCAGGAGGGAAGACAGAAGGGGCAGAGAGATGTAAGGCTACAAGAGTGGGGTGGGGAGAAAGAGGGAGCAGATGCTGGGCTAGAAGGGTGGAGGGAAGGAAGATGGCGGAACCATGTGGGAGAGTCCAGGAGGGAGAGGAAGAGGGTGGCAAGGAAATAAATAAATAAATAAATAAAAAGATAGTGATTACAGAGGATAGAAATATGGTAATGAAAGGGAATGGAGGGCTGAGAAAGAAGTGAGATGGGGAAATGGAAAAGCTAGTGGGTGAGAGAAAAAGATGAAAATCTGATAGGTAGCTGTAAACTAGAAAGGAGGACAACAGTGAGAGGGTGAAATTTGAGTTGACAGCAAGGCAAAAAGAAGAAAAAAGAGAGGAAAGAGCTAAAAATAAGAAGTCAATATGTCAGAAGAAGGTGTAGTGAAGGTAAAAGAAGACAAATGGACAGCAGCCGCTCGAAAGAGAATTAGAAGACGACAGACAGGAAAGCAGAAACGAAACTGCAACCAACATGATGGAAAAATACAATGTCCAGACCACAAAGGTAGAAAAAAGCAATGTATTTTGAATGTTTTAAATGGAATATGTTCGCATTGGGAAATCTACATAGCAAATGTGTTTGTATCGTGTTCAGGAGAAAGGAAATGCATTTCTGTTTTTATTTCTCCAGTGTTGAAGTACATGCTAAGTTTAACTTTTTGGGGTTCCGAGTTCAATTTTTGTCTAAATATTTTTATTTCTGATACGTGATCCCTTGTTCTGTATTTGGTGAGGGTCTGTTGGTGTGACAGTAATGGCAGGCTGGGAAATCGGAGGGCAGGCAGGGAGGAGAGGGGATCAGGGAGGGGGCCCTAGCATGTCTAACACCAGTTCTGACCCTTGCTGTATAGCTGGTAGGGATCCCAAGCCTCCCCAGCTGAGGACTTCCTCCAAAGACGGCCAGAACTTCCTTCTACCAAGCTCTGCAGTCGGTGACAGCATGCTTGAGTCACCGACAGCTAAGCACGCATAGGGTGATGGCATCAGTGGCTTACGGATGTTGCTGCTGCCTGCCAAGTTTGGTAAAAGGGAGTCCTGGCCACCTTGACAGAAAGTCTTCAGCTGATAGAGCTTGAGGATCCTTATTAGCTAATGTATTTATATTTTGCGGTAGGGCAGGGCAGAGAAAATATTGTGCCCACCCACTTTGGGCTCAGGCCCATCCAAAATTGGCTGTCTGGCTACGCCACTGATTATCTCTGATCTTAAGTCTAATAACGCCCCATGCTGTTCCAGCGCTATTTTTGGACTGTTGTTTGGAACAGCGCGGGGTTTTGATCATCTGTCTGTCAGTTCTTAGAATAAAACACTAATATGTTTCCCACTCCAGGGAATACTCTTGCATAATAAGACACACCTTAAAACACATACATTTGACAAATGCATTATAAGAGGTTGTAGAGAGTTTTATGTGAATTTAACATGCTCCAATGTGATATGTCACTTCAGTTAAACTCCACGTCACTCTAACATGCCTTCTGCCTCAGCCTTAGACACATATACCATGCCCTAACTTGTAAACACCATCACTCCTTGTAAAACTACATTCACTCCTTGTAAAAATACATTATGAAAGCATTCAGTAGTCACCAGAGAGTATAAACTAACTCAAAGGAAAATGGCCGCAATATTTCTGAAACAAAGTGCAGGCTGTACCCTATAAATTTTAAATCAAACTGTAACATTGTGATACTTTTCCATTCTCACAGAATACTCATGGTATAATCCTCTTTATTTTTCTTTCCTCTCCTACATTCTGTTGACAGTTCCCACCCTTAACCTGCTCCCCCACTGGCAGTGATAACAATAATCATCCCTCTGCTAGAAACTTGCGTAAATCTAATATGTTTTTCTAAATGAGAATCAAAACTGCAATGCATGCTAAGGCTGGTTAACACATGCTTAAGATAACATGCAGTTCTGACACCGTGAGTCTTCATTCACCATATCCGCAGCCCTAATCAACCTGGTGAGTAAAAGACCTGATCCAGAAGAGGCTTTTGCTTCGTCAGTGTAGAATCCCACTAAGCTACTAATGCAGCAAAAATGGAGCACCATGGGATGCACTCAGGTGTCCTGTGGTAATACTGAAATCTGCACTCGCTAGCCACATGCTAATTTCTTGAGGGGCGTGTCGTGGGCAGAGACTGGGCGTTCCTGCGCTAACCGGTTAGTGCACAGATAACAAAAGAGCATTTATTGCCTACAAATGAGTGGTGGTAAGTGCTTAGACAGTCATTTTAGAAATGGTCACATGGCAATGGCAACATTAGCTCATGGGCATTAATGCAAAAAAATAGAAAAAGGCATTTTTATGGTTGTGGTAAAAATAACCTTAGCAGGTGGGAAAGACCAACGTAAGGGCAAGGAGCTAAGGACACTTTTTATTGTAGCTTGGTAAAAGGGCTCCTAAGTGCTTTGAAAATACGCCTCCATATGTCATCATTCTAAACATTTAGGTGTGTAATTGGTATGTAAATTTATTTATTTGGATTTTGCTCACACCTTTTTAAGTAGTAGCTCAAGGTGAGTTATATTCAGGTACACTGGGTATTTCCCTGTCAGGCTCACCATCTAAGTTTGTACTTGAGGGGCTGGAGAGTTAAGTGACTGGCCCAAGATCACAAGGAGTAACAGTGGGATGTGAACCAGGCACCCCTGGATCACAAAACCAGTAGTCTAACCGCTAGGCCACTGCTATCATACAGGTTGGTGTGTGCTTTATAGAATTACTCCCAAACTGTTCCCAAATTTCAGGGTAGGTCAACTCAGTTTAGGTTTTACCCCTCTGTATAAACTGTTTTCTTAGGGAGATCAGTAGATCAAAAGAGGTCCATGCATTCCAGGGCATAAAATCAGGAATTAATTCATCTATCCCGAAAAAAAATTTGAACCACCCGATTACCTTATTTCTCTACATTTCTTGGCATACAGGTTTGCAGAGTTCACAGATATGACGCAAGAAAGTGTCCTAACCTTCAGGAAGGTTTTATATGAAGCTGTTGCGATTTTATAGCAGGATTTTACTAGGCAACGGAGAGAAGTATACTAAATCGCCCTCCATTTCCTTCCTATGTGTCCAACTAGAGTTAAAGAAGAATTTTGTATACTGTCCGATGAAAATTCCAAATTTTCAACTAAAAACACCTTTGCTTTGCAAAGTCATTTGTCAATCTATTCCATGGGCAGTATGCACCGTAGGATAAGCCGGACAGAGAAAGATCTACTAGGACTTACCTCTTACTAAACTAATGCAAAAGGAGCCTGCACTGGCATCAGCACATGTTTTTAACGCATGCTGAGGCCCCCTTTTATCCCCCACATTTCAGAGAGAGCATTTACCGCCACCCATTGACGTGGCAGTAAGGGCTCCCTTGCTAACCCGGCAGTGTGCTTCACTGCCCAATTACCGCCGGGTAAACACTGGTGCTAAAAAAAATATATATTTTTTGTAGCGATATGGCGCATGCTTGAGGTGGGAACTACCACCGGGCTGCTGCAGTAGCCCCGTTGTACTTCCAGTTTAGCAAGCAGTACATCCACGTTGTGCTTACTGATGTTTAGTAAAAGACTCTCAAGGTCTGCAGTGTGCAACAGCCAAAACAAAGCAATAGCATTTAGAATTCTTGGATATATTCCACAGATTACAACACAGCAGCTGTGTTCAGAGAACAAACAATCACATCCATTCTTTTCCACATAAAATATTTAAGCACAACAGAGCTGGAGGCTCCATCAGACCCCGGTGGAACAAGATTAATGAGCAAACCTTCAGAACAAAATGGCTGGAGAATTCTCAGGTCCTTCAACTGAAGAACCAGGAATACACCTGATCCCCTCAATCAAAAATGCATGAGGATGGTCAGTGAATGAATAGCTTCCTGGGAACATATTGATTGGTTAAAATGTAAGCTATATATGTCTCAAAGTTTCTAATGATTACAGTGGAAAATTGGTTTAGTAATGCTAGCTCAAAATTAGTTTCTCTTCTACTTTGCTGACATTGGGCTGTTATGAAGTTTAAATATAATTTTGATTGTTTTGTTACCCAGATTTTGGTTTCACCACATTTTGCAGTGTATGCTCACAAATTATTAACATAGGTTATTCCTTTGTTTGGAAATGTAGGGCAAGGAGGAGAACAAAATGTTGTGCAATTAGGAAGTTATCCACCATTTATTACACAAGATGAGTTAATTCACATCTAATAATTCCACAAATTTAAAAGTCTCGTACAAAATCCTTATTACTTAATTATTTTGAAGAATGATCATGAATTTATGCTTTGGGGCATTAGAAGTCATTCTAAGATGCACTGCTCTACCTTCTCTTTCATATGCACTTGAACATCCTCATTCTTCTATCATTTTAGCCCTAGTTCTCTAAAAAAAACAAAGCACCAAAAAGTGGGAAACAGAAGAAGGCTCAAACCAAACAAAGGGACTTAAGAAGAAACAGAATTTTAATTCATATAACGTATACAAGTTGCATATAAAGCAATTTTTATGTTGCTGTTATATAAATAATGTAAAATATGGCAAACAAATCTCCACACTCTGGATAAGTCAACCACCAAAATATTCTCAAAACTCCAGACGTGTCAAAAACACAGTAGTTCTATTAATATAGATAGACCTCAGCAGTGTCATGCTGTTATCAAAACTTATCACAGCAATTTACACACCGATGTCGTCATTGGTCCAAACCTCCCTCCTTCCTAATTTTTCAAACTTTTTAACATAAGCTTATTTCTTTCTTAATAGAAAGTAATTAGTACTCAATACTAATCTTATACATTGGCTCTCAAACAGAATGTCAGCACAGGGGAACTTCTAATCTGACAAGGCACATGTTTCGCTATAAAGCTTTTTCCAAGGATGTCCTCTAATACTAGCCACCGCTCATCCTGCCAACTCAAAGTTAATACAGCCAAAATCTTGCTATAGGACGAGAGGGATTACATGGCGATGGACCGTCCTCTATAGTCTATACAATACTCTCGAAGTCCGTTGCCGTGTAATCTCTATAGCACTTTCAAGTGTTTTTCGTGGGTTTGTTTGGATCAATACTTAGTGCACCTAGCTTGTCATAAGTGGGTGTGTCTTCCTTTTGGCATACCAACACAGGTTTGTGCTTGAATTCTGTAATGGCCATTATAGAATTGTCACTGCCCATTCTGCATTGGGGCACCAAAAAGCTGGCACCAGTTTATAGAATTGCCACCATACTACAGAAAGCAGCTAGGCAATTAAACAAAATTAAAACAAGTAAACTAAAGAACAATCAGAATATTATAGTCCCTAGTCTAAATATCAAAGACTTGAGTAAAAAGAAAGTCTTATTGAAGGACATCATTCCAAAGCTGAATAGTAACAGGACAAGAGTTCCATAAAACAGGATCCACTATCAAAAAGGCAGAAGCTCTTGTCTTAGATAGATTTGCAATGTTCATGGAAGGCTCTTCTAAGAATGGATTAGTAGCAAAATGCAACTTGCAAGATGGAACACAAGGCACCAAAACCTTGGCTTTTTAGATATTTGGGGCCGTCAAGCTTAAGAATCCTCCAAGAAGGCACTGGTACAACACTAGACCTTCTTAATAGGCTGGGATAACCTGCATTGAAGGACTGTAAATAAAACCCAAATTTCAATGAACACAGAGAGGAAGGAATTGTAAATGTACATATGTATTTATATATTTACTAGCTGTTGAGCCCGTAAAAACGGGCTAGTATAGGACGGGGGGGTTGAAAGGCCCCTTCTCCTCGCCGCTGCAAGGCCCCCCCCCCCGCCGCCGAGCTCGCCGCTGCCCCTCCGAGGTCACCGCTACGCCCCCCCCCCAGAATCACCGCCACCCCTCCACCCAGGCCGGGCCCTCGCTTCGCTATTGAAACAGCGTGGGAACGCAGCACACAGCTCAGATGAGCTGCCGTCCTTCTTCTCTGCCTGTGTCCCGCCCTCGTGGGCAAGGGCGGGACACAGGCAGGGAAGGAAGGCCGACGGCAGCTCAGCTGAGCTGTGTGCTACGTTGACGCTGTTTCTATAGCGGAGTGAGGGCCCAGCCCAGGTGGAGGGTGGGTGGCGGTGGCGGCGACTCCGGGTGGGGGGAGTGGTGGCGGCGAGCTTGGGGGGGGGAAGCGGTAGCGACGGTGGTTTCGTCCCTCCCCTTGCACAGTAGAGACCCTCTCTGTCCCGCCCCCGTCATCACGTATTGACGCGGGGGCGGGACAGAGAGGGTCTTTACTGCGCATTTGCGAATGAGTTTGGTCACTCGTCGTTTATATGTTTGATTTAACAATTGCCTCACTTACCTGGCAATAACACATAAGAAAAGGCCTGCGTGTTGACTTAACTAGTGTGCTTGTTAGAATCAAAGCTAAAGATAGCACAGCCTGATATGACCTACCAATGGAAGTAGTGAAGACCATCTTTTTCTTGTCACATTGGTTACCTTTTCAGGCATGGATAGAATTTAAATTATGCATGCTTATATTCAAGATCTTATATGGTTGTGCTCCAGTACATATGATGTCAATGGTTCAACTATTATCTGGGGGTGACACATAATGTCTTCAGAACCAGATGATGTTAAGTTTTCCAAAGTTGACATAAATTAAAATAAAGAACTTTTTTTCATCCTCTATATTGTACCAAGGGGGTTTCTGGAATTCGTTGCCTCCCTCTGTAAGAATGTTATGCAATTATGGTATTTTTAGGAAAGCAGTAAAAACCTTTTTATTTTGAAAGTTCTTGTTAATTTAAGGGCTGAGTTATATAGAAACTGACATCTGATTTTACTTTGAAATGATCAATGTTTAAGCTTTGTTTGTGAATGCTGATAACTACTGTATTTTGGGGGGCAGCTTCCAAATGTTATTATCTGTTGCTGATGTTCTGATGATCTGATATTATTTTATTTCCTTTCTTTTGTCCATGCCTTCTTGTTTGTAACCCACGCAGAATCTGATTATGGATGTTGTGGGCTATAAGAACTATGATAATGCAATGTAATATTTGTAACAAGATTTGAAGAATACTTGTGACAGACATGGAGGGCAACATTAGGAAAAGGGTTGAGGTAACACATTAAAGATATAGGGAAAGAGGGAAATGTTATTGAGTACAAATGGGAATTTCTATGTTTACAGATAGTGGATTAATCTCATTTGGGTGGGCCCAATGGACCTAGGTTTGTCTTTTTCTGCTATCATTTACTATGTTGCTATAAGAACAAGAATGTTGAACGAAGAAAAATGTAAAATATCCTGTGACAGAAAACCTGAAGGCTCAATCACACCATAGCACAATTCAAATTCCAGCTCTGAATAATTGACAAGAAACATAACTGTGAGTTACTTAAGAGACCTTAGATAGATCATAAAATCAATGTGCCCCCCCCCCCCCCCCACTATCCTATCATGAATGATGTAGTTCTTCCTCCCTATTTTGCTTTTCTGCTCTTCTCTCTGCCCAATTATTTTAGCCTATATGCTGCTCAGGTGGCATGTCCAATGAGTGGGATAGAAAGCCTTTAATAAACTTGGAAACTTCTTCATTGATTCTCTACTATCCTGTGTCGATGAATATATAAGATCCTACCCTTGATTGAACACACCTCCCCAGCCCTCCATATCTTACCACAAAGTTTGGTAGTAATCTAAACATCCATCAAAATTAGTGAACGTCTTGCTGAAAAGAAAAATAAAAGCAGGGAAGCTGTTGCCTGAACATCTGGCTGTCTAGATCCTCATGATTTTGCTGATAATACCCAACCATTCTCAATCTGTTGGGATTGACCCAGTTGCTTTTAGGAAAACTGGTGCCTGTGATAATGCTAGGTCATGCTTTGTTTATTTGCCTTTATTATTTATTTATTAGGACTTGTTCACCACCTTTTTGAAGAAATGTTTTCTAATCAGTTGTTGGATAATACCCAGCCACCACCAGTCTGCTGGCTTTGATCCAGTTGGTTTCTGCACAGATGCAGCCTACTAATTCTAATCCATGCCCAGTGGCATTGCTAGGTTATGTTTTTTATTGCTGCTCTTTGTTTTCTCCTTATCACCTCTCCTCTCACCTCTGCTCTCAAAAGAGTTAAAAATGAGTTGTTTGTAACTTGGCTACCTCACACTCCTGATCCTACCTATTTATCTGTCCCAAATATGCTGGAATTCTGCCACACATAGGTGCCAGCTCTGTGGGTGCTTGAGCACCTCCAATATTGAGCAAACTCCTTGATTGTGTCCAGGGAGGTTGTCACAAAATACCTAGCCACCCGCCTAGAGTTACCCAGCAGCCACTTAGAGGGTCTATCCCCAGCACAGCTCAGGTCGACTTGCACCTGCCATTTGTGCTCTACACTAGCACCCTCCTCCCATCAACTGGGTCACAACCACCTGGGGGCAAGTCTCCCACTCTCAAATTATCCCCAGTGATTTCTAGGTTACTGGAGGCCACACTCCCAGTGGTTCCACAGTTCCCAGAAAGCACTCACAGACCCAAACCACTAGGATTGTTTATCAGTCTACTACTACTACTACTTAGCATTTCTATAGCACTGCCAGGGTTACACAGCGCTGTACAAGTCCAGACAGGCAGAGTTAACAAACTGAAAATTGTTTATTGTCTTAAAAATTGAACAGTGAAACAGAAAAAGTGCAATCGGCAACTGAAATATGGATCAGTTATAAAACTATCTAAACATTTGTTTACTTTCTAAAAAGTACCTGGGGAGATCAGAAAATATGCTGCTCATAGATTATCAAATATAACTGATCACAGGGCCTCAGCAAAGAAATCTATCTCTCTCTT
The DNA here is from genome assembly GCF_901765095.1 of Microcaecilia unicolor. NCBI lineage: Eukaryota > Metazoa > Chordata > Amphibia > Gymnophiona > Siphonopidae > Microcaecilia > Microcaecilia unicolor. Next base: position 39,777,806 of record NC_044037.1, read on the forward strand.
CTCCTGGGCTAGGACTGGGCCCTAAGTTTCTTGTTTAACTGCCATTATTCTATAACCTGTAAGCATAATTTTGTGTGTTGAGCATGAAAAGGTGTGCACAAGATTATAGAATTAGTGAACAGATGACTTATGCAGACCAGTTACAGAATAGTACCTAAAACTCACACGCATAACTTTCAATTCTGGGTGCCAATCACATGTATCAGTTCTACCATTCTAAAATTTTCTGTAACATATATGTGCCAGCTTATAGAATTGTCTTTTTTATGTCTATCCTTAAACTCTTCAAAGTATAAGGCCTTTAATTATTCTTATATTTATCCATTGCAGGCACACAAAACAAAGTAGGTCTCACAAAGCATGACAGTGATAATTACCAAGACACTCCTGCAGTGGTGATCACCACAGAGAGCTCAGGTAAGCTCTGTGGTATGGTAGCACAGTGCAAAAATATTATAGTCAACTACTAACCAAGTTAAAGGTTCTAGTTGGTCAGTGGTTGATCTGATGCTGCAGTGAACCAGAGGGTGAAATATTTACTAGAAAAAGCTGAACAGAACTCCATCTGAATGGCTTCACTCCTCTCTCCCCTCCCTTCCATCCATGTGCATCTCCTTCCTCTGTATTCCCTCCCTTCCATCCATGTCCAGCATTTCTCCTCTCTCCCTCCCCTCCATCCATGTGCATCTCCTTCCTCTGTCGTCCCTCCCCTCCATCCATGTCCAGCAAGTCTTTTCTCACCCCTGCCATCCCCTCCATCCATGTCCAGCAATTCTCCTCTCTCCCTGCTCTCCTCTCCATCCATGTCCAGCAGTTCTTCTCTCTCCCCTGCCACCCCTGCATCCATGTCCAGCAATTCTCCTCTCTCCCCTGCCCTCCCCCCCATCCATGTACAGTGATTCTCCTCTCCCCTGCCCTCCCCTACCATCCATGTCCAGCGATTCTCCTCTCTCCCCTTCCCTCCTCTCCCATCCATATCCAGCGATACTCTCTCCCTTGCCCTCCCCTTCCATCCATGTCCAGTGATTCGCCCCAGCCCCCACTTGCCCCCTTTTCAGTCCCTGAGTTTCAGCCTTAACCCCTTCTCAGCTGCTACTAGTTCCAAACCCAGCCCCCCTACCTGCCTACCCTCTTCTCCCGCATCAGCCCCTTTTTTGTTCCTGCTGCCCTGCATTTAAATCTGTTTTACCTCAAAGTCAAAATGGCAGCAGCAGACAGTGAAAGAAGCAGGCTCGCCTCAAGCTTTCCCTCCCTTCATAGTGTCCTGCCCTTGCAGAGACAGGAAATTATATCAAAGGAAGGTGGGACACTGAGATGGAAGGGAAGACTCAAGGCGAGCCTGCTTCTTTCACTGCTGCTGTCACTTTGAATTTGAGGTAAAACAGATTTAAACACAGGGTGGCAGGAACAAAAATGGGGCTGTTGCGGGAGCCGGCACCCCCCTGCCATGCTTACTGTGCTTACTGGGTTATGCCGGCCCTGAAGACATATTACATGGGAAGAGGCAATGGCAAGACAGTTCTGCTGAGATGATCTTAGAGTCTTGGCAGGAGTAAGTAGCTGAGATAGATACAAGGGGGTTCTAGAGTACTAAACTTTGTTTACTAATGTTAAGAGTTAATGTAATTCTATGTGAGATAGACAGCCAATGATCTTCCCAGATCAAATTTCCCTGCATCCGTCACTAACTTTACTGCATATTTTGAACTATTTGCAACTTTCTAATATCTGTAGTTCATATCCCATTCAGTAGAGCATTGCAATAGTAAGGGTGACTAATAATAAAGGAGTTAATGATGACTCTGAGAGCAGTTTTGGTAAATAAATCTTCAACAGAATAAATTCTCCTGAGTTTAAAAAAAGCAACACTTGACTATGCCAGAGACATGTGGTTGGAAATTTAGGTTCTGATCTAATAATACTCCTAGAACATTCACAGTAGTAGCAAAGGGAACCTTAAAACCAGCCATTAGAATTGGAGAGTTCAGGGACACCCTTTCGGGAAAGAAGATCTTTTGAATTTTCAGGATTCAATGTCAGCCTATGATATCCAAGTCAACTAGCAATCTTGTTCAGTTTGTTGTTCATTAAGAAGATATCTTGCTGACAGCTGCAATCTAGGGTACAAACCTGCTTATAATCGAAAGACAAAAACGCCTATATTACGACCTAAATCGGGAGATAGACGTTAATCTCACAAAAACGAGTAAATCCATATAATGGAAACCAATGTTTCAGTGCGTCCGTGTCGCTCGTACGTTCACGTAAAAACGTCCAAATAAGAGGCGTGTCGGGGGCGTGTTAGGGGCGGTGATACGACGTGGACGGGTACAACGTATAACGCATAGCGAAATGGCTCTGGTTGAGCGGGAAGATGGGCGTAATATGATGGACCCGAAATAAAAGCGACCAGAGCAAGGGGGAAAGCGTCTTTAGACCCATTAGCGATTGTGTGTAGTTGGAGAGTGGCGATATTGTTGGTGGAAGAGCTGAAGTGGTGGTTGCAGAGAGAAAGCCGAGCGTGTTCAGTACCTGTGACGGTCGTCTGTGTGCCCTGCCTCTTTTTGTGTCATACCCTTTCACCGTTCCTTACTCCTACTCCTTTGCTCCATCGCCCCCTTCCCCTCCCCCTATCCCTCCCCATTCACTCTTCCCACGTGTATACTCTATTCCCTGACCTCCGTTTGTCTCTGTGTTCCTGTACTGTTTGGCGAGTGAGTGGCCAGAGGGCGTGGTGGCTGGAAGTGACAGATCTGTGTGTGTTGCTGTTTGACTACTAGTCCTAATACTTGCACTATTGGTGGGGATATGGATGCACTTAATGCACTTGTGGCATGCATGCTACACGAAGAGGCCACCCACCGCAGGAGGTATTCACGGCCCCGAGTGTTTAGGCCCCACACCACCTTCCTACAACTCACTGACCAGCAGTGTCTAACAAGGTTCAGGTTTGATAGGGCTACCATTCGTCAGCTGTGTGAGCAGCTGAAACCCCTCCTTCAGCCCCAGACACGTAGGAATAACCCCATCCCTGCCCACCTCAAAATCACTTCCGCTCTCTCTGTCCTGGCCACTGGCAGTTTTCAATCCGTATTAGCTGCTAACACAGGCCTCACCCAGGCTTCTATTTCACACTGTCTCACCCAGTTCCTGGATGCCTTTATCACTCACACCTCACACTACATCACTTTCCCCACCACCCCCCAGGCCCTGCACAACAACATGGCCGCCTTCTATGCTCTTGCTAGATTCCCCTCGGTTATCAGTGTGATAGACTGCACACACGTAGCCCTCAGACCTCCCCGGGCACACGAAGCCACCTACAGAAATAGGAAGGCATTTCATTCTATGAACATGCAAGTTGTATGTGATGCCCAGGGGGAGATATTAGACGTGTGTGCCAGGTACCCCGGCTCCAGCCACGATGCCTACATCCTACAGCACTCGGGCATCTTCCGCAGGTTCGAGCGAGGGGAGTTCATTGGTGGATGGCTACTAGGTAAGTGCAACATGCATGTACCACCCATACTAGACCTCCTCCACTGGGCAACCCTCCGCCCTGGCTTCCTCCACCACAACCCACTATCCAAATCCCCCCGCCCCCCCCCCCTGTACCTGCTCCAAGCGATACACACTCATCTATCTCATTCTGCTTTTCTGCAAAGGTGACCGAGGCTACCCGCAGAGGACATGGCTCATGACCCCCCTGATCCACCCACAACCAGGGCCACAAGAAACCTACAACAGGAGACATCGCAGCACCCGGGGGATCATTGAGCGCACCTTTGGTTTATTGAAAAACCGCTTCCGCTGTCTGGACCGGTCTGGAGGAGAGCTGCTCTACAGTCCAGAAAAGGTGGCCAAGATCTTTGTGGCGTGCTGCATGTTACACAATTTGGCCCAGCGCAGAGGACAGCCTCTCCCAGAGGAGCCACAACCACCACCAGAAGAGGCCCCAGATGAGCTGGAAGAGGAGCCCCCTCCACCCCCAGCCCACAGAGCAGAGCTCAATGCCTACCAGCTTGACGTAAGAGCAAGACAAAGACTCATTGAAACAAGTTTTAGGTGAACGTAAGTGAACATTTCTTTATTTACATTAAGTGCATGTGTGTGTTCAACCCCACCACCACCACCACCACCACCACCCTCCCACACCCACCCCCTTCCCACCAACCCTCACCCTACAGCATGTCCCATCATTTTCCCCTTCCCTTCCCCCGTCCCCTCCTACCCCTCCCACGCCCTTCCTTTGCAGCTGGTGCTGCACGGGAAGTCTCTTCACCCTCTTCTGAGCTGCCGCTCCCAGTGTCCTCCTCCCTATCCCCACGGCAGCCTGCGGCTTCGGCTGCACCATGGAAATCGGGCCACCTTGTTGGTTCTAGTGGTCTGGCCACAGGACCCAGAATGGGAGCAGATTTGGTGGGTGCTGCAGGAGTGGGTGCGGAGGCTGATGATCGCAACGCCCACCTCTTAGCTGGTGGTTGGTGGTGGTCAGTGGAGGAGGATGTTGATGGCAGGGGCTGCTCCAGCAGCACGGGGGCTGGAGTAGGTGCGGTGCCCTGAGGGTGCAGGTGTTGGATGCTCTGCTCCAGCCGTTTCAATTGCTGGAGCACCTCCTGGTGGCCTTCACGTTGTGCCTGGAGGAGTTCCTGGTGAGCTCGCTGCTGTGCCTCCAGTGCTTGGCGCTGCAGCTCGAGTTTCTGCTGCCGGTACTCCTCCAAGCGCACATTGTGGCGGAGTAGTTCCGTGGCCAGCCGCAGGAGTTGCCTCCTTTGGCCGGATGGCCTCTGGCGGGGAGCTGGGCCCTCCTCCTCACCAAAGTCCTCCGGTGCTGGAGGTGCGGCCTCTGCTGGTGCTGCAGGTGGTGGTGGCAGAGGCTGGACAGCTGGTGCAGGTGGTGGTGGTGGCAGAGGCTGGACAGCTGGTGCAGGTGGTGGTGGAGGCAGAGGCTGGACAGCTGGTGCAGGTGGTGGTGGAGGCAGAGGCTGGACAACTGGTGCAGGTGGTGGTGGACGCAGAGGCTGCACAGCTGGTGCAGGTGGTGGAGGCTGGACTGCTGGTGCTGCAGGCTGTGGAGGTTGAGGCTGGACTGCTGGTGTAGGGCGTTGGCCTTGCAGGCCACTAGGGCCAGCCTCCTCTGAGTCATCACCTGTATAGCACAAGAGTGAGGAATAGTGTTGGTGCAATAACCCACTTTTGTCTTTCAGCATTCATATACATTGGCATGTCCTCCAACCTGATGACCCAGCAAAGAGATGGTGAGGAGGAATGGAATTGACACGGGTGCGAAAGAGAGAGCCCCACAGGCAGCTGGGTAGAGGTGGTGGATGAGCAGCCAAGAGAAGGACACCACTCACAACGTTGTGGACAAGCTGTTAGTTGTATAATTGTTAAATTGAACAACATTGCAGCATGTGTTGTGTTACTACTGACTTGCTAAACTGCATAGAACTGCTTTATGACCCCCATTACAGGCTCCTTCAGTTGAATGCATGTGGCCCACACTCAGTAGATCACAGAGGTCACAGGAGGAACTAGGCACATTTTGTTAATGGGAAAATAGGAGGGAGTAGTAGGGAAGGACGGCCCCCAAAGTTCTGCCACAGTAGTAACCTACACACACCCATAGGAGCCAACTGGAAAGTAGTATTGGGGGTGCTAAGCCCAGTGACCAACACTCCTCCCTGCACAGCTACATGATCTTTCCTCAATATTGGGGGTGCTCACACACACACACAGCACCCACCCTGTCTGCTTGCTCCTATAACACACATGACCACTACCACTACTCAAATAGAGCTTACAATTCAATAAATATGGGCACACAGGACAAGTAAGAGGAAACCCAATGACAACAGTAGGGATAGGGAGTAAGGGTAGAGAGCTAGTGAGTAGGGGTTACCAGGTCACAACAGCATCATAAAGGTGGCCTGTTAATATACATAAAGACAGCCAGAGACACTCCCCCCCACCTCCCTCCTCCTGCCCCCCACTCCTCACCTCCCTCCCCCTGATCCCAACTTCTATAACACAAGTGTACTGCAGCACAACAGATACCCCAACTGCATAATGAAACACCTACCTGAGTCCTCAGCCTGGCGCGAGGTGTCCAGGGAGCCAATCCCGTGGATGCCCTCCTGGGGTAGGAGGGAGTGCACCATCAGCTCCATGGGCGTGAGGTTGGCAGTGTCATTGCCTGGGGGATTGGCCCCCGCCTTCCTCCGAACATCCCTCCTCAGCTTCCGCCACTTCCTCTTGCAATCCTCCACGTCTCTCCCAGCATGGAAGACAGCATTCAGGCTGTCCCGTACTGCCTCCCATTCGCGCTGCTTTGTTGTTGCAGCCAGCCTCTGCCCGGTGCCGCTGTAGTATTTCTTGCACCAGGAGCTCCACCTCTGCTTCAACAAAATTACCCTTCCGGGTCGGCGGCATGCGTGGTGGCATTGTACCAATGGGATTATCGAAAATACGGAGTGGGCGTTTATATAGGCGCCAAGAACGCCCATTGAGACGGGGAATAGGCGTTTCTGATATGGGCGTTTGTTGTTCAATTATACACACAATTCCTAAGCGTGCCCAGCTCAGATAGCGATTAGGAACACATGGTTTCGATTATGAGTAGATAAGTATGGGCGTCTCCACCTGCCTTCCCTTTCTTCATTGCCATTTTACCTGCCATTTCCTGCACTGAAACCTTGCCGGTTGTTCGTAATAATCATTTACAGGGTTTTACCCTTACTTATATGAAGGTATGTGTTTAGCAATGTATGCTTGGGTACACCTGTGTATTTAGGGGGGGAGAATTATTATTGGCCCTCAGCCACCACGCCTTCCGTTTCCTCTCTTCCACATCCCCTGATGCTCCCTTCCTTTCTCCCATTCTCTCTGCCTGGTTGTAGCAGGCAGTGTGTGAGGGCCAAGAATTTAGTACAGTCGGCCCAAATCAAGCACCCCTCGGTAAGGGTCATTTCAATCAGGGAGATGTGCAGCTAATGTTCCAGAAGATAAAAGGCGCACTACATAGTCTTGAAACAGACGTTCATGGTAAGCTCTCATTTGTCTGACACCTCTTCTCTTTGTGCTCATAGTCAAGGAGTGTGCATTCACTGTATGTATGTAGTCTGGAGTCAGATGTTAGGTAGCTCTCTTTTCACCAGGTTCCTGTGCACTGTACTGTGGGGTTGGCAGGTCCTCAGTGGTGTGGGCCAGCTGTTGGAGGTGCTGTATTGGTTCCCGGTAGCTTCCATCTTCCTTGTTTATGTGGTGTACCCCAGTCCCCATTTATGAAGTGGCCACCCATTCTCAAGGTCCATAGGCGGGGGAGGGGAGAATGATTAATGCAATGGATGTGTATAGCACATTATGGAACACCTTCCTAAATTGCTCCATAGGTAGTAGGGAACATGCACATTGTTTTTAATCGGTAGCCTGGACAAAATGATCGAGGTGGCTACAGGTAGTGCCACTGAGGCCTATGATGTGGTGGTGAGGGAGAGGTGTGTGTGTACAGGTCCCAACCCAAAGTACCTGGTTGTGGCCTAGTGGTTAGAGCACCAGCCTTATAATCATAAGGTTGCTGGTTCAAATCCCACCTAAGGCAAGTCACTTCAGGGACAAAGTTTGACACAAACCCAGAATACTTGAATGTAACACACCTTGATCAACTACTGGAGAAAGTGTGATCGCAGCTGCAAATAATGAGCACCATTTTTATTTGTGCCCTTCTCTAACATAAGTATTACATTGCAACTGTGATGAAGTAACCATCCATCTATTGGGTTTCCCATTGTTTCCCTTTTGCTCCTCAGCATTATATACCATAGCTGATGTATTCAATGTGAAAATATGAGCCAGCTGTTTGTAGGTCCTTCTTGCCCCCCCCCCCCCCCCCCCCCCCCCACCAATGTGGCTTGTGGGTAAGGATATGTGTCCATCAGACAGCAAACACTGTGTATGTGATACCTGGAGTTATGTGGAAGTGTCTACCTGGCAGATCACACGTGGTACACTATTAATCTCTTATTGATGGCACTCTGTATTGTGGGTCAGTATGGTGGAGGGGAGGGAGGGAGAGAGAGATGCTGGCTGGCCATTTTTATTCATGAACACAAATATCCATCCAGCCTCCCCGGCCCAACCCCCCTGCACATATGGCCATGCAGGTTGGAATGAACAGGTGGCATTCTGTATGGCCAACATTCTCAGACATACATCACCTTCTCATTCACACAGCACATTTAATGCTATGCATATTGCTGCCTCCTTCCTCTCAACTCAATAGCACCATTTGGTGATATGTAATGCACAAGGGAGACAAACACCACACACACACCCTGATAGTTATAGTGTAAGAGAAACATTTATTTCCCCCCACCCCCACCCCTACAAAATAACCCCCAACAATGCCCTCCTCCCCCCCACAGAACCCCCAACATTTCCCTCCCCCCACACACACAACCCCAACAATTCCCTCCCCCCCACAGAACCCCCAACATTTCCCTCCCCCCACACACACAACCCCAACAATTCCCTCCCCCACCCACTCCCCACACCCCCAACAGGCCCCCCCCTATTTAAATTAAGGGCGGCCACGCCCTCTGACCAAGGCCCTCTGTAGCAGGGCAATGAGCAGGCCCAGCAGTACCCTTAGTGGGCCCTGGAGCTGCTCATTGCCCTGCCGTAGGGCTCTCACCTCCTGCAGCAGCTGGTGCTGGCCAACTACAAGCTGCTGCTGGCCATCTACCAGCTGCTGCAGGAGCCGCACCACTGTTGCAGGGCCAAGGGCTGGAGGTGGGCCAGGGGACATTGAAGATGGCCCAGGAGATGGAGGTGGGCCAGGCGATGGCGCTGCCTGAGGCGATGGAGGTGCCTCAGGGGATGGAGATGGCCGAGGGGAGGGAGATGCCTCATACGGAGCTGCAGGTGGGGAGGGGTCCTGATGTATGTCCTCATCAATGATGAGGACCCCCTCCTCCGAGTCCTCCGAGTCCTCCTCCTGGTGGCCCGCCTCCTGGCCTGGCTGCTCCTCCTCCTCATCCAGGTGCCCCTCCTCTTGGTGTTCCTCCTCCTCCTGCTCCTCCTGCTCCTGCTCCTCCTCCTCCTCCTGGAGGTGGTGGCCCTCCTCATCTTCCCGCTCGGCTTCCTGCTGGTGGAGCCCTGTGTATGTAAAAGGAGTGTGATTGAGATCAGCGCATACAACATGGCTTGCATAGTGCAGTAGCTGGGTGACATGAGGCAGGGGATGGGGCAGGGTGTGGTAAGGCGTAGCCTATGCCCATGGGGAATGAGCTGCATCAGATGACATGACACAGAACCCTGGACCCTCCTCTGACACACACCACACAGGACATGTTGCCATACCAAATTCATTGCTGACCAGCATGTTTGCATTGTGAGATGCAACGAGGGGTTGATGGGCAGTTGTTGTAGGAGTTATTGGGGGGGGGGGCAGTGGGAAGGGTGTTGAGCACAATTCTTTTATGTGAGTTAGGCCATAACATGCAGTAAAAGTAGGGCCTCAGGCAGGTGTACCAGGACACACTAATCAGCCACCACAGTAAGGGGAATAGTAAAGTGTGGCATATCATCTCATTCATCTCGGGGGGATGGTCGGAAGTTGCAGGCACGCTCATGGGAGAACCCCTGCAACCTGTATCCTTGATCTGGGACAGATATGTTATTACTTACTAGGTGGCTATTAGGCACATGGGAATTGATATTGTACAACACATTTGCATTATTCATGAAATGTATGTAGTAATCTGTACAGGTGTCCGGTTTTTGAATACTTACGGCGAGCCCTGAGGTGCCTTCGCACCGCCCGGATGAGGTCGGGCCTCTCCCGCCTCACACGGCGGAACCGCCTCCTGAGGGACTCCAGGTCCCGGTGGACTCCAAAGCGTCTGTAAGATATAAGTTTGTAGAGCAGGGGTCAGGGGGGTTGGTCCATTTTGTCCTCTGCACACATTCATTTGCTATTCACATACCAGAGAGAGAGAGTCTACAGTGTTGGGGGGGGGGGGCCACCTCCATTGGTAGTGAATCATAGGAGCCACCTTTTTAACATTTTGGGGGGTGGAACCCCCAGTGGAGATGACCCCTCCCTCCATACATATTTGATATTGGGGGTGGGGTGGTCAAGCACCCACAGCAGCCACCGAGTTGGTTCCTATGCAGATGATGCCAGAGAGGTGGGCATGAGGCCAGACAGTACCGTTTGTATACATTATAATGTATGCTTGTTAAACTACTTTATATGTGTTATCATGACCATGTTATAAAGTATGGTATAGGTTTCATTGGTCTCATGCTTCCACTATTCGGATGCGTTGTAACCCACTGGCTGCAAAGAGGGGTTGGAAAATGTGGCCTTCACATAACTAACGAAATTGTCACATAACACTAATACAATAGTCACATACCTAACCTAACGAAATACATTCTTGTAGGGATGTGGGAATGGTGGTCGTTTCAATAACATACAAATTATTAGTGATTGTGCATGTTCCTATATTACTCATGATCCTTGCATGGACACTCCAGTTACTGCTGGTAACATTGATGACGGAGCTGTTATATGTGTAGGTACAGGAGGGGAGGGGGGTTGGGCCATAACCTTACCTTTCTAGCCTGTCCCGGATGCGGGACCAGGCTCGCATGGCCTGCAGCCTGGGGGGCAGGTGGTGGTGCTGCACAAAGAGGCGATGGCGGTGCCTTAGGCACAGCCGGACGAGCAGCAAGCTCTCCTGCTCTCCAAAATTCGGCTCTCGCCGTTGTGCCATTTTTCCACGTGTTGGAAAAGAAGTGCCTTATATAGATGACCTTGCGTGAGGGACGTCGTTTCATGCACAGCTCCATATATGGATGACCATTCCATATATGGCCCCTATCAGCACGTGGACGCCCTCGTAAGCATAGACGTCTTTGCCGTGCACATGCCTGCACGTGTGTGGAACGTGCCTTATATAGATGAGTATGACGCACCCCACCCGACCCTTTTCACATATACATATAGCTGCATGTTCAGTAGGTGTACAGTGCATGCAGATCCGGACATTCAGATGGGCACATATGATGAAAGTATGGGTGGAGTACATAAGTACATAAGTAGTGCCATACTGGGAAAGACCAAAGGTCCATCTAGCCCAGCATCCTGTCACCGACAGTGGCCAATCCAGGTCAAGGGCACCTGGCACGCTCCCCAAACGTAAAAACATTCCAGACAAGTTATACCTAAAAATGCGGAATTTTTCCAAGTCCATTTAATAGCGGTCTATGGACTTGTCCTTTAGGAATCTATCTAACCCCTTTTTAAACTCCGTCAAGCTAACCGCCCGTACCACGTTCTCCGGCAACGAATTCCAGAGTCTAATTACACGTTGGGTGAAGAAAAATTTTCTCCGATTCGTTTTAAATTTACCACACTGTAGCTTCAACTCATGCCCTCTAGTCCTAGTATTTTTGGATAGCGTGAACAGTCGCTTCACATCCACCCGATTCATTCCACTCATTATTTTATACACTTCTATCATATCTCCCCTCAGCCGTCTCTTCTCCAAGCTGAAAAGCCCTAGCCTTCTCAGCCTCTCTTCATAGGAAAGTCGTCCCATCCCCACTATCATTTTCGTCGCCCTTCGCTGTACCTTTTCCAATTCTACTATATCTTTTTTGAGATACGGAGACCAGTACTGAACACAATACTCCAGGTGCGGTCGCACCATGGAGCGATACAATGGCATTATAACATCCGCACACCTGGACTCCATACCCTTCCTAATAACACCCAACATTCTATTCGCTTTCCTAGCCGCAGCAGCACACTGAGCAGAAGGTTTCAGCGTATCATCGACGACGACACCCAGATCCCTTTCTTGATCCGTAACTCCTAACGCGGAACCTTGCAAGACGTAGCTATAATTCGGGTTCCTCTTACCCATATGCATCACTTTGCACTTGTCAACATTGAACTTCATCTGCCACTTGCACGCCCATTCTCCCAGTCTCGCAAGGTCCTCCTGTAATCGTTCACATTCCTCCTGCGACTTGACGACCCTGAATAATTTTGTGTCATCGGCGAATTTAATTACCTCACTAGTTATTCCCATCTCTAGGTCATTTATAAATACATTAAAAAGCAACGGACCCAGCACAGACCCCTGCGGGACCCCACTAACTACCCTCCTCCACTGAGAATACTGGCCACGCAATCCTACTCTCTGCTTCCTATCTTTCAACCAGTTCTTAATCCATAATAATACCCTACCTCCGATTCCATGACTCTGCAATTTCTTCAGGAGTCTTTCGTGCGGCACTTTGTCAAACGCCTTCTGAAAATCCAGATATACAATATCAACCGGCTCCCCATTGTCCACATGTTTGCTTACCCCCTCAAAAAAATGCATTAGATTGGTGAGGCAAGACTTCCCTTCACTAAATCCGTGCTGACTTTGTCTCATCAGTCCATGTTTTTGTATATGCTCTGCAATTTTATTCTTAATAATAGCCTCCACCATCTTGCCCGGCACCGACGTCAGACTCACCGGTCTATAATTTCCCGGATCTCCTCTGGAACCCTTCTTAAAAATCGGAGTAACATTGGCTACCCTCCAGTCTTCCGGTACTACACTCGATTTTAGGGACAGATTGCATATTTCTAACAGTAGCTCCGCAAGTTCATTTTTTAGTTCTATTAATACTCTGGGATGAATACCATCAGGTCCCGGTGATTTACTACTCTTCAGCTTGCTGAACTGACCCATTACATCCTCCAAGGTTACAGAGAATTTGTTTAGTTTCTCCGACTCCCCCGCTTCAAATATTCTTTCCGGCACCGGTGTCCCCCCCAAATCCTCCTCGGTGAAGACCGAAGCAAAGAATTCATTTAATTTCTCCGCTACGGCTTTGTCCTCCTTGATCGCCCCTTTAACACCATTTTCGTCCAGCGGCCCAACCGACTCTTTGGCCGGTTTCCTGCTTTTAATGTATCTAAAAAAATTTTTACTATGTATTTTTGCTTCCAACGCTAATTTCTTCTCAAAGTCCTTTTTTGCCCTCCTTATCTCCGCTTTGCATTTGGCTTGGCATTCCTTATGATCTATCCTGTTACTTTCAGTTGGTTCTCTTCTCCACTTTCTGAAGGATTGTTTTTTGGCTCTAATGATTTCCTTTATCTTACTGTTTAGCCACGCCGGCTGACATTTAGTCTTTTTTCCCTTTTTTCTAATACGTGGAATATATTTGTCCTGAACCTCCAGGATGGTGTTTTTAAACAGCATCCACGCCTGATGCAAGTTTTTTACTCTGCGAGCTGCTCCTTTCAGTCTTTTTTTCACCATTTTTCTCATTTTGTCGTAATCACCTTTTCTATAGTTAAACGCTAGCGTACTTGATTTCCTAGTTTCACTTCCTTCAATGCCAATATCAAAACCGATCATATTATGATCACTGTTATCAAGCGGCCCTCGTATCGTTACCCCCTGCACTAGATCATGAGCACCACTAAGGACTAAGTCTAGTATTTTTCCTTCTCTTGTCGGCTCCTGAACTAGCTGTTCCATGAAGCTGTCCTTGATTTCATCAAGAAATCCTATGTCCCTTGCGTGTACAGATGTTACATTAACCCAGTCTATATGCGGGTAATTGAAATCCCCCATTATTATTGTGTTGCCCAGTTTGTTTGCGTCCCTGATTTCCTTTAACATTTCCGCATCCGTCTGTTCGTCCTGGCCAGGCAGACGGTAGTACACTCCTATCACTATCCTTTTCCCCTTTGCACATGGAATTTCAATCCACAGTGATTCCAAGGAGTGTTTTGTTTCCTGCAGAATTTTCAATCTATTTGATTCAAGGCTCTCGTTAATATACAATGCTACCCCTCCACCAATCCGATTCACCCTATCACTACGATATAATTTGTACCCCGGTATGACAGTGTCCCACTAGTTATCCTCCTTCCACCAGGTCTCAGAGATGCCTATTATATCTAATTTTTCATTTAGTGCAATATATTCCAACTCCCCCATCTTATTTCTTAGGCTCCTGGCATTCGCATATAGACATTTCAAACTATGTTTGTTGTTCCTAAGTACATCATGCTTAGTACTTGACAGTATTAATTGGCAATCTTTTGTCTGATTTTTATTGTTATTTAAAGATACCCGATCTACTACAATCTCTTTTGCAACCTCACTATCAGGATATTCTATCTTCCCTGTTATGGTGATATCTTTGAAAGATACCTTATCCCGAACCATGCTCTTTTGAGCGACTGTCGGCCTTCCCCCCATTTCTAGTTTAAAAGCTGCTCTATCTCCTTCTTAAACGCCGATGCCAGCAGCCTGGTCCCACTCTGGTTAAGATGGACACATATACGCGTTCCTCATATTTTCCCGTACCTGGATGGCCTGAACAACATGTACTGTACTTGCAATACACCTATGTACATTATTTTACACACCACGTGATTTGGTCGTTTGCACCTGCAATAATCGACCGTGTTAGGGCGCCCAATTTAGTCACGCTTATGCGCTCGTCATTTGATTGTTTTCTTACAGGGATAATCGATTATCGAAAACGCCCACACTAGTTTCCCATTATACATGTCTATTTTTGGACGTTTTTGTAAGAACGTCCTAATTCGTACTTGGACGATCTTTCCATTATGCCCCTCAAAGTATCTGAATGTCATCAGCATACACTTCAGGGTGAGATCAAAAAACTGAATAAGACCTAGTAGGGGAATCATAAAGAGGATTGGGCCAATATGGGCCCTGAGGAGCACCACATGGGTGATTACAGGGTTGTGACTGAAAGCTCAGTCATAAGACTATGTTAGTACAGTACAACAGATGTGAGCGAAGCCAGTTAAGTATGTTGTCAGTAAGGCCTATTTCATGTAATCTTCATAGAAGATGCCCATGATCTATTAAATCAAATGCAACTGATAAGTCTAATGATATAAGCACCAGTGTTCTATCCTGATCAAAGTTCTATAGATCCTGATTCAGTTCTATAATTGTGGAATCCATAGTATTTGAGTACCTGGATGATTATCTGAATAAGATCAAAATCTTATTCAGATAATCATCCAGGTACTCAAATACTATGGATTCCACAATTATAGAACTGAATGAGAGATTGCAGATGGAGCAAACGTTAGTCACTTCTGAATTACCCAATTTAGGATCCTTTAGATATGGGCAACTATAGGCACACTTCCAAGAAGTGGGGAACAGACCCTGCTCTAAACTACCACTAACCATCACATGAATAAAGAGTGACAGCATAGGATCATAAGGTACCACAGTAATTTTAATGGAGTTTCATACACAAGTAACAGTGATATGAGAGGGGAGGTTGAAGGCTGATAGGGGACTGTTTAAGGAAAACTTTGAAGAAAAGTTGAAGAAACAGTAGAGGTGGCCCAAGAATTTGATATGAGGGGTTTAGATCCCAAGGAGTTTTGTAGTGTTGTGATCTTTGAGAAGTTTGGTGTTGTGACCTGGATGGGTACTATATAGATGCATCATTATGGTAGGCCTCAGTGGGTCACGGGTGTCACAGCAGCCACGCACTTGGGGGTCACACAAATGCCACCACCAGAAATGGCTTCTGGAAAGTGGAGGTTTTGATCATAGCACTTGCAGTGGCATCCTACAGGCAATAGGTGAGATCATTCTTGAAAAATGGTTAGTTGCTGGTTTTTACTGATACTGTGTTATTGCTGATGGATTAGTATATTTAGAACTTGGATTGGACTCCTGACGAAAGCATGTAGCCGAAACATGGACCATGTAGAGTCCACGCTTCAGTGAATGATTGTCCATTATTTTGATTGTGCCGACTCCAAGAAAATATTTAATAAAGACTTTTTGGCTCTTCTTCATTCATCATCTTGGTTGTTCCTACTCTTTGGCTTGCTTGTGCTGACTTTAGTGGGATTGTCTTCTCTTTTCATTGATTTCCTAGTTGCTGGAATTTTCCATGGTGATTCTTGATAAGATGTTCTCTCTTTGCCGTTCTCCCTGAAACTGACTGATCATTTCCAGCATTAGAGGACCCTAAACACACATACACAGGATCTGCCAACCTAGTTTACAGGGAGTTTTACATTAAATATGGCCTAGACCACTCAGGTATTAAAATGCTCATTCACAGATTACTGCTCATTAAACAAGTGTCCTGAAAAATATAAAAGAGAAGGGCTAAAAACAATTAATTAGCCAACAGGTAACTAAACTTCAGGGAGACTAGTTTAATTACATGCTAATGCATGCTGCATCAGTGACTATGCAGTAATATTGCATTCTCTGCAAGGCACTTAGAACACTGTCAGTTTTATTTTTCACAGAGGTTTTACTGAGAAATCATCCTTAATTGGAACTGGGGCATCATTCAATTTCAGCCTGACAGATCTTATTGCCAAGAACTCTATAATAGTTTACCTTCCTCTCCACAAAAGAGAAGGGGAAGAACATGTCCCCAGCCCAGAAACAGCTCTTTTTCCTTTTAAATCATCTTGATTTCTATTACCATAACAATACATCCTAATCTGAATACAGTGAAAAATAAGCAAAATAGGTCCTGCAGAGCTGGCAAGTTACTCAGTTCCAAGAGGAAGATTTTTTTATTCTAGCGAGCTTTTGGTAATAATTTGGATAATACATGATGTTAGGTATTTGGCTTAAAATTTGAGTTGTTTTATTATTCTGTTATTATTTAATTATTTTGTTATTATTGTTTTATTATTATGTTATTATTATATAATATTGTTATGCATTTATATAAATATTTTGAATAAATAAATATTTAACAGGAATACTTATTTCAATGCACAGAAACAGGGATAACAAATACCACTCTGCTTTCGGATGCAAGTTCAAAAACAGGTTAGCCAAAAATCTTCCTTCTGAAAATTAGTAACTAGGCAGATCTAGTCCTGAAATACTTAAGTAAACAATTATTAATCAAAAGCTAATTTTTACTGTCTAAAGTATATAGCACTGTCAAATATCAAATATAATTATACCATGCACCGATATGTTGAAGGGTTATATTAAGACTGTGCAGTTAGAGATCTGTGTTGATATTCAAAAGATTTTGCCAGCTAGAATTTGATTTTATCCATGTAAATCTACTTTGAAAATGCAGTCCCCTTAGCCAACTAACACTCCCCCTGTTTACTATGCCATGCGGCAATGCCGACACAGCCCAGTCAACGTGACAGCCACTAGTGCAGTTTAATAAACAGGGGGGTAAATTTGGGCCATTAAATCACAAGTCAACACAAATTTAGCTGGTTAAAAGGGGACCGAGATGAAAGTACTCATGGGTGGCTGGGCAATTGACAGGCTTACATTTGAACAAGTAGATTTAGCTGGATATTCATCAACACAACTAGCCAGGTAAATGAAGCTGAATATTTATAGAGATACATCTTACCTGCTTAATGGGATTTTGAGATCAACCTCAGCTTAATTCATAAGTTCACCTTTGCACTTGGATAAACTGAATAAAGGCATAATGATCACAGAGAATAACAACTATTCGAAACAGTAGACAGATTTACAACTGATCTATTCTTTGTAGTGCCCACCACCAGAATTACCCAAAGCAACCATGACAGAAACAAAATGAACATGACAACAGGTATGAGCCTTCTGGTACATTAAATGTGTGCAAAAGAAGTTTTATTAATATTATTGTATTATTTATTACATTTGTATCCCACATGTTCCCACCTCTTTGCAGGCTCAATGTGGCTTACAATAAATCGTGGCTAGTGGAAATGAAAAGAGAATTGAAACTTAGTATTACAGAAGTATTTTGGGTTGCATGGTAATAGAAAACATGATGATGGTATAATGTATGGCGTTCTTAACATTGCTTGCTAGATATATGTGGGGATTTCATATGTATTGGTCTTTGTGATATGTCTTATCGAAAAGATGGGTCTTCAGCAATTTGCGGAAGTTGGTCAGTTCATAGGTCGCCTTTAGGTTACGTTGCAATGTGTTCCAGAATTGCGTGCTCATATAGGAAGAGGTTGATGTGTGCATTAGTTTATATTTTAGGCCTTTGCAGTTGGGGAAATGAAGATTAAGGAATGTGTGAGATGATCTTTTGGCATTCCTGGGTGGTAGGTCAATCAGGTCTGACACATAGGCTGGGGCCTCACTGTGGATGGTCTTATGTACTAGGGTACATACTTTGAACATGATGCATTCTCTGAGTGGTAACCAGTGTAGTTTCTCTCATAGGGGCTTTGCACTTTCGTATTTTGGTTTTCCAAATATGAGTCTGGCTGCTGTGTTCTAGGCTGTCTGAAGTTTTTTGAGTATTTGCTCTTTGCAACCAGCGTAGAGTGAGTTGCAGTAGTCTAGGTGACTAAGTACTAATGATTGTACCGGATTCTGGAAAACAGTTCTTGGGAAGAATGGTTTTACTCATTTTAATTTCCACATTGAATGGAACATCTTTTTGGTCGTGATTTTCGCGTGATTCTCGAGTGTTAGGTGCCGGTCAATGGTGACTCCAAGAATTTTCAGAGTTTCCAAAATTGGTAGAGTTAGTTTTGGGGTGTTGATGGTGGTAAATTTGCTCTTGTTGTATTGGGAGGTGAGTATTGGGTTTTTTTCTGCATTGAGTTTTAGCTGAAAGGCATTTGCCCAGGACTGCATGATATGTAGACTTTGGTTGATTTCATTGGAAATTTCTGTTAGGTCTTGTTTGAATGGGATGTAAATCGTTGCATCATCAGCGTAGATGTATGGGTTGAGGTTTTGCTTTGATAATAGGTTGGCCAAGGGTGTCATCATTAGGTTGAATATGGTCGGTGAGAGGGGAGATCCCTGTGGAACTCCACATTCGGTTGTCCATTTGGCCGATGTAGTCGAATTTGATGTCACTTGATATGAGCGTGTAGTTAGGAATCCTTTAAACCAATTAAGAACGTTGCCTCCGATACCGAAGTATTCAAGGATGTGTAGTAGGATTCCGTGATCGCCCATGGTGAAGGCACTTGACATGTCGAATTGTAGAAGTAATACATTCTTGCTGGTTGCAATAGTTTGTTTGAATTTATTCATGAGTGTAACTAGTACTGTTTCAGTACTGTGATTGGAACGAAATCCTGATTGGGACTCTTGTAGTATTGAGAACTTGTTTAGATATTCTGTGAGTTGTTTGGTGACCATCCCTTCTGTTATTTTGGTTATTAGGGGAATGGAAGCTACTGGTCTATAGTTGGTTAATTCACTCGCATTTTTCTTTACATCTTTTGGTATGGGGGTGAGTAGGATATTTCCTTTCTCCTTTGGGAAGAGTCCATTTTGTAGCATAAAATTCACATGTTTCGTTAGATCTGTTATAAAGTGTTGGGGGGCCAATTTCATGAGGTTATTTAGGCAGATGTCTAGTTTGCAGTGAGATTTGGCGAATCTTTTAAGGGTTTGGGAGATGAGATCTTCCGATATTGGCTCAAATTCGGTCCAGATCCTATCTGCTGGGTATACTCCAGGGTCTGGATCCAGACATTCTAGGAGAGCAGTGTATTCAATAGGGCTGGCAGGTATTTTTAGTCGCAGTTGTACTATTTTCTCTTTGAAGTACTTCGCGAGGTCATCGGCTCTTGGTACGTCTTTACTGTTGTTCGTGACTGGTGTGGTGTCTATTAGTTTGTTCACAAGTTGGAAGAGTTTGTGTGTGTCCTTGTAGTTTGGTCCAATTTCGGTTTTGTAGTGTAGTCTTTTGGTTTGTCTTATGGTGTATTTGTATTTTCTTTGGATTTGTTTCCAGGCATTGAGTGTGGGTTCGTCTTTCTTTTTATTCCATGCGCGTTCTAATTTCCTAACTTGTGTTTTGAGTTTTTTAAAATCTTCGTTGAACCACGGTATTGAGTTCTTTCTGTGGGAGGTTCTGATTTGGATTGGGGCGATATTGTCTAATATTGTTCTGCATCTTTTGTCCCACTCTTGGAGGAATTTGATTGTGTCTGTCTTTGTTGTCCATTCGTTATCGTAGATCTGTTGCCAGAATATTACCGGGTCGATTTTTCCTCTAGTGGTGTAGGTTTTTCGTTCTTGTTTTTTGATTGTGGTTTTCGACCTCCATTGGAGGGAGATGTATGCTTTGTAGTGGTCAGACCATAGTGAGGGTATCCATTTTGTATCTTCTATTATGAGGTTTAGGTCTGGATCGAATTTGTATGCGATGACATCTAGTGTGTGTCCTTTCCTGTGTGTCGGTTGTGCGTTTGGTACGTGAAGATCCCATAATTGTAGGAATTCCTTGCATTCTTGGGTACTTGTTAAGGTAAGATCTTCCAAGTGCAGGTTGATATTGCCTATTCTGATAAGGTTTGATGTAGAGATAAGGGGCAGAACCATAAAGATTTATGTGTTCACGGGACTCAAATTCAGGATTTACAAAGAGTTCTGGCCAAAGGTTATCTGCCAACTCTAGTAAATAAAAAAAAAAAAAACAGGCATTTCTTATTAAAAAAAAAAAAGCTCACAGTCCTTACAAATTTCAAAAAAATGGCATTTACCGTATTTTTTGGACTATAAGACGCACTTTTTTCCCCCCAAATTTGGGGGGGAAATGGGGGGTGCGTCTTATGGTCCGAAGGTAGCGAGGTCCGATTTCGGGATCGCCCTCCCCCCGAGTTCGGGATCGCCCTCCCCTACTCACGTCACGCGATGTTCTCTGGTGGTCTAGTGACGTCAAGGCAGGATAGAGCCCCCCTCTTTCCTGCCCAGCGCGCTGCTCTCCGTCCTCCTGTATGCTGCCTGACTGACGGTCTTGGCGAGATTCAAAATGGCCGCTGAGAATTGAAGTCTCGGCGGCCATTTTGAATCTCACCGAGACCATCAGGCAGCATACAGGAGGACGGAGAGCAGCGCGCTGGGCAGGAAAGAGGGGGCTCTTTCCTGCCCCAACGTCACTAGACCACCAGAGAACATCGCGTGACGTGAGTAGGGGAGGGTGATCCCGAACTCGGACAAGACGCACCGGAGCACCTAGGTTTTAGAGGAGGGAAAAAGGAAAAAAAATTTTTTTCCTATTTCCCTCCTCTAAAACCTAAGTGCGTCTTATGGTCCGGTGCGTCTTATAGTCCGAAAAATACGGTATATGGATACTGAATCACACTTGAATTACGATAATACAACATCAGCTTTATTGCAATATATATAACTTTTATTGTCCTCCTTCAGATGTTCTCAGTTGCTTTCCTAACTAGAGATGAGTGAACAACTCAGTTGAATTCCAACCAGACAGATGTTTATGAGATTCACAAAAATATTCAGCAGAATTCTAACATTCGGCAACCATAACCAGCTGTTTCTTGTCTAAGCTTCTTTTTGAAGTATGACATCCTATATAATAAAAAGCACCTCCAACATTCTGAAGCTGACTCTGTGGCACTGTGGTAGTGTAGGGTTTGTAAGTCTGTAGTTCAGCGTTTCATTGGCTCTCACTGTCCCCACCCTCACGTCGAGGAAACGGAATGCTGCATAGTTGCCAAGCAAACAAACGTGACGTCACAGGAACGAAGAACCAGTCAGACAGAACGGAACTTGGAGAAGGGAAGTGGAGTGGGTTGAATCTCTAACAAACAATCATATACAGGGAGGTACGAACATCAGTGGAGGCAAGTGCACAGAACGGAAGGGAAGACAAACATTTAATCACTTTGTCACTCACACACATACACACACACATACACACACACACTCAATCACTCTGTGTATCTCTCTCTTACACTGTCTGTAAAACACTCTGTCACTCTCAATCTCTCACATGGGCAACTAAGGAGCTCTTCTGATGTGATTGTTAAACTGATTGAAGGGCCTGAACAAGGAAAACCTTTACCACATTGTAGCACAGTTTACACAAAAAATATTGTATATAAAGAAATCTTACACATGTAAACAACAATTATATTCAGAATGCAACCGTGGAAACATTAATGGCAGGAACTCATTACATTGCTAGCGCCCGTTTCATTGCGTTAAGAAACAGGCCTTTTTTACTAGTGATATATATTTCATAATGCATTGTCAGCCGCTCCTCCCGGCCGCGTAGTTGTCTCTCTCACTTATCCGTGCTGTCCGCTTCCGACTCCACACTCGTCAGTGCAGTTCGCTCTTACTGCCACACAGTTCCGCTAGCAAGGCGGTGCAACACAGTTCCACTTTCCAGTCTTTTAAACAAAGTTCAGCTAGTTAGACTTTAAACCCAGTTCTGCTAGCCAGGCTTCAAACACAGTTCGGCTAGCCCAGCCTTCCCACAAAGTTCAGCTAGTCAGGCTTTAAACACAGTTCTGCTAGCCAGGCTTCAAACACAGCTCAGCTAGCCAGACTTCCCACAAAGTTCAGCTAGTCAGACTTTAAACACAGTTCTGCTAGCCAGGCTTCCAACCCAGTTCAGCTAGCCAGGCCTTCCCCCACCACCTTCTTCAGCAAGGCCTCAAAACAGTTCAACTTAGCTAGGCCTTAAACACAGCATGGCTTAGCCAGGCTTTTAAAGATCCACCACCCTCACTTGTCAACACTTTACCTCTTGACAACCACCCGCAGGATCTCTCCTGACTATTATTCTTTTCTTGATACTTTGGGCTCCTCTAGAAGTCACTCTTCTTCTCCAGTCACTTCCTCTCCCACCTCCATTTCCTCTTCCACACCTTCTCCTCCTACCTCCTTCAACTCCTCCCATTCCATCCCCTCATTCTCCACTCCCTCCCTCAGGTGTTCCATCCTCTCCTCAGCTGATTCCATCTCCCAATCAGCCCCCTCTTTTTTCCTCTCCTGTGGCTCAGGTACTCGTTTGTCCTCCTCTCTCCTATTCTTCCAGGCAGTCTCCAATCTGTGTTCTCTACGCTCCTGCCTCCTCCCCTCCCGCAATGCATTCTGGGATCTGTAGTTTTTCCACTCTGGCTTTTCTCTCTTCCCCCCTGCATTCTGGGCTCTGTGGCTTCTCTGATTCTCACATACCCCCCTGCTCAAAATATTGCTAGTCCTTTCCCTTTTATCACTTTCCCCATCCAGACTAGCAATCCTGGACAACACATCCACATGTTGCAATAACTTCCCCGCCCGATGCTCAATATAATACTGGAAGGGCTGTAATGCCAAATACTACCTCATGAGTCTTGCATTATTGTTCTTCATTTGCCCTAACCATTTTAAAGGAGCGTGGTCAGTAATCAGTTTAAAAGGGCGTCCCTCCAAATAATACTGACACTCTTGAATAGCCCACTTAATGGCCAGACACTCCCTCTCAATGGTGGCATACCGAGTTTCATGAGGCAGCAGCTTCCGGCTTAAATATAAAATTGGGTGTTCTTCCCCCTCATGTACCTGGGATAATACAGCACCTAACCCCACACCTGAAGCATCTGTATGCAACACAAAAGGTTTCTCAAAGTCCACCGTTCTAAGCAGGGGTTCCTCACACAATGCTAACCGTAAAGCCGAAAAGGCTTGCTTCTCTCTCTCTCCCCATCTAAGCTGATTAGGTCTATTCCCTTTCAACATGTCTGTCAATGGAGCTGCCAGAGAGGCAAAGTGAGGAATGAACCTTCTGTAGTATCCTATTAACCCCAGAAACCCTCTCAAACCTTTCTTGGTGGTGGGCAAGAGAAATTGGCGGATACTCTTCACCTTGTCACACAAGGGTCTCACCTGTCCATTCCCCACTTTATATCCAAGATACTTAACCTCCCTTTTTGCAAAATGACATTTTTGTGGATTCAGAGTTAGTCCTGCTTCCCTAAAAGACTGTAATACCTTCCTCAGCTGTACTAGATGAGTTTTCCAATCAGTACTATGAATGATAACATCATCTAAGTATGCAGCCGCATACTCCTGATGCGGCCTCAAAACCCTATCCAGCAGACGCTGGCAGGATGCCGCCGCCGAATTCAATCCAAAAGGCATCCTCTTGAACTGAAACAGCCCAACCGGTGTACAAAATGCTGTCTTCTGTCGAGACTCCAATGAAAGGGGAATCTGCCAATATCCCTTTGTAAGATCTAAGGTAGACAAGAACTGCGCAGGCCCCAGCCTGTCTATCAGCTCCTCAATACGGGGCATAGGATAAGCATCAGGATGGGACAGGGCATTAACTTGACGAAAGTCAATACAAAAGCGCCACGTCCCATCCGATTTCGGCACCAGCACCACCGGACTAGACCAGGGACTCCCTGACTCCTCTATCACCCCAAAATCCAGCATTTCCCTCACCTGCTTGATTATTTCCTGCTGTTTAACTGGTGATAACCTATACGGTTTCTGTCGCACCACCCTCCTTTTTCTGTAATAACATTATGAGTTATCAGATGTGTCTCACCAGGGCAAGACGTAAGCACATCTTGAAATTCTCTCAAAAGAGCCTGAATCTGTTCCTTCTGTTGCTTCTCTAGCCCTTCCCCCACCACTGGCTCTTTGGGGCTAAAGATTTCCGAGATTTGAGGCCCTAAGTCTTCCTCCTCTTCCTCCCATACCTTCCCCACAAAGACCTTCCTCTCTATCCAAAGTTTCAACAAATTAACATGATAGGTTTGATTTTTCCCCCGTTCATTCCTCACTTCATATGTCACGGGCCCCAACTGCCTCTTCACTGTACAGGGTCCCCTCCATCTACTAGTAAATTTATGAGGACCATCCGGGATCCTGACCAGAACTTTATCCCCTTCTTCAAATGACCTTTCCTGAGTCCCTTTATCAAACCTCTCTTTCTGATACTCCTGGGCTCTCCTGAGATTTTCCCTAGATAACGCCCCTAATCTCTGTAACCGCCCCTTTAAGTCATACAGATATGAGACCACTGTCTTATCTTCCTGCCCCGGTGGAACCCACTGTTCTTTTACCATGTCAAGCACCCCCCTCGGAGCTCGCCCATACATCAACTCAAAGGGCGAAACCCCAAGAGAGGACTGAACACATTCTCGGCTCACATATAGAGCAAACGGCAGTAGTTGGTCCCAATTTTCATAGTGAGAGCCTAATCCTTTCCTCAACAAGGTCTTCAAGGTTTTATTAAACCTTTCCACTAGCCCATTAGTTTGGGGATGGTATGCCGAGGTGTTAATATGAACAATACCAAAAGCTTCCCATACTTGGGTAAGCATGCCCGACCTGAAATTCGTTCCTCGGTCAGTCAATACCTCCCTAGGAAACCCCACCTCACAAAACAGCCTAATAAGCTCTGCTGCAATAACCTTGGCTGATAGGGTACGCAGAGGCACTGCCCACGGGAACCGCGTAGCCATATCCATGATCACCAGAATATACATAAACCCCCTTGTGGACCTAATAAGTGGGCCTATAATATCCATAGCAATTCGCCCTAATGGAACCCCAATCCGAGGAAGCGGATGTAAGGGTACTGGCCCTGGCCCTCTTTCCGCCACCTTCTGACATAACCCACAGGAATCACAGTAAGCCTCCACCTCCTTATACACCCCGGGCCAATAAAACCGACCTAGCAGTTGTTTTAAGGTGTTCTGTGTCCCTTTATGTCCTCCCAATGGGTGATCATGGGCTACTCGTATTATCACCTCCCGAAACCCACGAGGGACTAATAACTGCTTCACCAACGGCTCCCCTTCTCTGGCTTTTGTTACCCTAAACAATAAGCCCTTCTCAATAATAAAAGCTGGTCCCTGTGTCCTTCTCCCTTCCTCCCTGGCCCTCTCCCACGCATACTGCAGCGTATGGTCCGATTCCTGTTCCTTAAGAAAAGAAGGAAACTGCTCCAACAACTCCCCGGGCCTTTTAGGGAAGTCCTCCGTGTGCCTCATTCCTTCCAACCTCTGCGCTCTCCCCCTACGCGCTAGTTTTTTTACCCTTCCTTCCCCCCGCGTCTTTCCGGGCCTCTCTAACACATCATCATGAAAGGGAAATATCTGTGCTAATGCCTTCCCTCTATCCTTCTGCTCCCTCTCCTGAGCCCTCGTAACCACCAACCCCTCCTTCTCCCTTAAACAGTGAGAAAAAGAAGGCCAATCTCTTCCTAAAATAAGCTCTTGAGGAAGACGGGGTAAGATAGCCACCCAGACCCAGTATCTACCCAAAGGCCCTGTTATACTAACTCGCTGCAAAGGGTACTTAGTTACCGCTCCATGCACACACTGAATGCCTACCTCTTGCCTCTTCTTGTTCAAACACCCTTTCCCCTTTCCTTTTATTCTCTCCCACAACCCCTGGGACAGCATCGTTTGATCAGCTCCTGAATCTAACAAACCAGTGACCTTGACCCCCAAGATCTCTACAGTCTGTTTAAGCTGCTCAGCCACTGAACCCTGAGAATAAGAGGTGAGCCCTAACTTCGAAGCACAGTCCCTTCTCAAGTGCCCTTTGCATCCACACCTATAACACACCCTCTCCTCAGTAGATGAAGGCTTAAACCCCAAGCTTAACTGCCTCCTTTCACCTAACTGACCTCCCTTTTCACCACAATGCTGGGACTCTAAGAAATTCTCCATACTCCTGACTGCTTCATCCAGGGTCCCACATCCCTTCCTCACTAGATCCACCCTAAGAGCATTAGGCAAAGCTTCTAAAAATTGCTCCAATACTACATCCTGGAACACTTGATTAACAGATCTCTTCTCTGGTTCTAGCCACTTGCCCGCTAAATCTAAAAGTTTTTGCAGCAGTGCTCTAGGTGTCTCCCCCTCTGTCCACCTCCACTCCCGAAATCGCCTCCTATAAGTCTGACAATTTAGCCCATACCTATCCAGAATAGCTTCTTTCAGTTTTGCATAATTAGCTATTTCCAGGGTAGGGAGAGCCCGAAAAGCAGCCAGAGCCCTCCCAGATAGGGCGGGTGACAAACGAATGGTCCATTGCTCTTGGGGCCAGCCGGCTGCCGTAGCCACCCTTTCAAACGCTCCCAAGTAATCCTCAATATTGTCTGAGTCAGTTAGCTTACCCCAAGGCAGCCAGTTTACCCCAGGAAGCACAGCAGTCCCCGCTCCTTCCTCCACACGGATGGGCCTCAAGTTCAAACCTGCTCCCTGCAGTCCGCCTCCACTACGCAGCAATTCTTGAAATAAATCCAAAAGTGGCTGTTGCTGGGCTCGGGAAGCAGCTAACGACTCCTCCAAAAGTTGATGAGCCATTTCCTGCTGCTTCTGAAATTGGTGTGTCATAAACGCAAACAGTTCTTTAGGATCCATCTTGTCCCCCGGCTCCACGGTATCTGAGGGGAAACCAAAAAAAACAGCCACCCAAGTGCGGACTTTCACAAAACCCTTATTCTAATTCACAGGCACTGTGCCTCCCCGTTTATTATATCCTCCCTCGCCTCCTCCCTAGGTACCCTTTACCTGGGTAGGCGAGTAATGCGCCTTTGTCAGCGTTGGCCCCCTCGACGGGCTTCAGGAATCTCCCGGCCACCACCACCTCGCTCTGGTTACTCAATGGGTCAGGTCTGGCACTCCCTCGGCCTTCCAGGGGCCTCTCCTCCTCCTCCGTGAAGGTTCACTGTAATCCCACCACTGCCACCATATGTCAGCCGCTCCTCCCGGCCGCGTAGTTGTCTCTCTCACTTATCCGTGCTGTCCGCTTCCGACTCCACACTCGTCAGTGCAGTTCGCTCTTACTGCCACACAGTTCCGCTAGCAAGGCGGTGCAACACAGTTCCACTTTCCAGTCTTTTAAACAAAGTTCAGCTAGTTAGACTTTAAACCCAGTTCTGCTAGCCAGGCTTCAAACACAGTTCGGCTAGCCCAGCCTTCCCACAAAGTTCAGCTAGTCAGGCTTTAAACACAGTTCTGCTAGCCAGGCTTCAAACACAGCTCAGCTAGCCAGACTTCCCACAAAGTTCAGCTAGTCAGACTTTAAACACAGTTCTGCTAGCCAGGCTTCCAACCCAGTTCAGCTAGCCAGGCCTTCCCCCACCACCTTCTTCAGCAAGGCCTCAAAACAGTTCAACTTAGCTAGGCCTTAAACACAGCACGGCTTAGCCAGGCTTTTAAAGATCCACCACCCTCACTTGTCAACACTTTACCTCTTGACAACCACCCGCAGGATCTCTCCTGACTATTATTCTTTTCTTGATACTTTGGGCTCCTCTAGAAGTCACTCTTCTTCTCCAGTCACTTCCTCTCCCACCTCCATTTCCTCTTCCACACCTTCTCCTCCTACCTCCTTCAACTCCTCCCATTCCATCCCCTCATTCTCCACTCCCTCCCTCAGGTGTTCCATCCTCTCCTCAGCTGATTCCATCTCCCAATCAGCCCCCTCTCTTTTCCTCTCCTGTGGCTCAGGTACTCGTTTGTCCTCCTCTCTCCTATTCTTCCAGGCAGTCTCCAATCTGTGTTCTCTACGCTCCTGCCTCCTCCCCTCCTGCAATGCATTCTGGGATCTGTAGTTTTTCCACTCTGGCTTTTCTCTCTTCCCCCCTGCATTCTGGGCTCTGTGGCTTCTCTGATTCTCACAGCATACATAATCAAGGGTAAAATAATAAGTTTAAGTTTTATTAACTCCTAACAAGGGAATCTAACCTAGATACCTGAGCACTCTTACGTGAGTACTTGTGCATCCAAGAAAGGAGGAGCCTAACCAAGAGGATTCAAGGAATACACTTGTGGAATCAACAGCCTTTCTCAAGCACACAAGACCACATTCTTACCAGAAAGTTCATGGCAGGCATGATCAGGGAGGGAAACAAGATGCTGGTCCTATATGCCAAGTCAACTGGGATACCACCTCACTTGGGTCAAGGATGTCCAGACAAAAGGCACCAGCCATACCAGAGAAGTCCTTAATCAATGCCCCAGCAATTTTCAGACTACTTTCTTAAGGTTTTGCTATCCCTTTCCCCCAACTAACCTCTTCCAGTCTCTAATACCTCCACCACTCCAAGCTATAATAGTTAATACAGCAATACAATTAGTTAATCACTACCATAGTGCACATACAAGAACAATAGAACAAATGTACCCTTACTCTTAATCCTAATACCCCTTCTCCTAAGCTACATATCAAAGAAGGATAGATGGGTAAGCAAAAAGGAGAAGCATAAAAGGCAGAAGTCAGGAGACCAAGGCACTGTTCATCCTCCTCCTCTGTCCTCTTCTGGTTGGTCTTCTAGCAGCATGCCAGCACACCCATATGGCTCTACCAATCAAGATCTAAACTTGGCATCAGCCATGTTCATGTATCATCCATCAGGAGCCAAAATGCATGACAGGCCTATTATACAGGAATAATCTGGAAGCAAGTCACACACAGCACCCTTCATTCTTCAAACAAAAGGCACTTAGGGGGAATAAAATGGGCCCTGCAGAAGATAATTTGAGCTAAGTTTTAGTAAAAGACCCCCTTAGATACTTGAATGAATGAGTGTTTATAAACAGTTCTGTGGGCAAAAGGAGAGATTAAATGGAGTGTCTATGATAACTCCTCCAACACACAGCAAATCATGACACACTTTTTCTTTCTGTTCCAAATGATCTGTTTTTACAATTTGTGATTCAGAGTGCAGCCAAAATTAAATTTAGGTGGGTGAGTCATATAAGGTTAAAGTAGAATGAGATGACAGCAGATGGTGCTGCTATCAGGACTGCCTATGGGGGATGCAAACAAGGCAATTGCCCTGGGCCCCCATGACACAGAGGGCCTCCAAGCCTGCATGAATCTGGAGAAGATGCAGCCTGCTGGAGGGCCTTGTGACCCCCTTCCCTGCCCCAGACACTAACATGTTTAAAAAACAGCCCTGGCTGCTATCAGATTATCTGCCAATGGTTTAAGCAGAAGTGTACCAGATTTTGATTTCATAGACTGTTTGCTTAGCTGAGTCAGTGGTTTCTGCTGAAACAGTGACATATATATTGAGATAGGAAGGCTGGCTGATAGGTCTATGATATACGTTATGCCAGCAACAAGGACTAGAACATTATGAGACTGGATGCAAGATAATGGTTTGTATGCTAATGAAATGCTCTCTCCTTACAAATGGATTTCCTGTTTGTGCTAAAATAAAACAGCATTATGTTTGTTCTTTGGCATAATATTGCATCTCCTTTTGCATTAAAATCAAACTATGAGTGAATATTGTATAGAGGAAAGTGGAGAAAGTGCATTCTTTAAAATTAAGAACCCTCTTAGGTACAAATGTATTTTAATGGTTCGATTTTTCAAAATACTCTCAATCGATATTTTTGTGACATAGAAAATTCTATTCAATTTGGACCTGGGAAAAAATGAAAAAGAAAAGAAGTATTTTCCATCAACTACTACTACTACTACTATTTAGCATTTCTATAGCGCTACAAGGCGTACGCAGCGCTGCACAAACATAGAAGAAAGACAGTTTCTGCTCAAAGAGCTTACAATCTAATAGACAAAAAATAAAGTAAGCAAATCAAATCAATTAATGTGAATGGGAAGGAAGAGAGGAAGGTAGGTGGAGGCGAGTGGTTACAAGTGGTTACGAGTCAAAAGCAATGTTAAAGAGGTGGGCTTTCAGTCTAGATTTAAAGGTGGCCAAGGATGGGGCAAGACGTAGGGGCTCAGGAAGTTTATTCCAAGCGTAGGGTGCAGCGAGACAGAAGGCACGAAGTCTGGAGTTGGCAGTAGGGGGAAAAGGAACAGATAAGAAGGATTTATCCATGGAGCGGAGTGCACGGGAAGGGGTGTAGGAAATCTCCACAGCTAAATGTTGGTTACGCACACAAAGTAAGACCTCTTGACCTAGCCAAGTCTACTTAGGTGCATCTATCTACTGAATCTGTGGATAGGACAAACTTGTTTCAATTTGTTTTCTATTTTTTAGGGAGGGGAAGAGTTTTGTTTCCTTTATGCATTTTGGTACATGCTAAAATTCAGAAATGAAACGTTATAAGTTTTTGTGTCATTTCAGATGGGACGTGGCATAAAATGAAACATCAAAAGTTGTGATTTTCTGTCAATTAAAAACCACAAAATATCTCTAGTCACTAAGTAGGTCAATTCTGAGTAAAATATCTGAAGCATAATTTGAAACATCTACTCTAGATATTTTAAAATATTCCGATATTCAGAGGAATCACATGAAGTGCTAGCACAGGAAGCAGCATTTGAGCTTTGTTGCATGGTCTCCTCTGGCCCATCCATAAAAATCATTTCCCTCCTCTAATGAATCTCATTCTAGACATAAACCCCCAGATTCTATATATGGTGCCCAGATTTCTGTGCCTAAATTGGGGCATGCTCCCGAGATATGCTTACAAATTATTTGGCTAACAACCAATTATTGAAGTTAATTGGCATCTATTAGAATTTGCTTGTGCGTCTGGTTGTGCACTATTCTATAAGTCTGTGCACCTAACGCCTATAGTGTGTATCTCAAAAGGGGACATGGCCATGGGCATGTCAGGGGAATTCCAAAAAGTGGCATGCATAGCTATGGTCCTAGGACCTCTTCTTTTCTCCATCTATACTTCCTCCCTTGGAGCTCTGATCTCAGCCCACGGTTTTCAATATCACCTTTACACTGATGACTCCCAGATCTACCTCTCCACATCAGAAATCTCGGCAGAAATCCAGGCCAAAATATCTGCCTGCCTGTCTGACATTGCTGCCTGGATGTCTCACCGCCACCTGAAGCTCAATATGTCTAAAACTGAGCTCCTTATCTTCCCACCTAAACCTACCTCTCCCCTTCCCCCACTCTCTATTTCTGTCGACAACACGCTCATTCTTCCTTACTCATCTGCTCCTAACCTTGGGGTCATCTTCGACTCCTCCCTCTCCTTCTCTGCACATATTCAACAGACTGCAAAAACCTGTCGTTTCTTCCTCTATAATATCATCAAAATTTGCCCTCTCCTTTCTGAGCACGCTACCAGAACCCTCATCCACACTCTCATCACCTCTCGCTTGGACTACTGCAACTTGCTTCTCACAGGTCTTCCACTCAGCCATCTCTCTCCTCTTCAATCTGTTCAAAATTCTGCTGCACGATTAATATTTTGGCAAAGTCGCTATGCCCATATCAGCCCTCTTCTGAAGTCACTTCACTGACTCCCTATCCATTTCCGTATACAGTTCAAGCTCCTCTTATTAACCTATAAGTGCATTCACTCTGCTGCCCCTCACTATCTCTCCACCCTCAACTCTCCCTACACTCCTTCCCAGGAACTCCGTTCACTAGGCAAATCTCTCCTAATTGCACCCTTCTCCTCCATCGCTAACTCCGGACTACGTTCCTTTTATCTCGCCACACTTTATGCCTGGAATAGACTTCCTGAGCCATTACGTCAAGCTCCATCCCTGGCCACCTTCAAATCCGGGCTAAAGGCCTACCTGTTTGATGCTGCTTTTAATTCAAAACTTGTCACCTGCTCGTAACCTTATCTTGTCTTCCTCTCTTCAATAGTCCCTTTTCCCTATGTGTCCTATCTGTCTGTCCTACCTTTATCCCTTATTTGTCCTGTTTGTCTGTCCTGATTTTAGATTGTATGCTCTTTTGAGCAGGAACTGCCTTTTCTTCATGTTCAATTGTGAAGCGCTGCGTAAGACTGGTAGCGCTATAGAAATGACTTGTAGTAGTAGTAGTAGCATAGTAGCTCAGCGTGCTCTGCTTGGGTGCCGATATTTACACCTGGTTTCAGCAGGTGTAAATCTGGTATTTAAAGCTTGGGTGCAGGAATTGGTGCTACACATGATTCTATAAAGGGTGAACTCCTCTATAGAATCACACTTAGCACCAATAGCTTTCTGGCACCCATTTTTGAGTGTGATTTATAGAATCTGGCCCAAAATTTGCTTTGCACTGAAGTTTATGGACAAATATTTGGTGAGATCTAACCCACAATAGTATCTAAGGTGAGCTAAATAGACAAAGATAAGTCGAGAACAGCCAATGCCAAGATGGTGGAGGACACCATGGGTTATGCAGTTCACAGCAAGGTAATGCTAACCCAAATCACTACAGCAGTGGTGAATCCTTTAAATATATAACTCAATAAAATCTCATAGCAGCTAACAATGGCCCAAACTATGAATGAATTCACCAATCGAGTTGCTTAATTAGATGGTAGAGGAAATTGCATAATTAAAGCAGTCCCTCACAAAATGTGAAACTAAATTGAAGGATTTAGAAACACAGCTTGTAGGAGCAACTTAAGATTTGTTGGATTACCAGAATTGATAACTGAACAGGAATTACCTACTATGCTGGAGAAATGGCTGACGTGAGGAATTTCTGCAAGGAGTCCAAACAGGCCGGCAGACAAAATGGTCTCTTCAAGGTAGGGTTCAGGAGCTTTAGGGGTAAGTCTGTAGATGAAGGGAATGCAGAACGTATGAAGTGTTTCTTAATTCATAATTGAACAATACATCTATTAAATAAATGTCAAC
Source organism: Microcaecilia unicolor (assembly GCF_901765095.1). Classification (NCBI taxonomy): domain Eukaryota; kingdom Metazoa; phylum Chordata; class Amphibia; order Gymnophiona; family Siphonopidae; genus Microcaecilia; species Microcaecilia unicolor. The sequence continues at coordinate 39,811,156 of NC_044037.1, forward strand.
TGAAGTTTACATGATCAAAATCAACCTGTGGATACTACACCATAAGCAAACATAAGCAACCCATCCATTTACCGGTTCATCTTATCAGTAACAACAATGACTTTGAAATTACCTCCTACCAATCTTCTTACCCTCCATACTCTTCCCCTACTTCTTCTTTATCGCTCCACGTCCTTACCTATCCCTATCCTTTCTCTCATACCTCTTTTATCCCATTTACCCCTTGTTCATTTGTCCTACCACATACCTCCTTTATTGATTCTGATACTACAGATTATATTCTCGTGTTACTATGTAAGCCGCATTGAGCCTGCGATGAGTGGGAAAGCGCGGGATACAAATGTAAAAAATAAATAAATAATACACAGTTTTTCAATATAAGAATATAGTAAGAAATGTAATTTGACTGTTTTGATTTGCTTAATGTACTCAATAACAAATAATTTAAAAAATGTATTCTTATATTCATAGTGCTATATGTATAATGAGTGTCACTGAATATACAATAATTAGGTCTCATTGCATGTTTCATTTTGGGGTTTTGACTGTATGCAGTATTAATGGACATGTCTCCAACGGTTATGACTGAACAATAAATTATTTTGGATGTTTTCATTGATTGCCTTGGGAACTTGTGGTTTTGGTGACTTCCCACTTTTATCTCTTTACTTCTGCTGGTTTTGTGGAAGGTTTTCTCTTCTTTTTTGGAGATGAAAACAGTAACAGAATTCAAAAATGCGTGAGATAAACACAAAGGAATCATGTATGGAAGGCATAGAACCAGTGGCGTTCCTAGGGGGGCTGACACCCGGGGCGGATCGCCGATGCGCCCCGCCCCCCCCCCCCCCCCCGGGTGCAGCACCCCCCCGGAACAGCGCGACGCCCCCCCCACGGCAAAAGAACCCCCGATCCCCCGGCAAAAGAACCCCCCCCGGGTGCACGCCGCTGGGGGGGGTGCCACGCGCCTGCTGGCTCTTCGTTTTCATGCTCCCTCTGCCCCGGAACAGGAAGTAACCTGTTACGGGGCAAAGGGAGCCATGAAAACGAAGAACCGACAGGTGCGCGGCACCCCCCCAGTGGCATGCACCCGCGGCAGACCGCCACCCCTTAGGACGCCACTGCATAGAACTAAACAAGCTTAGAAGTGATTAGATGGCAACACCAGTAATTGAGAAGCAAAGCATTATTATCTGAGTTGTAAGCCCTTGGGCTGCAGTCGGAGAACCAACTGCAGCAGACGGAGCACCAGGTGGAGTAGCACCAGCGAGCTGAGCTACCTCCCAGAAAAATGGAAGAGACTCAACAGGAACAGGATTAATAGCAGAAGTAAAACAGCATCATCAGCACAGGGGTGCCTCCGAAACAGAAGAAAGCAGGAAAGTTACCCCACAATGTAGACACAGCCTCAGCAAGCCACACACATAGAAGCAAGGAAGCGAAACAGGAACCCACGTAGACAATAACTAGAATGTGTCTCAGGACCCTGCTCATACAATAGCAGGAAAGCTTCCCTGAAACCAAATCATGCAATAATGGGAAAGTATCTCTGGAACAAACTCACACAGATAGCAGGATAGCGTCTCTGGAACCCACTCACACAGATAGCAGGATAGCGTCTCTGGAACCCACTCACACAGATAGCAGGATAGTGTCTGAGGCACCCACTCACATGGATAGTGGCCCAGGAATCCTACCCCTAGCATGCGCCATTTCTGGCACTATAAAAATATTTTTGTAGCACTGGAACTTAACCAGTGGTAATTGGACAGCGCCACACACTTCCCGGTTACCACTGGATTAGCGTGGGAGCCCTTCCTGCCATCTCAGTGGGTGGTAGTAAGGGCTCCCCCCCCCCCCCCCCCCCCGAAATGGCCACAAAGCCATTTTTTTCCTCAAAAAATAGCCTTTTACCTGTTGCAGTAAATGGGAGCCTCAGCGCATGCCAAAAATTCACGCTATAATTAGCGCAGACTCCCTTTTACCGCAGCAAAGTAAAAGGGCCCCTTAATACAGTTAATAAAAGGGTCCTTTAAACAGATGACAATATCTACTCAAGTTTAAGATAATATATTCAGTAGTCATACTTAAATGAACAGCATGGTAGACAATCCGTGCAATGATAGTGGATAACTCATCTGCTTAGATGTATGTGAGATCACCCTGTTGAATATTTATGTTCATGTTATGCTCTTGACAGCCTGAACTTTAAATAGGCCCAGTTATTTCAGATTGAGGAAACAACAACAAAAGAAAAAACTCATGGAAATGTATTTTCTCCTTTCCATTTAGCAGAAGAGAAATTGATTACTGACAAAGATGAAGAGGTGTCATCAAACCCCATCATCACTTTTCCAAACCTAAATGAACTAAGTAAGTTTTGTCATAATGTTACTATTTGATTCAAATTTTTCTGAGATCTAAGCCTGGACATGTCTTTCTGAGCTGCATAACATAGGAAATATAATACACAGTTTTTCAATATAAGAATATAGTAAGAAATGTAATTTGTCTGTTTTGCTTTGCTTAATGTACTCAATAACAAATAATTTAAAAAATGTATTCCTATATTCATAGAGCTATATGTATAATGAGCGTCACTGAATATACAAGTAATTAGGTCTCATTGCATAACATGGGAGCTGTGGTAAAATAGCACAAGTTAGTGGTAAAATGGCCCATCTTAACAGTAGCCCACATTGATAACTTCTCCACTTAACAACGGCCATATTGATAACACCATCCCTCAGGAACTTAAAAGTTATAGGGAAGAAGTAGGAAACTACAGGCCGGTAAACTCACATCGGTGATAGAGAAAATATTGGAGTTGCTATTGAAGGAAAAGATAGTTAAATTTCTAGAATTCAATGGGTTGCATGATCCAAGGCAACATAGATTTCCCAAAGGAAAATCCTGCCAGATGAATCTGATTGATTTCCCTGACTGGGTGACCAAAGAACTCGGTAAAGGATATGCACTAGATGTAATCTACTTGGATTTCAGCAAAGCCTTTAATTCAGTACGTCACAGAAGACTCATGAAGCTGAGAGTGATGAATTTAGAACCCAAAGTGGTGAACTGGATTGGAAATTAGTTGACGGACAGGTGACAGAGGGTGGTGGTAAATGGAATTTGCTTGGAGTAAAGGAAGATGAGTAGGGGAGTGCCTCAGGGGTCGGTACTGGGGCCAATTCTGTTTAATATATTTGTGAGAGACATTGCTGAAGAGTTAGAAGGAAAAGTGTTTGCCTTTTGGTGGATGACACAAAAATAGCCAATAGAGTGGATACTCCAGAAGGAGTAGAAATCATGAGAAGAGATCTCCAAAAATTAGAAGAATGGTCAAATGTCTGGCAGTTAAAATTTAATGCAAAAAAGTGCAGAAATCTAAAGGATATGTATGAGATAGGAGGAGAGAGATTCATAAGCACAGCTCAGGAGAGGGACCTTGAGGTGATGGTGTCTGAGGATCTCAAGGTGATGAAACAATGTGATAAGGTGGTGGCCATGGCCAGATGGATGCTAGACTGCAATGAGAGCGGTATAATCAGCAGAAGAAAAGAGATGTTGATGCCCCTTTACAAATCATTGGTGAGGTCCCACTTGGAGTATTATGTTCAGTTTTGGAGGCCGTATCTTGCTAAGGATGTAAAAAGACTTACAGTAGTTCAGAGAAAAGCGATAAACATTGTATGGGATTTGTGCCACAAGACATATGAGGACAGACTTGATGACCTGAAGATGTACACCCTGGAGGAAAGAAGAAACGGGTGATATGATACAGACATTCAAATACTTGACAGGTATTAATATGCAAACAAACCTTTTCCAGAGGAGGGAAGATGGAAGAACTGGATGACAGAAATTTAGAATGCATGGGGGCCAATAACATCAGGAAGTACTTTTTCACAAACAGGGTGGTAGATACTTGGAATGCCTTCCCATGGGAGATGGTGGAGATGAAAATAGTAAGCAACAAGATAAAAGTGAAAGTTACCAAAACCACAAGCTCCCAAGGCAATCAGTGAAAACATCCAAAATAATTTATTCTTCAATCATAACCATTGGAGACATGGCCATTAATACTACATACATGCAAAACTGACACAGGCTGTCTTTGGTATGCAGGCCCTCGTCAGGGGTCCTGTGACGCAGTAATATATTTATGTACTTCAAAGATAGTCCTCTAAAGACATGCAAATTAATCACAGGGAAGCAAGCGTAGATATGCTCAACTTTGTTCAATTCCACAAAGGAAACATGTTTCATTTTGGGTTTTTGACTGTATGCAGTTTTAATGGACATGTCTCCAACGGTTATGATTGAAGAATAAATTATTTTGGATGTTTTCATTGATTGCCTTGGGAACTCGTGGTTTTGTTGACTTCCCACTTTTATCTCTTTACTTCTGCTGGTTTTGTGGAAGGTTTTCTCTTCTTTTTTGGAGATGAAAACAGTAACAGAATTCAAAAATGCGTGGGATAAACACAAAGGAATCATGTATGGAAGGCATAAAACCAGTGGAGTTCCTAGGGGGGCTGACACCCGGGGCAAATCACCAATGCGCCCCGCCCCACAGGGTGCAGCACCCCCCCGGAACAGCGTGACGCCCCCCCCCCCCACGGCGAAAGAACCCCCAATCCCCCGGCAAAAGAACCCCCACCTGGGTGCACGCCGCTGGGGGGGGTGCCGTGTGCCTGCTGGCTCTTCGTTTTCATGCTCTCTTTGCCCCGGAACAGGAAGTAACCTGTTACGGGGCAAAGAGAGCATGAAAACAAAGGTGCGTGGCACCCCCCCAGCGGCGTGCACCCGCGGCGGACCGCCCCCCCTTGGGACGCCACTGCATAGAACTAAACAAGCTTAGAAGTGATTAGATGGCAACACCAGTAATTGAGAAGCAAAGCGTTATTATCTGAGTTGTGAGCCCTTGGGCTGCAGTCAGAGAACCAACTGCCGCAGACGGAGCACCAGGTAGAGTAGCACCAGCGAGCTGAGCTACCTCCAAGAAAAAAGGAAGAGACTCAACAGGAACAGGATTAATAGCAGAAGTAAAACAGCATCATCAGCACAGGGGTGCCTCCGAAACAGAAGCAAGCAGGAAAGTTACCCCAACAATGTAGACACAGCCTCAGCAAGCCACACACCCAGAAGCAAGGAAGCGAAACAGGAACCCCCGTAGACAATAACTAGAATGTGTCTCAGGACCCTGCTCATACAATAGCGGGAAAGCTTCCCTGAAACCAAATCATGCAATAATGGGAAAGTATCTCTGGAACCCACTCACATAGATAGCGGCCCAGGAATCCTACCCCTAGCATGCGCCATTTCTGGCACTACAAAAATATTTTTGTAGCACTGGAACTTAACCAGCGGTAATTGGGCAGCGCCGCACACTTCCCGGTTACCACTGGATCAGCGTGGGAGCCCTTCCTGCCATCTCAGTGGGTGGTAGTAAGGGCTCCCCCCCCCCCCCCCCCCCGAAATGGCCCTGCGGTAAGTGTTTCACTTACCACAAAGCCATTTCTTTTCCTCAAAAAATAGACAGCCTTTTACCTGCTGCAGTAAATGGGAGCCTCAGCGCATGCCAAAAACTCACACTATAATTAGTGCAGACCCCCTTTTACCGCAGCAAAGTAAAAGGGCCCCTTAATACAGTTAATAAAAGGGTCCTTTAAACAGATGACAATATCTACTTAAGTTTAAGACAATATATTCAGTGGTCGTACTTAAATGAACAGCGCTATAGAAATGATAAGTAGTAGTAACAGCGTGGCAGAAAATCTGTGCAATGATAGTGGATAACTCATCTGCTTAGATGTATGTGAAATCACCCTGTTGAATATTTATGTTCATGTTATGCTCTTGACAGCCTGAACTTTAAATAGGCCCAGTTATTTCAGATTAAGGAAACAACAACAACAACAAAAGAAAAAAAACTCATGGAAATGTATTTTCTCCTTTCCATTTAGCTGAAGAGAAATTGATTACTGACAAGGATGAAGAGGTGTCATCTAACCCCATCATCACTTTTCCAAACCTAAATGAACTAAGTAAGTTTTGTCATAATGTTACTATTTGATTCAAAGTTTTCTGAGACCTAAGCCTGGACATGTCTTTCTGAGCTGCATAACATAGGAAATATAATACACAGTTTTTCAATATAAGAATATAGTAAGAAATGTAATTTGACTGTTTTGCTTTGCTTAATGTACTCAATAACAAATAATTTAAAAAATGTATTCCTATATTCATAGAGCTATATGTATAATGAGTGTCACTGAATATACAAGTAATTAGGTCTCATTGCATAACATGGGAGCTGTGGTAAAATAGCACAAGTTAGTGGTAAAATGGCCCATCTTAACAGTAGCCCACATTGATAACTTCTCCACTTAACAACGGCCATATTGATAACACCATCCCTCAGGAACTTAAAAGTTATAGGGAAGAAGTAGGAAACTACAGGCCGGTAAACTCACATCGGTGGTAGAGAAAATATTGGAGTTGCTATTGAAGGAAAAGATAGTTAAATTTCTAGAATTCAATGGGTTGCAGGATCCAAGGCAACATAGATTTCCCAAAGGAAAATCCTTCCAGATGAATCTGATTGATTTCTCTGACTGGGTGACCAAAGAACTCAGTAAAGGATATGCACTAGATGTAATCTACTTGGATTTCAGCAAAGCCTTTAATTCAGTACGTCACAGAAGACTCATGAAGCTGAGAGTGATGAATTTAGAACCCAAAGTGGTGAACTGGATTGGAAATTAGTTGACGGACAGGTGACAGAGGGTGGTGGTAAATGGATTTTGCTTGGAGTAAAGGAAGGTGAGTAGGGGAGCGCCTCAGGGGTCGGTACTGGGGCCAATTCTGTTTAATATATTTGTGAGAGACTTGCTGAAGAGTTAGAAGGAAAAGTGTTTGCCTTTTGGCGGATGACACAAAAATAGCCAATAGAGTGGATACTCCAGAGGGAGTAGAAATCATGAGAAGAGATCTCCAAAAATTAGAAGAATGGTCAAATGTCTGGCAGTTAAAATTTAATGCAAAAAAAAAGTGCAGAAATCTAAAGGATACGTATGAGATAGGAGGAGAGACATTCATAAGCACAGCTCAGGAGAGGGACCTTGAGGTGATGGTGTCTGAGGATCTCAAGGTGATAAAATAATGCGATAATGCGGTGGCCATGGCCAGATGGATGCTAGGCTGCAAAGAGAGGGGTATAATCAGCAGAAGAAAAGAGATGTTGATGCCCCTTTACAAATCATTGGTGAGGTCCCATTTGGAGTATTGTGTTCAGTTTTGGAGGCCGTATCTTGCTAAGGACGTAAAAAGACTTACAGTAGTTCAGAGAAAAGCAATAAAAATTGTATGGGATTTGTGCCACAAGACATATGAGGAGAGACTTGATGACCTGAAGATGTACACCCTGGAGGAAAGAAGAAACGGGTGATATGATACAGACATTCAAATATTTGAAAGGTATTAATATGCAAACAAACCTTTTCCAGAGGAGGGAAGGTGGAAGAACTAGATGACAGAAATTTAGATTGCATGGGGGCCAATAACATCAGGAAGTACTTTTTCACAAACAGGGTGGTAGATACTTGGAATGCCTTCCCATGGGAGTTGGTGGAGATGAAAATAGTAAGCAACAAGATAAAAGTGAAAGTTACCAAAAACCACAAGCTCCCAAGGCAATCAGTGAAAACATCCAAAATAATTTATTCTTCAATCATAACCATTGGAGACATGGCCATTAATACTACATACATGCAAAATTGGCACAGGCTGTCTTTGGTATGCAGGCCCTCGTCAGGGGTCCTGTGACGCAGTAATATATTTATGTACTTCAAAGATAGTCCTCTAAAGACATGCAAATTAATCACAAGGAAGCAAGCGTAGATATGCGCAGCTTTGTTCAATTCCACAAAGGAAACATGTTTCATTTTGGGTTTTTGACTGTATGCAGTTTTAATGGACATGTCTCCAACGGTTATGATTGAAGAATAAATTATTTTGGATGTTTTCATTGATTGCCTTGGGAACTCGTGGTTTTGTTGACTTCCCACTTTTATCTCTTTACTTCTGCTGGTTTTGTGGAAGGTTTTCTCTTCTTTTTTGGAGATGAAAACAGTAACAGAATTCAAAAATGCGTGGGATAAACACAAAGGAATCATGTATGGAAGGCATAGAACTAAATAAGCTTAGAAGTGATTAGATGGCAACACCAGTAATTGAGAAGCAAAGTGTTATTATCTATGTTGTGAGCCCTTGGGCTGCAGTCGGAGAACCAACTGCGGCAGACGGAGCACCAGGTGGAGTAGCACCAGCAAGCTGAGCTACCTCCCAGAAAAAAGGAAGAGACTCAACAGGAACAGGATTAATAGCAGAAGTAAAACAGCTTCATCAGCACAGGAGTGCCTCCGAAACAGAAGCAAGCAGGAAAGTTACCCCACAATGTAGACACAGCCTCAGCAAGCCACACACACAGAAGCAAGGAAGCGAAACAGGAACAGTGACATAGACAATAACTAGAATGTGTCTCAGGAACCTGCTCATACAATAGCGGGAAAGCTTCCCTGAAACCAAATCATGCAATAATGGGAAAGTATCTCTGGAACCCACTCACACAGATAGCAAGATAGCGTCTCTGGAACCCACTCTCATGGATAGCAGGATGGCGTCTCTGGAACCCACTCACACAGATAGCAGGATAGCGTCTCTGGAACCCACTCACACAGATAGCAGGATAGTGTCTGAGGAACCCACTCACATGGTAGCAAGATGGTGTCTCTGGAACCCACTCACACAGATAGCAGGATAGTGTCTCTGGAACCCACTCACAAAGATAGCAGGATAGAGTCCATGGAACCCACTCACATGGATAGCAGGATAGTGGCCCAGGAATCCTACCCCTAACATGCGCCATTTCTGGCACTACAAAAATATTTTTGTAGCACTGGAACTTAACCAGCGGTAATTGGGCAGCGCCGCACGCTTCCCGGTTACCACGATTAGCGTGGGAGCCCTTCCTGCCATCTCAGTGGGTGGCGGTAAGGGCTCCCCCCACCCCCGAAATGGCCGTGCGATAAGTGTTTCACTTACCACAAAGCCATTTCTTTTCCTCAAAAAATAGACAGCCTTTTACCTGCTGCAGTAAATGGAAGCCTCAGCGCATGCCAAAAACTCACACTATAATTAGCGCAGACCCCCTTTTACCGCAGCTTAGTAAAAGGGCCCCTTAATGCAGTTAATAAAAGGGTCCTTTAAACAGATGACAATATCTACTTAAGTTTAAGACAATATATTCAGTGGTCGTACTTAAATGAACAGCGCTATAGAAATGATAAGTAGTAGTAACAGCGTGGCAGAAAATCCGTGCAATGATAGTGGATAACTCATCTGCTTAGATGTATGTGAAATCACCCTGTTGAATATTTACGTTCATGTTATGCTCTTGACAGCCTGAACTTTAAATAGGCCCAGTTATTTCAGATTAAGGAAACAATAACAACAAAAGAAAAAAAACTCATGGAAATGTATTTTCTTCTTTCCATTTAGCAGAAGAGAAATTGATTACTGACAAGGATGAAGAGGTGTCATCAAACCCCATCATCACTTTTCCAAACCTAAATGAACTAAGTAAGTTTTGTCATAATGTTACTATTTGATTCAAATTTTTCTGAGACCAAAGCCTGGACATGTCTTTCTGAGCTGCATAACATAGGAAATATAAGAAAGAATATACAGATTTTGAAACTCACTGGAAGGTATTGGTAATAAGTCACCCCATGTAAACAGTGTGATAAACATTTTTGCTGTATGCACAGAGTGAAAGACATCTCTTTGAAAGTCAGGCTCTGTGTTTGGAAGTAGTTAACATTATGTATTTGACTGGATTTTACCTACCTTTTCATGCAGTAACACGCTTTGAGTGGTATTGATTTCTGCAGATCCTTTTATACAGCAGGTTTCAGTTAACCATTTAACTTGTAAAACATGTAGTTAGGTAGCTGCTGATACTTTGTTATAGTATTCAACCTGTGCAAGATATACTGCAGCTTCCTGAGTCAGGATATATTGCTATGATACATATCCTAAATCAGGCAGTTTAATGTTTAATGGTGAATAAGCATATTGCACTGTGCAACTTGAGTCAGACTATATTGCTGTTCTATTATCACAGATAAGATGCATTAACGTATACGAGCCAAGATACATTTTCTGATTCACAATATCCTGCTGCAATACGGGAACTAGAATTTGCTAATGCAGGGTTTCCTGAAAGTGTCCTGGAGAGTCCACAGCCAATCTGGCTTTCAGGATATCATTAATGACTATGCATATGATAAATACATTGTCATAAGCTGTGTCTCCAATATAAGCAGGAGTATCTCATGCATGTTCATCGTAGACACCCAATATGCCTGAGGATCTTGACAGAAAACCCTGCTGTGATGCCAGAGAGTCTGTAAAACTTTCATATTACATCAGTTTCGATGCTGGAGAAAGAATACTCTGAAATGTGTGTATACTGCTGTGATACCAGAGAAAGAACAACCCAGTAGGATACTGGATATACTCAAATGATATTGGGGATCAGAAAATAATTGCTATGATATGAGTCTGCTCAGATATGTAAACCAGAATCCAATCCCTAGCTCCCTCAGCAAGCATGTATCATTGTGCTAGGATAGGCTATCTCAATCCTGAATCTCGATAAATAATGAGGCTGTGCCATTTCAGTCACATTCTGGGACCTACTTTATAGGTGTTATGGCACTTTAAAACCTATTTCAAGAATAACATAAGAGTAGCCATACTGGGTCAGACCAATGGTCTATCTAGTCCAGTATCCTGTTTTCCAAACAGTGGCCAAGCAGGTCACAAGTACCTGGCAGAAACCCAATTAGGAGCAACATTTCATGTTACCAAACCTGGGGTAAGCAGTTGCTTCCCCATGTTGGTCTCAATAGCAGACTATGGACTTTTCCTCCAGGAATTTGTCCAAACCTTTTTTAAACCCAGATAAGCTAACTGCTGTTACTACATCCTCTGGCAAAGAGTTCCAGAGCTTAACTATTCATTGAGTGAAAAAATATTTCCTCCTATTTGTTTTAAAAGTATTTCCATGTAACTTCCTTGAGTGTCCCCTAGTCTTTGTACTTTTGGAACAAGTAAAAAATCAATTTACTTCTCCTCATTCTACACTACTCAGGATTTTGTAGACCTCAATCATATCTATATCCCTAGCCTCGTTAGCCTTTCCTCATACAAGAGGAGTTTCATTCCCTTTATCATTTTGGTCGCTCTTTGAACCTTTTCTAATTCCACTATATCTTTTTTGAGATACAGCGACCAGAACTGAACATAATACTCAAGGTGCGATCGCACCATGGAGTAATACAAAGGCATTATAGTATTCTTGGTCTTATTCACCATCCTTTTCCTAATAATTCCTAGTACCCTGTTTGCATTTTTTGGGCACTGCTTCACACTGAGCAGACGATATTAGCATATTATCTACAACAATTTTTTTTAGTGCTCCTTTCGCTCTATGCCCATGCCAGAGCTTCCACGTTACTCAGGTTCAGGAGGGTGATTTTAGGCCAGTCCTGGATTTCTGCTAATCTGATCCTAACAGTGGCGTACCAAGGGGGAGGGGGGGCGGTGGGTGCGGTCCGCCCCGGGTGCACGCCGCTGGGGGGTGCCGCGCGCCTGTCCGCTACATTCGTTCTGTGCTCCCTCTGCCCCGGAACAGGTTACTTCCTGTTCCGGGGCAGAGGGAGCATGGAAATGAACGAAGCGGACAGGCGCGCAGCACCCCCCCCCCCAGCGGCGTGCACCTGGGGGGGGGTCTTTCGCCTGGGGGGGTCATGCTGCACCCGGGGAGGGGGCGCTGCATCCGGGGGACGGGGCGCATCGGCGATCCGCCCCGGGTGTCAGCCCCCCCTAGGAACGCCACTGAATCCTAATGCATGATAGGACCTGCAGCACTGATGTCAACGGGTAGAATTAAGGACAACAAATACAACACTGCTTTAAGATGTAAGTTTAAAATCAGGACTGGCCAAAAAGTTTCCCTCCTGAAGCTGGGTAAATGGGCAACTCTGCCATGTAAGAAATATTTAAAAAAAAAATCTGCATTAAAAAAAATGTTGTTGAAGTTCTAATATTGAGAGGATATTTGATCATGGTCTTTGTGATACAGCACATATGATCTGTACATTTAGCTCAGAATGTACAACTCCTTCAATCTAGTCCAGAAAGTCAATGAACTAGATTAATACATATATTTTTATTATAAAGCCACATATTGGTGCAAAATAATTAATTTGATATGTAATTATGGTAGGAAACTCAGTGTACCCGACTACTGCCAACAAAGAACTTTCACAAAGCGTGCAAGATATAAATTACGATGCCGTAGAAGAAGAGGGTAAGCAAATATATTTAACATTGGAATCAGTGAAGCTTGATATTTTCTTTGGGCCTGATATTCAGGGCCGCCGAGAGCCTGAGATGGGCTCAGGGCAGAGCCGCCGCCGCCACTACCCCCTCAGGATCGCCATCGCCGCCCCCCCTCCACCGCAACTCCACATACCTTGGCTGGTGGGGGTCCCCAGGCTCAACCAGCAGAAGTCTTCCTCCAGCGCTGTTCTTCACTCCACCACATTGCCTGCCCTGCCCATTCGGCTACTTTTCCCCTCACATCGCGCATGCTCAATTTCATCAAAACCAAGCATGCGCGACGTGACGGGAAAAGCAGCCACACGGCACACAATACAGCAGAGTGAAGAACAGCACTGGAGGAAGGCTTCTTCTGCTGGTGGGGTCTGAGGACCCCCACCAGCCAAAAAAGAGACTCCAAAGCCCTGTGTCTGCTGCTCCCCAGCTTCTGAGGGGGGCCCAGTGCCGGAGTTTTCTCTCTCCTGCTCCTGTTGGGATGTGATCATCCGGGTCCCGTCAGGAGCAGAAGAGAGAAAGGGAGCCCGGCACCAGGCCCCCCTTGGAGGCCAGGCCCAGGGGAATCTTGCCCCCCCCCCCCCCCCCCCCTCTTGGCAGCCTTGCTGATATTCAAAGTGATGTAAATGGTTAGGAGAGGCTCCTGACCGCTTAAATTGCTCTTAGCAGGCTGGCAACCGATACTCAGTGACAAATAACTGGGCTGAATATCAGCACTAAGCAGTCATTTTGAATGTGGGCAGGGGTGGAGTTTTACAATGGGCGGAGTCAGAGAGGAGCCAGGCATAATGTGGGTGTTGGCAATGTTCATTACTAGTACCCACATAGCTAACTTTGTTACTTTACTTGGTTAGCTAGACGGATGTGGCACTGAATTTCAGCTGCCACCCAGAAACGTAGCCAGATTGAGGGCATGGGGGGAGTGGAGAACGGACTGCCGACGGAACCAGCATGTATTTTAAATGCAACAGATCATGTGAGAAATAGGAGTCTTCGGAAGTCCGTTTGGGAGAGCTGCCGCTCCCCTGACAACTCACCTAGCTACACCTCTGCTGCCACTTGCATAACTATAGAGTTGTGACTTGAAGATGATCCCTTCCCTCCCCCCCCCCCAGCAAGGTCTAATGCCTCTCCCAGCCCCCCTTAAAGATGGCACTTATGCATATCTCAGGGATTGTGTAAAAGCATACATGAAAATGCTGAGGTCTTTATATGCATTCCCCTTGCGTATTGAGGAATACTGTTCTAGCGTTTTGGCCTGCCCAAACCATAACCTATTCATGTCCTAATCATACCTCCCTGAAATCTATGTGTGATGTAGATCTCAATATTTAAATAGCCACTTTCTAAAATTGCTATCTGGAATAACCCTCCTGTATCTGATAATGTAAATGTTCATTTCTCTTACTTTATTAGCAACGATTCTTAAACATCAAGAAGAGGAAGCGTTTTCTAATACAGTTTTGGGGAACAGACATCATTTTAGAAACCACTTAGTCATTGCCTTCATGTCTATGACCTTGGTGATCTGTCTGTTGATCCTGCTGTGCTGCTTTTTTATAGACAACCCAGAAACACAGGACAAACTGTAAGTTCTGAAATTGTGCATCAGACTAGCATACATGTTTAATCTAATCTAATTTAATTGAATCTCAACATTTCTACAGCATCTTATCCAAAGCGGTTTACAATAATACAGATGGGGGGAAAAAAACAATTTACAAATAAATTCCATAAAAGTTAATAATTATCAGGTTTACTCAGAAATTTTTGAAACAAGTTTTTATGTGTTTGCGTAACACATCATACGATTTATTAATTTTTATTTATTAGGATTTAGTTACTGCCTTTTTGAAAGAATTCACTCAAGGCGGTGTACAATAAAAATAAATCAAACATTTATTTATTTGTTACATTTGTATCCCACATTTTCCCACCTATTTGAAGGCTTAGTGTGGCTTACATGTTACCGGAAAGGCGATTGCCGATTCCAGTAGGAAAACAAATACAAAGTAGTGTCCAGTAAGAAAGACAGATCCGGTGAGAAAAACAGAATACAGAGTAATGTTGGGTATTATAGATTGGAGTCGAACAAACACAGTTATGACTTCATTGAACGGAAGAGTTATATTATGTCCATTTTGTGCTTTGGGTTCGTTGTGCTGCAGAGTCCGGGCTTTAGGTTCATTATGTTGCAGAGTCGGGGCACTTAGGTTGGGTCGGTAGGGTAGGCCTTTTTGAACAGGTTGGGTTTTAGTGATTTCCAGAAATTTAAGTGGTCATATGTTGTTTTCACGGCGTTTGGTAGTGCGTTCCACAACTGTGTGCTTAAGTATGAAAAGCTGGATGCATAGGTAGATTTGTATTTAAGTCCTTTGCAGCTTGGGTAGTGGAGATTTAGGTATGTTCATGTGGATTTGGTTGTGTTTCTGGTTGGTAGGTCTATGAGGTATGTCATGTATCCTGGGGCTTCACCATATATTATTTTATGCACTAAGGCCTCTCCCAGCCCCCCTTAAAGATGGCACTTATGCATGCCTCAAGGATTGTGTAAAAGCATACATGAAAATGCTGAGGTCTTTATATGCATTCCCCTTGCTTACTGAGGAATACTGTTCTAGCATTTTGGCCTGCCCAAACCATAACCTATCCACGTCCTAACCATAATTAACATGATCAATGGACAATGACAACAGTAAAAACATTCACATAATAATACAAAGTATGGTATAGTATACTTGTTTGATTAATGGTGATAAGCTATTCCAGATCTGAGTTGCTTGATATGAAAAAGACAATACAAATTTTAACAATACTGGAAAGTTCAGTGTAGCAAAAAGTGAAAGCATGATGGACAGAGCTTATAATACATAACGCTTCACAGTAAGTCCAGTATGGTCCACTGAAAACCATTAGGTCAGTATTTGAAAGGATACATGCTGCCATCAGGGATATTCAGAGGTCCTATTCATCACATTCTACATTTCAGCACCTAACTGTAAGCACCATTTGTATGCTAAAATCATAGATTAGCACTATGGACTTTTCCTTTAGGAAGCCGGCTAGACCTTTTTTAAACCCTGCTAAGCTAACCACCTTTACCACATTCTCTGACAACAAATTCCAGAGTTTAATTACATAAGTGAAGAAACATTTTCTCCGATTCGTATTAAATTTACTGCTTTGTAGCTTCATCACATGCCCCCTAGTATGTTTGGAAAGAGTAAACAATTCACGTCTACCCGTTCCACTCCACTCATTATTTTATAGATCTCTATCATATCTCCTCTCAGTCATCTTTTCTCCAAGCTGAAAAGCCCTAGACACTTCAGCCTTTCCTCATAGGGAAGTCATCCTATCCCCTTTATCATTTTCGGCGCCCTTCTCTGTACCTTTTCTAATTCCACTATATCTTTTTTGAGATGCGGCGACCAGAATTGAACATAATATTCGAGGTGTGGTTGCACCATGGACCTATTCAAAGGCATAACAGCCTCACTTTTGTTTTCCATTCCTTTCCTAATAATACCTAATATACTATTTGCTTTCTTAGCCGCCGCAGTACACTGAGCAGAGGGTTTCAACGTATCATCAACAATGACCTTTCTTGGTCGGTGACTCCTAACGTGGAGCCTTGCATTACATAGCTATAGTTCGGGTTCCTCTTTCCCACATGCATCACTTTGCACTTGTTCACATTAAACGTCATCTGCCATTTAGTCTCACAGTCTCGTAAGGTCCTCTTGTAATTTTTTACAATCCTCTCGCAATTTAACAACTTTGAATAACTTTGTGTCATCAGCAAATTTAATTATTTCACTAGTTACGCCCGTCTCTACAGAAATGGAAAATTTCATAGTATATATATATACTGTGAAGTTTTCCATTTCTGTTGTGCCATAATGCCTCAAGCCAATCAAATGAAATGAAGGGTGAGTTCTCTTCTTTCAGACAGTTCACAGTTTAATACTGTTGTAATTATTTATTGCCTGTGTCTGGGTTATACTTGCAGTGCACCATCTTGGTTGAATTTCTTAAAAAATGTGATAAATAATTCCTAATAAATAAACAAACCATGGAGATGCTATCAGATATGGAACCCTTTACTACACTCCTCTTTTTAACTATGGGTTTATCTATGTTCTGTAGTATTATATTTATTTCATTCTAGGATTTGCTATTAAATTATTTATTTATTTATTTATTTATTTATTTGTGACATTTATATCCCACATTATTCCAAACAAGTTTGAGTTCAATTAACATACATCTCCCTTCTACTTTTGCTCCTTTTCTCTTTACATGTTATGGTTATTGTCACGAAATGTCTAGCCACACACCTGGGGCTATCTTGCGGCCAATTAGAGGGTCTATCCCCAGCACAGCTCAAGTCTGCCTGCACCTGACACTTGTGCTCCACACTAGCACCCTCCTCCTACTGACTGGGTCTCAACTACCTCTGGGCGAGCCTCCTGCTCTCAAGGTGTTTCCCAGTGATTTCTAGGTTACTAGGGCCACTCCCAGTGGTCCCACAGTTCCTAGAAATCACTCACAAGCCCAATACATAAACCAACAGGATTCTTAGTCAGTCCAAATAAGCAGAGGCAATAAACTAAAAATGTTTAATGTCATGAAAAATATTGAACAGTGAACCATAAAAAGAGATGGAACAAAAACAGCACATAATAACAGGTAACTGAAATAGGATTACTTATAAAACTATCTAAACATATGTTTACTATCTACATAATACCTGGGGAGTTCAGGACATATAGCTGTTCACAGCTTATCAAATATAACTGTTCACAGGGCCTCAGCAAATAGATCCTTGTCTCTTTTCTCCATGGCTAAGACTGGAGAAAAAGCCAGTACATCCTAGCTGAATTTTGAGCTCCTGGGCCAATCAGAGCCCAGAACAACAAGTTTTTAAAATAGATGGCCACATCACTGCAGGTTACCACTTATTTGTGTTAACTAAAGAGGGAACAGTCATTTCTTGGTAACAGTTTTAAACATAAACATGCACCACCTGCTGGCCAAACTAGAGAAATACGCTTCAAGAAATAATACAGTTTTATAGAATTAAAAACCTGCTGTTTTGTCATAGTTATAGCTTTGTTTTGATGCACTTCTCTGTTTCTTAACATTGTTAAATGTTTGAGACTGTTATTTTATATTATCAAGAAATTGCTTTAATATGCATTGTTTCTTTTCTAAAAGGTTTTTCTTTTGTTTTGTTTTTATTTCACCTCGATGGTACTATTGCCTTTTTCATTTTGATTAATCTAAGATTTAAAATGTTTTGTGGTTATTTCAGTACAAGCTTTGTAACTGTTTCATTGCTGGTTGCTGGCATGTTGTGAGTTATCAAAAGAAAAATAATAAAGTTATTCGATAACAAAAAAAAAGATAGGGCTAGATATACAAAAAGGCAATACCACATGGTAATATGCATAAATGATTGGTATTTTTTACAGGTCTTATTTTATATAATTGTGATCGATTTACTAATAATGTACTTTATCTGCATTAGCATGCATTACACAGTAATATACTTTACGTAATCTAGGAGTTGGTAGGAGTTACAGTTAAGAACTGCCACTTTATTTAGGGTTGATAGATACAGGCAACAAATGTTAATGTATCAGTTTGTTTGGGTTTTTTTATTATGGATTTTGGAAGTTGGGCGATGGGTTGAAAGGTTGATTTGTTATTATTATTGTTATGTATTCATTGTGTTGCTCTACATTATTAAGCTAAAGTTGCTTTATTAATGTTTGTGTCAATTCCTACTGTTACCTTTGTTTGCGATTTAGGGGTTCTTTTTACAAAGCTGCTTAAAATGGCTTACCACGACATGCTCAAGCGTCCTGCAGTAAGTTCCAAATCAGCATGCGCTAACCGTGTGCAAAAAATATTTTTATTTTTTGTTGGCGGGAGCATTTTTGGGGGGCAGAGAGTAGGCATTTGTGCACTAATCAGTTAGCCCATCCACACTACCATGTGCTAACTGGTTAACACAGGATTACCGTGTGAGTCCTTACAGTCTGCAAAATAGGTGTCAGTAAGTGTTCACGTGGTAATTCCTATTAATAGTCGCATGCTAATGGCAACATTAGCACATGCCCATTAATAAGAAAAATAGCAAATCTGCCATTTAAAAATGGCCTTAGCGCGCAGGAAAAATCCACATAAGGGTGCACAAAGGCCACTTTCACCACAACTTTGTAAAAGGACCCCTTAATGTGTAATATATTTCCTAATACTGTAAGTAAATAATGGTTAATATGCGAGATTGATGAAATATATTTTATGTGCTTCTTTTTTAGTTTTAAGAGAATAGCTGCAATGCAGCAAGACATGCAGAGAAAAGGCAAAGAATCTGATAGTGACATAATAAAGATGAAAAAAATCTCTTCTCTTGGGAATCCCAGTGAGGGTCAATCTGTAGAAAACGGCTCATCTGCCAAATTGCCTAGGCAAGCCAGGCAAACTTCCCTCTCCAGAAAATAAATTACTGCATTTTCTTGTGTTTATTTCTTTGATTTTTTAAAAACATTATTTGTATATTCTGTGTGACAAAAAGTACAATAATCCAGAATTGATCAATTTAATTGCTTTTTCACTTTCTTCATAGGTTACGTGGAGGGGCATAATCGAACGCAAACGCCTATCTCCATGGGCGTTTATCTCCGAGAACGGGTCCGTGAAGGGGCGGGCCGAACCGTATTTTTGAAAAAAATGGACGTTTTTGAGCTGGGCGTTTGGTTTTTTTTTAGCGATAATGGAAACTAAAAATGCCCAGCTCAAAAACGTCCTAATCCGAGCCATTTGGTCATGGGAGGGGCCAGGATTCGTAGTACACTGGCCCCCTGATATGCCGGGACACCAACTGGGCACCCTAGGTCAGTGCGGTGGACTTCAGAAAAAGCTCCCACATGCATAGCTCCCTTACCACGGGTGCTGAGCTCCCAACCCCCTCCCCCAAAACCCACTACCCACAAATGTACAACATTACCGTAGCTCTTAGGGGTGAAGCGGACACCTACATGTGGGTACAGTGGTTTTGGAGGCTTCCCATTTACCAGCACAAGTGTTGCAGGTGGGGGGGGGATGGGCCTGGGTCCACCTGCCTGAAGTGCACTGCGGTACCCACTAAAAGTGCTCCAGGGACCTGCATACACGCAGGCCTCTAGGACTTGTTGCTGCTGTATAACATTGGCACACCAGTTGACACCTGAAGACTAATCTCTCCGAAAACGTCCTTTATTGGAATAAGCACATTTACTCACAGTTAACTGCAGATCAGAGGTTGTGCCCCACTGGCAACGAGTCTCCCTGGTACTGAGATTAGCAGTAGGTCAGAGCTGGCAGAATGCTGTACAATGCCCTCTTTCAGCCACATTCAAGGTAAGAACTAAGTTGTCTAACATGGCTAACACAGGAAAGGGAACTAAAACTGGCTTAGAAAAATGGCCACTACCGCATGGACTACAACAGGAAACACAACAGGGCACACTCTGACCCAGTAGGCAGGGGGAAAAGCACCATGGGAGAAGAGCCTACCAACTACCAACATCGTGAGACTGTAACACAAGCTAATGAAATCACGGAGCCCAATACCCTACCCACCACAATGCAATGCTGATGTGACCCTGTAGTGCACCCTAGAGCCACATCTGACCCAGGGAAAGGCTGTGAGAGGATCAAACACATTCTGCTGTCATGGAGGTGGGTACAGCATTTGAGGCTGGCATACAGGCTGGGAAAAAAGTTTTTAAAGTGGGTCTTTTTTTGGTGGGAGGGGGTTAGTGACCACCGGGGGAGTCCGGGGATGTCATCCCCGATTCCCTCCAGTGGTCATCTGGTCAGTTGGGGCACTTTTTGGGGACCTGTTTGTGAAAAAAAAGGGTCCAAAAAAAGTGACCCAAAATCGCGGTAAAAACGCCTTTTTTTCGATTATCAGCTACAGACGCCCATTTCTCCTCAGCTGATAACCACGCCCCAGTCCTGCCTCCGACACGCCCCTGTAACTTTATTCGTTTCCGCGACGGAGTGCAGTTGGAAACGCCCAAAATTGGCTTTTGATTATACCGATTTGGGCGCCTTTGCGAGAAAAACGCCCATCTCCCGATTTGGGTCAAAATATAGGCTTTTTTCTCTTTCGATTATAAGCTGGATAGGGGCTCATTTTCAAAGCACTCCTTTTACTAAGCTGCAATAAAAAGGGCCCTGAGGTAGCGGCCGTGGCCATTTTCCCCACGCGCTAGGGCCCTTTTTATCGCAGCGGGTAAAAAGCCCCTAAAAAATGGCCATGTGGTAAGATTTCTCTTACTGCATGGCCACGCAGGAGGGAGCACTTACCGCCACCCATTGAGGTGGCGGTAAGGGCTCCCGCGGTAACCTGGCAGTAACCTGCGGCACTAGAAAAAAAATTTTCTGGTGTGCCAGAAATGGCGTGCACTCAAGGTTAGCATGTGGTAAGTCCATGATAATGTTGCCATTAGCATGCAGCCATTAAAAACAATTACCTCATGAGGACTTACCACCACCCATTTTGGAGTTGGTAATGGCTCATGCAGTAATCCTGCGCTAATCAGCACACGGTAATATATATGCACTAACTAATTAGCGCAAACATGCCCCCTCAACCACAACATTAAAAAATCTTTTTTTAGTGCCCAGGTAGCATGCACCAATTTAGAACTTACCACAGGACACCTGAGTGTGTGCCACGGTAAGCCCTTTTATGCTACGGTAAATGCTTAGTAAAAGGACCCCATGAAGCTTTCGTTAAGCAATTAATTAGAAGTCAGGAAAATATAAGGTGGGAGACCTCAGCCTCCTCCAATTCCATATGTTATAGGCTATACCACCATTTAGTTGCAAATTCAAAAGCATCCAATCCATTGCCCAGTCATGCTTTTGCTCCAGTGAATTGCTAGCTGTTCTAGCAACATTAAATATATAGGTCTATTTGTGCAGTAGAGCCCTGATGAAAATCCCTTGGAGGGACCGATACCCTGAGAATACATGTCTTTATTCTTTGATCCTAATATTCAAAGAAATGTTATCTGTTTTATCTGCTCTGTTTAACCTTGCGCTGTGCTTTGCTGTGTTTTTATAACTTCTCTATTGACTTTTTTTTATTTGATATCAGTTAATCTGGGCACTACATTTAAAAACTGCAAAAACACTGTATTAGATCTTTTTTTTCTTTAAAGTGTGTTGAATTCCTTTCTAGCTCTCCTCCTCCCCTCCCCCTCCCTCTCCCCCACCTGGTTTCTTGTAGATAGGATTGAACAGCATAGGTGTGGCTAAAACTCCTGTATTGAGGAAGCTGAGGGTCTGTTGACTCCTGCCTCTGCAGTGAAGCCTCACAGAGATAAGACATTTTCTGGGATTCCCTCTCATATCTGGCTAATCCTACCTTAGAGCTGTGGTTTTGGGCATTTCTGGTGCATCTCTAAACCTTGTCTTCCCCTCATCCCAACCAGCCATGTAGTTAAGTGGCCTAATACAGCTTTAGAGATAAGTTTCACAGCAAACACATTCTACAGATATTAAGTTGTTTAAGCCCACCCACCCTGCGTTGACACTTCCTAAATAGTTTTCCTATATACACTACTTATCACCAATTAACTCTATCCAAATTACAGCTGTTTCTGAAAAGTAAACCATTCATTATCACAGTAAATCCCTAGCCTTCTGCTTGGTATCAGGTGCCTTTCCTGCTATAGATAAAAAAAGGTCTCTGTTAACATATCCACTATATATCACTAAGGACATCAATCTTCTGGCACTGTTAGCAGTAGCAGTGTTGTAAGGATAATCAATAAATCAATGTCAATTAGCTGATACCCATAGATTGAGATCAGTTTATTCTGGGTCTCTACTTTGCAAGATTAATCCATTGAATTAGATCTACAACCAACCAGTACATCAGGGGAAGAAAAGGAAAAAGCTAAATCACTGAATCCTAAATAGGTAAGGAAGTACACTGAATTCCACCCACAGAGTAAATCTAAACATGTTCTCAGATCTTACACTAAAACTACCTGCTTCCTATATCCCACAGTACAGGTGTAGGAAAAAAATAGGATTGGTATTTTGACAGGCCATTTTATTATTTCACAAGTACAACAGCCCCTACACTTGGAACTATGGTAAAGAAACACAGAGCCCCTAAAGCTATTGCTTTCATTACAGCTTCTGCCTCTGTCCAGACCAAGACAAGATTCTGGTTTATGTAATAAATGTACGTACATTGAATCCCTCGTAAAAGAAGTACAAGAACTAATAGAATAAGTGGCAAGACTAAGAAACATCTGGGACAACCGGAAATTTTTCACAGAGATGCAAGTCAAAACACTGGGGACTTCCAGCCAAGGAAGAGAAGATCTTGTGCAGAGAGAGCACAGTTGGACGCATGCCACCAGTTCCTGCAAGATCAACCCTCCAACTCTGTCTTCTGTTGAACTAAAGAATTGGTTCACAGTCCTGGAGGTAGAAGAGCTAGAAACATCTCAAAAACAGGAGGAAACAACGACCAAAAATGCCAACACCGCTGGACATGTGGACAAAAAGAAGCGAAAGATAGTGGTGATTGGAGATTCACTTCTGAGGGGTACCGAAGCGCCCATCTGCTGATCGGACATGTTGTCCAGGGAGGTGTGCTGTCTGTCTGGTGCCAACATTCATGATGTTGTGGAAAGATTGCCTAGACTCATCAAGCCTACTGACCACTCTCCTATGCTACTCATCCATGTTGGCATAAATGATACTGCTAAGTATCCTACTGAACATATCATATGAGACTTCATGGCTTTGGGTCAGAGGGTGAAGCACCTAGGTGCACAGGCGGTGTTCTGTTCTAACCTCCCTCCAAAGGTAAAGGCCGAATGAGAGAAGCTTGCATCCTGGAGATAAATGCGTGGCTGCGTGGATGGTGCCGATGAGAGTGCTTTGGTTTCTAGACCATGGGATGATTTTCCAAGAGCTACTGAGCGGTGATGGTGTCCATGTATCAAGAAAGAGATGGAGTGTCTTCAGCAACAGACTGGCTAAAGTACTAAAGAGGGCTTTATACTAAAATTGATGGGAATGGGTTAAAAAGGCCAAAAAGCCATAAATAACCCCAAGGAAGGTAGGACATCAAATGCCCCTACATAAGAGAAAAAAAAAGAGTAACATCTGGAGAGCCTTGTATACCAATGCCTGTAGTATGGCAAACAAATTTCTAGATCTAGAGGCTTCAATGATGGAAGCAGACTTGGATTTAGTGGTGGTCACAGAGACGTGGTTCATGGAGAACCATGACTGGAGTAGGAAAAAAGGGTGGAGGAGTGGTATTATATGCTAAAAATGATATTAAAGTGATGGAACTGCAGGACATGTGGGATATGGAAAAAGCGCTGTGGGCTAAACTGGAAAGAGGGAAAGGAAAATGTTTCTATATCAGAGTAACATACAGGTCACCCTCACAGTCAGAGGAAATGGACAGGGACTTAATTGAAGACATCCACAAGATAGCTAGGAAAGGAGAAGTACTACTGATAAGTGACTTCAATATGCTGGATGTTGATTGGGGTGTCCCTGCTGCAGGGTCGTCTAGAAGCATAGAGACCTTGGATTCCCTACAGGAAGAATTGTTTCAGCACTGTGTAACGGAACCAACGCAGGATGGAGCTATTCTGGACCTGGTGCTTGCGAAAAGAGAGAATGTTTTTGACGTCAAGGTAAGAGATCATTTGGCATCTAGTGATCATCGAATGATGTGGTTCAATATTAAAACAGGGGAGAGGGCTCATTCAAGATTGAAGGTCCTGGATTTCAAAAGAACTAACTTTGCCGAGATGGGGGAATTTCTCAAGGAACAGTTAGTAGGATGGGAACAGCTGAAGGAAGTAGAACAGCAATGGACAAGACTGAAAGGAGTCATATGAAAGGCAACTAACCTTTATGTTAGAAAATTACATAAAAGTAAGAGGAAAAGAAGGCCGCTCTGGTACTCGAACTTAGTAGCTGAAAAGATAAGGGAAAGGAGGTTAGCCTTCATATGTTATAAGATGACTCAGAAAGATGAAGACAGGCGAGAATACCTGCATAAGTGAAGAGAATCTGGAAAAGCTGTCAGGAAAGCAAAGAGGCAAATGGAAGAAAAGATAGCAAATAGGGTAAAATTGGGGGATAAGACCTTTTTCAGATATGTAAGTGACAGAAGGAAGTGCCATAATAGTATTGTGAGGCTCAAAGCTGAGGGAGAGAAATATGTGGAAGATGATAAGGATAAAGCTGAACTGCTTAACAATTATTTCTGCTCTCTGTTCACGGATGAAAGGCCGGGGGTAGGACTGCAGAAAACAAATGCTAAAGGGAATGGATGTATGGTAAACCAAGACTCATTTACGGAGGACTATGTTCTTGAGCAGCTAGCTAAACTAAAAGTAGACAGAGCGATGGGGCCTGATGGGATACACCCGAGAGTGCTCAAGGAACTCAGAGAGGTTCTGATGGCTCCGCTAATTGACCTCCTCAATGCTTCCTTAGAGACTGGAGTGGTTCCAAAGGACTGGAGAAGGGCGAATGTGGTTCCTTTGCACAAGAGTGGAAGTAAGGAGGAGGTTGGGAATTATAGACCTGTCAGTCTGACCTCCGTGGTAAGTAAGCTAATGGAAACACTACTAAAGCAGAGGATTGTGAGATTTCTCAAATTGAATGGAATGCAGGACCCGAGGCAGCATGGCTTCACTAGTGGCAGGTTGTGTCAGATGAATCTGACTGACTTCTTCGACTGTGTGACCAAACAGTTGGACATGGGAGGGGCGCTAGATGTGGTATACTTAGATTTCAGCAAAGCCTTTGGCAAGGTTCCACACAGGCGACTGATAAATAAATTGAGTGCCCTCGGTATGGGACTTAGAGTAACTGATTGGTTTAAAAATTGGTTGACTGAAAGGAGACAGAGGGTAATAGTAAATGGAGCTTGCTGTAAAGAAAGGGATGTTGTCAGTGGAGTACCACAGGGATCAGTCCTTGGACTGGATCTTTTTAACGTCTTTGTAAGTGATATAGCAGAAGGGCTGTCTGGTAAGGTTTGTCTCTTTGTGGATGATACCAAACTCTGCAACAGGGTGGACACCCTGGAGGGTGTGAATGACATGAGGAAGGACCTAGCGAAGCTGGAGGAATGGACCGATACTTGGCAACTAAGATTTAATGCTAAAAAATGCAGGGTCATGCACTTGGGTCACAAGAATCTGAGGGAACGGTACAATATAGGAAGTGAAGTGCTTCAGTATACGAAGGAAGAGCGGGACTTGGGAGTGATTATGCCTGATGACCTTAAAGCTTCCAAACAGGTAGAAAAAGCGACAGTCAAAGCCAGAGGGATGCTTGGGTGCATAAAGAGAGGGATAACCAGCAGGAAAAAGCAGGCGATAGTGCCCTTGTATAAGTCTCTGGTGAGACCTCATTTAGAGTACTGTGTGCAGTTCTGGAGATCGCACCTATGGAAAGATATAAATAGGATAGAATCAGTCCAGAGGGTGGCTACAAAATTAGTAAGCGGTCCTGAACACAAAAAATATAGGGACAGGCTTATGAACCTCAACATGTATAGGCTGGAAAAGAGGAGGGAGAGAGGAGATATTAAAGAGATGTTTAAATATCTGAAGAGCATTAATGTACAGGAAGTGAGCCTTTTTCAACTGAAGGAAAACACTGGAACGAGGGGGCATATGATGAAATTAAGAGGGAATAGGATTAGAAGTAATGTAAAAAAGTATTATTTCACAGAAAGGGCGGTAGAAGAGTGGAATGGCCTCCTAGTGGAGGTAGCGGAGTCGAGGATTTTGTCAGAATTTAAGAAGGCATGGGATAAGCACATGGGATCGCTTAGGAAAAGGACAGTTAGGGATTTCAGAGGATGAGCAGACTGGATGGGCCATTTGGCCTTTAAAGGCCATCATGTTTCTATGTTTCTAAAGTTAAGCTCCAAAGTCTATGCTCCTAAGTTAGGTTCTTAAATGTGTGCCCAATTTTCAGCCAAACTTAGGAGCCTAACTTTTCAGCTGAAAAGTCATCTTAATTTGGGAGATTAAAAATTATGCTCATAAATGTAGTCTTGCCGTTTATGTCTAGATTTATGAGCCTAATTAAAAGCCTAGTGATGAAAATAAATGTTAAGCTCCTTCCTTCTTTTCACTACCCTAAATCCACCCTCTACCACCCACTTTTTATGCTCCTAAATTTAGGAGTTTAGTGAAATTTTGAGTATAAAGATAGGCGCTCAGCCCTAGTAAATTTTTAAAGAGTTCAATTTATGAGCATAACTCTCAAAGTTGCAAGCATAAATCCCTTGAATATCGGGCCATTTCTGGACTCTTGACTTTCTTATCAGAGAGTTAAACTGCAAGTGGATACTGGGCTACATAAGGCATCACCACCTTGGGGTGCTATGAGGAATGAATCTGAAAGGAAAAGGAGAATTAATGGAAGAAACTTGCAGAATCCAATATTTGTCCTGAGTACTGATATTAACAGGAAAAGTTCATGTTGTATTAAGCTAACCCCAGTCTGTCCATTTTTCAACACACCTTAGTAAAAGGACCCCTATGGTAGCTAAACATGAATAAATGTATTTATCCCTACAATGAAGACAATAGTCTTCAACTTTGCCTTTAACTATTTCAGTTTTCAGCTCCAGTTCTCTGCCTTTTTCTATTCTGAATCTTCCATAGAGCTACATTTTTTTAGAATACTTTCAAAATATATTATAATATTTTCATTACAGAAAATTAATTTGGGGTTTCCCCCCCAGTGTGAGAATATCTGAATTTTGTAATGCACAGCAAGTATTCTAACCCCTTTTTGAGCTTGTTTGATCTATTTGAATCCTTTCTATTTGGAACCCCAAATCAATGGAAATATTTCAGATAGCTTTACAATACCTTTATTTTCCCTGTTACCAATGTCTCTTTTTACACACACTTATACTTTACCAGTTGGCATGACAGCTTCATTACAAGTGTGCCTCTTACTTCATAAAAGCATCACTATCTACAATCTTGAAAGACAACCATATAGTTAAAACCCCTAACACACAAAACATGGTATTCATTAAGCTACTATGAGCGTTCTTTTCTGAAAATTGAAATTTTAAAGGCTATAGTTGCACTAATTATTTAGCGTGCGCTAAAAATTAGCACCCGCTAATGCTAGAGACACCCATGAATTTCTATGGGTGTCTCTAGTGTTAGGGCGCCTACAGCGTGGCTTAGTAAACAGGGTCCAAATACTGTAAATGAAAATAAAGGTTGAATATTGTATGAGAACTCAAGTTTTACTGTGATTTTCAGTTCTAGACATTACTGTCAGGAGGGAATAAAGCTGTTTCCAAGTATTCCTAGATCTAGATCTATTCATAGTTCAAGCAGAGTAGGCAGTCCCATATAAATTCCCTGCAGAACCAATAAAAACTAAATCTACTATCTTTTTTAAAATGATAATTTGTATGTTAAGTAAAGTAGTGAATTCATATATTGTAATGAATACTTAACTAATAAAAGGGTCCTTTTACTATAGTGCATTAGATTTTGCATTCACTGTGGCTTAATGCAAAAAATTAATACACAATAGCTGAAAATCTAATGTGGGAATTATTGCAGGACGTGCACTAACATTTGCATTAGCGCAAAGTAATCAGATTACAGTTAGCACAGAGGCACTTAGTGCCTCCTATTAAGGAGGTGGTAAGTAGTCCCTCACTAAGGGGCCCTTTTACGAAGTAGCAGTAAGCCCAATGTGGGCTTGCCGCTCGCTAAAAGGGAAGTACCGCAGCAGCCCGGCAGTAGTTCCCTCCCCCAGTGCCGTGCCATTTCCAGCGCTGCAAAAATATTTCAATTTTTTAGCGCCGGTGTGCATCCGGCAGTAATCGGGCACTGCCCGGTTACTGCTGGGTTAGCGCAGGAGCCCTTACTGCCACCTCAATGGGTGGCGGTAAGTGCTCCTCCTGAAATGGCCGCACGGCAAGTGGTTCACTTGCCGCATGACCATTTCTTTTAAGAAAAGGGAAACCTGCCTTTTACCTACTGTGGTAAAAGGGGGCCTTGGCGCGTGTCAAAAACACGTGCCGAAACCAGCGCAGGCCCCCTTTTGCCGCAGTTTTGTAAAAGGACCCCTGACTGCACATTAGTCGGTTATTGTGTGGTAAGTGCAGTATGTTAACTGCTATACATGCCAATTCTCCACCCATGCCCCGTCTAATTCTCCCCAACATAAAATTCCTTTAATACGTGACTTTTAGTGTGCAATAACCTTAAAAATACCACAAAAATAGGTGGCGCGTTTGTGTGTTAACTGTTACTGCATGGTACACCATGCATTAATAGCTTAACACACATTAGTAAAGGGGCCCCAAAAATTATCTAGGTGTCTACAAGGCCTTGTCCTTATTTTATCCGGCCATCCATCCTTTACCACATTCTCTGGCAACCAACAGGTTGACTTTTCAGGATATTACTAATGAATATGCATGTAATGGAGGTAGTAGGCAAGCAGATCTCTTTCATGTATACTTATTATATGTATCCTGTAAATCTGACCCACTGGCAGCCCTTGAGTACCAGGAGGGAAGACCAAGGGCTTAGCACATCTAGTATCCCTTGAACTGGTTCTATTATCAGTCCATCCTGGGGGGCAAATTTAGGGAATAGGTATGATAAGAGGCTGAAAAATGTTACAAAAACAAGAAAAATGAAGTGTAAACACGAAGAAGGCAGGTGGGTTGCATTCTAAGCCCGGGGATCTTCTATGACGTGCTGATAAAAGAGACCTAATATCTTATGGGCTTTCTAAAATAGTGACTGCCATTCTTATAAGACAAAAGGAAATGATGTTTCCATAATTGCAAATGATAATTAAGAATACTGAATTAGACAAACATGTTGGCATTTTCATAGAAGACACTGACATCAAGAGATTGTTACGGTGGTGGGTTCTGTGTAACAATCTAAAGAATGTACAGTCAGAACACACTGCTCCAAGGAACGGAGTACAAATATTAAGAATTTGTGACAACTAGAACTATCTCAGTATAAACTGGTATTCAAATGGCCACAGGATGGCAGAGTAATCAAAGTGTTCATAACGATATCCAATGCACTATAGCATCTCTCTCTCTGGATGATCAAGATATTTTTATTTTCATTATAGGACAGCTTAAGAGAATGAGTTCTAGATGCACCTGCCCAGCTTACTGACCAAAAGCTCAAAAATAAGAACAGTCAACATTTAGGTACCCAAATAATTCTTGAATTAAATTAAGAGCAAAGCTGTAAGGATATCATGAACATGTTTCAAAACAAAAATTTACAGCATCTCCTTTCTCCACTGAGACATGGTTAAACTTTCAGTGGAATGTTACTTTCTATCCTATGACATTTTAATTTTCTGTGGAAAATCCAGAGACACTATCCACCTTATAATTGAAAGAGAAAAACGCCTAGATTTCGACCCAAATCGGGAGATAGACGTTTATCTCACAAAAACGAATAATGGAAAGCCGATTTTGGACGTTTTCAACTGCACTCCATCGCGGAAGCGTACAAAGTTGACGGGGGTGTGTTGGAGGCATGGCGAAGGTGGAACTGGGGCGTGGTTATCGGCCGAGGAGAGATGGGCGCCTTTCGCCGATAATGGAAAAAAAGTATGCGTTTGTAGCTAGAATTTAGGGCACTTTTCCTGGACCCTGTTTTTTCATGAATAAGGCCCCAAAAAGTGCCCTAAATGACCAGATTACCACCAGAGGGAATCAGGGATGACCTCCCCTGACTCCCCCAGTGGTCACTAACCTCCTCCCACCACAAAAAATGATGTTTCACAACTTTTTATTTTCACCCTCAAATGTCATACCCACCTCCCTGGCAGCAGTATGCAGGTCCCTGGAGCAGTTGTTAGGGGGTGCAGTGGACTTCAGGCAGGTGGACCCAGGCCCATCCCCCCCCCCCTACCTGTTACAATTGTGCTGCTTAATGCTTAGTCGTCCAACCCCCCCAAACCCACTGTACCCACATGTAGGTGCCCCCCTTCACCCCTTAGGGCTATAGTAATGGTGTAGACTTGTGGGCAGTGGGTTTTGAGGGGGATTTGGGGGGCTCAACACACAAGGGAAGGGTGCTATGCACCTGGGAGCTCTTTTATCTTTTTTTTTGTTTTTGTAAAAGTGCCCCCTAGGGTGCCCGGTTGGTGTCCTGGCATGTGAGGGGGACCAGTGCACTACGACTCCTGGCCCCTCCCACGAACAAATGCCTTGGATTTATTCGTTTTTGAGCTGGGCGCTTTCATTTTCCATTATCGCTGAAAAACAAAAACACCCAGCTCACAAATTGTCGAATAAAACATGGACGTCTATTTTTATCGAAAATACGGTTCGGTCCGCCTCTTCACGGACCCGTTCTCGGAGATAAACGCCCATGGAGATAGGCGTTTTCGTTCAATTATGCCCCTCTATGGCCCTTTGTTTAGAAGCTCTAATACTGTTTTGGATAGCCGAAAACCAACAATTAGATGTCCATATCACATGACATTCAAATCCTGATTTTATAAAGGAGGGATGTGATATCTAAAACTGCAATAATGGCAAGGGGACGTGGTCTGGGCATGTTTTTAGTCAGGACATGGCGGGGCCAAAGTATGGACATCCAACTCCAATATCAGAAGGGGAAGGGATGTCTATGTTCAAAAAGGTATTTAGACCTGTTACATCCAGGTTACAGGATGGTGCTCTGATTGAGAAGCTCTTCACTGGAGGAATTAAGGGAAAGGGAATGGGACTTATATGCTGCCTTTCTGTGTTTTTTTCCTACTACATTCAAAGCGGTTTACATATTATATACAGGTACTTATTTGTACCTGGGGCAATGGAGGGTTAGGTGACTTGCCCAGAGTCACAAGGAGCTGCAGTGGGAATTGAACCCAGTTCCCCAGGATCAGAGCCTGCTGCACTAGCCACTAGGCTACTCCTCCACTCCCTTAAGAGAAGCCACCCCCTTAATCCTCCAGTGGTTGATGCCCATTCCGAATGTGAAACTGGCAAGGGATACTAGGATCTGTAACAACTTCAGAAACAACAGATGTTCATTTTTTTTAAATGGACACACAGACATGCATGGGGCTTAAACCAATGGCTAGAGCAGTGGACTAAGAATCAGGCAACCCTGGTTCAAATCCAGTGCAGCTCTTTGTGATATATATATATATATATATATATATATATATATATTTTTTTTTTTTTTTTTTTTTTTTTTTTTTTTTCCTATTGTGAATCCTCCTGATGGAAAAATACCTACTGTACCTGAATGTACACCACTTCAATATAAGTGTAAAGGCTATTGAAGAATTGTACATTCAGGTTACAGTAGGGGAGGAGTTGTCCCTGGAGGCCTCCAAATTAAAAAAAAAAAATCACAAAGAGCACTGTAGGGATATTTTCGATATGACATCTAAATCTGACTTTGGACGTTTTGCTGAAAACATCCAAAAATCAAGCTGTGAACATGGTCATTTTTGAACCTGAAAAATATCTATCTTTTTGTTTTGAAAATGACCATTTCATAGACATTTTGTGCTTAATGTGTTTATCTTTTTGGACAATTTTCAGAAAAAAAAAGTCCAAGTGAAAAACTCACAAAATCAAGCCATTGGGATGCAGGAGGAGCCAGCATTCTTACTAGACTGGCCACACTGACATCTCAGCACAGCAGTGGGGTGCCCTAGGGGGCACTGCAGTGGACTTCATATAAAAAGTCCTAGGCACACATCTCACCTTTACCTCCTTATTGTATGATGAGCCCTCCAAAACCTTACTGTACCCAACTATACACCACTACAATAGCCCTTATGGCTGCAGGTGTCACCTATATGTGGGTACAGTAGGTTTTTGATGGGTTTGTGGAGACTGACACTTTCCAGCACAAGTGTAACAGTTAGAGTGGGTTGCATCAACCACTTGGCCACTCCAGGGAGCTGCTTGCTGCTCTAATAGGACTGGCCATAACGTCTGAAGCTGTCATACAGTTTGGTATGTACTGTTAATTTCACATTTTTAGGTGGGGTGGGAGGGGGGTCAGTGATTACTGGGGAAGTAAGTGGTGGTTATTCCTTTATTCCTCCAGTGGTCATCTGGAGGGGCATAATCAAAAGGGGCACCCACGTTTTCCTGAGGACGTCCTCGCAGGACGTCCCGGCGAAGGGGAGGGAAAACCTGTATTGGGCGTCCATCTTTTGTTTCGATAATACGGTCGGGGACGCCCAAATCTTGACATTTAGGTCGTCCCTAGAGATGGTTCGTCCTTAGACTTGGTCGTTTCTGATTTTCGGCGATAATGGAAACTAAGGATGCCCATCTCAGAAACGACCAAATGCAAGCCCTTTGGTCGTGGGAGGAGCCAGCATTCGTAGTGCACTGGTCCTGACATGCCAGGACACCAACCGGGCACCCTAGGGGGCACTGCAGTGGACTTCAGAAATTGCTCCCAGATACATAGCTTCCTTACTTTGTGTGCTGAGCCCCCCCAAAACCCACTACCCATAATTGTACACCACTATCATAGCCCTTATGGGTGAAGGGGGGCACCTAGATGTGGGTACAGTGGGTTTCTGGTGGGCTTTGGAGGGCTCACATTTACCACCACAAGTGTAACAGGTAGAGAGGGGATGGGCCTGGGTCCACCTGCCTGAAGTGCACTGCACCCACTAAAACTGCTCCAGGGACCTGCATACTGCTGTCATGGAGCTGGGTATGATATTTGAGGCTGGCAAAAAAATATTTTAAAAAACTTTTTTGAGGGTGGGAGGGGGTTAGTGACCACTGGGGGAGTAAGGGGAGGTCATCCCTGATTCCCTCCGGTGGTCATCTGGTCAGTTCGAGCACCTTTATGTGGCTTGGTCGTAAGAAAAAAAGATGAGGTAAAGTCATCCAAGTGTTCGTCAGGGACACCCTTTTTATTCCATTATGGGTCGAGGACGCCCATGTGTTAGGCATGCCCAAGTCCCGCCTTTGCTACACCTCTGACATGCCCCAGGGAACTTTGGTTGTCCCCGCGACAGAAAGCAGTTGGGGATGCCCAAAATCAGCTTTCCATTATATTGATTTGGATGACCCTGTGAGAAGGACGCCCATCTTGCGATTTGTGTCGAAAGATGGGCGTCATTTAGGGCACTTTTTTGTGGCTTAGTCATTATTAAAAGAGGTCTAAACCAAAACTTCCAACTTTTAGCTCTTGACATTTTTATTTTGTTCCATTATGGCAGAAAAACATCCAATTGTTAGGAATGCCGAAATCCCACCGTTAACATGCCCTTTTGTGATTTAGATATACTGCAGATGAACAGCATAGAAAAACATGGGTTTTAAACATAGCAGTTTGGACATTTTTTTCAAATCTGGTCTAGCCATATGCTCAGTAACTTTTACAAATAGCTTTGTCTATTATTTTTGTCTGGTACTAGCATCATGCTCAGTGGTGTACAGTTTCCTAGATCTCCCCTGGAGCTCTTTCCAAAAAACTGGCACCATACTGGCCCTCCTCCAATCTTCAGGAACAGTGACTGATTTTAATGGATGCTGTGGTGAATACTATCCAGTCTTGATGATTTGTTAATCTTTAATTTCTCATGTTGCTCTATTACAATTCCTCTGATTCATTACTTTCAAATGTTCTACCCACACGTTTGTGTTTCTGAGGTGAAAGAGGAAGTAGCTTAAACATTGGGAGATTAAATGTAAAGCAGTGATAAGGAAGGCTAAAAACTGAATTTGAAAAGAAGAATGTCATAGAGGCAAACACTCATAACAAAAATATATTACAGGTACATTAGAAGCTCGAAACCTGTGAGGAAGTCAATTTGACCATTAGATTATCAGAGAGTAAAGGGGGCTCTCAGGGAGGACAAAGCCGTAGCAGAGAGACTAACAGGCTTATTTTCGAAAGAGAAGGGCACCCATCTTTCGACACAAATCGGGAGATGGGCGTCCTTCTCCCAGGGTCGCCCAAATCGGCATAATCGAAAGCCGATTTTGGGCGTCCTCAACTGCTTTCCGTCAAGGGGACAACCAAAGTTCAAGAGGGCGTGTCGAAAGCATAGCGAAGGCGGGACTAGGGCGTGCCTAACACATGGGCATCCTCGACTGATAATGGAAAAAAGAAGGGCGTCCCTGACGAGCACTTGGGTGACTTTATTTGGTCCATTTTTTCTT
Source organism: Microcaecilia unicolor (assembly GCF_901765095.1). Lineage (NCBI taxonomy): Eukaryota > Metazoa > Chordata > Amphibia > Gymnophiona > Siphonopidae > Microcaecilia > Microcaecilia unicolor. The sequence continues at coordinate 39,845,879 of NC_044037.1, forward strand.
ACGATCAAGCCACAAAAAGGTGCCCGAACTGACCAGATGACCACCGGAGGGAATCAGGGATGACCTCCCTTACTCCCCCAGTGGTCACTAACCCCCCTCCCACCCTAAAATAAACTTTTTAAATATTTTTTGCCAGCCTAAAAAGTCATACCCAGCATCCTGAGAGCAGTATGCAGGTCCCTGGAGCAGTTTTAGTGGGTGCAGTGCACTTCAGGCACGTGGACCCAGGCCCACCCCCCCCCCCACCAGTTACTTGTGGTGGTAAATGTGAGCCCTTCAAAACCCACCAGAAACCCATTGTACCCACATGTAGGTGCCCCCTTCACCTCTTAGGGCTATGGTAGTGGTGTACAGTTGTAAGTAGTGGGGTTTGGGGGGCTCAGCACCCAAGGTAAGAGAGCTGTGCACCTGGGAGCAATTTCTGAAGTCCACTGCAGTGCCCCCTAGGGTGCCTGGTTGGTGTCCTGGCATGTGAGGGGGACCAGTGCACTATGAATCCTGGCTCCTCCCATGACCAAAGGGCTTGGATTTGGTCGTTTCTGAGATGGGCGTCCTTAGTTTCCATTATCGGTGAAAATCGGGGATGACCATCTCTAAGGACGACCATCTCTAAGGTCGACCTAAATTTCGCGATTTGGGCATCCCCGACTGTATTATTGAAACAAACGATGGACGCCCATCTTGTTTCAATAATACAGGTTTCCCCGCCCCTTCGCCAGGACATCCTGCGAGGATGTCCTCAGGAAAACTTGGGCGCTCCTTTCGATTATGCCCCTCCACATGAATACTTTTACTGAGGAAAACATAAGGGAGCTACCCATGCAAGAAATGGTATTAAAATGTGATGATTCGGAAGAAATTAAATAACTTTTGGATGATGTAATAGGCCAAACATCAGCTAAAGAGCAGCAAATCAATTTGATTTTATACACCCCAAAGTATTGAAAGAACTTAAAAATGAAACTGCAGATCTACTGTTAGTAATCTGTAATCTACCGTTAAAATCATACTGGAGAGTGGCCAATGAAATGCCAATTTTTAAAAAGAGTTCCAAAGGTGATTTGGGAAGTACAGACAGGTAAACCTGAGTCAGTGTTGGGAAAAATGAGAAAGACTATTATAAAAAAACAAAAAACAAAATCATTGAGCACATAGATAGGCATGGTTCAGTGGGCAGAGTCAACATGGATGCGGCCAAGGGAAGTCTTACCTCACCAATCTGCTATGTTTTTATGAAGGTGTTTTTCTCAAAGCATTGACAAAGTCACTCTTGAGAGACTTCTGAGGAAATGAAAAATCCATGGGATAGGAGACAATATTCTGTTGTGGATTGGGAACTGGTTAAAAGATAGAAAGTATGGCTAAATGGCCAATTCTCTAAATGGAGGGAAGTGAATAGTGGAGTAACACAGGGATCTGTACTAGGACTGATGCTTTTTAGCGTATTTATAAATGATCTGGAAATTGGAATGATGAATTAGGTGATCAAATTTGCAGATGACACAAAACTATTCAAAGTTGTTAAAACACATGAGGACTGTGAAAAATTGCAGGAAGACCTTATTAAATTGGAAGACTGGGTATCCAAGTGGCAGATGAAATTTAATGTGGACAAATGCAAAGTAGTGCATAGTGAGAATAATCTGAATCATAGTTACCTGATGCCAGCATCCACTTTAGGAGTCAGCACTCAAAGATCTAGGTGTCGTGGAGGGGCATAATCGAACGAAAACGTCTATCTCTATGGGCGTTTATCTCCGAGAACGGGTCCGTGAAGGGGCGGACCGAACCGTATTTTCGAAAAAAATAGACGTCCATGTTTTATTCGACAATTTGTGAGCTGGGCGTTTTTGGTTTTCAGCGATAATGGAAAATGAAAGCACCCAGCTCAAAAACGAATAAATCCAAGGCATTTGTTCGTGGGAGGGGCCAGGATTCGTAGTGCACTGGTCCCCCTCACATGCCAGGACACCAACCAGGCACCCTAGGAGGCACTTTTACAAAAACAAAAAAAAAAGGTAAAAGAGCTCCCAGGTGCATAGCACCCTTCCCTTGTGTGTTGAGCCCCCCAAATCCCCCTCAAAACCCACTGCCCACAAGTCTACACCATTACTATAGCCCTAAGGGGTGAAGGGGGGCACCTACAGTGGGGTACAGTGGGTTTGGGGGGGTTGGACGACTAAGCATTAAGAAGCACAATTGTAACAGGTAGGGGGGGGATGGGCCTGGGTCCACCTGCCTGAAGTCCACTGCACCCCCTAACAACTGCTCCATGGACCTGCATACTGCTGCCAGGGAGGTGGGTATGACATTTGAGGGTGAAAATAAAAAGTTGTGAAACATCATTTTTTTTGTGGTGGGAGGGGGTTAGTGACCACTGGGGGAGTCAGGGGAGGTCATCCCCGATTCCCTCTGGTGGTAATCTGGTCATTTAGGGCACTTTTTGGGGCCTTATTCGTGAAAAAACAGGGTCCAGGAAAAGTGCCCTAAATTCTAGCTACAAACGCATACTTTTTTTCCATTATCAGCGAAAGGCGCCCATCTCTGTTTGGGTGATAACCATGCCCCAATCCCACCTTCACCACGCCTCCGACATGCCCCCGCCAACTTTGTACGCTTCCGCGATGGAGTGCAGTTGAAAACATCCAAGTTTGGCTTTCGATTATACCGCGTTATTCGATTTTGTGAGATAAACGTCCATCTCCCGATTTAGGTCGGAACTTGGGCGTTTTTCTTGTTCGATTATAAGCAGGATAGTAGACAATATGCTGAAATCTTCTGCCCAGTGTTTTGCAGCGGCCAAAAAAGCAAATAGGATGCTAGGAATTATTAGGATAGGGATGCTATATAAGACCAAGAAAATTATAATGCCTCTGTATCACTCCATGGTGTAGACTCACCTTGAGTATTGCATTCAATTCTGGTCGCCAGATCTAAAAAAAGATATAGCGGTTTTGGAAAACGTTGAAAGACGAGCAACCAAAATGATCCGAATCATAGTTACCTAATGATAGGGTCCACCTTGAAGGTCAGCACTCAAAAAAAGATCTAAGTATCATTCTAGACAATGGCATATGCTGAAATCTTCTGCCCAGTGTGTGGTGGCAGCCAAAAAACCCAAACAGAATGCTAGGAATTATAAGGAAAGGGATGGTAAATAAGACCAGCTTTACTATAATGCCTCTGTATTGCTCCATGGTGTGACCTCACCTTGAGTATTGCGTTCAGTTCTGGTCACCAAATCTCAAAAAAGATATAGCGGAATTAGAAAAGGTTCAAAGAAGAGTGAACAAAATGATAAAGATAATGGAACTCCTCTCATATGATGAAAGGCTAAAGAGATTAGGGCTCTTCAGCTTAGAAAAGAGACAACTGAGGGGAGATATGATTGTGGTCTACAAAATCCTGAGCAATGTAGAACAAGTAGAAGTGAATCATTTTTTATTCTTTCCAAAAGTACAATGACTAGGGGACACTCAATGAAGTTACATGGAAATACTTTTTAAACAAATAAGAAGAAATATTTTTTCACTCAATGAATAGTTAAACTCTGGAACTCTTTGCTGGTGGATGTAGTAACAGCGGTTAGCACATCTGAGTTTAAAAAAGGTTTGGACAAGTTCCTGGAAAAGTCCATAGTCTGCTATTGAGAAAGACATGGGAAGCCACTGCTTGCCTTGGGATTGAAAGCACGGAATATTGCTACTATTTGGGTTTCTGCCAGGTACTTGTGACCTGGATTGGCCACTGTTGGAAACAGGACACTGAGCTAGGTGGACCATTGGACTGACCTAGGATAGTTATTCTTATGTAGTCTCACAGTACTACCACTAGGGTTCAAGCTGCTATATATGTCAGTCTGTTAGGATTAAGATGTTAGTTCTCAATCTGAAATGGGGAATAAACTTGTACTTTTTAGGCCCACCCAAAATATGCCCAGACCATGCCTCTTTGCCATCTGCACATTCTTCAGTTTTAGATGTGTACATCCCGGCTTTGTCTAATCAGGGTTTAGACATTTATGCAATATAAATGTGTAAGTACTGGTTTCAGAAGTATGTGCATGTCTAAAATGAGAACGATACAGAAAAGGGTAACCAAAATGATTAAGGGGGTTGAATGACTCTTAACATGAACAAGGGCTAGGAAGGCTGCATTTCTTAAGTTTGAAGGAGAGGCGACTGAAGGGAAGAAACTGTATGACTGATATCTATAAAATCTTGAGTGGAGTGGAAAGGGTTAATTTATTTATGTTACATTTGTACCCTGCGCTTTCCCACTCATGGCAGGCTCAATGTGGCAGGCAATGGAGGGTTAAGTGACTTGCCCAGGGTCACAAGGAGCTGCCTGTACTGGGAATTGAACTCAGTTCCCCAGGACCAAAGTCCACCATCCTAACCACTAGGCCACTCCTCCGCTCATTATTTACTTTTTCAAAAGATACAGACTAGGGGACATTTCATGAAGTTATTAAGTAATGCATTTAAAATTACTTAATTGGAGAAAATACTTTTTCATTCCATTCATAGTTAAGTTCTGGAATTTATTGCCAGAGGATGTGGTAAAAGCAGTTCTGGAAGATAATTCAGTAAACCTTTATTAAGGTAAGCCTAAGGAAATCACTGGGGGTAAGTAGCATGGAATCTTGCTTATTTTGCGGATCTTGCCAGGTGCTTGTGGCCTGGATTGGCCACTGTTGGAAACAGGATGCTGGGCTAAATGGATCTTTTATCTGACCCAATATGGCAATTCTTATGTTATGTTTGCATGTGATTTGTGCTGCCTACAGCAAATCAGGTATACCGTATTTTTCGGACTATAAGACGCACCGGACCATAAGACGCACCTAGGTTTTAGAGGAGGGAAATAGGAAAAAAAAAATTTTCCTCTTTCCCTCCTCTAAAACCTAGGTGCTCCGGTGCGTCTTGTCCGGGTTTTGGACCTCCGTCCCGTACTTACAGGATTCCGTGTTCCCTGGTGGTCTAGTGACGTCGGGGCAGGAAAGAGCCCCCTCTTTCCTGCCCATCGCGCTGCTCTCCGTGCTTCTCAATGCTTTCCGACGGTCTCGGCGAGATTCAAAATGGCCGCCGAGATTCTCGGCGGCCATTTTGAATCTCGCCGAGACCGTCGGAAAGCATTGAGAAGCACGGAGAGCAGCGCGATGGGCAGGAAAGAGGGGGCTCTTTCCTGCCCCGACGTCACTAGACCACCAGGGAACATGGAATCCTGTAAGTACGGAACGGAGGTCAAAAAACGCTACCTTCGGACTATAAGACGCACCCCCCATTTTCCTCCCAAATTTTGGGGGAAAAAAGTGCGTCTTATAGTCCGAAAAATACGGTACTTTGTTCTTATAGGTTGAATATTTAGAGACCCCTAATTCTTATGGATAATCTGTAGTAACACAGTAAATGACGGCAGATAAAAACAAGCATGCCCCATTTAGTCTGCCCAGTTGGATGGCTAGAGTTGTTCCTGCTACTCTGTGCAGGTTATATTCTTCTATACCTTTGTTTAGCGTTTTACTTGCCACTCCATGCAGCTTAAAACCCTCTATGCCTTTTTTGATGTGTGAAAGTCATTTTGCTTCAATTCCATCCTCTTATTATATAGGGATCGTCTGTGTTTATCCCATGCCTTTTTATATTCTGTCGCTATTTGTTTTCCACAATATCTCCATCTGAAGGACATTTTGTTGGGGTGTTTCCTGGGTCACCTTTGTGGGCCTGAGGTCTAACTTGTGCTCTGAACCATGCTCTGAGCCATATTGTCATCGTTTCTGTAAAATTACTTGCCTTACAGTTTTGTGGAAGATGTGCTGTGCCATCAAGGACACTGCTTGCCTGAATACCATCTTTATCTATTGTTCACTGTGTGGACCTGGGGCAACTGAGGTTCCCAGCCATGGACAGCTTGAACAATCTTGGGGCAGAACATTGTATCTGCACCAGTTAGAACCAGTTCTACACTGGAGGGAAAAGTAGTTGGACCAGCGACCATGCTGAATAGTTTTGAGGGGAGAGGGGACTCCTGATCAGGGCAGTGAAGAACCAGCTGTCACAGCTAGTCAGGTACACTGTTTCTCATCAGACAGGTAATCTGAGGAACTGCAAAAAGGAATTAGTTTTATTTCCACCTGACTGACCGACTACACTCTCTGGCTCATTTTCAAAAGCAATGGACGTCCATCTTTCGACATAAATCGGAACATGGACGTCCATCTCCCAGAGATGTCCAAATCGGAATAATTGAAACCTGATTTTGGACGTCTCCAACTGCAGTCCGTCACAAGGGCATCCAAATCTCAGGGGGGCATATCAGAGGCATGGTGAAGGCGGGACTTGGGTGTGCCTACACTTTGACGTCTTTGAGCCATAATTGAAAAAGCAAGGATGTCCTAAAGTAAAACTTGGATGTTTTCACACGAACGTGTTTTTCTAACGAATAAGGCACAAAAAGGTGCCCCAAATGACCAGATGACCACTGGAGGGAATCGGAGATGACCTCTCGTTACTCCCCCAGTGGTCACTAGCCTCCTCCCATCCTCAAAAAACATCTTTAAAAATATGTCGTGCCAGCCTCAGATGTCATAATCAGGTCCATGACAGCACATGCAGGTTCTTGGAGCAGTTTTAGTGGGTGCAGTGCACTTCAGACAGGTGAACCCAGGCCCATACCCCCTACCTGTTATGTTTGTGGAGGAAACAGCGAGCCCTTCAAAACCCACCTCAAACCCACTGTACCCACATCTAGGTGCCCCCTTCACCCGTAAGGGCTATGGTAGTGATGTACAGTTGGGGGTAGTGGGTTTTGGGAGGGTTTGGGGGCTCAGCACACATGGTAAGAGAGCTATGTACCTGGGAGAAATTTATGAAGTCCACTGCAGTGCCCCCTATGGTGCCCAGTTGGTGTCCTGGCATGTCAGGGGGACCAGTGCACTACAAATGTTGGCTCCTCCCACATCCAACTGGTTTGCATTTGGATGTTTCAGACATGGATGTCTTTGGTTTTGAAAATCGCCGAAAGTCAAAGATGTCCATGTCTAAGGACGTCCAAATCCAAGAATGTCCTTGGTATTTTCAAAATGAAAGAAGGACATCCATCTTTTTTTGAAAATATGGTTTTCACCGCCCCCGGATTTGGACGTTTTACAAAGACATCCAAATCCCAACTTGGACATTTCTTTTGAAAATGCCCCTCCACGTGTCACATCAGGATAACTAGGTTCCCAGCCTCTCTGAAAAAAACTATTTGTGCAGCTGCAAAGAAGTCACTGCAAACTTGATTACAAGTGCAGGCACAAGAGGAGGATATTTATGGTGCCAGGGACCCCATATACAAATGAACTCTGTCCTTCCTAGCTGAGAGGAGATGCCTTCCTTGAGTTTCAGATCAACTTGTTTAGGTAGACTTTGCTCATTGTTGAAGACCAACTGGAGTGGAGGGAAGAGTGAATTTCATCTTGGATTGCATAATATAATTTATACTGAAATATGAATAATTCTGTTTTAGGAAAACAATCATTATAACTTTCAGAAATTATGAGAAAAGGAATGGGATTTGATATACTGCTTTTCTGTGGTTACAATAAAAGCAGTCTACATATTATATATATACAGGTACTTATTTTCTACCAGGGGCAATGGAGGACTAACGGCCTTATTTTTGAAAGTGATGGGCACCCATATTTCGACACAAATCGGGAGATGGGTGCCCATCTCGCAAAGGCGCCCAAATCAGTATAATCGAAAGCCGATTTTGGGCATCTTCAACTGCAATCTGTCGCAGAAATGGGCAAAGTTGACGGGGGAGTGTCGGAGGCATGGTGAAGGCAGGACTGGGGCGTGTTTATCAGCTGAGGAGAGATGGGCACCCTCGGCTGATGATCAAAAAAAGAAAGGCGTTTTTACTGCGAATTTGGGTCACGAACAAGTCCCAAAAAAGTGCCCTAAATGACCAGATGACCACCGAAGGGAATCGGGAATGACCACCCCTGACTCCCCCAGTGGTCACTAACCCCCTCCCACCAAAAAAAAAAAAAAAAAAACGTTAACAACTTTTTTTTCCAGCCTGTATGCCAGCCTCAAATGCCATACCCAGCTCCATCATAGCAGTATGCAGGTCCCTGAAGCAGTTGTTAGTGGGTGCAGTGGACTTCACCCAGGTGGACCCAGGCCCATCCCCCCCATACCCGTTACACTTGTGGTGGTAAATGGGAGCCCTCCAAACCGCCCCCAAAACCCCACATTTAGGTGCCCCCCTTCAGCCATAAGTGCTATGGTAATGGTGTAGAGTTGTGGGCAGTGGGTTTTGGGGGGAATTTGGGGGGCTCAGCACCCAAGGGAAGGGAGCTATGGACTTGGGAGGTATTTTAATGTTTTTTTTAATTGTTACAAGTGGCCCCTAGGGTGCCCGGTTGGTGTCCTGGCATGTGAGGGGGACCAGTGCACTACGAATCCTGGCCCCTCCCACGACCAAATGCCTTGGATTTGTTCGTTTTTGAGCTGGGCGCCTTCGGTTTCCATTATTGCTGAAAAACCTCGCTGAAAAACGAAACCGTCCAGCTCAAATCCGCTCAAATCCGATGCATTTGCCTGGCACAAACTGTATTATCGAAAAAAAAGATGGACACCCATTTTTTTTTTTTGAAAATACGGTCTGTCCTGCCCCTTCATGTACCCATTCTCGGAGATAGACGCCCATGGAGATCGGCATTTGCATTTGATTATGCCCCTCCACAGTGCCGTAGCGAGGGCTAATGGCACCCAGGGCGAGTCGCCGCTGCGCACCCCCCCCCCCGGGTGCAGCACAGCACAACCCCCCCTCTGCGGCGCACCCTCCCTACGGACCGCGACCCCCCCCCCAGACCACATTCTTACCTGCGGGAGGGCCAATCCGCCCCGAGTGCACATCACTCGGAGCTGCGTCGGCCCCGCTGGTTCCCTGCTCTCTCTGCCCCGGAACAGGAAGTAACCTGTTCCGGAGCAGAGGGAGCAGGGAACTAGCGGGGCCGGCACCCCCCGAGCACGTGCACCCGTGGCGGACCGCCCCTCCCGCCCCCCCCCCCCTTCCTACGCCACTGCCCCTCCAAGTGACTTACCCAAGGTCACATGGAGCTGTAGTAGGAATTGAACCCAGTTCCCCTGGCTCTTAAACCACAGCACTAACCATTAGGCTACTCCTACCTAATCAGATCAGGTCTATTTTGTGATTTATTTGTTGTCAGGGATATAGTTTCGGTTCACTAGCTTTATTTTTCTGCTGACCCTATTATCTTTAATAAAACAGATTTATTAGCTGTGTCAGTGCTTGCACAGTCCAGTCATTTCATCTCAAATCCAGAGGGACTTCTGATAACACACCCCTAGACATTGCTGTGTGGAAGTGACTCCTGCTGAGTAATTCTGCCACTCCTTTGTGTTATCGCCTACAATTCCAGGTATCCACCACCCTTTTGTGAAACAGGATTTCTTGATGTTGCTCTTAAGTTTACCTCCTTGCAGCTTTGAGTCCTCTAGTTCTAGTTCTTTGAAAAAGATTTTTTGTTAATATTTTTGAAGATTTTAAATATCACCCTCTACCTGTCCTTTCCTCTAATAGTAAATACAGTCCCTTGTATGCCAGTACCAAGTTGTACTCCTGCCAAAATTCTGCACAACTGTGGAGCACAGAATTTGCGTAGAATTCCACAGCCATGCAAAATTCCACATTTTTGTGCAGAATCTGCGCTCCGAGAGATGGCTGGCCGGCCTCCCCAGCTTTCAGTAAATGCTGACTCCCCCGCTCCTCCGAGCCATACAGCCTGCAAAACTGAACATAGTTCTTCAAGTAGGGACTCACCAATGACTTATACAGGTGCATTATTATCTCCTGCCTTCTACTGATTCTGCACCTCTCAATGCAACCGAACATTCTTCTGGCTTTGGCCACCTCCTTGTGACATTGTTTCATCATCTTGAGGTCTTCAGACAATAATGCCCAGAGATCTTGATGATCAAAACTCTGGCGCTGTTCGGCTGATCAGCGCATCTGAACAACTCCCTCCTGCTCAATGCTAATAACATGCAAATTCAGCTGTGTGTCAAGCACAACTCTTGAGCTCATGTCCAGAATGCTACAGTGGGAGGAGGGAAGAGGAAGAAGAAGTGTCCAGCTCATCTGTTAAAGGCAGCAGCTCTCAACTTTTAAAGACAGCAGTTCTCACACATAATGGCTCCCAACTTTTAAGGCAGCGGTTCCAACACACTTGCTTGGTCTTAGGTACACTTGCTGCTAGAGGAAAGGGATTGGCCTTGGTTTCTGTCTTCAACAACCCTAATGTCAGCTCCAAGCTGGCATAAGGTTCCTGGCGGTAAGAGCACCCTTAAGGGAGCTCTTTGACCACCCAGGTGAATCTCAAATGATCTAATTTAAATGCAATTTACATGCTATTTTTGCTAGCCTTTGCCACACTCACTGATCCCCACGCTGGAGTCCTCTGAGGATCCAGCGCTAGCAAATGCAGGTGCTAGTCTGGCACTGATAGCCTCTAGCACCCGCATTTGCTTCTAAGCATCAGGATGTGAAGTCCCTCTCTTGATCTGTGCATATTTATTTATTGCATTTGTATCCCACATTTTCCCACTGTATAGTAGGTTCAATGTGGCTTACATATTGCTAAAAAGGTGGTTACAAAATTTAGATTTGTAGAAGTCTAGTACATAATAGAGAAGTACAATAAACGCTTAGGTTGATATATTAACATATTGTGAGAGAGGTTATTATTGTTTTCCATTTCTGAACTTTTCATGATGTATGGTGGTGTGGGATTAGGCAGATCCAGGGGGTAAAGACTTCTTAAAAGATGTGTTTTCAATTTTTTTCTGAATTGTAGGTAGTTTTCTGTGAGTTTCAGGTCTTTGGGTAGTGAGTTCCAAAGTTGAGGACCTATAAAGGAGAGGCTGGTGACATGTGAAGATTTGTATTTTATACCTTTGCAATTGGGGTAGTGAAGGGTTAGGTAGGTTCTTGCTGTTCTCGTCATGTTTTTTAATGGTAGATTGATAAGTTCCGTCATGTAATCTGGTGCGAGTCCGTAGATGATTCTGTGGACTATTGTGCATATTTTAAATGTGATGTGAGCGTTAATAGGAAGCCAATGTAAGCTTCTTAGAAGGGGTTTCGCGCTTTCGAAGCGTTTTTTTCCGAAGATGTCTGGCAGGTGTGTTTTGTGCTTTCTGTAGTTTTCTTATGATTTGATCTTTTCAGCCTACGTAAATACTATTTTAGTAGTCTACATGGGTTAGCACCATGGTTTGGATCATGTTGCGGAATGAATCCCTGGGAAAGTAAGGTTTTATACGTTTGAGCTTCCACATAGTGGTGAACATTTTCTTGGTTGTGTTCTTAGCTTGGCTTTCTAGCGTTAGGTTGTGGTCAATTGTTATGCCTAAGATTTTCAAGTGGTCTGAGATTGGGAGGGATGAACCCTGTGCATTAATTGGCGAGGGGGGAACATTATTGTATTGGGACGAGAGAATGAGACATTGAGTTTTATCTCTATTGAGTTTTAACTTGAATGCCAATGCCCAGGATTCCATGATGTTCATGTTAATTATTATTTCATTGGTGATTTCTGTGGGGTTCTGTTTGAAGGGAATATAGATGGTGATGTCATCTGCGTAGAGAAATGGATTGAGGCCTTGTTTGGATAGAGATTTAACCAGTGGTGTCATCATTAGGTTGAATAATATAGGGTAGGTAAGAGCGGTGATTCTTGTGGTACTCCACATTCCGCTTTCTAAGGTGGACGTATATCTGAGTTTGATTTGACTTGGTATGTTCTGGATGTCAGAAATCCCTTAATTCAGGAGAATACTTTTCCAGTAATTCCTATCTTGTTGAGGATTCTCAGTAGTATGTGGTGGTCGACCATATCGAATGTGCTTGATAGATCAAATTGGAGTAGGAGGATGTTTTTACCTCTTGCTATTTCCTGCTTGAATGTGTGTGTTAGTATTGTTTCTGTACTGTGCTGAGGTCTGAAGCCAGAATGAGATTCATGCAGTATGTTGAAATCAATTAGGTATTCTGTTAGTTGTATTCTGTCAGCTTCTGTCCTTCCATTTTATACTTCTTCTTTAGATTTTTACACCCAAAATGCATCACTATACATTTCTTCACATTAAAGTTTAACTGCCAAGCATTAGCCCACACTTATCATTTTTGTAGATCACTTCTCATGCTGTCCACTTCCTCTGTGGTATCCACTTTGGTGCAAATCTTTGTCATCTGATACAGAGACCCCCATTTTGGACACTGAAGGCAAGTGGCTTACCGTTACCTTTTACTCCCCTTTCTGCCCTTGTAAGTAGTATTGTCTTTTTACCACTTATTCAGACATCCACTCATTGAGCCACTCACATTCAAAAGAAATATCTCATCACACTGTATTGACCCCAAATCAGTGCAATACTCTTAATTTCAACTATTTATTGTGAGTTCTTTGCTTATTTTATAATAAAATGGTTGCAAATTAAGAAAGCAAGTCTTCTTATACAACAGACCACCCGATAGACACAGTACCCCAACAACCCTTAAAGGGAGGAAGGTTAGCTGAAAAAAATATTCCTTCAGAAGGCCCTTAAATTTCACCAGGGAACTTTCAGCCCCTAGCTGTCCATAAATGCACAGGCAATGGCCTCTTTCAATTGAAAGAAATGTCCTGAATGAGGGGGGAATAGGATGAACGTGAAAGACTCAGGAATAATCTAAAAAATTTTTTATTAAGGGTCGTAGATGGGTGGAACCCTCCTAGTGGAGGTGGTGGAGACAATGACTGTATCTGAATTCATGAGACAAGTACACAGAATCTCTAAAAGTAGAGGGAAGGAAAGTAGAGCTTATTAGCTGGTATGGATAGCCAGACTGAATAGGCTGTATGGTCTTTCTTTATCTCCCATCCTTTTATGTTTCTATGTATTTAGCAACAGCTTCTAAATGTAGAAGTTGTTTATCATGCCCTAAATTGATAACCTGCTGTCCTTACTTGTGCATTCACAAATAGAAATACGAAAGACTGCTTGCATTGCTAAAAATGTGTTCCTGTTTGTAAGAGTAGGCACATGGGAGAAAAGCTCTTTTATCTTTCTGCAATTGTTTCTATAACCTCAAAATAGTTTAAAAAAGATATTTATTTTTAACTACATAGGAAATTATATCCTGTCTCAACAGCACCTTGGAAGCCTTCTGATAAAGAATGGGAGGAGAGAGATACTCTTTTTTTAAACTTTCATGATAAACTTTCCATTTGTCCAGCAAAAACTGATGAAACATCTTGTCCTTATACAGATAATTTGGGAAACTCCAGTATCTCTACCTGCTTCCATACTCAAAACCCTTAATTTCAGTCCACACTGGAGTGTGCTCCCATATGTTCAGTGAGCTTCAGTTCTGGATACCTTATCAAAACAAGTCACTGGAGATAAGCAGGTAATCAGTACAGGGGCAGTAGAACATCATATTGACTGGGGGGAGCAAATGAACCAGCCCTGATTTATTTATAGTACATTTCTACCCAACATTTTCCCATGCATGCAGGCACAATGTGGCTCACATAGGATTAAGTAAAATAACAATACAGTAAGAGAAATGGTAAGAGACAAAATTAGGCAAGGAAGGGGAAGGGGGCATAACAGTATCAGGGATAAGTAAGTGGGACTATTAATCGGTAAGAGTGTAAGGAGAGTAGGCCAATCCAAATAGGTGAGTTTTCAGCAGCCTCTTGAACAGTTGGTGATCCATTTGTAGTTTTAGATATTTCGGCAAAACATTCCAATTCTTGGCATAGGAGTATTGGAAAGACGAAGTGAAGATCTTCTTGTATTTGACGCCTCTACAATCTGGGAAGTGCAGGTTGAGATACGAGCGCGAGGTGGCTACTGCGTTTCTGGGTGGGAGATCGATAAGGCGAAGCATATATTCTGGAGCTTGCCCGTAAATGATTTTATGAGTTAGTGAGCAAATTTTGAAAGAGATACGTTCCCTCACGGGTAACCAGTGGAGAAGGAAACGCAGAGGTTGAGCATGCTCAAAACATGATTTTCCCAGGATTAGTCTCGCCGCAGTGTTTTGTGCAGTCTGGAATTTTTTCAAAAGATATTCATGGCAACCTGCGTAAATCCCGCTGCAGTAATCTAGGTGAGATAGCACTAACCAATGAACAAGGGTGCGAAACAGTTCTCTAGTTAGGCAATATCTAACCTGCCGAAGCCTCCGCATTGCATTAAACATTCTCTTAGTGACAACTCGTACCTGATCATCCAGATGCAAATGCTTGTCCAAGGTCACCCCAAGGAGCTTTAGACTACTAGAAAGAGGGAGATCCCAAGCTGTCTAGATGCTGATACTGTGTTGGGAAAACTTTTGGTTGGGCTATGGCTCCAGTTGCCCACTCCGTTCCATGGATCAATGTAAGACATACTCCAATGTGCTCTAGACAAGTGCAATTAGGGGTCCATTTTCAAGACGGGAAAAAAACATCCAAAAAATAGCACAAAACAGCAGATGAACTTTTTTTTTTGTCAAAATGTCCAAATCTCTATTTTTGAAACTAATTTTAAAGATTTTTTTTTATGCAGTTCATCTAAATCTCAAGCGGAGGGAGGTGCTGGAGACGTGCTTTAGGCGGGACTAGGGCAGGCTTATGATTTAGATGTTTTTCTGCGATAATGGAAAATTATAGAAATGTCCAGGGCAAAAAATATGACATTTTAGGCTGGACCTGTTTCAGTGCCACAAAGGTGCCCAAACTGACCAGATAACCACTGGAGGGACAAATACTTGACCCCCTTAATCCCTCGGTGGTCACTGACCCCCTCCCACTCCCCTAAAAAGTGAAAGTTTTGAACTCAATATAAGGAAATTTAAATCACCGTTGAATGTGTGGTTATTTAATCAGGTTTTTACTGGCAATTGAGGGGGATAATTGTGCTCCTGGTGCCTGCGAGAGATAGTGAGAAGGATATGATTTTTTTTTAATTGGTGTGGAGGGGCATTTTCAATATGATATCTAAGTCCAATTTTGAAACGTCCAAAATCCAAACAGGAAAGAAAGTCATTTTTGAAAAAGAAAAATGTCTGTCTTTATTTTTCAAAAATACTGTTTCGAACAAAGTTTTGTGCTTTGGACATTTTATTGTTTTGGTCCATTTTCAAAACAAACAAACAAACAAACAAACAAAACACAAATAAGTGTAAAACATAGAGATTCATGGCATTGGGATGTAGGAGGAGCCAGCATTTTTAGTAGACTGGTCCCCCAGACACCCCAGGAGAGCAATGGGGCACCCTAGAGGGCACTTCCTAAAAATGTCCCAGGTGCCCATCTCACCTTTCCTCCCTTATCCTATTCCCCCAATACAATAGTGAATGGGGGAACTTATATGTGAGTACAGTAGGGTTTTAGTGACTTTGGGAGGGGTCACAGTTTCTACCACAGGTAGAGGGAGATAGGGACTTGAGTCCCCCACTCCACAGTGCACTGCACCGACTACTACAGTACTCCATGGACCTGCATGCTGACTGCTCTAATAGATATGACTTTAACATCTGAGGTTGTCATAGAGGCTGATAAGTCATCTTTTTATTCACATTTTTGGGGGATGGGAGGGGGTCAATGGCGGGGTATCAGGGGGGTCATCCCTGATCCTCTCCAATGGTCATCTGGTCATTTAGGGCACCTTTTTGTGCCTTATTATTCTGAAAACAGGACTACACCAAAACGTCTTAGTTTTAGACCTGGACGTTTTGGTTTTATTCCATTACTAGACTTTGAGCCCGTAAAAACGGGCTATTATAGGAAGGGGGGGTTGAAAGGCCCGCCCCCACCGCCAAGTTCGCCGCTGCCCCTCCCCCTCCGAGTTCGCGCCCCCACCACCGAGCCGTCACCACCCACCTTCCACCCGGCCGGGCCCTCGCTCCGCTATTGAAACAGCGAGGGTCCGGGAACGCAGCACTGAGCTCTGCTGAGCTGCTGACGTCGGCCTTCGTTCTTCTTCTCTGCCTGCAGCTGCCTGTCCCGCCCTCGTGTGACGTAACGTCGTCGAGGGCGGGACAGAGGCAGAGAAGAAGAAGGAAGGGCGATGTCGGCAGCTCAGCAGAGCTCAGTGCTGCGTTCCCGGACCCTCGCTGTTTCAATAGTGGAGCGAGGGCCCGACCGGGTAGAAGGTGGGTGGCGGTGGCGACTCGGGTGGGGGGAGCGTTAGACGGCGGTGTCCCTCCCTCAGCAATGCGCAGTACAGACCTTCTGTGTTCCGCCCCCCGTCATCACGTATTGACGTGAGGGCGGGGCAGAGAAGGTCTCTACTGCGCATTTGCGAGTGAGTACGGTCACTCGCCGTTTATATGTTTGATGGCTGTAAAATGTCCCAAGTGTTAGGCACGCCCTAATCCCGCCTTTGAAACGCCCCCAACATGCCTCCTTGTGATTTGGACGCACTGGAGACAAATTGAATAGACAAACATCTGCAAAATAGGTTTCAAAAATAATAATTTGGACGTTTTGATAAGAAAAACATTCAAATTGGGCTTTATGACACATTCTTGACGTTTTTCTCCTTTGAAAATGAGCTCCATAATCTGATAATTTGTTCTAGGTTTTTTTATGAGTGCATGCATTATCTTTCCTATCAAAATACCGTAGTTCGTTTTTTTTTTTAATATTTTGTGTTGTGTTAACCGCTTTGTTCTGTCTGACAGTTAAGGTGGTATATCAAGTTTTAAAATGCATTTGAATTATATGTTACAACATGGACTCTTCCTAAAGGATAAAGGAAATATTCTACTCACCCCAATACCTAGGGTATGGTAACCAAGCAATTCACCGACTACTTAAATAAATTCTCAGTTCTTCATGATTCTCAATCAGGATTTCGGTCCAACCACAGCACCAAAACATTACTAATCACTCTTCTAACTAAATTTAAATAAGCAATTGCAACTGGCAAAATATACTTCTCCTACAATTTGATATGTCCAGCGTATTCGACATGGTAAACCATAATTATTAAACATCCTAGAATACTTCGGAGTTGGAGGAAACGTTCTTAGTTGGTTTAGAGGCTTCCTAACCGCAAGAACATACCAGGTGAAATCTAGTTCGAATACATCAGCACCATGGATACCTGAATGCAGAGTTCCCCAAGGATCACCACTCTCGCCGACCCTCTTCAACCTAATGATGACACCCCTGGCCAAATCGCTATCCAATCAAGGCCTCAATCCATACATTTACGCAGATGATGTCACGATCTACATCCCGTTCAAACATGATTTAAAAGAAATCACTAATGACATCAACCACAGCTTCCAAATCATGCACTCATGGGCGGATGCATTTCATTTAAAACTTAATGCAGAAAAAACACAATGTCTTATACTCTCATCACAACATAACACAAGCAAATTCACCACTATAATCACACCAAACTTTGCCCTTCCCGTTTCAAACACCCTGAAAATTCTTGGAGTTACCATTGACCGAAATCTCACACTTGAAAGCCATGTGAAGAATACAACAAAGAAGATGTTCCATTCAATGTGGAAACTCAGAAGAGTAAAACCTTTCTTCCCAAGGGATATATTTCGCAGCCTGGTACAATCAATGGTGCTAAGTCATATAGACTACTGCAATGCACTTTATACTGGCTGTAAAGAGCATATCATCAAGAAACTTCAAACAGCCCAAAACACTGCAGCAAGACTCATATTTGGTAAAACAAAATATGAAAGTGCCAAACCCCTAAGAAAAAAGCTACACTGGCTTCCACTCAAAGAACATATCACGTTCAAGACTCTGGTTCATAAAATCATTCATGGAGATGCCCCGGCCTACGTGTCAGACCTTATTGACCTGCCACCCAGGAATGCTAAAAGATCAGCACGCACATTCCTGAATCTTCACTTCCCCAACTGTAAAGGACTAGAATACAGATTAACACATACGTCCAGCTTTTCCTACACGAGCACACAGTTGTGGAATGCTTTGCCATTTGACATGAAAACAATGTGCGACCTAATCAACTTTCGGAAATCACTGAAGACTTACCTCTTCAACAATGCATACCACAATGAACCATCATAGGAACTGTAACACATCACCGCTTATCTGATATTCCGAATATGATCTCTCTATACCTGATTGCTTAATTCTATTATGTTATCCATGTTTTCTATGTAATACCAATTGTATCTTTTACTCTGGAATGGCGATTGCCATGATGGAACATTGTAAGCCACATTGAGCCTGCAAATAGGTGGGAAAATGTGGGATACAAATGCAACAAATAAATAAATAATTAGTTTTTGCCTCTCAAAATCTGCCTAATATTTTACATCTAACCTGCCAGTGCTTATGGTCTTTCTTTTCCTACTCCCCCCCCCCCCCCCCCTCCATTTGGATCTGTCTTCTATTTTGTATTTAATAGTCTCTTTCACTTAACCATTTAACCATGCTGGTCTTCCTTTGACCTTTCTTGAAGCATGGAATACATTTTATTTGGTTTCCAATAAGGATAATTTTAAACAACATCATTCAACTGCTCCTTTTAGTCCTCCCACACTTTATGCTCTCGTTTTATCATAGTTTTTATTTTTAAAGTTAAGTGCTATTAGAGTGGTTTTAATTAATATCTTCCCTCTGGCTAGTCTAGCCAATTTGATTGCATTATGATCACTACTGATATGTGGCTTGACTGTTTTTCTCCCTTGCATTAAATGCTGCTTACTGCTGATGACTAGCTCTAAACTACTCCCCCTCTTATCAGTAACAAGAAGCAGTCATTTATACCATCTAGGAAATTTACTTCACTAGCATGTTCTGATGAGACATTACCGAATCAATACTGGTGCGATTGAAATCTCCCATTATTATTGTGTTGCCAATTTTAGTAGAAGCCTGGATTAAATTTAAGATCATTGTGTTGATGAAATGTTGAATGGTCTAGGACCTGTTTATCTAGGCTTTCAATTAAGGCTATCCCAATTAGATGCCAACCAAAACCAGCGGTTCCAGCCGAAAATGAATCCGCCACAGATATCTGGAACTGAAACTGTGGCCCTGCCTCTGCTGCAGGCCAGCTCAGTGGCGTTCCTAGGGGTGGCGGACACCCGATGCAGCGCGGACCCCCCCGTAGAAAGACACCCCCCCCCCGCGAAAGAGCCCCCCCCCAGGTGCATAACGCACAACTGAAAAAATTAATGGTGATCTAATGACGATTTGCACCACAACCATTTTTCAAATGAAGGAACGCTGAGTTTCTATGGTGTGAACTGCAGTAATATCTGATGATCCCCATAAAAAACTATACATTTTGATATTACTCATGGAGAAAATTGATTGTTGAAGAATGAATGTTTGGGACACCATCCTGCTTCTAATCGAACGAGAAAAACGCCCAAGTTCCGACCTAAATCGGGAGATGGACGTTTATCTCACAAAAACGAATAACACGGTATAATCGAAAGCCGAACTTGGACGTTTTCAACTGCACTCCATCGCGGAAGCGTACAAAGTTGGCAGGGGCATGTCGGAGGCGTGGTGAAGGCGGGACTGGGGCATGGTTATCACCCGAACAGAGATGGGCGCCTTTCGCCGATAATGGAAAAAAAGTATGCGTTTGTAGCTAGAATTTAGGGCACTTTTCCTGGACCCTGTTTTTTCATGAATAAGGCCCAAAAAGTGCCCTAAATGACCAGATTACCACCAGAAGGAATCGGGGATGACCTCCCCTGACTCCCCCAGTGGTCACTAACCCCCTCCCACCACAAAAAAAATGATGTTTCACAACTTTTTATTTTCACCATCAAACATCATACCCACCTCCCTGGCAGCAGTATGCAGGTCCCTGGAGCAGTTGTTAGGGGGTGCAGTGGACTTCAGGCAGGTGGACCCAGGCCCATCCCCCCCCCACCTGTTACAATTGTGCTGCTTAATGCTTATTAGTCGTCCAACCCCCCCAAACCCACTGTACCCACATGTAGGTGCCCCCCTTCACCCCTTAGGGCTATAGTAATGGTGTAGACTTGTGGGCAGTGGGTTTTGAGGGGGATTTGGGGGGCTCAACACACAAAGAAAGGGTGCTATGCACCTGGGAGCTCTTTTACCTTTTTTTTTTTTTGGTAAAAGTGCCCCCTAGGGTGCCCGGTTGGTGTCCTGGCATGTGAGGGGGTCCAGTGCACTACGAATCCTGGCCCCTCCCACGAACAAATGCCTTGGATTTATTCGTTTTTGAGCTAGGCACTTTCATTTTCCATTATCGATGAAAACCAAAAACGCCCAGCTCACATATTGTTGAATAAAACATGGACGTCTATTTTTTGCGAAAATACGGTTCGGTCCGCCCCTTCACGGACCCGTTCTCGGAGATAAATGCCCATGGAGATAGACGTTTTCAATCGATTATGCCCCTCCATGTATGTTATATCTACACTTTAGTCCCCACATATATATACTACATTGGTCTATTAATTGGAATGCATTCCTATGGGCATCTCTAATGTTTAGTGCACCCACTGCGCACTAAACATGAGAGCGCGCCTTAGTAAAAGACGCCCTAAGTGAATTTTGCTGATCCTGAAATCACAACAAGCTTCAGAGTATGAATATTTTGGAGTTATACTGGATTCCAAATTATCCATTAGACCACAAATTAAGAAAGTTATTCAAAAAGCTTTTTCAGGTTGAGATTACTGCAAAGATTGAAGAAATTGTTTTCTGTTGTAAATTTTCAAATAGTGTTACAGGTGTTGGCACATGGTTAGCGCCGTGCGCCGGAAAATTTCTGGCACCAGTGGCATACCAAGGGGGTGGGGGCGGTCCGCTCCGAGTGCACGCCACTGGGGGGGGGGGGTGCCGCATGCCTGTTGGCCGAGTCTGCTCGTTCCCTCCCTGCTGCTCCCTCTGCGCGGAACAGGTTACTTCCTGTTCCTGGGCAGAGGGAGCAGCAGGGAATGAGCGGACTCAGAGCCGACAGGCGCGTGGCACCCCCCCAGCAGGTAAAAATGCACCCGGGGGGGGGGTGTAATTTAGTCAGGGGGGGCGCATCGGCGATCCCGGTTGTCAGCCAGCCTAGGAACGCCACTGTCTGGCACGCTTAGTGGATGCACGTAGAAAATGAAATTACAGCGGGGCCATGCGGTAGCTCAAAATTGAAGCACGTAGGCACCTATGCGGCTTAGTAAAAGGGCTCCTAGATGTACAGAGCTTTATATAAAGTACTGGACCAGGAGTTCCCCCTTCCATTGCTGCATGGGAGATGAGCTCTAAAAAGTTCCAGTGAGCTGCAACAGAAATGAGCTCTAAAAAGTTCAGTGAGCAAATGACCACTGATAAAAGGTGATGATCGCGCATAACCGAAGAGAGCCCCACGCAGAGCCTTCCATTCAAACCTCAGATCAGGCGGCTCGCGCGAGCAGCCTCGGAACTACCTTTCCCAGCAGAACGCAGCGACGAGCCGCAGCAGAGAGCACTGAAGCGGGGCGGGGTGGAAAGGAGGAGGCCCCGCCCAGCGTATGGCGTAGGCATGCGCGAAGGAGGGGTAGTTGGGAGAGAGGGCGGCACCGGAGGAGGCGGTAGAAAGTGGAAGTGAGCTGGCGGAGTGTGTGGAGTTTGTGGTTGGTGGTGCCGGTACTAGTCTGCAGCGGTTTTCCCCCGTGAGCGTCGGACCCGGTGACAAGGCTGAGCTTCTAACTCACAGGCTCCGTCGTTGAGGTGTGGGGGAGCCGGTGTAGCTGGCTCCCCAGCTTCGGTCTTGGCTCCTGTGTACCGCGGTGGCGCCCAAGCGATGTTGCCGGGGGTGGCGGCGGCCGCCGCGCTCTGAGGCTGGGGCTCAGCCTCTGCTCGCCACGGAGCTCCCCGTCCCGCCGGCGGATCCTGCAGGGCATCGCGATGTTTCGTTGGGGCTTCAGCCTCTTGGTGAGTAGAAAACGGTGTTGCGGCTGCTCCCGTGAACCCTCTCTCTCTCTCTCTCCCTCCCTCTCCAGTGCTGTAAGTGTGCACGCGGCGGCGCCCTGAATTTACGGGACTCGCCTGCAGTGCTTCTCATTTAATTCACTTTTATTTCCCTAGAGCCGTGTGTGACTCTTTTTTTTTTTTTTTGTCTTTGCATATAATGTGCCGAGAGAGGCTTCAGTCACAGTGTAAATTTCCTGCCGCTGCCGCCTTTGTTCCGCATGTCAGCAGCACACAGGTTTACTTGCAGGAGAGCAAAGCTGTCAGTGACCCTGCAGGAGAAACGCACATAGTAATTTAGCTATTTTTTTTGTGGGCCGAAAAATGGTGAATAGGAGGGTAAGACAACTAGATTCACTTTGCCTGATAGCTATATTTATTTATTTATTTATTTATTGCACTTGTATCCCACATTTTCCCACCTATTTGTAGGCTCAATGTGGCTTACAAAGACCTGTTATGGAATCACCTTTTCAGGGTACAAAAGATACAATTGGTGTTACAAAGATATGGAGGCTAACAAGTCGATCTAATCAAGCAATTATGGAGATAAGACAATCAGAATAAGAGAGGATGTGGTGATGTGTTGTGGATTAGTGATGGATGTATAAACTGGTATGTAGGGTCATGATGATGCTTGCCATAGCTTTGCTGCATTACTGGGGTCTGGGATCGGTATATGCTACAGGCACAATGTCAAGACGGTTGGAAGTGCTAAAGTCAAAGTTGATGATTCCTCCTTGGATTTAGTGAAGGATTTTGTTCAATATTGGGGGTACTCGAGGATCTGCACTCAAAAGGATAGAAAGTGGGCTGGTGGGTAGTGATGATACATTAGCTGATAAACTGTCCTCTACCAGTTCACATTAACAGTGAGATTTTATACAGCTTCAGCTAACTTTCTTGGCATGACAATTTTTAATCTGTTTCCAGAATAATTTACATCCTAATAGTTGTTTACAGTAAGGTATATTCTATTGTAATAGCTTCTAAGCAGAATTATCAATAATACCTTAGTGTTGGTAATACAGGATTTGCTGATGTGAACAGAAGCTAGAGATAGCAGTTATCGTTTAATGGTGCCAAATAAGGATCTTGAGTAAAGTGGTGTGGTAGCCATGTGGGTCCACATATAATAGAAATAAAATGAAACAGAGAGAGGAAAATAAGGTAACACTTTGCTTAGCTTTCAAAGGCAGCTCTGTTGTGTTTTCTGTTTTGTTTTATTTATATTTATTACAAATAGGGATATCAAATTACTCTTTTTTTTTTTTTTTTTTTTTTTTTTTTTAACCATATAATTTACATTTTTTTCTTCTGTATTAAGAGTATAATACGTGGACAGAGCACCTGTATTGCTTTTGGAAGACAGGCCTCCCTTTGTGGTCTTTAATAACAATTGTTTAAGCCTGCAGTTGTATGGTATCTCTAAAAATACCATATTGCTGTCTGATCTTTGCTCTTCTTTCTGAAGGGCTGATACTGAAAGTTTGCACAGATGTTGCCATGGGTTTAGGTGATATCTGCACAATTTTATGGGTTTGCAATGCAGAGTGGTGTTCCCCCAAAATATAATTCTGCATGATTCTGTGCATATAAGCAATTTAGGTAGTCAAACTTTAATTGCTTAGATTGATTGTCCCCACTGTTTAAAGAGCCCTGCACTGTCTTGTTAAATAAGTTCAAAACTATTAAAGTTGTGGAAATTGACCTGCAGACCCTCAGCAGTGACTCGTTTCACACTGGATCGCTGCCCAGTGGCTCACTACAATTGTCATTGGTCTTCCAAACTTTAGTACATTCAAAACTTTGGAACTTGTTATGATTTTATAGTTTTTAATTTTTCAGAAGTAAAAGCTACTTAGCTTTGTTAGTAGATTTAATCAAGCGTGAATAGACCTACACCGTCATGGTCCATGTTTCGTGAACCTGCTTCAGGTTCTGGTGCTCAAATGTCTCGCTTCATAGTTATTACATCAACTGATTTTCATTCACTAGTCCTCACAGGATTGTACTATTGCAATGTCCTGATTTTTGAAAATCAGTTGATGAATAACTGTGAGCTGAGGCGTTTGAGGACCAGACCCTGAAGCAGGTTCCCAAAACATGAACCATGTTGGTGTGGGTCCGTTCATGCTTGATTAAATCTGCTAATGAAGCTAAGTAGCTTTCATTTCTCACATTAAAAAGTTTCAAAGTTTTCTAAGAATTTATTAAAGTTTGGAAGGCCAGTGATGATTGTAGTGAGTCACTGGGCAGTGACCCAACGAGTCACTGCTGAGGTCTGCGGGACAATTTCCACAACTTTAATATTTTTGAACTTACTTAACAAGCTATTGCAGGGTTTTTTTTTTTTTTGCTTTGCTTGACTCTGTGCATAGGGCACCAGTGCACAGCATTCTAAAATGAAAGCTAATGAAGTTATTAGCTATTCTGCCCCAATACAGAGAAGTGCTCTGCCTTCAAGTTTTCCATAGACAAGACAAGGATTTTAATGCTATCTCATAGGAGGCATAGAAGGGTTAGTTTGATTTTCTGCAGGATCATCTGTAAAGCCTGTTTCTACTTTTTGCTCCAAAGGCCCCTTGCAACCCCATCCTCCTGCATACTTTGAAGAAAAGGCAGGAGTGATGCCTGGTTGTTTCTGCCTCCACTTTGCCATTTTCCCAAAATGACAGTGCCTGACCCAGTGCAGTGCATCATGGGATACACTACATAGGGTCAGTCAGCTAAATAAGGGATTTTTTTTTTGCTCTTCAGTAGCAAAAGGCTGCATAGTACTGCCACGATGTATGCTGTATCTTTTTCTGACAGCACACATTTAAGTACAGTGGTTATTTGAATACTGAAGTTTCAAGTTGGTTAAACGCTTGATAATACTACTCAGGGGGCGAACCATCAGAGATATTTTCATCTTAAGTCTATAATAAATAATAAGAGCAGAAAACTCCATGTATTGTAGGAACAAAATAGGAAGGAAAAAGAGAAATACCAGTAAATCATCAACAAAGGTGACAAGCAAAGCAGAGGGTAGCAGTAGAATTGGCAGTCAGCGAAGTGCAGCTAGAACTGAAAGCGGCCACAAACAAATGGGCCTTAACCTAAGCCTTAAAATAGGCAAAGAAGTCTCCAATCACAAAGCTAGGGGAGCAGCATTCCATAGCTGTGGGCCCATGATAGTGTTAATGTATGGAAGGGAGGGAATATGGAGCAAACTGTCCTGAGAAGAACGGAGTGTCCGAGGGGAACAATAAGGTGTGAGATCGCGATAATTAGGATGGCTGGCCTGAATTTTGAACTAAGGGGATCTTTTACTAAGTCTTAGCTTGAGTCATCTGCAGCAGGACCCATAGGAATAAAATGGGCCCTGTTCCAGATAACTTGAGCTAAGCTTTAGTAAGAGACCCCCTAAGAGCAGTAACTTGTAGGCAATCTGATATGACTGGCAGCCGATGCTCTTCACAAAGGAGAGGGGTAATATGATCATAATGCTCTGTCCCAGTAAGAAGGCGCATAGCAGAGTTCTGAATTACCTGTAAATGGTAATTTCTTTCCGAGCACTCTACCAAAACCCTCATCCACACCCTTGTCACCTCTCGTTTAGACTACTGCAATCTGCTTCTTGCTGGCCTCTCACTTAGTCACCTCTCCCCTCTCCAGTCTATTCAAAACTCTGCTGCCCGTCTCATCTTCCGCCAGGGTCGCTTTACTCATACTACCCCTCTCCTCAAGACCCTTCACTGGCTTCCTATCCGTTTTCGTATCCTGTTCAAACTTCTTCTACTAACCTATAAATGTACTCACTTTGCTGCTCCCCAGTATCTCTCCACACTCGTCCTTCCCTATACCCCTTCCCGTGCACTCCGCTCCATGGATAAATCCTTCTTATCTGTTCCCTTCTCCACTACTGCCAACTCCAGACTTCGTGCCTTCTGTCTCGCTGCACCCTACGCCTGGAATAAACTTCCTGAGCCCCTACGTCTTGCCCCATCCTTGGCCACATTTAAATCTAGACTGAAAGCCCACCTCTTTAACATTGCTTTTGACTCGTAACCACTCGCCTCCACCTACCCTCCTCTCTTCCTTCCCATTCACATTAATTGATTAGATTTGCTTACTTTATTTTTTTTTTGTCTATTAGATTGTAAGCTCTTTGAGCAGGGACTGTCTTTCTTCTATGTTTGTGCAGCGCTGCGTACGCCTTGTAGCGCTATAGAAATGCTAAATAGTAGTAGTAGTAATATCTTTGTGGGGAAGGTCCTGGAGCAGGGCATTGCAATAGTGCAATCCTGAGAGGACTAGTGATTGAATAAGAACCCGAAGGGCTGTTTGCTTAAATAGTCGCTGAATAGAATAAAGCATTTGTAGCTTAAAAAAAACCCATTGAAAAATAGTCCTGGAGATAGGACACCCTTCTATCATCAAGGATAACACATAGAACTCTGTCAAAACCATGGAAAGCAGATTGCCAGCTATGGTGATGGGATGAGCTACAGGAGACCATTTGGAGCATGAAAATAGGAGACTTCCTATAATTGAGTGCATGCTTATATGAATGTAGCCAAAGTGCAATTTGGTCAAACTTGATGTTCAGAGATTAGACAGTGACGGTATCAGTAGGATCAATACAGGCAATTCCATTAGTTTACTGCATTTGAGAGTAAAACTTTCACATCTTGTTTGTATTAGAAGCTGTGCACTCAGCCATAATACATGATTTCTGCATCAACCTCTGAGACTCATTTTTTGACTGGTCTAGAATTGGGACTGATTCTTTTGTCTCCTGTCTTCTGAATAGCATGAATAAAAAATACAAAGATGTTTAGTAATTAGGCTTATATCACAAATCTTATCCTTGACTATCTGACATGATATTTTAAAATCATTGGTATACCAGCATATTAAAACCATTGTTAAAGAGATAAATATACTAAGGGAAGGTACCTTGGTGTCTGGAGGCTTCAGGGTCCATGCCAGAAGCTGCATATTAGAGCTGTGAGTCAATGACTGCACAGTTTCTAATGCAAATGTAATGCAAAAGTTGTGCTCACCAATGCAGTAAGCTAATAATGTGCACATTTGAAGCATGTGGCACTTGTTCTAATCAGTGCAAGGATACCAGATCTATGTGCACGAGGCTGTGTGCATATTAGAGCAAAATGAGTGGCAGCAGTGGCGTAGCTAGGGTAGTTGACACCCGTGGCCGGTCATTTTTTTAACCCCCCCCCCCCCCCCAAATCCAGTACTAGGCATACCGAGAATACAAAACACTCAGGACCTATAAAGCAATTCTACCATACCATAAGCAGTAATTTGTACGAGTCACACAAGGAAAAGGAAAGCATCTTAAACACTACAGTGAGCACTAGAACATCAATTCACCTATTGTAAAACGAAAACAGATTAGTACAGATCATCAATCCTGCACAGTCAATGCCAACCGAAAGCCATGTCTTTTTCACAAACACAGATACACCCTAATCCACTATAGAATAAGTAATCATAAACTTTCTATTTAGACAAAAATTAAACTGAACCCCCGATGCCAGACTCTGCATACAATGCAACACCACAGAAACAGAAAATGTCCCCTAGTACTGTGCAAAATATAAAGACAGCAGATGTAAATTTGAAAAAACTAACAAATACCAATCACCACTTTACAAATTAACAAATAGAAATAAAACAAATACAGAAAATAATACCATTTTATTGAACTAATACATTTGGCTTCCAGAGGCCAAAATCTCCTTCCTCAGGTCAATACAGTATAGTACTGTTACAGTATCCTATCCTGACCTGAGGAAGGGGGTTTTCTTCTCTGAAAGTTGTCGAAATGTATTAAAATTAGTCCAACAAAAAGATTACCTTATTTACATGTTCTATTTATAAACATTTATTAACACAGCTACAATACTATATCCTAAAGCAAAAAAATAAAAATATATATTTTATTAACAGTTTGTTGTCTCTGGTTTCTGCTTTCCTCATCTTCTTTTCACTGTCTTCCTTCCATCCAGCATCTGTCTTCGCTCTCTGCCATCCAGTGTTTGCCCTCTCTAATGTCCCTTCCATCCACCGTCTGCCCTCTCTCTCTGCCCCTTCCATCCACCGTCTGCCCTCTCTCTCTGCCCCTTCAATCCGTCTGCCCTCCCTCTCCCATCCATCCAGGGTCTGTCCCTTCTCTCTCTGCCCGCTCTTTTCAGCCCCCTTCATCCACCACATGCCTTGCATCCCCCTTTTTCAGCCCCAGACCCATTCTCCCACCTGCCCCAGGCATGGATCCATTTTCCCTCCTGCCCCCTTGTCAGACCCCAGTTACAGCTTCAGACCCCTTCTCCCCTCTGAGCACACCCCTCCCCAGTCCCCTTCTCCCCTCTAAGCTCCGCCACCCTCCCCAATCCCCTTCTCCCCTGAGCACTCCTCTAGGCTCTCCCACCCTCCCCAATCCCCTTCTCCCCTCTGAGCTCCCCCCTCCCCCGAGCCGGTCCCATCCTGTGCCCCCTCCGTTGAGAGCCGACAGCTCTCGTCTCCTGCCGTTACCCTGCTTTTTTTTTTTTAATCCATTGCAGCGACGCAGGCAGCGCTTCCCGTCTGCCCTGTGAAGGAGAAAATCGCGTCGCTGGCGTCGGCCCTTCCCTCGTTGTGTCCCGCCCTCTTCTGAGGTAACTTCCTATTTCCTCGAGGGCGGGACACGAGGGAAGGGCCGACGCCAGCGATGCGATTTTCTCCTTCACAGGGCAGAAGGGAAGCGCTGCCTGCGTCGCTGCAATGGATTAAAAAAAAAAGCTGGGTAGCGGCAGGAGACGAGAGCTGTTGGCTCTCGATGGAGCACCCCACACCCGCCGACACCCGGGGCGGACCGCCCCCACCGCCCTGCCCTTGCTACGCCACTGAGTGGCAGTACATATCTGCGCAGGTGCTGGAAAGCTTTTCTGTGGTTAAATAATCAGCATCTCAATTTTATGTGCAGAATAGCATTCTGATATATGTTAAATCTTTTTTTCCACTTGGACTTGTGTATTGAACCATCACTTCCCATTCTGTGTTAAAGTTTTGGGCACTGTTATGCTTGCAGAAAAAAGAAGAAACTGGTGTTAATTCCTCACAGGCCCTGCTGCAGAAGAGTTATTGTGCTATGTTCATCTTAAAATCTTCTGCATATTTTTCTGCATTGGGGTTGAATAGCTAATAGCCTTATTACTGCTTGTTTTAATATCCTGTGCGCTGATGTCTTAGTGTAAGGTTTTACTCAGGGTTTAAAGAAAGTTTTCAAAATCCAATCCCGGTCCGACTAAAACAAAATCTATAATTAGTGTAGCAGGTTGTACTCCACTTAGCTGAAATTGGGTGGCGGAGCAGGTGGGGGGAAGAGGGGTTGGTGGTTGGGAGGCTAGGATAGGGGAGGGCAGACTTATATGGTCTGTACCAGAGCCGGTGATGGGAGACGGGACTGGTGGTTGGGAGGCGGGAAATACTGCTGGGCAGACTTATATGGTCTGTGCCCTGAAAAAGACAGGTACAAATTCAAGATATGAGTTTATCTTGGGCAGACTAGATGGACCATGCAGGTCTTTTTCTGCCGTCATCTACTATGTTACTATGTTAACTTTGTGCAAAACCCTTTTCTGCATTGTCCCCTGGATTCTATCTAGCACAAATTAAGTTAAACACGGAAATCCTGTCCTATTTTGTATTTGCGCATGCAACTTAGTTAACAAGCCAATCAGCGCTTATAATTGCCAATTACCAGGCAATTATTGATGCTAATTGGCAATTAGAATTTACATGCCAAACTGTCAAGTGTATTCAGTGATATGCGTAAATACTAAGTTGAAAGGGGGCGTGGAATAGACGGGGTTATGGGCGTTTCTAAAATCTTTGCACGGTGATATAGAATACACTTGGTCCATTCCTTATTTAGTTGTCAGCATTTACACCAAGCCGTGACTATAAACTTAGTTGCGTGGACGGGCTTTCGGCATATTCTGTAAACCGTCTGGAAATTTTGTATAAAGTATGCCTAGGCAAAAAAATTTTTTTTTTCAGCGCCAATTTTTTTTTTTAAATGCGTGAAATATAGAATCTAGCCCTGTATGCCCTGAAACATGTGCACAGATCTCATCTGTGTGCTTCTGTCTGTGCTAGTTTTCTGCATCCACTCCTTGGTGCCCCCCCCCCCCCACACTCTTTAACTAGAGAACCTTGCATTGCATCACAACAATAAATTCTCACCTACTGGAAGATCACAGTATATTAGGGGTAGGATGCATTAAATTGCAACCCCTAGGTCTGATGGTCCCCTGGATGCTTCTTTTCGCTAACTTGCTTAAAAATATAAAGGCTTCTCTCACCATGTTGATTTTGATGTGTATTTGTTGAACTAGTTCAACATCTTTGCATTGGCAGAACATAGTTAGCATCTTTGCATTGGCAGAAAATTAACTTGATTCTCTTACGAAAGCTTAACTGTTTAAGTAGAAAATTTGATTATAATTTTTCAAACTACCATTCTCCATACCTATCTATCTATCAAAAAAACAAAACAAAAAAACATAAGTTCCTTGTTGGTTACTAAGGGGCCATTTTTATGAAGGTGAGTTAAGCCCTAAAACTGTCGTAATGCACCGAAAAACTTATTGGAGGACATATTAAAGCGATAATTTACTATTTTGCGTGTGTTAATTGTGCGATAATTTTTTCTGTTTATTTGTAAGAGGAGGTGTGGTGTGGGTGGGGATTGGGGAATGCATGGAGAATGGGTGTGGAAGTGTTAACCAGCTAATGCGCTGATATTACCATGTGTTTACTGATTAATGCAGACTTAAAGCAGGAGCCTTTAGCATCTCTTAAAAAGAAGGTGGAAAGTGTTTCCACATTAACTTTTTTTTAAAAGGGCACGTGCTAACACTAACATTAGCGCATGGCTAGAAGGAGATATAATAGGAAAAGGCCGAATTTATGGCTGTGCTAGAAATGGGCTTAGCACATGGGAAAGTCCTGCGTCAAGGACACACAAAGTCCATTTCTTAGGACAGCTTAGTAAAGGGCCCCCAAACTGCTTTTTTTTTTTTTGGGGGGGGGGGGGGGGTCTTTGAGTTCCTGTGACTGTATATCCTTAATCTTTTGTTTTTTTTCCTTAGTATTTGCAAAAATTAGCTTTTGAGGGTCCAATATTTGGACCTCAGGAGGCAGCCCGCATAACTGTTGTGATCGCTGCTGACCCCGGATGTTCAATGCCAGGCTTTTTTTCTGGTGACCGACATTGAATATCCAGTTTTATTTGGCCAGCTAAATGAATATTCAGTGCAGGCCGGTAAAGCTTATAGTGGTCAAAGATAGAACTGCAGTCCGATTTGGCTGCTAAACTTTTCCAGCCAGAGCTTGAATATTTGCAGATATTTGGCTAGCTGCTATGTACTAACCACAAATATTGAGTGGAGATAACCAGCTATCTCCCACTGAATATGGTTAGCCATCTAAGTGTTATTTATCCTGCCAGGAGCCATTCCTGTTAAATAATACTGAATATCGGTCAGTGAGTATTTAGGTTCAGTGTGAAGGGTACATTTTAGTCTAGTGTACAAAGAAAGATCTTAGAGGGAGAACATTTTCTTCCTGCTCCATGCCTTCTTATTTCCTTTTCCCATCTAATCATCTATGCTTGTTGCTACAGAAACATATTCCTCCATGGATGACTTGAAAGGAACCTAGTGGTGTTCCACAGCATGTGCAGGAAAGAGATTCATCCTAGAGCATAATTGTTACATTTTCTAAAAGCTTATTGTGATAAATCTCTTTATGCATACAGATAAATTAGCAGCCTTTGCGGCACATTGGTAATTAGAAGGCTAGGGTTGGTTTGGTATTGGGTCTGCAACATCTAGAAAACTGAAGAACAGGTGTTACAAGCTGCACACTGTATATAGTCTTTTATCCTGGAATCTGTATTCATCTGTTGCCCCGGGTTCAAATTCTGTTTACATAGACTATTTCTTGTGACCCCTGAGGCAGGTGGTTGCATCCACCGAAACACAGACCTCTTGAAAGAACCTTTTGAGCAATCTCTCCCAGGCTGGAAGTCAAGTTTGTCACCCTCTGCTCCTATGTGGCGTTTCACCGCTAAAAATGAATCATTGAATTTAGGACAGAATAATTGTATTTGGTGGTGGTTGGATACTTATACAATCCTATTGCAGAAAATATCCTAATGAATAAAGAATATATATGTGTACAAGCCATTCATTTGGCCTGAGATGGGGAAATACTGTTACTAGCAAACCAATAGGCGCTATATAAGAATTTAAGGGTTATTATTTCCCATTTATTTATTTGAGAGAAACTAGCAGACTAACCCCTCAGCGCTTTTCTTGGTATGTCAGATGCTGTGTGCCGTGACCTTTCTAAGGAGAATATTGGTTTTGGTAAAGGATGCATATTAACATACATGATGCATTCAACCTGCAGAAAGTTGTTCAATTTAAACTGCTGTAAAGTGTGTGTGTGTGGTTCTCCTCCCCCCTCCCGTAATTGTACAGCCCAGTCTCTATTTTACACTAGGAGGTAAAACTACAACTATTTTCAAGAAAACTGGATCCTAATGGACTAAAAATGTCTTAAGTTGCAAGGTTCCACTGCTGTAAATGTAAATCACTGTATGTGCATTATCTTAACTATTATGGCCTGATTTTTTTTCCAAATGGTTTAATTGGGCATAAGGAGCTCCTACCTGGTTAAACTATGCTAAGTACGCTCGTCGCTGGCTTCAGATCACTACCCAGTTAAAAGCCACTGAACGTCTGCAGTGGCTCTTAACTGGGTAGTGCTGCTAAATATCGTCTCCTAACTACCCATTCAAAAACCAGGTAGTGGAATGGTGGAGTCGGTGAGGAGTCAGCAGTTTTGCAGGCAGAAGTCATATTTAGTGCCATTCCCCACATAGCTAAGCAGCCATATAGGACAGCCTCTGTGCAGTCCTATCTTTGGTAACTGAAAACCAGAAGTTTGTGGATGCTGTTCCTCGCATAGCTAAATGACCAATCTGGTTCTTTCCCTCTCCCCTAAAAACCCTTCGGGGTCATCCCTGGTGGCCAGGTGAAAGGGGACAGGAGCGTTCCTGTTGTGCTCCTGCCTTATCTTGCTTCAGGTGTAAAATGGCATCCTCACAGAAATAGAAAATTGTATTAGGAGGTGGGATGTGGTTGGGGGAAATCTCTCTGATTGGCAGGAGGCAGCCTGCTTACATTGCAGGTACTGGAGGAGAGAAGAGAGAGAGGAAGGAAGGACTTAGCAACTGAGTGGGAGAGTATTAGGAGGGCAGGAGGGAATTATGGATGGAAGAGAGAGAGTGACCATTTCAAGGGGATAATGAGGACCTGGTGATTGGTAGGTAGAATGTGAGTGTAAAAAAAAAAAGATCAGATTAAGGGCCAGATGCACTAAACTTAATGAGCCATTAATGAGCAAGTAGTAAACCCTGGCATGCACTAAAGACTTTTTTCCGATGACAGCAGCTAAGCTAACGAAAATGGAATGCAGATGAGCAAATTGTGTAGAAACCCTATTGTAATGAGATGCACTAACCTTTTCAGAATGCCTAAACACTGGAAAATGTACGGAATTGAAAAACTGCTACAAAAGTAACAAAAAAAAAAATAGCGCTCCGCTTTAAAAAAAGACATCTATTTTGGCCATCACCCCCCCCCCCCAAGATGCCACGCCGCTCACCCCCTCCGATGCGGCTCGACAGTGCAGTTGAGGACGCCTATAAAAAAAACCCATCCATTTTGGCCATCATTTCCCTCCCCCCAAGACGCCGCGCTGCTCACCCCCCCCCCCCCGATTTGGCTCGATCCAGAGGACAGTGCAGTTGAGGATGCCCATCCCAAAAAAATGTCCATTTTGGCCGTCATTCCCCCCTCCCCCCCAAATAATAAAAACGTCTTTTTTGGCAGTGCTTCTCTCAGCTGAGAGACCTGGAAGTCTCTGAGCCAATCGCAGTGCGTTTAGCGCAGGGACTTCCAGGTCCCTCAGCTGAGTGAAGCACTGCCAAAAAAGATGTTTTTATTATTGCAGGGGGAGGGGGGAATGACGGCCAAAATGGAGGGTTTTTTTTTTGGATGGGCGTCCTCAACTGCACTGTCCTCTGGATCGAGCTGCATCGGAGATGGTGAGCAGCGGCATCTTCGGGTGGCACAGGGAGACGTATTTGGCATGCACAGAGCAGTCAGCATAACGCTTGGCTGCTCTGCGCATGCTCGACTGGCCAATTGGCCGACTGTTTAACGATAGAATAGAGAATGCAAGTGAGCTACAACGAGCAGCTCATTTGCATTCCCTTCCCTTAATGCATGCTGTTTCCTTACCGATTCGCTAAGGGAATCGGTAAGGGAAGGGCTCTAACGATTGTTTAGTGCATCTGGCCCGAAGTGTGGGGAAAGGCTGATACAGTGTTAATGACCTGGAAGACAGAGGGGATGAGAGGCATTGGAGCTTAAGGGTACTGGAGACGGGTATGAGAGGAAGGGAATAAGTTTCTGAAGGGTTTGAATGAGAGTGGAAATGGGGTTAAAAAGATGGTGAAAGAAACAGGAGACTGGGTAGAGTATAAGAGATAAGGTCGAAGCTACAAGAGAAGGGATGGAACCTGGGGCTAATGAAGGCATGAGAGGCCGTGGAGGGTAGGTAAGAGCTGAGAGGGTGAGTACAGAGGAAGGAAATGGGGAACTAGGGAGTGGGTAAAAGAGGAGGGTTAATTCCTAGTATTATATTTTGCCTTTTTGGTAGCTACTCCACAATGGGCTACAAAATCTCTCTCCATATATTGGAAAGACGAGTCTGACCACAGTGGTCCATGCCATGGTAATATCATAACTAGACTACTGTAATGCCCTGTACACTGATCAAAACGAAAAGTTTGCATCAGCTCAGACTATTTCAGAATGCTGCAGTGTGACTTATAGAAGGCTGCAAGTGGCCTGACCACATCACACCCTTCCTTCAAAGACTACACTGGATGCCACCAGTATCTTACAGGGCTAAATTTAAAACTGTTTGATTTTCAAGACCATCAGACAAAATGGGCCAGAGTACTTAGAATAAGTTAGCCCTTTACACACCTTTGAGACCTCTAAGATCTTCTCAGGGATTATCACAATCTGCCCCTCATCATAAGAAATTCTGTGATGTGATACCCACCAGCGAGTGTTCTCAGGAGTAGCCCCCATGCTGTAGAATTTACTCACAGAAGGCAGGGCCGTCACAACACGGTAAACGCGGTAAGCATGGCAGTGGGCACTGACCTCTGGAGGGTACCACAAGTCATGCTTGCTGGTGACTCACAGTTCCAGCCGCAACCCCCGGTACGCATCTGGCTGCCCTTAGCTTCTGCGACAGCCCCTTTTTTTGTTCCTGTTGCCCTGCGTTTAAATCTATTTTACCTCAAAGGTAGTGAAAGAAGCAGGCTCGCCTCTAGCCCTCCCTTCCCTTTGTGTCCTACCTTCCTCTGATGTAATTTCCTATTTCCGCGAGGACTGGACACTGAAGGAAGGGAAGGCTTGAGGCAAGCCTGCTTCTTTCATGGCCGCTACTGCTTTGACTTTGAGAAAAAACAGATTTAAAGGCAGGGTGGCAGGAACAAAAGGGGGCTGTCACGGGAGAAGAGGGTGGGCAGGTAGGGGGCTGAGGTTGGAACTGGAACTAGCAATAGCTGAGAAGGGAAGCCAAGGCTGGAACGAGGGCTGAAAAGGAAGGTGGGGTGATGAAAAGGAGGGCAGGTGGGGCTGGGGCAAATCGCTGGACATGGAAGGGGAGGGCAGGGAAGAGAGGAGAGGAGAATTGCTGGACATGGAAGGAGAGGGCAGGGGAGAGAGGAGAATTTCTGAACATGGGAGGGAAGTGGAGAGAGGAGAATCATGCTGTTCATGGATGGCATTGAGAGAGAATTGCTGGACATGAATAGGAGGGGGAGGACAGGGGAGAGGAGAATTCTGGACTGGAAGGATGGGAGATGAGGGCAGAGGAGAGAGAATTTCTGGACATGTATGGATGGAGGGGAGGGCAGGGGAGAAATTTGCTGGACATGGATGGATGGAGGGGAGGGCAGGGGAGAGAGGAGAGTTGCTGGACATGGATGGAGGGGAGGGCAGGGGAGTTGCTGGACATGGATGGATGGAGGGGAGAGAGGAAGGAGATGCATTTGGATGCAGATGAGGGAAAGGGAAGAGAGGAGAAACTGCACATGGATGGAGAAAATAGGCAAAAGCTGGATCCACTCTTCCAGTCAAGTCCACAGAGGACCCAGCTTTTACTTATGGATGTAGGGCAAGGAGGAAAATAAAGAAATAAATGGACAGGAAGCCTTGGAAATGGAGTTAAGAGAACAGGTAGAGAGCAGTAAAATCAGAGACTGGGACCAACATGATCAGAAAAGCAGTCACCAGACAACAAAGGTAGAAAAAAAATCTTTTTCTTTTTCTTTTAGTGTTTGGAAAATATGTCCAATTTGAGAATTTACATCTGCTGTCTTATTTTGCACTTTATAGGAGGAAACATGTTTCTGTTTTTCTGGTATTGTTTTTCAGGTTAATTTTTGAAGAATTTGAACAGGGGCTATTTCTGTTCTGCATGTGTGACTGCAAGGCCCAGTGTCTAAATAGGGATGTTTGTTAGCTTCTGAGATTTTGATAACATTCTGTGTTTCAGGTTTGGCAAAACTATTCTCCTAGTTCCTGGTCTGTGTGCTACTTTGTTTTGTCATTTTGGGTATACTGGAGCTGTAACAGCTTACAGAAATTATTTATAATGAAATAAAATCCCAAGTTATTTTTCTTCTATACTAGTGTAATATTTTCAATGATGCCTGTTTATATGCGTGCCATGGCTGGTAAAAGGGGTGTGGCTACTGTAGGGGCAGAACCATAGTGATCCCTCCCTAAGGTTACCCATAATGAGTACCAATACCTTTTTTTTTCTACAAAAAAAGCACAGGGGGCAGGTGTCTGGTAGTGGAGTTTGTGTTGCTCTCACTGAGGGGAGGAGAGAGAGGTGATAGACAGTGGGAGGGGTTGAGAAGAGAAACGAGAGAGGAGATGCTGGATGGGTAGAGAGCGCCAACCTGTAGGCTGCAGGGTGGTGCCTGAAACCCTAGCGCCAGTCCTGCCAGAGGGGCTTCATAAAACTTGAAGCTATCTCTACTTCAGGAAGCAGGTGATAGCCTGGCTTTTCTCCCTAGCCTTTAATACATAGGGTGACTGACTGTACACTTCTGCACCTGACATGACTTGCAACACCACAGATCAGTTCCTAAACTGTGTAAAGAACTTGTCTTGAGTTTAGCCACCCATTTACTTACCCTTACTGACTCTGTACCATGCATCTTGTCCCCATCTATATATCTGCACTTGGCCCCTCAGGTATATGGTAAGCTGTATTATATTAAAGCATTAGGATCGTAGCAGTGTTATTTGAATGTTCTAAAGCGTGCTTATTAGATGTTTAATTAGTATTACGCTGACAGTGTATTATATCTCTGTTGTTTGCATTTCAGTGCTGTCAAGTGTGTTTATTTTTGATCCTGTAGTCCTATTAGGTTTCAATTTGCAGTTTTCAAGTTTCTCATTTATTGTATTTTGTTGGTCATTTTACTAATATGCTGTTTAACAAAGTTGTAAGTTTTTTTTTTTTATGTTAATCTGTATCTGTTGTACACTTGGGTGAATCTCTTCATAAAGGCAGTTACTAAATCTTCTTAGTAAATAAATAACACAGAGCAGAGCCAGAACAAGACTCAAAATTATCCAAATAGCGTTGATTACTGTCTTTTATATGAATAGCAGCTATGGCCATCCACTGATGTGTATATTCCGTACCACTGTAAGCATATATTGGCAATGGAATATATGCATGTTTTTAAAATGCTATGGCTAGTATTTTGCTGGTTGCCATGACTGACTGTTGACCTGAAATGTTCAGATAATATTTACAGGAGAATGTTGATTCTTAATGCATTCCTTTTATCAGTTCTTTCTTTTTGTCCTGTGGTTTTTTCTTACTCCCTTATATTTCCAGCTCATTTTGAACTTGTCTGTTGGGTTGTGCTACTGTGAATCTTTATTTTGCAAGTTTCCTGAGGGTTCTAGGTTATAGTTTATAACCAATCATCTGAACCGGCTTTGAAGTAATGACCTTGGGTAAGTACTGCAGACCGTGACTGTCTGGAAACTATTACATACACATTCTGTGTTCAGTTAATAGATATCATTATGTGATACCTGACAAGCCTCCTCCACTAAGGGCTATGAATGTAACCACCACAGTATTCTCTGCGTGCTCAGAGCAGAAGCAGGCCCTGGGAATCGAACATGTCTTCTGCATGTCAACACTATGCTGCCACTGAGCTACCATAGTTTCTCACCATTTTTCTGCTTTTGTGTATTTTTTTTATATTTATATTAATTTTCATTATTATACAAAGATACACCAATATATAGCAATTCAGAAAGAAAAAAAATGTGTTTTTCTTTTCATCACAATCAAGACTATAGTAGTTGTTCCGGTTCAAAGAATATGTATCTCTTTATCTTTCAAAGTTAATAAACACTTGCAAGTAAATCTTAATTGAAAACAAGCCTTAATGTCCAATAAGTCTTGCTTCATATCCAGGAATTTTTTCCTTCTCTGTTGTATCCATCTGGGAATATTGAAACTTTATTGCCTTTAAACTCTGGATGAATATATTTAAAGTAAAGTCTTAACAAAGCTTCTTTATCTTGTAGAAATACAAATGACACAATTAAAGTTGCTCTAGTTTCAATATTCTCCTTTGATTGTTCCAAAAAGTCCGTTATATCAAGTGTTTCAGTTAAATTATCCTATGGTATTGGAACATTTTGTTGTTGATTTGGCTTCATAATCAAGTAATATATTTTCTGTAAAGGTGGAAGAGATTGCTTTGAGTATTTATAAATCTCTCTTAGAAATTGAACAAACATGTCTCTTGGAGTAATTGAGATTTTGGAAAATTTAATATGCGTAAATTCAAATTTCTTGATAAGTTCTCTAAGTTTTCTATTTTCTGATGGAGTAATAAACGATCCCCAGAGACTTGAGCTTGTTGATCTAATATTTTAGCCATTTCTGTTTCCAAATTAGTCTGCTTCGTCAAAACACCCTCCACCTTTTCTTTTAGAGTTCTTATTCGAGTAGCATTATTTAAAGATACTGATATAAAAGAAGTACAGACCTTATGCAAAGACTCAAGGCAATCCAGATTGATTCCAACCACACCTCTTGGGACCTAACCAACGGCTGAATCGCCATTGCACAAAGGGAAATTTCTTCTTGTAAGCCAGCATTTCGAGGCATATCTGCCGTGGCGTCCCCAGTTGCCATTTCTGGTAGTCGTTCTCCCGCCATCGTCCCAGATATATTTTTGGGTGTCGCTTCCACTGACGGGGTCCGCCACCCCTTCGAATCTGTTTCAACTCGAAGATTCGGTACAGCAATTCCGTCTGTTTGCGGAGGTGGAGGGGTTGCGGGTCCTAACGGGCTAAGTGATAATTCACTCTCCTGAACAGGGCTCTTCCTTGCCCCATTAGCGGAAATGCCCGGAATCGGGGTCGATACCAAAAATGTGGATATTGACGGTTGCCCAGGTAAGGAGGGTACTTGCTTCGGGAGGGGTCGTCCCTTTGGCTTACCCTTTTTGGCATGTTCTTATGAGGAAAAAGGTAACTTTACAAAGTATGTATCGAGCGTCCGCCTCGCACATCCTGCTTGATCTCCATCTTGAATCCTCCCCCTTACTGCCTTTTGTGTATTTTTCTTGAGCTTTTCATCTCTTACCTCGGAACTGTTCCAAACCTATCGTTTTCATCTCTTTTGCATCATCTACCTTGACTTTTTATCTCTTGCCTCCTTCTAATATCAGGCTTTTCTTTACTCCTTTGCTCTGTGGCTAGGTAATGCTCAAATTGGTGGCAAAATAACTTTGGGTGAAAGTTAGCCAGATCTTTCCTTTTATTTAGAGCAGGGACATCAAATTTTTTTTTGCCAATAGCTAGCACATATGGTTTTGAAGCATTACAATGCTGTTTGACAAATATGAAGTTACAATTTCAAGAGATTTACAGATTTTAATTATAAGTCATGCTATAACAGGCTAAAATAGTTATGTGCCTGCACGTATAGCTTTCTGATCATGCGGCCTTTTCAATACCCCTGATTTATAAAATCACTGTTGAAAATGTACTCGTGTCCTAGGTTTTATGTAACTGGGCTTCTATTTCCACCATTAGCTATGTATGAATCACTGAATGCGTTAATCCAGGTCCTGCGTTTCTCATGCACTTTTGTTTTACTGGTTAAAACAATTTTCATGTTGTAGAAATCGCCTTTGCTAGTTTAGCATGTAGGGGTTGAAAGTTGTTTTTATGATTTTCTGTGCTAGTTTTTCCTGAGATTCTATGCCTCAGAAATGAGGCTTTGTTTTGTAATCTGGCAATATTTGTAGTTTTGCAAGAAGGATAATTTATCTGACCTTCCAACATAAACTGATCTTAACATCAAACATATAAATGGCAAGAGGCGTACTCACTCACAAATGCGCAGTAGAGACCCTCTCTGTCCCGCCCCCGCGTCAATACGTGATGACGGGGGCGTGACAGAGAGGGAACCTGCGCACCTGCGAGTGAGGGAACCGCCGTCGCCACCGCTTCCCCCCCCCCCAGGGTTGCCGCTACCGTTCCCCCCACCCACCCGGAGTCGCCGCCGCCACCCACCCTCCACCCGGGCCGGGTACCTGGCTTCACTATTCAAACCACCGGAACGCAGCACACAGCTCATCTGAGCTGCCGTTGGCCTTCCTTACCTGCCTGTGTCCCGCCCTCGCCAACGTTACGTCACACGAGGGCGGAACACACGCAGAGAAGAAGGAAGGCCGACGGCAGCTCAGATGAGCTCTGTGCTGCGTTCCGGCGGTTTGAATAGTGAAGCCAGGTACCTGGCCCGGGTGGAGGGGTGGCAGAGGGGACTCCGGGGGGGAGGGGGGCGGCGGCGCCGACTCCGGGGGGGAGGGGCGGCGGCAACCTATCCTGGGGGGGGGGGGCTTTCAAACCCCCCCTTCCGTTTTTATGGGCTCAATGGCTAGTTCCTTTTAGAAGTGATTACTGTCAATTTATTGAAACTGCAATATATTTTTAACCTTTCTAGTTCACTTGATCTAATGTAGCATTGAGCACACCACTGGTGTGTGAAAACTCTTAATGGAGCTTTTATATATGATTCAATAGGTTAAACTATTTTTGTGTGGACACAGCAAAATTATTGTACTCCTTGGCCAGTACAAGGGCAAATGTGTTATGTTTCATGTTAATAATTCAGTGGCTAGGTGAAGCAGAACTGAAAACTTTTTTTTTTTTTTTTTTTTTGAATAGTCTTGGCAAAGAACTTTGAAGAAGCTATGTATAAAATGGGGTAAAGGGATTAGTGATCGGAACCATTCAGAGCTTTACATAACGGTGCAGCCTGGAGAGTTACCAAACTAGTTAAGGTAGAAGTCCTGGTAGGAACAGAAAAGAGATTTTTCTACCTAAGCTACATGGTTGGCACTGGTGGATTTTATTTTACCCTTTTATGAAGTAAACTCAGAAGTTCATGTTCAAAGGTTTGGGATTTGATATACCGCCTTTCTGTGGTACAACCAAAGCGGTTTATTATATGCAATTACTTTCTTACTTTCTATGTCCCACACAGTCTACGTTTTCGTACCTGGGGCAGTGTAGGGTTAAATGAACCGCAGTGGGAATAGATTCCAGTTTCCCCAGGTTCTCAAATCACTGCACCAACCATTAGGTTCCTCCTCCACTCCAGTGATTGTCTAGGACTGATGTGCTACTTGGTAAGCAGCAGGGCAGACAAACCCAGTGTTAGACAACTACAATTCCTAATGTGTATAGCACTAGTCAGATTGATTATATGCAAATATATAACAGGGATCCCCCCTCTCACCGACTCTATTCAATTTAATGATGATATCCCTGGCCAAACTATTATCAAACCAAAACCTTAACCCGTATATTTACGCAGACGACGTAACGATATACAGCCCATTCAAGCAAGATCTAAAGGAAATTTCCAATGACATTAACCAAAGTCTCCATATCATGCACTCATGGGCGGATGCATTTCGGCTGAAACTCAATGCAGAAAAAACCCTGTGCCTAATACTCACTGACCTCTCAACATAACAAGAAGAAATTCACCGCCATTAATACACCAAACCTGAACCTTCCAATTTCGGACACCCTAAAAATTCTTGGAGTTAACATTGATCGACACCTAACACTCGAGAGCCACGCAAAAAACACAACCAAGAAGATGTTCCACTCAATGTGGAAATTAAAGAGTAAGACCTTTCTTTCCAAGAAACGTTTTCCGTGGCCTGGTACAATCAATGGTGCTCAGTCGTCTAGATTACTGCAACACACTCTACGCTGGCTGCAAAGAGCAAATAATCAAGAAACTTCAGACAGCCCAGAATACTGCAGCTAGACTCATATTCGGCAAAACAAAATATGAGAGTGCTAAGCCCCTACGAGAAAAACTACACTAGCTCCCACTCAAAGAATGCATCACGTTCAAAATATGCTCCCAATATCATTCACGGAGATGCACCAGCCTACATGTCAGACTTGATAGACTTACCACTCAGGAATGCCAGAAGATCATCCCGCACATTCCTTGATCTACACTTACCTAACTGCAAAGGTCTAAAATACAAACTAATGCACGCGTCAAACTTTAACTACCTGAGCACACAGCGATCCACGAACTAACAAACTTCCGCAAACTACTGAAGACCCATCGCTTTAACAAGGCATACCTCAAAGACCAACCAATGTGAATATACACAACTCCTACACATATTAGAACTGCCTTACAATATCTGATTGTTATATTATTTTCATGTTTTATCATTATCATGTTGCCCAATATCCTTCTGTAACACTAAATGTCTATTTTTTAGCATATTCCCAGTACACATGATGTATTGTAAGCCACATTGAGCCTGCAAAGAGATGGGAAAATGTGGGATACAAATGCAATAAATAAAAAAAATAAATTGTTGTTTCATGTTCCATCACCTTACTGAAAACAAATGAGATCACGTTCACAGTTTTCTTGCACTATCAAAGGAAAAGAGCCTGACTTTTAGAGGCAGTAATCTGAAATGTATGGTTGGCATAGCAATACTCTCTTCATTCTTATAATCCTATGAATAAGGGATTCTGTTAGATCATTATTGGAATGAGCAGAAGGTCTAAAATAGATTCTCCAAGGACAAGCAGGCTTATAATTCTCACAAGTGGGTGATGCCGACCCGTGTCACCCGGTCCGGAAATTACCAAAGTCTAATGAGAGCTTTGTGGAGCGTGATGACATACTTCATTGCACATGCGTGAGTGCCTTCCCTTCTGGAAGCCACAAGGGTAAGGTCCTTAATAGGGGTAAGCTGCAACGGCTCGAAGGGAGCCCCCGAGGGCACCCAAAGAACCAAGTTCAGGTCCCAAGAAGGAAAGGAAGGATGCACTGGAGACACAAATGAGTACCCCCCCCCTTCAAAAACCAGGGAGCCTTCCTATACACTGCCAAGGAGAGACCATACACTTTGCCCCAAAAACTGAAAAGGGCAGGCACCTGGACCTTAATGGCATTCAGGGCTAGGCCCTGATGCAGGTCAAACAAACAAGAAGTGATCTGGATCTTCCATTTCTACTGATCCCTGACATAGGAGCCTACGGCCTTCAGGTACAGGAAGCAGCTAGGCTGCCAGCAGTCAAAATAGCTCTGTATACACAGTCGGCAGGCCAAAGCCACCAGAAGATCAAGATAAGGATGGCACACAAACATGCACAACAGCTGGCCTTTTAGAAGCCACAGAGGGAAAAATAAATAAAAAGAGGGCATTTGCTTTGGGCTTTGTTTTGGTTTGTTAGTCCAGTTCTTGCATGCACGTGGTTTTGCTTTTTGAACCCAGGGGTGAATCCTGGGTGTGGGCTGTGTTGATTCTGGCCTTGCTTGTTTTGGACTGCTTTGGATCCTGCTGGTTTGCATCTGCTGTCTGGAGTTTTGGAGGATGGAAGTGAGAGGATGGGAGTTGCGTTTTGGATGTGCTCTGTGGATATTGTTTGCTTTTGCGGTGTGTGGATTCCTGTCTCCACCGGCTCTGTCCTGTGGTGGTGCCGCATGTTCTGAGATCATGGCCGTGTGTGTAGACAGTTATTAAAATATATAACGCATACTTACGAACTTTAATGCAATACCACTTTGTATTTCTCACTC
Source organism: Microcaecilia unicolor (assembly GCF_901765095.1). NCBI lineage: Eukaryota > Metazoa > Chordata > Amphibia > Gymnophiona > Siphonopidae > Microcaecilia > Microcaecilia unicolor. Next base: position 39,890,208 of record NC_044037.1, read on the forward strand.
TGGAGATGGCGATCGCCATTACAGCATAATGTAAGCCACATTGAGCCTGCAAATAGGTGGGAAAATGTGGGACAGAAATGCAACAAATAAATAAAATACACAGGGGCTCCTCCATCAGCCACAGCTGCACCAGGGCATCTACCTCCCATGAAGCCACCACCCTCCAGTGACTGAAGAATTACACCATCTTGGCATTGGAACTTGTGGCCATCAAGTCGAACACCAGCAGCCCCCCAACAATCCTGAAGGAGCCGGTAGGCCCCCTGCCCCAGCTCCCACTCTCCCAATCGAACTGAGAGTGACTGAGGAAGTTTGCCTGGACATTGTCCTTGCCCGCTATGTGTACTGCAGATAAGTGCAGCTCCAACCAACACCAGAAACTTTCAGCTTTCAATGCCACCACCTGTCTGTGGGTGCTGCCTTGTTTATGTAAGCCACTGCTATGGCATTGTGAACTATCAAGGCCAGGCATACCACTCTTGTTTCCAGGCACTTGATGGACAACGACTCCAGGAAAGACCAAGTCCCTTGGATCACCTAGCCCAGTCATAGTGCTCCCCAGCCATGAAGACTTGCACTGCTAAGAATGGAATCAAGACAGCGTGCAAGGTGGTAATCCTAGAGAAAAGAGCTTGAGGTTTTGATTAACAGCATACCAAGAGTAACTCCTATCATCTAACCCCTTTGTCTTTTACTTTTTAAAGAGATTTTGCTGGCTTTATCACTTCAAGCAAATGTGCAAATTCTGAAAGCTGGTTGCACCAGAGTTTACAGGTACAGAATGGACAAATCAGAAGTTGTCTTGTCCATTCATGCAAAAACCATAGCCAAGTAATGAGAGATGGATGCTGGCAAGGAAACATGTTTATTGGATTTGCCACTGTCAGAAGGAGGATACTGGACTAGATGGACCATTGGCCTGACCCATTATGGCTATTCTTATATTCTTCAGGTTGCCCACCCTGCTGTAGGACTTTCATCTTCATTCCCAGTTCTTAAAGGCTGCCAACAGGTCAGGTTTTCAGGATATCCCTAATGAATATACTTCTATATCCTTATTGAGTTACTTAATTTCAATCTGATTACAGTTTACATTACTTTACCAATGTAATCACTTTTCCATTTTTATGTATCAATTTACTTTATTAAACCTTTATATTTAAATTACACATTCAGTTAGTTAAAACTTCCTTAATCGTAGCCTCATTTATACTCACATTCACTCCTACCATTCTAATCGTACAAGGTTATCGCACATAAAGCTCACATTGTAGATCATTCAAGAAATGTTATCCAATCTTCATATACATTATTTTTCTATTTTTTAATTAAGTACACATTTCTCATCAACTGCCAGTGGTATATGTCCAGTAGCCCTGGCTCTTCTGTTCTTCTTTTCCTTTTTTTCTATTTTTCCACTGAGTGACAGTGTCACTTAAATACCAACAAAATACCACCTTCTTTTTCCTTTAATAATGTGTTCTTATACTTTGCCACACCGTTTCCGATTTATATTCAAAAACCAGTCAATTACTACGATGTCTTATTTTTCCACTTAAATTCCAATCACTTTCCTCGAGTCTCCTCCTCTACGTAACTCTCTCCTCACGCTGGAGGAAAAAGTCTGAACTCCTGCCACACCCTACATAATTGTGTTTTGCTGATATGCGTCTTCAGGGGTTGTGACTTCACTCTACACACTTGTGTTGCTAATTATATTCGGATAGACCCCGGAGGAACCCTCGCTGAGAAAGCGGAGAAAATGGCAACCAAGCCAGAGCCTACATGAGGTTCCTTTAGTCTGCTTGCAGGACTTTGAGGTTCAGCTCCCTGGACAGACCAAGTCTGCCAGTGCCTGGATTGGTGGGACTGCCTCCAGTATTTGCTGAAGGAAGTTCTTCTGGACGCCACCTCCCCCAGTGGATGGTGGTGACCACCTATACCAGTTGTCTTGATTTGGGGAGCCCACTGCCTGAACCATGTGGCTCAGGGTTGCTGGTCCCAGCAGGAGGTTTGGCCCATCAGTTGGTTGGGGCAAGAGCCATCTGACTAGCGCTAGTTGAGTTTCACCCCCTGATTCCAGAGTAGGTGGTCCAAATGATGTAAACAATGGCCAAGCCCCTTTCCGACAAAGCAAGGGGGGAAAGCTAAAGTGTGGCGGTGGTGTTGGGGCATTTTGCCAGGAAGGTGAATGTCTAGGAAGACTTCCTCAATTGCCATTCACTTCACTTGAGGGAATGAGATCCAACTGTACAGCCTTTCAGCTCCTGGTTTTCCACTTGGTTCCTCCGCAGTTCAGTCCGATAGCTTTGTAATTAAATACCAAGAGCATGCACTTTCAGCCACAGGAGAGAAGTTCTCTTCCAGGCCACTGATAGGATGGTACACATTTTTGCTGCTTCTGGTCATGCTGGACTAGCCTTGCTGTCCATGATACGCAGATTTGATATGTCTACTGGTGGAGCCCTCTGCTGCTCCAGGTGGGGGGAGGATTTATGATGCAGGACCAGTGGAAATGCAGTATTCAGATCCTTTCTGGCTTACAGTTTGGCCCCAGTTTGGCGCCTAGTGAAACAAGGGTTTTCCAATTTTCATCTGTGCTTGCCTCAGAGCCCTTAAGAGATGTATGTCGTTTCGCATGCTTTCGAGCACAGATGGTGAGAAGCACAACATTTCCCCTTGATGGGTGCAGCTCCCTGTGGTCCTGGAATACCTTCAGCGGGGGTTTAAGTAAGGGCTGGTCCTTAACTCTTTGAAGGTCCAGGTGATGGCTGTAACCTGCTAGGCAAAGTCCTTGGTGTCTCTGAGGCAGCATACTTTGCTTTTTGCACAGGGTCAAACAGCTGTGTGTACCCGCTATACCTCTGTGTGACCTCAGTTTCGTCCATAATGTTTTGTCAGGCTCACCCTTTGAGCCTTTGAGGGCTGCGACTCTTAAGAATCTCACTTTGAAAACGTTGTTTGGGGTTTTTACTTTGTAGCTATTGGGTTGGCTCAGCAATCTTTCAGAATTGCAGGCTGTCATGGAATGCCTAACACCCACCTGGGGCTAACCCTGCAGCCACCTAGAGGGTCTATCCCAAGCACTGCTCAGGCCTGCCTACACCTGTGCCTGTGCTCTATACTAGCACCCTCCTCCCACCAACAGGGTCCCACTTGCCCCTGGGTGAGTCTCACACTCTCAGGATGCTCCCCAGTGATTTCTAGGACACTGGGGCCACACTCTCTCAGGGGTCCCACAGACCTAACACACAAACCACCAGGACTCAGTCTAGGACAACAGAGCCAATAAACTAACAGGTTTATTGTTAACAGAACAGTGAATGTTTCTTACATATTTAGTATACAGCGCTGCATATGTCTTGTAGTGATATAGAAATAATAATTAGTAGTAGTATCATATTTTGCAACTATTTACCATTCCTTGCCTAATTTCTAGCATCTTGTTTGCTTTTTTGGCCGACACCGCTGCACACTAGACAAGATTTCAGTGTATTGTCTACAGTGACACCTAGATCTATTTTTCTTGGGTGTTGATTCCCAAGGTGGATGCTAGTATTAGGTGATTATGATTTGGAGTGGAAGATTAGCCTAGTGGTTAGTCAGCGGACTTTGATCCTGGGGAACTGGGTTTGATTCCCACTGTAGCTCCTTGTGACTATGGGCAAGTCACTTAACCCTCCATTGCCCCAGGTACAAATTAAGTACCTGAATATATGTAAACCGCTTTGAATGTAGTTGCAAAATACCACAGAAAGGTGGTATATCAAGTCCCATTTCCCGTTCCCATTCTTCCCAATGTGCATCAATTTGCATTTGTCCGCATTAAATTTCATCTGCCATTTGGATGCCCAGTCTTCCAATTTCCTAGTGTTTTCCTAAAGTTTTTCACAATCCGCTTGTGTTTTTAACAACATTGAATAGTTTTTTGTCATCTGCAAATAGTACCGGTCCCAGTACAGATCTCTGTGCCACTCCACTGTTCACCTTCCTCTATTCAGGAAAAATGGCCTTTTAAGCCTACTCTTTGTTTTCTGTCTAATAACCAGTTCCTAATCCACAAATTGCCTTCTATCCCATGACTCTGATTTTCTCAGGAGTCTCAAATGGAACTTTGTCAAGCTTTCTGAAAATCTAGATACACTACATCAGCCAGCTTGGGTACATCCTACTTGCTCAGGATGGTACGGCCAAGATGCTAAGGAGGGTGAAATTTGTAGTCATACATGTTAACAGTCAGGCTGTACCAACTTGAGACCTTCCCTTAGTTTTCCAGTGCTACTATGACTTGGATTTCTCTGCAGTGCTGTTCTTTTTTTTTTTTTTTTTTTTTTTTAATGGGAAAAATTGAAATTCAGCTCATTATAGCTGAAATAGTTGATGGAACATGGGCTTGCTTTCAAAAAGGGATCTTCTTCTTTGACAAATGTATGCTGGAGTCTTTGAGCAGGGACTGTCTTTTTACGTATGATGTACAGCACTGCGTATGCCTTGTAGCGCTATAGAAATGATAAGTAGTAGTAGTTTTCCAATGAGCATCAGCAGGTTATACCCATGATGTAACTGGAAAAGGTCAGTTTCTCTGCCTCCATCCTCTGGTAAGAAGGGATAACACCTGCTTGTTCAGGATGGTGTGGTCTCACTACAGGAAAGGAAATTTAACAGGTATGACTCTCTCCTCCTGTTTCCTAATACTAAATCATACTAAATGGTTATTGGATGCCAGGTGATGATCCCTTACATCTTCAGACAATCCATTTTTGATGATATCACAATGGGTATGTACCAGTCAAGTTCTGTCAATAACCTATCAATAGCACTTTAATAGCAGTAGTGTGAATGTCTTCAAGTTAAATGTCTCTCTTTTTGTTTCTGCTTGCATATTGCACTAATATTAGATGTTCCATTCCATGCAAAAATATTTGTTGTATTTTAATACATATAATGTATGTATTTGCAAATGGGGAGGATCTCCCAACCCCCGTGTGCTGTATTTTTTTTTTTTTTTTTTTTACTTGGCTGGTTGAATCTGTATCTCTCCCTTTTCTTTCCTTCCTTCCTTCCGTCCCCTCCCCACAGTCCTTACATTGTTTCTGTATCCAATCCAGCAGTGATCCAGACAGGCAACATTGGGGGGGCCCTTTCCTCTGGCATGGACACAAGAAGTTGTGTTGGAGAAGGTGGAACATGATAGAGGAAAGGTTCCTGATCCTGCTAGAAACAAAGTAAGGAGGACTGTGTGGAAAATTGGGGGGCTGAACTAGAGAGATGCGAGAGGAAGATTTTGAGGAGAACCCAATACTAGCAGAAGCTTGTAAGGGATTTTTTTTTTCATGTCTTAAATGTTTTACCCAGTTCCCTTAATTTAATGGTTTCATCTGAGATGGTGTTTTAAATGCTAAAATAAATTTAAAGTTATTGCTAAGTGTCAGATTACATAAACCTCTGTAGAGAAACAATCACTCTTCTCAAATTGGTGGCAACAACTATTATAAGTCCACTGAAGTGGTGTCAGACTGTAAGATATGTAGGTAAAGATTTTGCAGTGTGATCTCGGAGATACATTAGAGATTAAAGCCTGGGCCAGGTTTAGGTACAATTGTGGGCACCTGAGCTGTCATTACATAAAGCTTCTTAGTTTTTGTTGTTAACAAAACTGAATGCCATGTAGTGTGGTAAGTGCAATGCAGAGTGATGACAGATGTTCATAAATTCTGTATGACAGAAACATTTTCTCATATTTTTTTGCTCAAATTTATAGCTTTATTGGAGAAACGTTGGGTACAATTTGTGCAACTTAATCATCTAGAAATCTGGAACCAGGATACTGGGCTAGATGGACCATCGGTCTGGACCAGTATAGCTATTCTTGTGTTTCAAAGAGAACCTAATTTATGAATTGTGTAATAAGGCTCCCTTTTCAATCCTGCTTGGTAATGGTAACAGTTCTTGTAGTCCGCCAACTCTTAACCAAATGTTCAAAGCGGATAACGTGAGAATGAACTTACACAATAATGAAAAGCAGCGGATACCAAAAAGGATTATCACTGAAGCAGAATTTTTTTTTTAAACCGATAAGCTTTCAATTGTTTTTGAAACACCATGTTGAAACTGCCCGATACGGAAATGTCAATAGATTTCTGAAATCTTATAGAAATGTTGGAAAATAAAGAAGGCATTAATCTATAGCGTGTGATGAAATAAGAGATAATGGAAATGAAAATAAAGAAAATAAGTATTCTGGACATATACCATAGAACATCTTATATATCCAACAAGCAAGCTTAAAATAATTTTGGCTTTATTAGGTAACCAATGAAATTGATCAATGTAGGTGAAGCATGATCTGATCTCGTTTGCCCCATGATCATCTAAGCTGCAGTGTTTTGCAATATATGCAGTCTAGCAGTCAAGTTGCCTGAAAAGACAATATAGACCATTAAAATAATCTAATTTAGAGAGGGTCATTGCTTATTGCAATTATGTTGGAGTAGCCTAGTGGTTAATGCAGTGGACTTTGATCCTGGAGAACTGGGTTTGATTCCCTGCTGCAGCTCCTTGTGACTCTGGGCAAGTCATTTAACCCTCTTTGCCCCAGGTACCAATAAGTACCTGTATATACTATGTAAACTACTTTGAATATAGTTGCAAAAAAACACAGGCAGATATCAAGTCCCATTCCCTTTCCCCTTTCCCTATAAGAAAAAGATGATATCATTATATGAAGATAGCTTATGTATAAATTTTGATGTTCGTTATAACGAACATTGCTTAACTTTAGCACAAGAAAGAAACAATTGTTTTGTGAAAAGGAAGTTTTCCGTGAGATGAGGCTTATTTTTTTCATTCATTTGCACTGTTTGATTACCTGAAAGAAATGTAAAAAGTGGAGTAAGAAATTGATAAGCTCACAAAATAAAAGTATTTTAAGGGAAAGGAGAAAGTGTCTTGGAATTTATCTACTTGATTTATTTCTGTTGAGTCGGTATTGACATTCATAAGAAAAAAACATCTGGTGGCGATAGGGAAAGGTTGCTTTTACAGCAGGAGCCATTTTGGATTTTGTAATTTAGGTACTGGTACCTTCAAGATATTTGAATGGGGGGATAGACTATTCTTGTGTAGGAGAGCTTGATATCAGCAGATGTGCCTCTTATGTTCAGTTAGATGGAAGATTTGTGTAAGAGCTTCCTTTTTGGTGATATAAAGGTTAAGGCATTTTCTGTAGACTATATGGTTGGCGTTTTGGATCGTGAGATGTTCTAGAGCCTTTATTTATGAAGGAAAGCTATACAACTTTTAGTCCATGTTACTGGTAGTTGGGCATGTTCTTTAGAGAATATGTTGGCTGTGGGATGCTTGCAGCTGACGAGTCATTTTGAGGACTGAGGCAGGGGTAAACATAAAGACTGCTGCTCAGCCCTTATAAGGTAACATTTAATGGAGCAGGTAGGTCAATATTTTTAGAAAGTCACATGCATGAGTATCTCCTAGTTGGTGAGAGGTTATGTGTGTGTGCTCGATGTAAAGAGCTAGCTCCAGAGAACAAGCCTGTTCTCTTGAGGCTAGAGGAGCTCAGGGAACAGAGGTACATAGAGGAGGCCTACAGGGTTGTTGCTGAGAAGTCCCACCTCCAGTCTGATAGCCCTTGTGCTGTCTTGGAGGAGAGAGGCCTTCTAAAAGGAGAGTATCACCCTGGTGCAGCTGGAAGTAATCCTGTAGCCAGGACCAACTCACCAGGAGATGCAATAGCCTCTTGCACCGAGGATGTGTCTCCAGGAACTTCTGCCCAAGAGGGAAGGGTTAGGATGGTGGTTGTAGTTGGTAATTCGGTTATTAAGCATGTGGAATACTGGGTGGCTGGTGGACGTGAGGATCACCTGGTCATTTGCCTGCCGGGTGCAAAGGTGGTGGACCTCACGTGTCACCTAGATAGGATTTTAGCCGGCTGTCTTGGTACATGTGGGTACCAACAACATAGGAAAATGTGGGAGAGAGGTTCTGGAAACCAGATTTAGGTTCCTAGGTAGAAAGCTGAAATCCAAATTCTCCAGGGTAGCATTTTTGGAAATGCTTCCTGTTCCACGCGCAGGACCCAAGAGGCAGGCAGAGCTCTGAAGTCTCAATGCATGGTGAAGGGATGAGGGATTTAGATTTGTTAGGAACTGGGCAACATTGTGGGGAAGGGGGAGCCTGTTCCAAAGGGACGGGTTCCACCTTAACCAGGATGGAACTAGGCTGCTGTCACTAACTTTTTTGAAAAAGAGAGAGCAGCTTTTAAACTAAAATGGGGGGGGGGGGGGGGGGGGGGGGGGTAGCCGACAGTTGCCCAGAACCATATAGTTCGATGTGCAGTATTCTTGAAGGATACTATTGAAACAGGATCTTTAGGGAATCTGGATAGAGAGGTTTCAGTAATGGTGAAAGAAAGCTAGAAGTATTCAAGAGGAGAACAAAGTAAAGGATGCAAAATATCCCTATTATATGCAAAATTTTCCCAGTAATAGGTTTACATTTTATTACCTTGTTGCGTTAAGCATACTTGAAATATTAGTGTATGAAAGTACTAATGCACTTTGAGAAATATACCCCCCTGCAGACTTGGCAACAATTTATTCATATCTGGTCAAAGTTTAGTGACGAATCTGCACTGGATATAGTGAACTCTTAAGCAAGTGCATTTTTATATTCAGTTGCCTCATGAATTTGTTACCCCTTCTCCATAAGAACTCCTGCTTTGCTCATTGTATATAATATTTTGACTTAGATATGTTTTTTAACCTAATTGTTATTTAAAGAAAACCAAATTTAAGCCTGTAATATTTGTGTCTTTATAAGATTTTACATGAACACCAAAAATACTTGGGACTTATTTTGAGGTGACTTAGGTATTAAAAAGATAAACCAAAATAGATAGCATAGTTTTCATTTGATCAGTAGAAAACAAGCTTTATTTAGGAATGAACCTGTTATATTTTTGTTTGCTTTGTATGGTTTGTTAGAACTGTAAGTTTGCAAATATCAAAAGTACATGAGAAGCATAATGTAGAAAATAAGTTACATACAATCCTCTTGGGTAATATAAATTTCATCAGTCTTCAACCACAAAAAGGAGGGAACCAAACAAACTTGCTTAAGGAAAATTAAGAATCAGTCCTTTGATTTATCTGGTTTAAATGGTGTTTGTTTGATGAGCATAAACCTATTTTTGACTTGACACTCTATCCTTCCATGTAGTCCATTACATTTTTTGCTTTACTTTATCTAGTTCCTTCTCCTGTGTTATGTTTGGTTCACATGAATGTTGCTCAGTACTGTTCATCCTAGTGACCTTTGCTCAGGTTTAAAGTTTCTGAATTTTTCCAATGTTTAGAAAAAAAAAGTCCAACTTTTTGCCTCTGCTCTGCTTAATGGATTTTATCTGGTGTTTTCATGCAGAAGAACTCAAGCACTGATTGCAAATTTTTAAAGCTATGGATGTGAATGTTAAAGAGACTGCAAGGTTTTCGTTTTCTTCACAGGTGGTAAGCAAGCCATTTCATAAACTTAGGTAAAAGTTTGTTCGTCAGGTTACTTATCATTTTAACTTAATTTAGCAAAATCAATAAATGAGTTTGGTATTGTGTTAGCATTAACTGTGTTTTAACTCGGATAAGCTTGCATATAAAAAGATCATTATTATTTGTTGGGTTTATAGAGTATTGATTCAGTGCCATGTTGCTCAGTTCTTGTTAATATCTGACCAGAGCTCTGTTAATTGTGTACTTGCTTGAAATCACGATTTCTTTCACATGTTGTTCATCTGTTTTTCAGAATCTCAGAGGGGACTTGGTATTTTAAAATTATTTTTAGTGCTTATGTGAAATCAAGTACAAGTTTATCATAATGTTCATTCACAACATGGCATCAAAAGAAGAAACCGTACTGAAAAGGTTAACCTTATTGCTTAGCTCTGTAATCATCTCTTCCTCAAAATGCCAGTATACAGTTTTGGCACTACTTGATTTCCCTCTCCTTATTTCAAAATCTGTCCGCTTCATTCACTGCTATCCAACATTGTGATTCTTGTGTATCAAAACTTCTCAATTCTGTACACTCCCACATAGCATTCCTTGTAACACTTCACCCCTGTTTAAAACAACTGAACACACGATTGTCCATTGCCTGTTACTCAGCCCATCAATAACATTTTTCTAGTTCCTCTATCTCACTTCCTTTTCCTGTCTCCAGCAGTAAAATCTATACTATGTACAGCAGGAGTCTGATGAAGGTTTCTTATACTGCTTTTTATAGTTGTGTCAAAGTTCATTTATTTGTTACATTTGTATCCCACATTTCCCACCTATTTGTGGGAACTGAAAAATGAGCTTGCGGAGCTACTGCTAGTGATATGCAACTTATCCTTAAAATCGAGCGTGGTACCGGAAGATTGGAGGGTGGCCAATGTAACACTGATTTTTAAAAAAGGCTCCAGGGGAGATCTGGGAAATTATAGACCGGTGAGTCTGACGTCAGTGCCAGGGAAAATGGTAGAGGCTATTATTAAAAACAAAATTACAGAGCACATCCGAGGTCATGGATTACTGAGACCGAGTCAGCAAGGCTTTTGTGTGGGGAAATCTTGCCTGACCAATTTACTTCAATTCTTTGAAGGAGTAAACAAACATGTGGACAAAGGGGAACCGGTTGATATTGTGTATCTGGATTTCCAAAAGGCGTTTGACAAGGTACCTCATGAAAGGCTACAGAGGAAATTGGAGGGTCGTGGGATAGGAGGAAATATCCTATTGTGGATTAAAAACTGGTTGAAGGATAGGAAACAGAGAGTGGGGTTAAATGGGCAGTATTCACAATGGAGAAGGGTAGTTTAGTGGGGTTCCTCAGGGGTCTGTGCTAGGACCGCTGCTTTTTAATATATTTATAAATGATTTAGAGATGGGAGTAACTAGCGAGGTAATTAAATTTGCTGATGACACAGTTATTCAAAGTTGTTAAATCGCGACAGGATTGTGAAAAATTACAAGAGGACCTTACGAGACTGGGAGATTGGGCGGCTAAATGGCAGATACGTTTAATGTGAGCAAGTGCAAGGTGATGCATGTGGGAAAAAAGAACCCGAATTATAGCTACGTCATGCAAGATTCCACGTTAGGAATTACGGACCAAGAAAGGGATCTGGGTGTCGTCGTCGATAATACACTGAAACCTTCTGCTCAGTGTGCTGCTGCGGCTAGGAACGTGAATAGAATGTTGGGTATTATTAGGAAAGGTATGGAAAACAGGTGTGAGGATGTTATAATGCCGTTGTATCGCTCCATGGTGCGACTGCACCTTGAGTATTGTGTTCAATTTTGGTCGCTGCTTCTCAAGAAAGATATAGTAGAATTGGAAAAGGTGCAGAGAAGGGCGACTAAAATGATAGCGGGGATAGGACGACTTCCCTATGAAGAAAGATTAAGGAGGCTAGCGCTATTCAGCTTGGAGAAGAGACGGCTGAGGGGAGACATGATAGAGGTATATAAAATAATGAGTGGATGTGAAGCGTCTGTTCACGCTTTCCAAAAATACTAGGACAAGGGGGCATGCGATGAAACTACAGTGTAGTAAATTTAAAACAAATCGGAGAAAATTTTTCTTCACCCAACGTATAATTAAACTCTGGAATTCGTTGCCGGAGAAAGTGGTGAAGGCGGTTAGCTTAGCAGAGTTTAAAAAGGGGTTGGACGATTTCCTAAAGGACAAGTCCATAAACCGCTACTAAATGGACTTGGGAAAAATCCACAATTCCAGGAACAACATGTATAGAATGTTTGTACGTTTGGGAAGCTTGCCAGGTGCCCTTGGCCTGGATTGGTCACTGTCGTGGACAAGATGCTGGGCTCGATGGACCCTTAGTCTTTTCCCAGTATGGCATTACTTATGTAAATCACGTTTCAATAAACAGAAACTGACACAACTTCTACATGATAAAAAGTTAAGACATCTTTTAGCAAATTTGAATTCATACTCACTATTTGCAGGTTTTTTTTGTTTGTTTGTTTGTTTCTAGGTTTTATTTTTTGGTGAAAGGAAAGGGTGAAAATGTCAGATGTAAAAAGTACTGTAACATCTTTTTTGGCAGAAATAAGTTTCCATATATTTTTTTTTTAGCTCTGCTAGATAATTCTTTGTCTTTGCTTTTTGAATATTTTTCTCATTTTTATGTATTATTTATATCATTTATACCCCACAATTTCCCACCACTGGCAGGCTCAATGTGGCTTACAACATTTAGTTAACCAACAGGAAATGTCCCGTTTGTGGCCGTGCCACCCTTCAGACTTACCCTGTTTCTGGGAGTCAGTGTCTGTGCTGGCTTCTGCTTGTCTCTGTGTCTGTGTCTGTCTTAGGTTCTCTCTGGCTCTGTGTGCTGATTGCCCTACTGAACCTCACCTGTGTGGGCTTTGCCTCTTCCAAGATGGCTGCCGCCTCTTCGTCTCTGCCAGTTTCCAAGATGGCTCCCGCTGTTCCTTCCTATGGGATGACTGCTCTGTGTGTCAAGCCTCTGTTTGGTTGCAAGGTGATTGCTGCACCTGTGGCTCTGGTGTTGATGGGCTTTATTAGTCACCTGAAGACTAGAGCCTTTGCCTTTGTATCTCATCACATCTCATCTCATCTCATCTCATCTAAAGGTCCTGCTGTATAGAGTGCTCTGTACACAGTTTCATTGTTTGCTCTGAGTGAGTTTCTATGTTTGTGTATACTAGCTAGCTTAGGCACCGTGTGGCTTGTAAGCCTGTGCATAGCTCTGCTAGTTCTCTGTGTTTGTTTCCAGTGTCTGACTAGTTAGCTTAGGCACCGTCTGGCTTGTTGCCTGTGCATAGCTCTACTAGTTCTCTGTGTTTGTTTCCAGTGTATGACTAGTTAGCTTAGGCACCGTCTGGCTTGTTGCCTGTGCATAGCTCTTCTAGTTCTCTGTGTTTGTTTCCAGTGTATGACTAGTTAGCTTAGGCACCGTCTGGCTTGTTGCCTGTGCATAGCTCTTCTAGTTCTCTGTGTTTGTTTCCAGTGTATGACTAGTTAGCTTAGGCACCGTCTGGCTTGTTGCCTGTGCATAGCTCTTCTAGTTCTCTGTGTTTGTTTCCAATGCATGACTAGTAGCTTAGGCACCGTCTGGCTTGAAGCCTGTGCATAGCTCTGCTAGTTCTCTGTGTTTGTTTCCAGTGATAGACTAGCCAGCTTAGGCACCGTGTGGCTTGTAGCCTGTGCATAGCTCTGCTAGTTCTCTGTGTTTGTTTCCAGTGATAGACTAGTCAGCTTAGGCACCGTGTGGCTTGTAGCCTGTGCATAGCTCTGCTAGTTCTCTGTGTTTGTTTCCAGTGATAGACTAGCCAGCTTAGGCACCGTGTGGCTTGTAGCCTGTGCATAGCTCTGCTAGTTCTCTGTGTTTGTTTCCAGTGATAGACTAGCCAGCTTAGGCCCTGTGTGGCTTGTAGCCTGTGCATAGCTCTGCTAGTTCTCTGTGTTTGTTTCCAGTGATAGACTAGCCAGCTTAGGCCCCGTGTGGCTTGTAGCCTGTGCATAGCTCTGCTAGTTCTCTGTGTTTGTTTCCAGTGTTAGACTAGCCGCCCTTGCTAGTCACTATCCCAAGATTGTGTTTGTTCCTAGTGTTAGACTGGCTGCCCTTGCTAGTCACTATCCAGAGACTGTGTTCCGTTCAGCTAGCCGTCCTGCTAGCCCTCCTGCGGAGACAGTGACTTCTGCTAGCCGTCCTGCTAGCCACCTCCAGAGACTGTGTTCCGTTCAGCTAGCCGTCCTGCTAGTCCTCCTGCGGAGACAGTGACTTCAGCTAGCCGTCCTGCTAGCCACCTCCAGAGACTGTGTTCCGTTCAGCTAGCCGTCCTGCTAGCCCTCCTGCGGAGACAGTGACTTCTGCTAGCCGTCCTGCTAGCCACCTCCAGAGACTGTGTTCCGTTCAGCTAGCCGTCCTGCTAGCCCTCCTGCGGAGACAGTGACTTCTGCTAGCCGTCCTGCTAGCCACCTCCAGAGACTGTGTTCCGTTCAGCAAGCCGTCCTGCTAGCCCTCCTGCGGAGACAGTGACTTCAGCTAGCCGTCCTGCTAGCCACCTCCAGAGACAGTGTTGCATCTCCTGCTAGCCGTCCTGCTAGCCCTCCTTTGGAGACAGTGACTTTAGCTAGCCGTCCTGCTAGCCACCTCCAGAGACAGTGTTGAATCCTGCCGACTGCCAGAACCCGGACAGACCCTGCTTGTCTGCCTTGCCTTCGCCTAGGTGCCAGGGGGCACCCCTGGACCTTCATTCCTGCTGTTCCTGTAAGTCCTACCGGCTGCCAGAACCTGAGGGCTCAACCCGAGGGGGAAGGCAGTCAAGTGTAGGTGAAGCCTAGGTCCAGGGTGTTCCAGTTCTGCGGGTTCCGTTCCAGTGTGTTCCAGTCCAGCGGGTTCCACTCCTGTATGTTTCAGTCCAGTGGGGCCACTCCAGTGTGTCCAGTCCAGTGGGCCCCACTCCAGTGCGCACCCGTCCGGTGCGTTCCAGTTCCGAGTGTTCCGGTGTAGAACTCCAGTCCGGAGTTCCGGTCCAGTCTTATCTCCTCTCTACCTGGAAGGTGATTTTGCCTAAAGGACTCACAAACCCCACGCTCCCGGGGAAGAAGCCTGAAGGTATGCCAAGGTCCTCGAGAGCGCGGCAAGCGCGAGAGACGCGACAGGAAATTACAATAAATGGAAAGTGATACGAGGGGTGGAAAGGTACAGGGTTAAGAGAAAGTAGTTAAGTCCACAAGATCTTTAGAGGAGTTGGAGTCCAGGAATCACAGAGGCAGGACGGGATCTTTAGGGTAAGCTTGCCCAAATAAGTAGGTCTTGATAGACTTCCTGAAAGTCAGATGATCTTGAACCGTTTTTTACAGATTTAGGTAATGTATTCCATAAATGAGTGCTGATATAGGAAAAGGTGGCAGCATATGTGGTTTTATACTTGAGACCAGAACACGCAGGGTAATGGAGGTTTAAGTATGAACGAGAAGATGGGAGCGAATTCCTTGCTGGTAAGTTGACAAGGGCATCCATATATGCTGGAGCTGCTCTGTAGAGGATCTTATGGACTAGGGTGCAAATTTTAAAAGTTATTCGCTCCTGTACAGGAAGCCAGGGTAACGTCTCACGAAGAGGTCTGGAACTGTTGAACTTTGATGCTCCGAAGATAAGTCGAGCTGCTGTGTTTTGAGCAGTTCGTAGTTTTTTGAGAAGTAGGTCTCCACCCTGCGTATATGCCATTGCAGTAATCGATTCGGCTTAAGACTAGTGATTGGACTAAATTACAAAATACTCCTCTTGGGAAATAAGGCTTTAATCGTTTTAGTTTCCTGAGAGAGAAGAATATTTTCTTGGTGGGTGAGGTGGTATGATCCAACAGTGTTAAGTTCCGGTCCACAATAACTCCTAGTATTCGTAGACTCTCAGAGATGGGCAGGGTAAGGCCTGGTGCGTTTAAGGTAGCGGGTCTGAATTTGTTAAAGGGAGAGGAAAGAATAAGGCAATGAGTTTTTTTTCTGTATTAAGCTTTAATTTGAAGGAGTTAGCCCAAGTGAGCATGGTGTTTATCCCAAGGCTGATTTCATTAGTTATTTCAGTGAAATTTGTCCGAAAAGGGATGTAAATAGTGACGTCATCTGCATAGATAAATGGGTGAAGTCCAAGCTTTGAAAGGGCTGTGGCCAGGGGAATCAGCATTACGTTGAAGAGAGTAGGGGAAAGCGGCGAGCCTTGAGGCACACCACAGACCGGTTGCCATGGAGGGGATAAATTTGAGTTGGAGTTTACTTGGTAGGTTCTGGTGGTTAAAAAACCTTTCAGCCATGCTAGAACATTTCCGCCGGCTCCGAAGTAGATTTTTCCTTGTAGGTCTCAAAGTTGCAGGAGGGCAGGGGGAATAATAGACATGATGCTTACAAATAAAAGTTGCTGGTGTAGTGGGCGATCTAGGATCAAGCAGTTATCATATGGTATGGTTTAGTATTAGAGCATAGGCAATGAATTGATTTATAAGCTAGATCCTAGACTTCAGGACAACTAACTTCAAAGTGAAAGAGTTCCTCAAGGAGTTGCTAGTTGAATGATAGCAGCTAATGAAAGTAGAAAAGCACTGGACAAAACTGAAAGGAAATATTGTAAGGGCAACAAACATATTTGGAAAGTAAATGACAGAGAGGAAAAAATATCCACTGTAGCTTTTGAAGAAAGATGCCATAATGGTAAGGGAAACTACTACTACTACAAATCATTTCTACAGTGCTACCAGTCGTACGCAGCGCTTTACAATTGAACATGAAGAAAAGATAGTCCCTGCTCAAAGAGCTTACAATCTAAATCAGGACAGACAGAACAAATAAGGGATAAGGGTAGGACAGACAGATAGGACACATAAGGAAAAGGGACTATAGAAGAGAGGAAGACAAGATAAAGGTTACGAGCAGGTGACAAGTAAGGAATTAAAAGCAGTATCAAACAGGTAGGCCTTTAGCCCGGATTTGAAGGCGGCCAGGGATGGAGCTTGATGTAATGGCTCAGGAAGTCTATTCCAGGCATAAGGTACGGGCGAGATAAAAGGAACGGAGTCTGGAGTTAGCGATGGAGGAGAAGGGTGCAAACAGGAGAGATTTGCGGGGAAAAGCATGTAGAGCATGTGTAGTTTGGGGGCAGGTGCACAGCACCCTCTAAATACTTCAAGCTGGTGTTGAAAAATAGAGAAATAGGACCTAGCCTGTCTAAATTTTGCTGGTGCTCCCAATTTCCTGCTCCCTCTTCCTGCTGGTGCAGCTGCGGCAAAGGAAAGCAAAGTTAAAAAAAAAAAAAAAAAAAAAAAAAATTGTTGTAGAGCCTTTAGACTCTCTCTGATTTGTACTTGTTTTTCCTGTATGGGGTGGGATGTCGGGGTCTTCAGCAGCATAGGAGTGTGAAGGTTCTGCAGTGATCATTACTTTAAATATGCTGTTGCGGCACCAGCAGGAAAGGAGGCCTGAAAGGGAGAGAAACTGGGCCATTGGTCAGGCAGGGGAGGTGGGAGAAGGCGAGATGCTGGATTTGTGGTGGTGGGGGGGAGAAGGGGATATATGTGGTCCTGGAGGGGGGACCTAGTGGAGGGAGGGAGAGAGAGAGAAGAGTGAGTGGGGGGGGGGGAGGGGGGTGAAGAAAGAAGGAAAGATGCTGGACTTGGTGGAGGGAGGCGGGCAAAACTGGACTGGGAAAGTGGTGAGTTAGCATTGGGAGGGAAGACACCTCACCTGTCACCTCGCTCCGTGACTGAAAGTGCAGTAGCGGCAGATCGGATTTGCCTTCCCTTCCTGTGTCCCGCCCTCGTGGAAGTTACATCAGATGAGGGCGGGACACAGGGAGGGACGGCCCGAAGGGAGGCAAATCCGATCTGCTGCTGCTGCGCTTTCAGTCACGGAGGTGACAGGTGAGGCACTGTGATGATTTCAATGCGGGGGGCCCAGCCCGGTGGCGGATGGTCGACGGAGCCGAGGGTGGGTGAGATTGGGGACTGCAGCGCCGGGCCCTCCTTGGAGGCCCAGAGAATTTTGTCCCCCCCCCCCCCCCACCCCCCTCTTGGCGGCCCTGAAGTAAGGACACAAAGGGAAAATAGATGTTTAAATACCACCATGGCATAAATGCACAGGAGGCACGTGTTTCAGCTGAAAAGAGGCTCTGAAATGAGGGGCCATATGATGAAAGTGAAAGGGGATAGACTCAGGAGTAATCTAGTGAAATACTTCCTCCGAAAGGATGGTGAATTCATGGGACTATCTCCTGGTGGAGGTGGTAAAACGAAGACGGTATCTGAATTCAAAAAATCTTGCGATAAGTACCTAGGATCTCTAAGGGAGGGGAAGGTTTAGAAGATGGTATGGATGGGCAGACTCGGTAGACCATTTGGTCCTAGTCTGCTTTCATTTTTCTATGGTGCTTTAATTTTGTAGGTTGAAGTGCCAACAATTACAGAAATACTTAGATTTTAGAATTACAAATCCCGTTCATCAGATAAGATTCTCGTAGTCTCATCTTGGCTTACATTAAAGGTTTATTATGGCAGGAAATGAGTTGCAGTAGGAATAAATAATGCTAGAAAGTTGCTTTCAATTTAGTATCGTGTAGAAAATAGTCTGATTTATATATGAATCAAAACTGTTAAGAGTATTGTTAAAGTAGCCTCTTGCACTATAGAGAGCTGAAAGTTTAAATACTTAGCATAAATGATAGCCCAGTCTTACTGTCACTTGGAATCTGTTAGTAGGAAGGAGATTAAGCGGCTTCAAAAACTTTATAAACTCAGTTTCACAGTAGACCAGGGATTTCATGCCAGGAAGAGCTGGTGGAGGGGGATCCTTCAGTCCTTCTCTCCCTCTCCCTCCACCTCTCTCTCTGTCTCAGACTTTTATTGTTCTGTCATCTGAATATATAGAATCCAAAATCAGATAAGTGCTTATTCCAGGGGTTCCTAACCTCCAAAGCATTTGAGGATACCCTGCTTCCCCCCCCCCCCCACCACCACCACCACTACGCTAGTCACCACAATATGTCTCTCCTTCTTTCCCCTATTATCTCTATTTCTTTCCCCAGCTGTTCGTGTTTCTATTTTTTTCTCTTTTTCTCACCTGTCACTGCTCTTCCTGACCCCATGGTCTACCACTGGTCTTGTTTCTATTGCAGCTCCTGATATAGGTTTATGCTGTTGCTGATTCTGTCTAAGCCTTCATTACCCCTGTTTTGGTTGCACAGTCCTCACGGCCTCTATTGCTTCCTATGATTCTGCCTCTGTAGCCATTGATATTCCCACCCCTGCTTGTACCCTCCTGAAGGCCATGCAGCTCCAACAGGTTCCTACAAATTATCACCATTCTTCCCAGTCCTAGTGTTTCAGGCAACCTGGCTGCTGCCTTTCCATATACCACTGCTCCTGCTGCTGTTGCTTCTGACAGGTAAGCTAAACTGTCATGCAGAGGGTTGATGTTTTTCCTTTTTATATATTCTCTGACCCCCCCCCCCCCCCCATGATGGTGTCATGGATTATTAGTTAAGAGCTATTGAGTTATATCATGGTTCTCTGGTATGAGATTGGTGAATTAGAAGTTTTCTTCTTACTAGCTTACCTTATTCACAACTGAGTTAAGTTGATGAGAGATGGATGCTGGTAGAGACATGTTGATCAGCTTGTGCTTCTTTGTCTGCCAAGGTCCTTGAAGCTATCAGCAACACCTTTTTTGCATCAGCAAATTTCAGTTGCTCAGAACAATGTTGGCTTTATTGAGTAAAGGCAGGTTTGGTCTCAGTGTAGTTGAGCAGTATCCATGATAATTTTCTGACACCATGTTTTGTGATTCAAACAGAATGTAGTTCCATTATAACCAATGTGATTCCTACAGAATTCCATTGTTAAATTTTTCTTGTTTGGTATCAGTTGGGTTTCTTGTTGCAAAGTTGTATCTGTACCTATTGTATTCAAGTACATCAATACGCTCTTCTTTTTAGTAAGTTTAAATGCTTTGAACTAAGGAAAGACCCCTTTTTTAGTCTTGTAAAGACAAATGCTTCAAACTGCTCAGTGTCTTCCTAAAGAAAACAGTTTTCACACTCCATTTTCTAGACGTATCAAGAAAGGGAGTTTGGGTTTTGCTAATGCCTTTAAGTAGATTAACTTGCCTTGAACTACTGTATAGTGCCCCTCTCCTGCCGCTCCTGTATCCTTCAAATAGTTACCATGATTATTCTTTAACACATTTATTAAAATTTGACACTTGAATAACTCACTCTGTCCTGAATCTCTTGATTCAGACCCTCCTTTTCTTATTCAGTTACAAGATCAGAACATGTCAGCAAATGTACCCTCCCTTAAACACTTTACATGGACTGCCAAAGACAGCACATTTTCTTATCCATTAACACATGAAGATAGGAAAATTAAAAATAAAGAAAAACAATGCTACAGACTAAATTCACAAAATAAGAAACAAACGTGGTACTGAGCCACAATGTTGAATGAAATCTCAAGGTCTTGTCCTGTGCATATTTCAGTCCAGGCTCCCTTCCTCAAGCTTGTCACCAAGTGATAAAGATAGAAAACTTATATTAGATTGCAACAAAGTAAGTTCACAAGGAAGAACAGGAAATCCTTTCACAGAGACATCCACTGTTCTCAAAATATAGGGCTCTGTTTACTAATCTGTGCTGTAGGCAAGCAAACCTGTTACCGCGTGCTAAAAATTAGCTTGTGCTAACAGTTGACATCCATTATATTCCTATGGGTATCTTTAGCATTAGTGCATGCTAATAATTTGGTACGTGCTAAAAGGTTTGCTTGCCTACAGCACGGCTTAGTAAACAGGGCCCATAGTATTAACATGTATCGCCTTTGTGTCCTTTTTATCTAAACCAACATGCTGTGGCCTCATAGTTTAGGATGGATATATAAGAACTAGAAAAAATACACAGAAGGACACAACTAAATAAAGGAGAGAGAGATTTCACTATAATACTTGCTGAACTCTGCTTCCGTAGAGAACAAAATATTGAGAGATGTATTTATACTGCACTAATATGTTAGACTTCTTGATATTGCAGCAGTATTCTTTCCTCTAGCCCAGCTAAGTGAAAGCTCTCTTAGAATAAAGAGAGATGTATCTCATTTATAGAGGAAGGAGTTTTGCTTTATTAATAAGTAGGGCTGCATTTCAATTAAAATGTTAATCATGATTAATCACCTGATTAAAGGTATGTGTTTGTTCCCACTGCAGCTCCTTGCCCAGAGTCACAAGGAGCTACAGTGGGAACAAAAATAAGTAACATACCTTTAATTGTGTGATTAATTGCGATTGCAAACTTTAATCAAAATACAGCCCTAAAAAAATTAAAGAATAAATAGTAATGAAAAGATAGGAAATACAAACCGAAAAATTACAAATTAAAGAATCTAAAACAGCTTGCAGAATAGCTATAAACAGCCATTCAGTTTTCACAGCCGCCTTCAGAAAAGCAAGTAAATAAAGGTTAATTAAAGAAAAAAAAAAAAGTGATAGCTTTTTGTTGGGATTTAAGTCAGCACATCTCTTTACAGTCTGTGTATGTGTGTTTATTTTTATAATTCTGTGAAGAAGGTTGATCTGGTTTTGTTTATATTGTGCATTTATATTCTACAGGAAACTGAATTTTTAGAGTACTAAAATATCAACTCATATATAATCTGGGCAGACTTTACATACAGATCTAAGGAAATGCCATTTTTAAGGTCTTAAGATAATTTTTCCTGTGGGGGCAAGCTGGTTATGATGTGCAATTCCTTTGATTGTAGGCCAGATGACAAAATGATAGTGCTTGAAATAGGTTTCATAAAAGGGCATGAGCAGTTTGTGTACCATGAAAATATTTTTTGCATCTCCCTCTCATTGATCTGTAATTTCCTTTCCAAATTATTTTTATATTTTATTTTGCTTTATATTTGGTTATTGTGTAAACTGCCTAGATAGCTAGGCAGTATATCAAATAAATTTAAAGTTTGAGCTTGCTCTTTATTAAGAAGAGTACTGATGTGATACTAATTTCCTAAAAGCCTTATAGCTACCTCATACAAACTGAAATATTTATTTATAACGGTAGACTTTGAATCAGAATTTTGGCAACCATTTTTTGGTTGAGTGTGAATAAGGACATGGAGAAGTCCCGCGTGAATCAAGATGACTAAGAGGGGCATTTTCGAATGAAACGTCCAAGTTGCGATTTGGATGTCCTTGCAAAACTGCAAAATCCAGGGGCGGGGAAACCCATATTTTCGAAACATGGACGTCCATCTTTCGTTTCGAAAATACCGTTGGACGTCCAAATCCTTAAATTTGGACGTCCCTAGACATGAATGTTTCTGACTTATTTTCGAAACAAACATCCATGTCAAAAACATCCTAATGCAAGCCATTTGGGCATGGGAGGAGCCAGCATTTGTAGTGCACTGGTCCCCCTGACATGCCAGGGCACCAACCAGGCACCCTAGGGGGCACTGCAGTGGACTTAATAAAATGCTCCCAGGAACATAGCTCCCTTACCTTCTGTGTGGAGCCCCCCCAAAACTCCCCCCCCCCCCAAAAAAAAAACCCACTACCCACAACTGTACACCACTACCATAGCCCTTACGGGTGAAGGGGGGCACCTAGATGTGGATACAGTGGGTTTGTGGTGGGTTTTGGAGAGCTCGCTGTTTCCTCCACAAATGTAATGGGTAGGGGGGTAGGGGCCTGGGACCGCCTGTCTGAAGTACACTGCAGTACCCATTAAAACTGCCTCTGGGACCTTCATGCGCTGTCATGGACCTGAGTATGACATCTGAGGCTGGCACGACATATATTTTTAAAGATGTTTTTTGAGGGTGGGAGGGGTTAGTGACCACTGGGGGAGTAATGAGAGGTCATCCCCGATTCCCTCCAGTGGTCATCTGGTCATTTCGGGCACCTTTTTGTGCCTTATTTGTAAACGTCCAAGTGTTCATCAGGAACATCATTGTTTTTTTCGATTATAGGTCAAAGACGTCCAAGTGTTAGGCATGCCCAAGTCCCGCCTCCGCCACACCCCCTTGAACTTTGGACATCCTTGTGACGGACTGCAGTTGGAGATATCCAAAATCGGGTTTTGATTATACCAATTTGACGTCTCTGGGAGAAGGACGTCCATCTTCTGTTTTATGTCGAAAGATGAACGTCCTTCTCTTTCGAAAATGAGCCCATAAGTCATCCATATCACATTTTCAAAATGGAAGTTCCAAACACTGATCTTGTGTATGCAAAAGTGTCAGCCCTTGCTTATTTATTGAGATTTATTAACCACCTTTATGAAGACAGTGTACAGCAGTTACAGCTTCACATAACTTAGTTTTGCTAGCAGCAAAATAGTAAAATGACATACAAGTGTAAATACAACCATTGAGAAACTTGAAGATGGCAAATTGAATCCTAGTAATAAGGGCTAACATGATGATACAGTATCAGAAATATAAAATCATGATCATGGGCAGCTTGATTACTAAGTTGGAGTGGCATATGCCGTTGGGATCTTCTATATGCCAAGTGTTGTTGCCCCCTATTCTGTATTTTGGTCCTTCTTCTTTTCTTGTTTCTTTTTTTAAAACTGAGTAGACACCCTTCAGATTCTATGCATAGTTGAACACTGCTCTTGATTTAGGCTGGATAACAAAATGACACTGGTTCAGATTTCTTCCATAAAGGAAATTTAGAATTTTATTAACCATGCAGATCTTTCATTGCTCTTACGTAGGAATATTTATTTCCATTTCTTAGTCATCTATCAGACCCAAAGCGAATCACAAGTTAAAACATAATATAAACATAACTGTAACATCCCCAAAAATGTAGAATACTCTCACCTCTTGACCCAACCCACTGTCAACATCCTCTTACAGTGAACCTCGGACTTGTGCCAAAAACCAGAGCAAATTGCATTATGCTATTGTTTGATTCTGGTAAAATATTGCAGTTTGTATTTTTATTACAAAGTAAAGTGCCACCCTCCTATCATCCAGTATCCTCTAACAGTGTACCTCGCACATCTGTCACTTCAGTATATACTTGTCTAAAAATCTCATCCCATTCCAATCACATAGAAACAAGACATTGCAAGAGCTGGGCAAGAAGGGTGATTGCCCTAGGCATCAAGGTGGGGGTGGGCAAGAGTGCCATATCACCCTTTTGAGTTGATCTGTGATCTCTTCTCTTCTCCCTTGCTGTGTCACTAAGATCCCCTCTGTACAATATTTACAATGTTTAAACAAGATGTTTCAGGTGAAAATCTTAACATTAGCTATGATAATTTTAAACCCAGATTATTCTAGCATTATTTTATTTCTTTATTCGTGACATTTATACCCCACATTAGTCCAGTTCGTGCCTGTAATACATAGATAATTACTTTCTGCTGCATTTCTTGCTGTTCTTTGTTGCTTCTAGTATACAGTAATATGAATTTTATAAACGTTAAGGGCCAGGTACAAAAAAGCCAGGTATGTGTAACTGTCAAAATAACCCAACTAGTAAGTTTTATAAAGAGCATAGATTGTGTATTTGAATTGGAGGAATGTTCTGGGAAAGTTTTTACAGGTGTACATGTAATATTCATATGTTGTAGCACTTATTACTCACCAGCATTTACACCTGCTCAAAATCACACACAACTCCTGACTAACCTGTCTTGAGAGCTGAAGCTTGGAGATTAGCTCACTCTGACTATCAAATTCGCTTGTCAAATGATAATTTGCGTTTCTGAGGAAGACTATACTTTTTTTTGCTGTTGTGCATTCACATTCGTAACATTTGCCGTCTACATGTGCAAATGGTGCTACATTAGCATAGGTAAGTTCCTAAGTCGGAAGCACAGATTTAGGTGGGTTTGTTTTTAAAATTGCTGGTGCTTTTGTGCCCATGCCACATGTCTATTTTGAGCTGGTGCTATAGGTTTTCCATAAACGCATTAGCATTTGCTGAGCCTTTTTATAAAGTTTTTGCCTACTTTTCTGTCACTTGACATAGGCATCCTTTTAAGGTGTTAGCTTAGTTTTGTACAGTTAGTTCTGTTGCAGTGGCATAGCTAGGACTGAATGACTCCCGGGTAGAAAAAATTAGATGGGCCCCCTATGCCACCATCTTTCCCAAGATAATGGTGAGAGGGAAGGGGTGTAAGAACACCTTCAGAACTCGAACATATTCTGCAAAAAGCAAACACATTCCAGACCTATATACAGGGTAAAGCAAAAATCTCTAGAAAAACATATCCTAGTAATTGAAATAGAAACTGAAATGCAAGATTATAGTAATGCACATTTCCCAAAGCTGACACATTGCAATTAATAAATTTAAAAAAAAAATAGTTTTTCAACTTTTATTGTCATAGCATTGATTTGGTCCCAGCATCCTTTCTGTGCTTTTTCTGAACTCTTTCTAGGGTCTCCTGTCCTTTTTGACAGTCCTTCTGTGTCCCATTGCAACCCTTATGCATCCTGTACAGCATGGTGTGTCTGACATCTGTCTCTAGCCCCACTACCCCCTCCCCCCCTTTACAGACTGGCAGCAATAGTGATGTAAACCTGAAGCCTCCAGCAGCCCTGCCAGGGTCTTTCCTATGCTGTGTCCTGCCTCCTCTGATGTAATTCCCTGTGGTCTAGATGCGTTTACAGGAAAGGCCCTGGTGGGGCCTGCCATACCTACTGGTTTACATCAATGCCAGTGCTGGTATGAGTTCTTGGGGGGGGGGGGGGGGGGGGATTAATGATGGAGCTGGAACCACTGAGGGGAAAAGGAAGGGGAAAAGTGGTCTCTACCATTGGGTAACCCTGGGCTTTTTACTGGGATCAATCCTGACAGTAACTAATCCCTTTTTTTCTGTTGACCTATGTAACTATATCTAGGATATCACATGTACTTGGGATTGAATGTGAGAAAAACATGCAATATAGCAAAATAGAAGAGCTAAAAAGTAATAGTATATAGTAGTTGTAATATAGAAAGCATTATATATAAATAAATAGATAAGATATGTTAAACATGTCTGCTCAGTTCAGCATTAAAAAAAAAAACGCAGATGGTTAGGATATTTTGTCTTTTCACCACACCTAAATTAATGGAACTGTGAGTTTTGACTGTGGGCTGATTTGAGCAAACTTGTTTCTTGGTGGTAATATTTGACTGCTTCTATATATGTTACTTTTTGCTCTTGTCCTGTACCATATCACCTGCTTTGCTTGGGTTATTTGCTGCTTTCTAGTGGATTTCATGCAGATGCATGTAACCTTTCTTAAGATTGAAGGAATAGGTTGTTTAGGTACAAACATAAAACAATTATGCAAATACTAACACAGCTACACTTATACATACTGCTACAGTGCAAGAGAGACATAATGAGGATGACTGGCAAGAACGTTTTCTCACTTTTTTTATACTTATGTCCAGAGCCATCAGTATTGAATGCTTTCTTCTTTCAGTCCTCCATGATCTAAGGGCTGAAGCAGTAAAGCACTCTTAGGTTTTGCATAGGGTTAGCACAGTTTTATGGGCATTTGATGCAGAAAGGGGTTTTGCGCACAAGCTAACCCTGCACAAATGCTTGAATGCACAGTATATTTAAAGTCATGTTAAGGCTAATTCACATTTCAGCAGATGAAGAAAAGTGCACTGAAGAGTGAAAGCCTGAGCTTAGTGAAGGGGCTTAATTGCCATGTCAGAGCAGGCATAAAGGATTTGTAACTTGGGTTCTATAATCTTGCGAAGTGCAGCACTTCAACTCAGATTAGATTCCTATCTCCCAACCTCTTGATCCTAAAGATAATTCCTTCCCCCTCCAAATCCCATAAAATCCTTGGTCTGCAGTACCCCTTGTCATCCCCCCCCCCCTGAAAAAAAAAAGATTCCTGGTCCTCTAATGACCCTGACCTTTCCCTTCTCCCAGACACTCACCACATACCTTTAAATTAGAAAGCAGGAGTGATGTCCACTAGCTCCTCCTGCCTTCATGCCACTATCTTTCTAAATGATGCCTGACCCCGTGTGGTACCTTCTGTGATGTACTGCATGGAAGGGGAATTTTTGTTTATTTGGTAGTCTTCACCCAGACTCTGCCAAGTAAGGCAAATGTCCTTATTTAGCAGACTGACCCCATATGATATGACCCAGGATGCACTGCATAGGGTCAGGTGCCATCATTTTGAAAGATGGAGGCAGGACTGTGTGGAAATTACTCCTTAAGTGTCTGTATGAGGGTGGGAGGATTCATGGTCCACTAGACCACCATGGATATTTTTAGGGGTATCGGGGGAGATGGGAGGTCATATCTGGGGTGAGGGAATTGGGGACAAGGGTTGTTTCTGTAGTAGTGGTGATAGGTGATTGAGGGGAGGTCCACTAGATAACAAGAGACTTTGAGGGAGGGGTGTTGGTTGGGGGGTGGTGGCTGTAGATAACCTAAGAGGAGACAGTGGGAAATGTTTTATTTTCCTGGCAGCACTACTGTAGTCTACAGTTGTCAGGACAAATGGGATGAATGTTTCCACTCGGTGATCTGTTCAAATGCTTTTGTGATGTTGTCTCCAGAGTCCACAAAATCAAGGTGTGGTGAGGGGGAGGGGGTGTACTTGTGAAATTCTTCCCCCAAACCGGACTGGAAATATATATCTGTCTACCTTTTGAAATGGAAGTATATTCCATTTCCAGGAACTGCAAGAGAGGAATTTCCACCGACTAAAAACAAAATGAGAAGCTCGGTTTTGGTCATATTTAATTTCAGGTGGCGTTGAGACATCCAGACAGGAATGTCAGACAAGCATGCTGAAACTTTGGTTTGGATGCAAGGTGAGATATCAGGGCTAGAAAGGTAGATTTGGGAGTCATCAGCATAGAGATAGTAGGAAAAGCCATGGGATGAGATTAATGAACCAAGGGAAGAAGTGTAGATAGAAAAGAGGAGGGGACCAAGAACAGAACCCTGAGGTACGCCGACAGGCAGAGGGATAGAAGTAGAAGAGGATCCACCAGAGTGAACACTAAAGGTGCGGAGGGAGAGGTAGGAAGAGAACCAGGAAAGGACAGTTGCTGCAAAAAGATACTATTAACAACAGACAGGAAGGAGGAGGCCAAGAACGTCCCAGCATCAGAAGAAAATTTCTGTTTGCCCTGAAGACCTGGTGCCTGGGACTTGTTAAGCCCTGCCGGCTAGTTTTGCCCTAGCCACTTTTACAGTAAACTCTCAAATATGCTTTTCTGTGAATAGAGGCAGGGAAAACACTTTTTTTTTTTTTTTAATTAAAATTTTTTTGTTTTGTTTTGTTACAAGGTGAATTTTATAGGTCACACATCTCCTTTTGGTTGTTTGAAATTCCTGTGTTTTAAAATGTTAGCATTTTGTAACCTTTTTTTTTCTTTCACTGATTAGCTGACTAGACTGAACATTTGGGAGAAGATTATACCACTGTGTGAAAGTCTAGAAAAATGTAGAATATGCCATATGCAGCAGACATAGTACCCTCTGCCCTGTGAAACGAGTTCTTGTGTCCTGGAGGTATTAAATCTTTTATTCTGTAAATTCAGATGTGTGCAAACAATTTGTAACACACATCAGCTTCTCTGAGAATGGGAAAAGAATGGTTTTCTCAGTTTTGCATACTAACGGCTAGCTATTGCATAGGCAGTGGAATGGATATTGGCCACTGGAGCCATATCCTTTCCTATATTTTGCACAACACAGCATCATTAATGAAAGATCTTAGGTGTGGGACCAGAGATTGGTTTGTTTGGCTTCTCCAACTAGAAGGGTGTTCTACTGCCCCTGGAGTTATTAACTTGGGCTGCCATGTTTCTGCATGATGATACCATTAACACTTGTGGCTAGTGTTAATTACAGTAGTATATACTAAACCAGTAGTACATATCAGTAACTTTAGCTTTAAGTAGGTCATTTTGTTTAGTCTGCACAATCTGCCTGCACATTTCATAAGGAAATAATGCATTTTATTTTGAAAATTAGCATCTGCAAAGTGTGTGCATATGTGCTAAACGTTCCTCTGTACTTTGTATCAACTGTACATGTGGGTGGTGGAAGGTAAGGTAAAATATATTTGCATTAGAAAATGTTAAGCATTCATGTGGTTTATTCTCCTGACCTAAACCCGTGCTCAAAAAAAATGCCCTTTTTATAGTGTGGTTTAAAGTATCCATTTTGTGAGCACTGCATGCAAGGGAGCAATTTCCAGATAATCCAGTTTGCTTGGAAAAAGCTGTTTACTCATATAAATTTATTTATTTATTTATTGCATTTGTATCCCACATTTTCCCACCTATTTGCGGGTTCAGTGTGGCTTACAATACATTGTGAGTCATGGAATTACATTGGTTACAATATGGTTATGGGTTATATTGAGAAGAGTTATGGGAAGACAGTCGAAGTCAAACATATTTTGGGAAAACAAGTCAAAGTCAAACATAGTTTGGGAATGGAACAGTAGAATGTAACAATGGGGAAGTGATCGGCGATAGAACAATGGCGAGAGAACATTAGGGTATAACAGTTCCATCTGTGGGTAGAGTTTTAAGTGTGGTGAGAATAAGGGGAAGAGAGATCAGAAGAGAGTGTATTGCCCTATCTCTGTTAGTGCGTAAGGACTTCATATGTTTTGATTCTTGCCATAGCTTTTCTCGAAGAGGTGAGTTTTCAATAGTTTGTGGAAGTGGGTTAATTCATAAATCATTTTCAGGTTGCGTGGTAGTGTATTCCAGAATTTCGTGCTTGTGTAAGAGAAGGTTGAGGCATGCAGTGCTTTGTATTTTATGCCTTTGCACTTAGGGAAGTGGAGATTGAGGAAAGTTCGGGATGATCTTTTGGCATTTCTGGGTGGCAGGTCTATTAAGTCAGACATGTATGCAGGGGCCTCACCATGAATGATCTTGTGGACCAAGGTACATACTTTAAAGGTGATACGTTCCCTGAGTGGGAGCCAGTGCAGTTTCTCACGTAAGGGTTTTGCACTTTCGTATTTTGGTTTTCCGAAGATGAGTCTGGCTGCTGTATTCTGGGCTGTTTGAAGTTTCCTCAGTATTTGTTCTTTGCAGCCTGCGTATAGTGAGTTGCAGTAGTCCAGATGACTGAGTACGAGTGATTGCACTAGGCTGCGGAAGACAGATCTTGGAAAGAATGGTTTTATTCTTTTCAGTTTCCACATGGAGTAGAACATCTTTTTGGTTGTGTTGTTTGCGTGAGTTTCGAGTGTTAGGTGGCGGTCGATAGTGACTCCAAGGAGTTTGAGTTTCTGAGATTGGCAGATTTAGTTTAGGTGTGGTAATAGCGGTAAATTTCTTCGTGTTGTATTGGGAGGTAAGTATGAGGCATTGAGTTTTTTCTGCGTTCAGTTTCAATCAGAATGCATCTGCCCAGGTATTCATGATGTGTAGACTTTGGTTGATTTCATTGGAGATTTCATTAATGTCTTGTTTGAAAGGGATAAATATCGTTACATCATCTGCATATATGTAAGGGTTGAGGTTGTGGTTTGATAGAAGTTTTGCCAAGGGAATCATCATTAGGTTGAAAATAGTTGGCGATAGGGGAGATCCCTGTGGTACTCCGCATTCAGGTGTCCATGTGGCAGACGTAGTTGAATTTGATGTAACCTGATATGAGCGTAAGGTTAGGAATCCTTTGAACCAGTTTAGGATGTTGCCTCCTATGCCAAAATATTCGAGTATGTGTAGTAGGATTTCGTGATCGACCATATCAAAGGCACTTGACATGTCAAATTGTAAGAGGAGTATATTGGTGCCGGTTGCAATCATTTGTTTAAATTTGGTCATCAGGGTAATTAGTACTGTTTCTGTACTGTGGTTTGACCGGAATCCTGATTGGGCATCATGTAGTATTGAGAACTTGTTGAGATAGTTTGTGAGTTGTTTGGTTACCATCCCTTCGGTTATTTTGGTTATTAGTGGTATAGATGCTACTGGTCTATAGTTAGTTATTTCGCTTGCGTTTTTCTTTGTGTCTTTGGGTATTGGGGTGAGTAAAATTTTTCCTTTTTCCTTTGGGAAAAGTCCATTTTGTAGCATGAAGTTCACATGGTTTGTTAGGTCTGTTATAAATTGTTGAGGAGCTGATTTCATGAGGTTGTTTGGACAGATGTCTAGTTTGCATTGGGATTTGGCGAATATTTTGAGTGTTTTAGAGATGGAGTCTTCTGATATTAATTCGAATTTGGTCCAGATCCTATCTGCTGGATATATTCCGTCTTCAGGGTCTAGGCAGTTTAGGAGTGTGGCGTATTCGATAGGGCTGGTGGGTATTTTGAGTCATAATTGTATAATTTTCTCCTTGAAGTATTTCGCGAGGTCGTCGACCCCTGGTGTATCTTTGTTGTTGTTTGTAACTGGTGTGGTGTCCAGCAATTTATTTACAAGGTAGAAGAGTTTGTGTGTGTCTCTGTAGTTTGGGCTAATCATTGTTTTGTAGTGTAGTCTTTTAGTCTGTTTTATGGTATATTTGTATGTCCTCCGGAGTGATTTCCAGGCGTTCAGTGTGTGTTCATCTTTCTTTTTGTTCCATGCGCGTTCTAACTTTCTGACTTGTGTTTTGAGTTCTTTCAGCTTCTCGGTGAACCATGGGTTTGATTTTTTTCCTATGTGATGTCCTGGTTTGGATTGGGGCAATTGTGTCTAATGTTGTCTTACATATGTCGTCCCATTCTTGGAGGAATTGAATGGTGTCAGTGTTTGTTGACCATTCATTTTGGTAGACTTGTCGCCAGAATGCTGTGGGGTCTATTTTTCCTCTCGTAGTGTATGTTGTTCGTTCCTGTTTATTGGCTGCGTTCGTACGTATTTTTCGCCAGTGGAGGGAGATATATGCTTTATGGTCGTCTGTCCATGGTGTGGGTGTCCATTTTGTGTCTGTGAGTAGGAGAGTAGAGTCTGGGTCAAATTTGTGTGTAATAATGTCTAGTGTGTGTCCTTTTTCGTGTGTTGGTTGAGTGTTAGGTGCGTGTAAATCCCAGAGTTTTAAGAATTCTTTGCATTCTTGTGTGCCTGTTGAGGTGTCGTCTTCAAGGTGTAGGTTATCTCCTATTATGAGGATGTTTGAGGCAGAGACACATGTGTTTGAGATAAAGTCCATGAGTAGCGTTTGGGAGTCTTTCCATTTTCCTGGTGGTCTGTAGAATAGGATTGTGCTAAGGTGTCCTTGTAGTTTCAGATGAGTGATTCTTGTCGAGGCGATTTCGAGTTGTGGTGAGGTAGATTCACCAGTGGTTGTGGTGGTGAACTCGGATTTGTAAATTATGGCTATTCCACCCCCCTCTTTTTCCATTTCTTGCCCAGTGGGTGATTCTGTATTCTGGTGGGCATATTTCTATGATGGCGGGGTCTGTTGGGCCGTGGAACCAAGTTTCCGTGATGAATAGAAGGTCTAGATTCTCTGTGGTGATCCAGTCTATTATGTCTATTGAGTTTGAAGACGTTGAAGATTGCTTAAGTCTGAAGATATTTTGTTTCTAATCCTACCACAATTGGAATGTAAATTTCACGCTCTGCATAATGTGATTTTAAAAATATTGTGGGATACATATGTGTGCTCAGTAGTGTGACTTGAATTGACTTTTAAACAATGTTTTGAGCAGGAAAAAAGTTGGAAGTGAGGCACATTCATACATATATTCTAAAAGGACACTAGATAAGTGTCTGGAATCA
This sequence comes from Microcaecilia unicolor, assembly GCF_901765095.1. Lineage (NCBI taxonomy): Eukaryota > Metazoa > Chordata > Amphibia > Gymnophiona > Siphonopidae > Microcaecilia > Microcaecilia unicolor. Next base: position 39,922,470 of record NC_044037.1, read on the forward strand.
TTCTGGAAATACAAAACATGTTTCAGGTTTCTTCAAAATAACCACCATCCTTGCACGGTGTTTCTTATGAGGTGGAGCGGGCTACATAGTAGTTAGGAAGGCAAACAACTTTTGGGTTTGACCCGACATGCCACTGGCCATGAGGTGCTCTGATGAGGCAGCCAGCTAGCAGGAGCATCCTTGACAGACAGTGGAAGCTTAAGGGTAGAAACATGTGGCCTTGCTCTTGTCCCCTGCCTTTCCAAGTGGCCCTTATCCGTCTGCTGTGGAGGTGTATTAGGTTTGTTTAGGTAGTTTCTTTTCCTAAAAAGCTTAGGTGTGGCATGTTTCTACCTATGGTATCTATTGACACATTATTCTTACTGCTGTGGCAGGTGTTAAAGGGGAAGGGAAATGGGACTTGATACACCGCCTTTCTGAGGTTTTTGCAACTACATTCAAAGCGGTTTACATATATTCAGGTACTTATTTTGTACCAGGTGCAATGGAGGGTTAAGTGACTTGCCCAGAGTCACAAGGAACTGCAGTGGGAATCAAACTCAGTTCCCCAGGATCAAAGTCCACTGCACTAACCACTAGGCGCCTCTTCGTCCTAAGGGATAGAAAAAGAGTAGCCAGGGGGGGGCCTATATGCAGTGAACTACCATTTAGTCATTGGCACATGCTGAATCTTGCAAGTCGGGGTCTATATTGAGGATCATAACTTGAGGCAGGTTGGGAGTGCTACTTGTGCAGTTGGAGTAGAGCTTGCTGTAATCAGTAGCCCTGGGTATAACACTTTTCAAAGCAACTGTGCTGACCCAGACTTCTGCTTTCTGAAGTAACAAGTACGGAATCTTGAGCACCAGGATTAGATTACCATTTAGGTCATATAATAAAGCTTTGACTATATTTTATTTGGAATGTCTGCATGTTGTCAGTGATTTCCTCCTGGGGGGGGGGGGGGGGGGGGCAGGTGCCTGGCAGAAGAAAAGAATGGTTACTGCTTCCCTATTGCTTCTCTCTAAGTTCAGCTGGTATCAGCTGTTGGAGATGCGTGCTCTTGTAAATGCTAAACATCTAAGCTAAAATGAGCTTTTTCCTTATTTTGACAGTGTCCTGGAGAAGAAAAACGAGTTGGAACTCGCACAGTTTATATTGGACATCGTTCAATCTCGGAAACAGATGCTTACATTGCACCAAAATTCTGTGATAATAGAATTATTTCATCCAAAGTAAGTTTTTGTTCATTAATCTGACTAGTCACCTAATCATTTAATATGCCAGAAGTAGTAATGTTGGTGGTTTCCTCAAATCCCCAAACACCTTAAAGTCAGACTATTTCAAGCTCACTGAAGCATTTCCTGGTATCCAAGTGGCCCCACATTCTTCCTTTAAACAACAAACTTAGTATTATATTTACTAGCATGTAACAACCATTTAACTTGCATTGATGTATGTTAAGGTGTATGAAAGTTGAGCGCATGGTCAGTAGACCCCATTGATAATAATGTATGTTAATAAATAGAGCCCTAAATTAGTAATACAATAGCTAAACAAGCATTATTTGTGAATTGTATCTTTTCAAAAGTTTTCCATTTGAAAGTACGATTGAGTTCATACAAAAAAGGAAAAATGCTACACTTTTGCACAATATATTATATGTCAAATTTAAAACAAAATAAACCTCTGCATCCAATAAACATATTCTGTACTTATTGGCGCTATATTCGTTTGGAATGGACAGTCATATTCATAAACAATTGTCAGAAACATTAATTGCTTTTTCAGGCCATATTGTTACATAATTTCCCTTTTAGGATGAACTTTTTTTTTTTTTTTGGGGGGGGGGGGGGGGGGGGCGCCAGTTAAAATGAGATGCAGGTTAACTAAATGTATAAAAATGTTAGTTGCTGTGAGCTTCCTAAGACACTGTTACAGCATTTCACAGTATATAGATTTCCAAAATCCCAATCTTTAACTTTGTATAAATATTTTTTATAGCAGACTGCAACAATAGAATGCAGCAATCAAATATACATAATGGGCGACAGAAGGCGAGAAGGCAGTATAATTTTATGGTTTGTAATGGGAAAGAAAACCCAAATAAACAGTCCTGCCTGGTGGGGTGTCAGAATATTTCATCATTTTGACTTCAAAGGTCTTTTGTTTGTGCAGCGCTGCGTATGCCTTGTAGCGCTACAGAAATGCTAAATAGTAGTAGTAGTAGTTGTGTTCCTAGATTGTCTTTTAATATTCTCACCATAAAATGTTTGATGCAGTGCTCTGGTTTTGTAAATGCTGTCTCACAGAAGTAACATCCTGGTTGGCATTGTGATGTTTACTATGATGTCTGTATAAATTGATGCTTGGCTTGTCTCTCCATTATAGCACCCTTCTTCACACTTTTTGCATTGAGTGATATATTCCACATTTGAAGATGAGCTTGTGTAAAAGAGAAAATGCCAAACTCTTATAGGCCTCCTAAGGCAGCCTTAGCATAGTCAGAATGTTTTTTAAACAATCCATATTGCCTTTTTATTCTTTCCTGCACGACAGAAGATGGGATGAATTCTACAAAAGGTGTTGAATGTCTGGGGCAAAATAATGCTCTAAAATTGGAATGGTATGAAATTTGGTATGGGAGAAAAACTAGTGAAGACTTATTAAATTCAAAAACGGGCCATATCAGACTGAGGATTCTAGAGAAAGAAGTCAACTTTCACCAAAAAAATGGCCCAATTCATTTCTATGGATGCAGCAGTTTCAGCTGTTGCAGCATATAAACTTAATGACACGCACATAGTAGTTCGTCCTTTTAGAACTTCCTCACCCATGTTCTCCATTCTCATCTAAACTTTAATCCCTCAAGATTTATTCCTGGCAACTGCCTCCCTGCTAGGCTACTCAAACCTCCAAAATTTCTCCTGTAGCTTGAGCTGGATTTCTTTCCTGAGTGCACATGGGCAATGGAAGGAGGAAGAGGTGCTGTGCTCTCTCTCAACCCCCCCCCCCCCCCCATCCTGCCTTTTAGGGAGAAGGGAAGAGGAAGTGGCCTGTTTATTCCTCTCCCCCTCGTACATATTCTTCTGTTTCCTAGCATCTTCTGTTATCTTCAGACTGACCCTCGAGTTTCAGCAGTGGTAAATCCAAGGGTCAGTTCTTGCCCCTCTACTGTTTAATCTTTCTTTGAGGACAAGCAGGCTTCTATATTCTCACAAGCGGGTGACGCCAATCCGTGTCTGGTTCGGCATTTTGCCAAAGTTAAAAAGAGAGCTTTGTGGAGGATGTCATTCTCCACTGCGCGTGTGTGAATGCCTTCCCGCCCTTCGAGTGAACCCGGTCTCCTCGGTTCTCTTTTTTTTCATTGTGAGAAGAAGGTGCTATTTTTGTCTTCTCACACGTCTGGTCTGAGAGTTTTATTTTTTTGTGCTTTCTGGCTGTTTTTTTTGTTGTTTTTTCTTTTTGGCTGTTCTTGTAGGAATCATTTCTCTACCCTTCCTTTATTTTCTTAGTATGTTTTGCCCTTAAGTTTTTCATCATCACTGGGCTGGTTTTAGGCCCTGACTTCGGCCGGGTTCTTTTTTTGAGTTTTCTCCATTCCTTGCTCCTTTTTCAGGCACCATCGAGTTGTTTGATTTAGCCGGTGAAGTTTTCCTGTCCATGTGTACAAAGATTCCCAGTGGCTTCAAGCACTGTACCCAGTGCAATGGGACTATCTTGGGGAAGGACATCCATTCTTGGTGTCTGCACTGCCTTGGTCCTGCCATATGTTCTCTCTGTTCGTATGAAGAAGAGGACCCTGCTTTCCAAAGAGGTTCAACGAGAGAAGATTTTTGGAGCCAAGTCCCGGTTCCTCGACATTGGCGTCTGCATCGAGGTTGAAGGCATCAACATTGACGTTTGAGCATTACTTCTCGACGCCGTTCACAAGGGCATGGTTCAAGTTTGGTCTCTGTAATCCCATAGGGAGATACTGTCTGAAACAGAGGATGAGCGCTCGTAGGATTTAGAGAAGGATCCCAGATAGTTCTCAGATGAGTCTTTTGGAATCCTCTCTGAACTCTCCCCTCCACCTAAAAGGAGATAGTCTCCACCAGAGAGCCTTTCATTTCCATCTTTGTTAAGGAAATAGCTGATGTCATTCCATTTCCTTTGGAAGTGGAGGATGCGCCTAGGGCCACGATACTTGAGGTCCTGGACTGCATATCTCCTAAGAAGGCTATCACTGCCCCTCTCCACGAGGTACTCCAGGAAGTCCTCATCAGAAACTGGGAGCCCCTTCTGTTCCTGTTGTGTCCAAGAAGATTGACACCCAGTATTGGATTCACAGTGAACCTGGTTTTGTTAGGCCTTATTTACCTCACAATTCCATGGTGGTGGAGTTGGCTCTTTAAAAAGCCAGGAGTACTAGGGACTATGCCTCTGATTCTTCTGGGAGGAAGATGTACCAGGCTTCAATGCTCATCTCCTGCATACGATCCTACCAGCTCTTCACGAGCAGCTACTTGTGAAACTCGGTGAAACAGCTTTCAGACTTGGTGGATGCACTCCCTCTGGAACACGCTGAGTCTTTTCACCAGTTGGTCAAGCAGCAGAAGGTGTGTCAAAAGTTCTTAGCCAGGGCATTAACACTTTTGATGTGGCTTCAGGATCTTTGCTCAAAGTAGAACAGTGTGCAGACTCTCATGGCTGCGTGTTTTTGACTTGGAACATTCTGTTTAGCAGAGGTTGGCGGATGCCCCTTGCCGGGGGAATAACCTTTTCAGAGAGAAGGTTGAGGAGGTCGCTGACCAAATCAAGAAACACACTGATACAATCTCTTCTCTCTCCGCCAGTCACCTTCTGCATCCTCTTTCTCAGCTAGAAGAACTTTTGGCAAGCCCAGGAGCAGTTCCTATTACTATCTTGGCATAGGTACAATCCTGTGGCTTGCCAGCCTACTCAGGCTCAGCCCCAGTGTGCTCATTCACGTCAATAGTGTTCACCTAAGACCCCTGCTGCTCCCCAGGCAAAGCAAGGGATGAGCTTTTGACAGGCTCCAGCAGAGCATAGTCGCAGCAAAAGTATCCGTCCCGGACGACTTGCCGGTCGGGAGTAGGTTAAATGTTTTCCACCAGAGGTGGCCTCTTATAACCTCCGACTGGTGAGTTCTTCAAATAGTCTGTCTCAGGTACACCCTTAATTGACATCTCAACCTCCAAATTGCCCACCAAGAGCTCATTCTTTCAGCTCTCGGCCCAGGCAGGTATTTGCAGAGGAACTCTCCACCCTTCTGAAGAGCCCATTCCATTAGGGGAAAAGGGCAGAGATTCTATTCCACTTCCTTGTGCAGAAGAAAACTGCGGGGAGATGTGTCCCATCCTAGACCTAAGGGCCCTGAACAAATTTCTGGTCCAAGAAAAGTTCAGGATGGTTTTCCTGGGCACCCTTCTCCCAATGATTCAGACAGACAATTGCTATGCTCTAAAGGATGCATATACAGTGGGGGAAATAAGTATTTGATCCCTTGCTGATTTTGTAAGTTTGCCCACTGACAAAGACATGAGCAGCCCATAATTGAAGGGTAGGTTATTGGTAACAGTGAGAGATAGCACATCACAAATTAAATCCGGAAAATCACATTGTGGAAAGTATATGAATTTATTTGCATTCTGCAGAGGGAAATAAGTATTTGATCCCCCACCAACCAGTAAGAGATCTGGCCCCTACAGACCAGGTAGATGCTCCAAATCAACTCGTTACCTGCATGACAGACAGCTGTCGGCAATGGTCACCTGTATGAAAGACACCTGTCCACAGACTCAGTGAATCAGTCAGACTCTAACCTCTACAAAATGGCCAAGAGCAAGGAGCTGTCTAAGGATGTCAGGGACAAGATCATACACCTGCACAAGGCTGGAATGGGCTACAAAACCATCAGTAAGATGCTGGGCGAGAAGGAGACAACTGTTGGTGCCATAGTAAGAAAATGGAAGAAGTACAAAATGACTGTCAATCGACAAAGATCTGGGGCTCCACGCAAAATCTCACCTCGTGGGGTATCCTTGATCATGAGGAAGGTTAGAAATCAGCCTACAACTACAAGGGGGGAACTTGTCAATGATCTCAAGGCAGCTGGGACCACTGTCACCACGAAAACCATTGGTAACACATTACGACATAACGGATTGCAATCCTGCAGTGCCCACAAGGTCCCCCTGCTCCGGAAGGCACATGTGACGGCCCGTCTGAAGTTTGCCAGTGAACACCTGGATGATGCCGAGAGTGATTGGGAGAAGGTGCTGTGGTCAGATGAGACAAAAATTGAGCTCTTTGGCATGAACTCAACTCGCCGTGTTTGGAGGAAGAGAAATGCTGCCTATGACCCAAAGAACACCGTCCCCACTGTCAAGCATGGAGGTGGAAATGTTATGTTTTGGGGGTGTTTCTCTGCTAAGGGCACAGGACTACTTCACCGCATCAATGGGAGAATGGATGGGGCCATGTACCATACAATTCTGAGTGACAACCTCCTTCCCTCCGCCAGGGCCTTAAAAATGGGTCGTGGCTGGGTCTTCCAGCACGACAATGACCCAAAACATACAGCCAAGGCAACAAAGGAGTGGCTCAGGAAGAAGCACATTAGGGTCATGGAGTGGCCTAGCCAGTCACCAGACCTTAATCCCATTGAAAACTTATGGAGGGAGCTGAAGCTGCGAGTTGCCAAGCGACAGCCCAGAACTCTTAATGATTTAGAGATGATCTGCAAAGAGGAGTGGACCAAAATTCCTCCTGACATGTGTGCAAACCTCATCATCAACTACAGAAGACGTCTGACCGCTGTGCTTGCCAACAAGGGTTTTGCCACCAAGTATTAGGTCTTGTTTGCCAGAGGGATTAAATACTTATTTCCCTCTGCAGAATGCAAATAAATTCATATACTTTCCACAATGTGATTTTCCGGATTTAATTTGTGATGTGCTATCTCTCACTGTTACCAATAACCTACCCTTCAATTATGGGCTGCTCATGTCTTTGTCAGTGGGCAAACTTACAAAATCAGCAAGGGATCAAATACTTATTTCCCCCACTGTACTTACATCCCAATGCTTCCAGCCCACCAGAAGTATCGATTTCGGCTGGGAACACATCACTTTCAGTACTGTGCGTTGCCTTTTGGCTTCTTTTCAGCTCCCAGGGTCTTCACCAAATGTCTAGCGCTAGTTGTATTTCCATATCTAGATGATTGGCTGCTGAAGAGCTCCTCTCTGGACAGAGCTCAGGAGTCCATGTAGATGACTATTCAGGTGTTCGAGTTACTAGGGTTTGTTTAAACTGTGCCAAGTCCCATCTTCACCCTGTTCAGAGATTGGAGTTCATCGGAACACTGCTCAGTATTCAGATGGTTCAAGCCTTCCTCATGGACATGAGAGCGGATAATCTAGTTGCACTCGTGTCCAATGTTCGAGCCTCTCGCAGGTCACAGCTCAGCAGATGTTGAGATTGTTGGGGCACATGGCTTCCACAGTGTACTTTACACTACACATCTTCACATGAGATCAGCTCAATGGACTCTACCTTCTCAGTGGTATCAAGCTACAGGAAGTGTGGAAGATGTCATCTGAGTGTCCCCGGAGCTTTTACGCTCCCTTCAGTGATGGGCCATTCAATCTGATGTGACTCTGGGACTTCCATTCCAAATCTCTTGGCCACAAAAAGTGCTGAGGATGAGGAGCTCATTTAGATGGGCGTCATACTCAAGGTGCTTGACCTTTTCAGGAAACAAATCTACAGATCAATCTCCTGGAGCTCCGACGATCTGGAACGCTTTAAAGGCTTTTGCAGATCATCTATCTCACAAAATTGTTCTCATCCAAACAAACAAACAACCAGGTTGAAATATATTATATGAATAAGTAGGGGGGAGGGCACAAGATCTCACCCATTGTGTCAGGACACCGTCTGGATGTAGCATTGGGCTCGCCACCATGTTTCTTTGAGCCGCCTAGCTGGCTGACAAACTGAGTAGGATAATGCAACCTCACGAGTGGTCTCTCAACATGGGCACAGCCAGCAAGATCCTCTTATCGTGGGGCAGTCCCTTGTTAGATCTTTTTGCCATTCAGCTCAACCACAATGTCCCTTAGTTCTGTTCCAGGCATCAGATGCCTTTCTCCTCAGTTGGTAGACAGGACTTCTGTATATGTATCCTCCAATACCTCTAGTGGGAAAATCTTTGTTGAAACTCAAACAAGACCACAGAGCCATGATTCTGATCGCTCCATACTGGCTGTGGCAGATATGGTTCTCTCTTCTTCTGGACTTATCCTCCGAAGAGCCGTGAAGATTGGAGTGTTTTCCGACCCTTATCATGCAGAACGAAGGGTCACTTCTGCATCCCAACCTTCAGTCTCTAGCTCTTGCAGCTTGGATGTTGAGAACCTAGAATCTGCTTCCTTAGGTCTTTTGGAGGGTGTCTTCCAGGTCTTGCTGATTTCCAGGAAAGATTCCACTAAGAAGTGTTACTCCTTTTTTTTTTTTTTTTTTTTAATGGAGGAGGTTTACCATCTGGTGTGAGAGCAAGGCCTTAGATCCCCTTACTTGCTCTCACACTGCTTGAATAACTTCTACACCTATTAGTCTGATCTCAAGACCAACTCCCTAAGAGTTCACCTTAGTGTGATTAGTGCTTATCAGCATGTAGAAGGTAAGACCATCTCTGGACAGCCTCTAGTTGTTTGCTTCATGAGATGTTCGCTTTTGTCAAAGCCCCCTGTCAAATCTCCACCAGTGTCATAGGATCTCAACGTCGTTCTCACTCAGCTGATGAACAGTCCTTTCTAGGCACTGAATTCCTGCCGTCTGAAGTACTTGACCTGGAAGATTTTTTTGGTGGCTGTTACTTTAGCTCGTAGAGTCAGTGAGCTTCAGGCCTTAGTGATGGATTCACCTTTAAAGTTTCATCACAACAGAGTAGTCCTCTGCTTGCACTCTAAGTTCCTGCCGAAGGTGGTGTCGGAGTTCCTTCTTAACCAGTCAATTGTCTTGCCAGCATTCTTTCCCCAGTCTCATGGCCATCCTGGTGAAAGCAGCTTGCACACCTTGGATTGCAAGAGAGCATTGGCCTACTACATGGAACGAACACAGCCCCAGACAGTCCACCTAGCTTTTCATTTCTTGTGATCCTAACAGGATGTGGGTCACCATCAGGAAACACACTATTTTAATTTGGGTAGCAGTTTACATTTCCTTCACTTATGTCCAGTCTGGGCTGGCCCTAGAGGGTCATGTCCTAGCTTACAATATCAGAGCCATGGCTGCATCAGTAGTGCACTTGAGGTTGGCCTCCATTGAAGAAATTTGTAAGGCTGAGACATGGTCTTCAGTCCACTCATTCACATCACACTACTGCCTTGAGCAGGATACCCTACATGACAGTCAGTTTGGGCATACAGTGTTGCAGAATCTGGGATCTAGAATCCAACTCCACCCTCCTTGGCCTGTTTTAGTCTGTTCCAGGCTGCACTGTCATTCAGATTGTATATTTTTTCAGGCTAATCTGAGTTATGTCCTCGCCATTGCCAGACCCAGTTGACCAGTGTTTGTTGTTTTTAGTGAGCCTGGATGCTAGGGATATCCCAGTTGTGAGAATTAATGGCCTGCTTGTCCTCAGAGAAAATAAAGATACTTACCTATAGCAGGTATTCTCTGAGGACAGCAGGCTCTTGTTTTGTGTAATAGGAAAAAAGAGGAATCTTTTAAAACAGGACTTGCAAAACCTCAGGTCGCCAAGGCAACTAAAAGAAATTGGATCTGGCACCTTGTTGATTTCTGCCAGCAAAACCTAGCAGTGAGTAGCTCAACTAGAGTTGCAGAGAGCAGTTAGGTGAGGATCACTAGCAGGATCTCCCCTCTTCGCACCCCTTTCCCCCTTCCCCCACTGCCTACCTCTACTTATTCACCCACACTTTCATTCTCCTTCCTTCCTCCTGATCCAGGCCCGCTGCCGATCACAAGCTGAAGGAAGGGAGAGCTGCTGCATGCTCCTTTTCTGCTCTGTGGTTCAAATTTTGTATTCAGCACTAAAGTCCTAGAGGGAGGAGGAGGATGCAACCTGATTTTTAGCCATTCGCCTTTCTTCTGATTGTGAATATCACTGGACTACGGCCTCTGAGGACAGGAAGAGAGAGCACTGGGCTTCTGTGCTGTAGGGGAAGGGGAGATGAAGCTAGAATGGGAGTGTCTGTGCATGGGCTGCAGCTCATTGGAAGTGAGAGCTGGGGCCTTGTACTGCAAGGCTGGGGTTGAAGAAAGAGCCAGATGTCTGCGTGCTTGTGGGGGGGGGGGGGGGGGGGGGAGGGGAGGGATGAAGACCCAGATATCTGTGTGCTGAGGGGGGAGAGGGTCAGAGGGAGACAAATATCTATGTTCTGAGATGGGGGGAGGGATGGAGAAAGCTGGATGTCTGTGTGCTGGGGGGGGGGGAGGGGGGAGGGGTGGACAGAGAGAGCTGGATGTTTGTGTGCTGGGGATGGGCGGAGAAAGTTGCTACTTGCTTTGTTGCAAGGGTCTTGGTGGTGGGGGAGGTCTGTGAAGGTGGAAAGATGCATGGAGGGTTTCGATTATGAGGGATGGCTGTTGAAAGAAAGCTGCTACATGGGGTGGGGGGGTCACAGAGCTATGGGGGTATGCTGTGGAGAAGGTTTGGGAGTGGTGATTGAGTGATGAAGGTGCATGCTGGAGGAGGAAGGTTTGAGAGAGCTCTGGGGGCTCTCTGCTAGGGGGAAGCAGCAAAGCCTTTAAGGGGGCATGCCCAATATATTCTTAATATAGTTAATGCAAAGACCATATACTTACTGTACCCTAATTGCCTTTCAGATAAATGGAGATAGACTTAACTATTCTATATTATCTGCTGTGTTAGCATGTATTACAGTATCATATGTTAATTGTAATGTGCAATCCCCACTCAGTTCCCCATTTCATGTATCAGATAATGTAGGAATTAGCAGCTTCACACTTAATGAATGCTGTCTTAACTGGTAGCACAAGCATGCAATAAGTGTTCTAATTCCTGAGTTAACTGCTTAACATGGTTAGCAAAGGGGCCCTTAGGTCTGTCCTTTGCTTTTCATTTGGTGTTATGATTGTAAACCCTATTTATGAAATGTTTTTGTGCATCCATTTTCCCCAGGCTACTTTAAAAGCCAGAAACTGAGGCATCTTGATGCTTGACCATATTATCATAATGGCAAGGTTGTTCAGAGTTTGAAGTGTTGCTCAATCTGGCAAATGTTTGTTCTATTGCAGTGACTATACCAAAAGGTCGTGTGAAGGAACAGCATGACTTTACTTACTATAATTGAATTTCCTTACAATAGATAGCTTTTTTTCTAGTTCTCAGTTTATTCTGGGGTAGAGTTCAATGATAGAATAAGAGGCTTTGTAACAGGATTATCATTCGCTCAATTTGTAAATGCAATGGCAGTATAGACCAAAAAAAAAAAAAGGAAGATATAAAATAGCTTTAAACTGCAAAGTTGTTATCTGTGGCTCTGCTTCTTCATCTTAGAAATTATTAACCGAAGACTGAATTAATACTTTCCAGTTTTGACTATTGTAATCTGTTAAGTCCAGGAACTTGATTACAAGCTCTGATTCCTGCCAGATACTAAAATCTTTGCCTTCATCCCAAGTAAGCATTAATATCAAGGACTAAGGGGAAGATGCACTAAAAAATCATTAAAGCCCTTCCCTTACCGATTCCCTTAGTGAATCGGTAAGGAACGGGCATGCATCAAGGAAAAGGAATGCAAATAAACTACTCGTTGTAGCTCACTTGCATTCTCTATTGGTAAACAGTCGGCCGGTCGAGCATGCGCAGAGCAGCCAAGCGTTATGCCAGCTGCTCTGCGCATGCCAAGGATCACTCAAAAAAAACAACAAAAAAAGAAAGGATGTCCCTGAAGAGCAGGAAACTTCTCAGCAGCCTGAACCTCAGAAGAGAAAGAGTGCTGAAAAGAGCCCCAGTTAATTTAAGTGCTACTGCTCTTCCCTTGTCTAACATTTCCATTGTTTACTTCTTTGCATGTTAAAGGCAGGCTTACATCATCAGGCAATTAGGAAGGACTTCTGTGAAGAAAAAAACATCCAAGTGCTGGTCAGGGACCTCTAACACGAGCTGGAAATCTTCCTGCAGCTTTTGTGATGGGCGTCCTTCTTGGACGTGTTTTTCCTACCTGCAATTAGGAAGGACTTCTCTGAAGAAAAAAAAAAAGGACGTCCCTGTTTTTCTTATCTGCTTAAACTGACCACAAGCACAGTTCTCTCAACAGTTCCCTTCAAGGTTGTTTTCAGCTTGCCCCCACAGGATCAGAACGTGCGAGGACGTCCAAATCAAAACTTTTTGGACGTCCCTCCCTCCAGTTCTCTCTCAGCCAATCACAGCGTGCTTAGCTGATACTGGTAACAGCTAAATGTGCAGGGATTGGCTGAGAGAGATCTGGAGGGAGGGACATCCAAAAAGTTTTGATTTGGACATCCTCGCATGTTCCGATCTTGTGGGGGCAAGCTGAAAACAACCTTGGAGGGGACTGTTGAGAGAACTGTGCTTGTGGTCAGTTTAGGCAGGTAAGAAAAACAGGGACGTCTTTTTTTTTTTTTCCTTCAGAGAAGTCCTTCCTAATTGCATATAAGAAAAACACGTCCAAGAAGGACGCCCATCACAAAAGCTGCAAGAAGACGTCCAGCTCGTGTTCGACGTCCCTGACGAGCACTTGGATGTTTTTTTTTTTCCCCTTTTGATTCCCTCATATGCACCACCCTGTGTGGGGACAGCAGAATCTGAGGCACACAAACCCTCCAAACTACCCAGATTTCCAGGGGACAAGACAAATAAGCAGCGCAGGAAGAGAGAGCATCCTCGTAGCCCCGTCTGATCGCTGCTTCCCGTGAGTGTTTTGAAGTGAGAAGGCAGAGTAGTAGCCCTTCACTTAAGCTGCAAACGTCTAAGTGCTCGTCAGGGACGTCCTTTTTTTTGTTTTTGTGAGTGAAGGATGTCTATGTTAGGCACTTTAGAAGGACATCCCTGACGAGCACTTTTTTTTTTCCTTCTGATTCCCTCACAGCAGTCCCAACGAGAGGTGCAGACCTCCCGTTAGGGTTTTCACGGTAAGGGAATCGGAAAATGGTAGTACATCTCATTACAATACGATTTATACACATTGGGGTACTAATTTGCTCATCTGCATTCTGTTTTCGTTAGCTGCTACCATGATCGGAAAATGGCTCGGAGAAGCATTTAGTGCATGCCACGGTTTACTACTTGCTCGTTAAGTTTAGTGCATCTGGCCCTAAATTCATCCTATAATTGGATTTTACTTATTGAGCCTATCGGAGGTTACTGTAAAGGTTAGCAGCAGTGGACAGCCATACTTCTAGAAGGGTTAGTTTGATTTAGATGGAAACACTGAATTCAATAAAGCTAACCATTTACTATCTAACTGGTTCCAGCTCCACTCTGGATCAGTAACCGCTATTGAGTTCCTGTGGTAGATGAACAGCTTTGCTCTGTTTTAGCACAGCAGGACTCTCCTGGCACCTCAAGCCTTCAACTGGCTGTAGCAGTAGAGGAGCAATTGTTGTTGACTTTTTTTTTTCTCTCACTTTCTCATGCACTTTTCTTTTTTTATTATTACTTGTAGCAGTTCTCTCCAAATTCAAGGAGTAGAAACTTTCTTGAAAAAAAGTCAACACGTGCCTTTTGGGCTCCGATTCCATGCACAGGTAGCATAGGTCACATAAATCTAGGGAATTTAGGTTAAATATTCTGGCTTTTAGAAGAATAAGTTTAAGGATCCTGCCACATTTAGGTTTAAAACAATACGACATAGCTATCCTGTTTTTTGTTTTTTTTTTGTAAACATTTTTTAAACAACTTGAAGATGCCTGTGTACTTCTGTATTTGAATATACAGTATATACGTTTGTTTATTAAAACTTATTGTACAGCACTTTCTGGGCAAGCAGGTCAGGGAGATTTGCAAAGTGTAGCTAAAATAACACAAATAAAAGCACAGAAAGGAATTCCATTGAGGCTAGGAAAGAGGCAGACAATCAAAGGACATTCAAAACAGATTAAATAATAACAGTCGAACCCTGAACATGAGACAGATAACTGTTGTTGACTTCCAAAAGCCAGAAAAAAATAATGAGGCTTAAGAGGAGACTTACTTCTTAAATGAAGGCTTAGACCGTATCGGGAAGGGGGAAGATCATTCCAAAGTTTTGGACCCAAAAAATAAAAGGCACTGTGTCGAGTGAATTCTAAATTTGCCAATTTAGGTGCAGGAAGGACTAGGTGATGGGAATCCAAAGAACGTAATTGCTTGGAAGGGATGTATTTAAATAAAAAAAAACAAAACAGTATTGGCGTTTTTTTTACCGACAGCGTTTGTTTACGACTACACAGATAGTTACTATGCTCTGGGTAATATACCCTGATTGTTTGGTTTTGTCAAATTTTCTATGACTATATCTATAAGAACATTTTGACCCCAGAGGCAGACGTTTGTCCGTGTCGGGTCATCTTCAGAATAAAAAGGACTATATCTCCATCCTGAGGGCCCAATTGTGCTTTTTTTTTTCTGTTTCTGTTTGACCTTTGTGAACCAAACAGAGAATCTTAAAGAACAATCTGTAAGGAAAGGACATAGACCTAATGGGATGATATGATCAGAAAGAGCGCTTGGCCGAGCAAAGAAAACAAGCAACAGAATTATATAATTTTCTGAGGCTCTTCAATTGGAATTGGGAAGACTTGTGAAAACAGAATTACAGTAATTCAGCTTGGAAGTAATAAAATTGTGTATGTGAGAGTACAGATTACCAAAATCAAAATAGGAACAAAATAGTGTAGAGCTTACGAAGGGAACAGAAACCAGATTTCACAACAGAAGAAATATGTGAAGCAAAAGAGCTTTGAACTGAAAAGATTTGAACAGGCTGCAAAATATGATCAAAAAGCAGTAAAGGGATTGTGGGGGCCAGAAGAGAACATTTGACCCAACAAGCTATGGTCTTGTCTGGATTTAAAATCAGTTTATGTGCAGAGAGCCAGGACAGAATTGAAAGAAGACAATACTGAACCTGAGACAGATCAATCTGATAAGAGACAAAAAGGAATACCAGAAAGTTGTTGTCTGCATAAATGTGGAAGTTGATATTAAGATCTTGAATGAGGTAAGCAAATGGACTTAGAACAATATTAAAAAAGAAGGGAGATAGAACAGTACCCTGGGGAACTTCACAAGAAAAGGGTTGGGGAGGAGAAGTCATAGTTCCCATAGATACTGAGAAGGTGTGACCTAAAAGGAAAGAAGAAAACCAATTAAGAGCAGTGCCAGAAATACCAATGTCAGTAAGCCACCTGAGAAGAAGAGGGTGATCAATTACATTGAAAGCCATGGAGAGAGGATTCCAAGATGGCGTTGTGAATGGATGCACCTGTGTTAGCTCCTGGAAGTTGCTCTGTTTGTAGGTCCTCTACGGCACCTCTGTCGCCTCATTAAGCATGGGGAAACGGAGGGGAAAAGTGAAGGAACATCCCTCAGCTCCTGTGACTTCTTCAGCGACGAGGCAGACAACTTTGCAATTTTTCAGACAGCAACCAGGTCCTCAGGGCTTTTCGACACCCTCTGCAACTCTCTGCACTTCGGTGTCGATTGAGAATGGAAATGGGGCTTCCCTGAGCCCCATGGAACGAGTTGCTCTACCCCAGTCTGGAGGGGAGTTGCTGGCAGCTCTGACAGGGAAGGAAGCCGAAGGGGCTCAGCCCGACCTGTTTGAGGGAGTGTCTGCAGTAACGGAGGCTGAATCTCAACGCCGAGAACTATTGCTACAATCAGCTTCAAAGGTATTGCCTCAGGATATAGAGGCAGATGCACTAAAGCTAAATGAGCCTTTAATGACTCTCCAACGAGGAAAATTTGATCCGTTGCATGCATCAAAGGGCTTTTACCGAGGAAGCCAGCAGCTAACGAAAACGGAATGGAGATGAGCAATTAGTGTGAAAACGACATGCACTAACCTTTTCCGATTGCCTTTACGCAGGAAAAAGGCAGGAAAACTAACGTAGGTCCTGACGTCAGACAGGGGCGGGCCCAGCAGGAGAAAGACGCGCCATCGAAGCTGGGCGAAGGCAGCCATCAGCTTTCTTCTTGCCCGTGCAGCGCCTTCGGACAGAGGAGAGAGGCGCTGCACGGGCCCGGTAAGAGGGAGGGGGGCCCGATGGAAGAGGGGAATGGCGGCGACGACCCCAAAAGGGGGCGGGGCACAGGATGGAGGATGTCGGGAGGCGGAGCTGAGGTGACAGAGTAGTGAGGAAGAGAGGGGGACCGGGGCAGCTAGCATTTTGCTTTTTCGGGGTGGGGGGAGCGGCGGAAAGTGGCGAGCGCGGGGGGGGGGGGGCAAGGCCGTCCGTACAGGACGCTCCTGATGAGCGCCCTTGCCCCCTCCCGACCCTTTTTTTTAATTTTTATTTTGATTTGGGAGCCATGTGCTTGTGATTTGACTGTGTTTTGACTGTTTGTGGAATGCGCAGAGCAGCTAACATAACGCTTGGCTGCTCTGCGCATGATTTGGGGGCTGATTAACGATGTGTATTGTGATTCTTTGGTACATTGTACGTTTCAATACCGATCTCAGCATGTGTGACTTTTTTTTTTGGTGCATTTTTCGTTATTTTAAAATCGTTAGGGACTTTAACGATTTAGATTTTTTTACGTTTGGTTGCTGCATCTGCCTCATAGTTTCTAAACTTGCTTGTGTTGAAGATCAACCTCACCCTTCTCCAGCCATTAGTGGTGTGAATAGACCAGCAACTGTGACATTAGAGTCACTATGGGATATGGTTTACAGCATTCACACTTCTATGCAAACTACTTTAAAAGTGAATACTTCTGACATAAAGACTCTTTCTGAGGCTGCCCTGCTTCAGGCGCAAAAGATTGCACAGCAAACCTTAGATTTGGAGACTGTGAATATTAAAATTCAAGAAATGGGATCTGTAGAAACTGCTTTGGTTAAGGATAATAATTTCCTACTTAAAAGATTGGAGTACCTAGAAAACCAGACTAGAAGATTAAACCTCAGGTTTCTTAATTTTCCCAAATCGCCTTTAATTTCCCCTTTGGACATGGTTAAAAAATAAATGATTGACATTCTTGGAATGGATAAGGACTCACTGCCTCCCCTTACTCGGGCTTATTACATCAGGAGTGGTGGAGTGGTGGAAGAAAATCCCCCGATAGCAGGGGAAGGAATGGATCTTACTTATTTCCTTGAAAGTTCATTGGAGATAATTACTCAGAGGTTGACTCTGCTTGTTACTTTTGTGCTGGAGCCTGACAGGAATGCCGTATTAAGGCTTTCCTTGAGACACTTAGAAAATCTGTTTTTGGGCTCAAAAATTTGTATTTTTCCTGATCTCTCAAGGCCTACACAGATGAGACGGAGGGCCTTTTTGGAACTCCGCCCTAGGGTGGTGGCACTGGGAGCAACTTTTATATTACGTTTTCCTTGTTATTGTAATGTAATGTTTGAGGGTAAACAGTTTCAATTTGTAGACCCAAAACAGTTAAAACAATTTCTAGATGCTAGAGTGGAATTGAATGTTGTGTGCCCTCCCTAAATGCAGGCTGGGGTCTGAACCAGAGGTTGCAACCACTAGTCCTTAATTATTGCTATATGTTTTACTTTAAATTCTAAATTCTTGGATTCCAAAATTTCCTAAACTTGTGGACAAAAAGGCTGTTAATGATATTTCTCTTTATTTTTTATTTTTGCCTTTTGTATAAATGCCGATTGCATATTCACGTATTGTGATGATATATGGAAATATATGAATAAAGAAATAATTTTTTTTGAAAGCCATGGAAAGGCCTAAGTATACAAAGAAGGAGATCACTAAGCAGAGAAGTCAGGACAGATTCGGTATCATGATAGTGGTGAAAACTGGCTTGGCGGGAATGAAGAATTAAAGTGTCTTCAGAAAAGGAATAAAGATTGGAGTATACAACTCTCTCAACAAGTTTAAATAAGAAGCCTAGATTAAAGATTGGATGATAGTGGGGTCACTAGAATTGAGGTGTAGCTTTTTCAAAATCGTGCTAAATAGAGCATGCTTTCAACATGAGGGAACAATGCCTAAAGTCAGACTGTTATTCACCAGAGAAAGAACAGAGGGAAGAAGGATGTGATGGGAAATAGTGTACCAACTAGGGGAGATGGGATCCAGAGAACAGAAAGTGGACTTAGTGGAGGAAAGGTGTTCCTTCAAAGAGGCCAGTGAAAGTGATGGGAAGGAAGAGAGAGAGGAAAATTGAATGGGACCTGATGGAACAGGGGTCTGAGGGGAGAATAGAGGGCAAGAAGATGAACAGACTGGGGGGAGAAGGGCCAAGGGAATGGGGTACTGAGAGAAGAGAAGCTATTAATGTGGTAATGTTGCTTGAAAAAGAATTTGCAAGGACCATCGGAAGGGGCCAAAGAAGGACCTGATCTGTTATGCCGTAAGACAAATCTGAAACTAGTTCAAAAAGAAGTTTAGTTGAATTAACCGGTGATTTAAGAAGCGTCTGAAAATAGGATTACTTTATAAATGCAAAATTTCTGATTGCAGAGAAGATGAGCCTGAGGGGTGCGAAGCTTGCACCACAGCTGCTCCGTATGTATAAGCCTCCTTTTGAAAGAATGGAGCTCTGGATTGTACCAAGGGAATTTAGGATGAGGGAGAGCTGGGCCAGAAGTTGACTTAGAGAAAGATTTCATGGCTGTCCTATGACTAGAATTTCAACCAGCTGTTTGATCTTCAAATGAGAGGGAGGAAAACGTATCTGGGAGACATGAAGAGAGGGGAGGACAAGAGGAAGGGTTAATCGAATAAAAATTGATGAGTACTATGGGGGGGGGGGGGGGGGGGGGAAGGTAGAAGAAACCAAAGTAGTAGCTCTTGTTGAAACACAAGAAAGAGAGGAAGAGACCCTAAACATAAAAGTAACAAGATAATGATTGGACCAAGAAAGGGGAGTACTAGAGAAAAAATAGCGCCAACACTTGAAAGTACAAGATTAAGAGTATGGCGGGCGACATGAGTTGCGAAGGGAACGTGTAAACTTGAGATCAGCAAGAAGGACATTAATGAAAGTGATTCAGAAGGAGGAGTCAACATGCATATTGAAATTACCTAAGATCAAAAGATTTGAAAATTTAAAAGATATATCAGATAGAGTTTGGGAAAGCAAGTCCTTGAGTTTGCTACTGAGCAATGGGGGATGGTAGAAAATCACCAGATTAAGAGAAATCAGGGAAGAAATGTAAAGACTAATAATGTCAGGATACATAAAGAGAAAAGGAGATAATTCCGAGACGACAGAAGTGGATGGCAACAAAATATTAATCTCTCTACCACGTTTGGAAGAATGGGAAAAATAGAAAGTTTGGAAACATGGGTTGGGACTCAAAGACAGCATTCTTCACCAAATGGAAGCCTGGTCTCAAAATAAATTGTGGGCAAGCAATGTTTTGCCCCGAATAGAGTGGCAGTTAAGGAGACTGAAAAAAAGTGTAGGATTAAACATTGAATGAGACAACGATGGGCCAGGGAATGGGAACTACACTGGTTGGTAAGTAGTACAAGTATAAATTGCAGAGGAGTCCTTGACCAAACAACAAGTGGAAACACAATGATATAAAGGGAACTCAGAGTAGCCCTAATGAAGCGAAAAACAGAAAAAGTAAAAAAAAACAAAAAAACAAACCTAAGCATACCTTGAGTCAAAGATTGCCCCCTGAGATTGCCCAAGGAGCATTACCTGCTTTTTGGGTGTGCTGCTTCTGCACACACCGCTGTGTTTGTGTGGAGGAGTAGCCTAGTGGTTAGTGAAGTGGACTTTGATCCTGGGGAACTGGGTTCGATTCCCACTGCAGCCCCTTGTGAATCTGGGCAAGTCACTTAACTCTCCATTGCCCCAGATACAAATAAGTACCTGTATATAATATGTAAACTGCTTTGAATGTATTTGCAAAACACACAGAAAAGTGGTATATCAAGCCCCATTCCCTTTCCCTTAATGACCCCAGAGGGCTTATGTTGGTATGGGATGCAAGTCACATGGTCAGGAAGGCAGGGAGAATCAAACTCTGAAAACTCTTGTCCATACAAAGATTGCACAAGCCTAGCAGGAAATGTTGCTTGCTTAACTTACAAACTGTCAATGTAGTACAAACAGAATATGACCATGAGTTGTGGGGACAGGATATAATAAATCAAGCAGCAGTTCTGATACATTCATGTAATCTTTGTTCTTATAGGTTAAATGTTGCGTATGACCTAGTCTCTTTTGGGATCTGCTTGTCTTCATTCCTTAGCCCAGAGTGTAACGCTTAAGTATATTGGTTATCTCCAGAGGCCCTAGTCCTTACAGGTAATCTGGAGTTTCTCCCTCTGATGGGGAAAAAAAACTCCACTTCTATTGTGGATCAGAAAGCAGGTCTTTTCATAGTTTTTTTTTTTCTCTCCCTTCCCACCTCTGGAATTTGCATCATTCTTGTTAGTCAGTTGATCATTATCAAGCCACAAAAGATTGTTTGTAGTGTACCAGAATCACTACAGCTACTACTAATCATTTTTATAGTGCTACAGGATGCACACAGTCTTTTTTTTCCCCCAGCTATGTACAATTGTTCATTATTGGCAGAGTTGGCTTAAGGGGGTGAGGCAGTTGGGCTCTGGCTCAGGGTGCCTCCAGCAGAAGGGTCATGTTCCTCTCTCCCACAAAGGTTCTGTCCCTCCTTTTCAGGTTGCTCTGTAGATTTGAAAGTCCAGGTAAGACACTTTTGTTTCTTATGAGAAACAGGAAGGTGCCCTATTTCATGTTTCACAACTATCGTGCAGCCTGAGGAAGAGGAACAGAACAGCTGTGGGAGGGAAAAATATACTTCCTTCTGGAACTGAAGGTTGGGGCTGATGGATCTGGGGACTGGTGTCTGGAAACTGATGTGGCAGGTAGAGGCTGGGAGCTGATGCTGGGGTTTGGTGTTGGGGACTGGAAGAAGCAAGGGTATATGTAGGGGAAAGATGCTAGGCAAGAAAATTTTGTGTGGTGGCAGTGGATATCTAGGAAAGAGGGGAAGGGCCAGAGGGCAGGTCAGAGCACCAGGGCTGTGGAGTCGGTACAAAAATCCTTCGACTCCGACTCCTCAGTTTATGGTACCTCCGACTCCGACTCTGACTCCTCAGTT
The DNA here is from genome assembly GCF_901765095.1 of Microcaecilia unicolor. NCBI lineage: Eukaryota > Metazoa > Chordata > Amphibia > Gymnophiona > Siphonopidae > Microcaecilia > Microcaecilia unicolor. Next base: position 39,943,730 of record NC_044037.1, read on the forward strand.
TTTAATATGTATTTATTTTGCATGTTCACTGAAAGAGTGCAGCATGCAAGGCTGCATGTAAATGTTTGGGTTTAAAATCTATGTCATTGTGACTTTTTATTTTATTTATTAAAGAAACTATAAATATTCATTAATCCTAAAGTTAAAACAAAAAAACACACATAAAAAAACAAGGTTATGTTTATTGTTTTTTTTATCAAGTATAAAGTCATCATAGCATTAGCAAGTATAAAAATCTGGAACAACCACATCCTTTGGAAATTCTAGAACAGCATCCTTTGGAAATTAGAACAAAATCAAAGTTAACCTACATAAACCAAAAACATTTGGAAAACCTAAAACAACTTATATATTTAAACTTGGCATATATAGCTGTAGAATAGCTGTTAAACATAATCCAAAATTAACTAATATATTGTTCTTAGAAACAGAATTGCTTCTGCCAGATCCTCCTTCATAGAAGCTCTTAAATCTGATTTGATTATTTTCAGTGCTGAAAACAGTCTTTCAACACTGACTTGGGTGGGTGGCATTGCTGTTACGGTTCTAGCTGCATCACTGACAATCTCTGGATTAACAATGATGGCTTCTTCTATAGTCAGTTTTGATGAGCGGTCAAACTTTTCCACTTCTTTTAATCCTTTAAAAAACTCTTGCATGAATTTCTTTATATGGACATTTACAGGTTGCTTTTCCATGCTTAACCGACATCGCTTTGCTTTTGAAGCTTCCATTTTGTCCAAATAGGCTTGAAAATTCTCTTCTTCATTTGAAGAGGATGAACCTGAGTTACCATTACCACCAGTATTTATAGCTTTAGCTTCATCCAGTGGTTTATGAGTTTCAGGTAGCAACCATTTCATGTGAACTACTATGTCATAGAGTGCCTGTTTTCCTGTAGCAATTTGGTCACTGCCCAACAAAATTCGGCTCACTGGATCAACAAAAATAGCAGCTAAGAGAATTTGATTATCCAGCAAGAGCTCCTCTTTTTTTTCCTCATTGAAGATACAATGCCATCAGCAATTAACCCCCCACTTTTGTTAGGGTTATATATCAAGCCCTTCCATTCCAAGAAGAATTTACCTGGTGTTAAATCTTCATATTGCAGCTTCTTGGTAACAGCAAAAGGGTAAGAAAATAGCCTTTCTAATTCTGTAACTTGAGCCCACTGGTTTTCTTTTAATGAAACATTTACATTGTCCAGTTCTTCAAGAAAGTCTTTTAGTTCATGCAAACGCTTTATCATCAAGTAAGTGCTTCCCCAGAGCTTTGCTTGATCCAAAATGGCTCCTTTTCCAGCACGTCTCTTCAGAATAGCATCTGTTTTAGGGATCCTGGCTGCAACAGCTACTTGCCTCAACTTGCTAATTAGTGTAGCCGCATGACGATCCTTCAATCCATCTCTTATTGCTAGTTGCAGAGTATGAACAGCACAACGCTTATGTTGAATGGTAATAAGCTTAGATGCTTCTTCAGCAATATCATCCAAACTTTCACAGCTTTCTTGAATTGCAGAACTGTCATCTTCTGATATTTGTATGCTGCTTTCTTTATCAACTTCCTTCATTTTTTCAATTGTGCTTAACATATTTGAAGCATTATCAGTTACAATACATAGAATGTGTTCCTTTTTAATTTCAATATCTTCTAAAACACCTTCCACTAACTTCTGCAGATACTCACTGGTATGATGTGCCTGAGTGTCCTTCACTCCTAATGTCCGGGTTATTGTTTTTTTGTTTTCATCAGCAAATCTAACATTAATTGCAAAATAATTGACTCTGTGACGTGTGCATGCATCCATTTTAATAAAGACAAAATGTCCCTTCAGACTTTTTTCTTAGTTCTTCCTTCTTACATTTGGCCTCTTCAAGTATAAGTTTCCTTATACTTTCTCGTTCCAGAGAAACTCCAAGTTTTTTAGCCATTTCTCCATTTAAGCCTAAAAAGGCTGGTTGTGAAAAAAAAGATAGTGGTATACTATTCTTTACTGCCATTTCAATGATGTGGTTTTTGAATTTTTCTGGTGTCATTGTTATAGTAACTTTGTCAGCTGTAAAAAATCTTGATAGTTGTGTCTGGCCTCCAGTAGATTTCTGATCTTTTATTGACCCTGAAGTAGATGGAATGTTTTCATTGCTATCTTTCTCATTCACAGCTTCTAACACTTTAGGATGGAAACGCTGCAAGTGTCTTTTTAAATTTGATGCTCTTGTAGGTGCATTTTTTTCATAACCACTTAAACTGCTAATTTTTGCATCACATGCTTTTTCACCATCATCATCTTCTATAATACATTGACATACATAATGTTTCCCATCTGTTGATATTGTAAAGTGGATATAACAAAAGAGAGGGAACGAAGTACAAACTAAAGTCCAAACAAAAAAACAGCACCACGGGCCTTTAAAAATGGAACACAGTTCTTTAATGAATGAGCCTTGACAAAAAGACCCGACACGGGCCGTGTTTCGGTGACTAGCACCTGCGTCAGGGGTCACAGTGATGACGTGGAAAACTTGGGGAATAACTCGAATATATTCCTCTACAATATATTATTCCTTACCCCACGTCTCGTATAGTAAAAGCTACAAAGCACCAAGGCACTTTCACTTTCTGTATCCAAATGGATCAACTAGGTACTAAGCTTTATTCACAGCAGAGAAGTACTTTATTCAAATGTATGAGGAGTCGAAGTCGGTACATTTTTGCCGACTCCAACTCCGACTCAGTGTACCAAAAATTGCTGCTGACTCCGACTCCACAGCCCTGCAGAGCACATAAGGATGTTAAGAGAGCTGGGATTCACTTAGGCAGAGGCAGGATCAGGTTGAAGGGGGGTGGGGGGGGGGGAGGAGAGACTAGAAGAAGACGGACTTTGATTGACTGGGTATTGGGAATATAAATGGAGGATTTGATATGGTTGTGAGCTAGGATGTAGGGATTGGGCATGATGGAATAATGAGGACTAAAACTGAGCCAGGATTAGGGAAGACATTGGCGACATGTTAATGAAGTGAGGACATGAATAGGGCTGTGAGACTGAGTTCAGGAAAATGGGGAGGGGGAGATGGGTTGAAAGACATTGAAGTGTTGAGGGGCAATTGAAAGGGGTATAAGGTTATGGATAGGAAGGGGAGTGCTCTTTGATGGAGGTGAGAGAGGGTGGAAATGGGAGAGAGAAAAGGAGAAATGGGAATCTGGAAGACATAAGAAAGGGCCCAAAGGTGGAAAGGGGTTGAGTCGCAAGGAAGTAGCTAGGGCTGGTAAGGGGTTGAAAGGCAGAAGAAGTTACAAGGATAGGGAGGGTAGAAATGGTGGACTAGAAAGTAGGAGAAAGATTAAGAGGGATAAGAAGTAAGAGAGTGAGACAAATGGGGAATGGATAGGAAGTAAGGGAATGAAGGAGAGAGAAATGGGGAATGGGAAGACAAAATAAAAGCAGGAAATGAAAGTGAGGTGAAAGGTGGGAAAAATGGAGATGGAAAACTGAAGGAAGACGAGGAAGAATGAAATGGCAAATGATAGAAATGGCCAAAAAAGATCAATATTGGATGTAGGAGAAGAGAGAGAAGAAGATGAGAATCCCTGACATCTATGGCTCATATTGCAAGATTGACACCAGAATGGGGACTCAAAAATAAAAGCTAGCCTTGAGACTCTCAACCCCTTGAACCAGCCCTGCTTATTTGTAATGCGTTATATTATGTGTGTGTAGAGTAAAATTTACCATTTTTAGGGGCTAATTTTATAAAGCTTTTCCCATGTGTAAAGCCTGTTTATATAAGCAGAAAATATTTATAAAATTGCGTGACCATATGTATACACTCAAGGGTGCACTTAGTGTTACATGATCTGCACATTAATATCCCATGGGCAGAGCAGAGACAGTTACACTGCATATGCATATTCTACATGTAGAGTGCACATTTACTACTACTACAAATCATTTCTATAGCGCTACCAGTCATACGCAGCGCTTCACAATTTAACATGAAGAAAAGACAGTCCCTGCTCAAAAGAGCTTACAATCTAAATCAGGACAGACAGGTCAAATAAGGGATAAGGGTAGGACAGACAGATAGGACACACAGGGAAGGGACTATTGAAGAGAGGAAGACAAGATAAAGGTTACGAGTAGGTGACAAGTTAGGATTTAAAAGCAGCATCAAACAGGTAGGCCTTTAGCCCGGATTTGAAGGCGGCCAGGGATGGAGCTTGACGTAACGGCTCAGGGAGTCTATTCCAGGCATAAAGTGCGGCAAGATAAAAGGAACGGAGTCTGGAGTTAGTGATGGAGGAGAAGGGTACAATTAGAAGAGATTGCCTAGTGGACGGAGTTCCTGGGAAGGAGTGTAGGGAGAGATTGAGGGTGGAGAGGTAGTGAGGGGCAACAGAGTGAATGCACTTGTAGGTTAATAAGAGGAGCTTGAACTGTATACGGAAATGGATAGGGAGCCAGTGAAGTGACTTCAGAAGAGGGCTGATATGGGCATAGCGACTTTGGCGAAATATTAATCGTGCAGCAGAATTTTGAACAGATTGAAGAGGAGAGAGATGGCAGAGTGGAAGACCGGTGAGAAACAAGTTGCAGTAGTCCAAGCGAGAGGTGATGAGAGTGTGGATGAGGGTTCTGGTAGCATGCTCAGAAAGGAGAGGGCAAATTTTGGCGATATTATAGAGGAAGAAACGACAGGTTTTAGCAATCTGTTGAATATGTGCAGAGGAGAGGTGGAGTCGAAGATGACCCCAAGGTTACGAGCAGATGAGACAGGAAGAATGAGCGTGTTGTCGACAGAAATAGAGAGAATAGAGAGTGGGGGAAGGGGAGAGGTTGCTTTAGGTGGGAAGATAAGAAGCTCAGTTTTGGACATATTGAGCTTCAGGTGACGGTGAGACATCCAGGGCAATGTCAGACAGGCAGGCAGGCAGATATCTTGGCCTGGATTTCCACATTCGGAGCAGGTGTAAATTTTGTGTGTTGGTGTATTTACACTGTTGGAACTGGAACAGAGTATTTTGTAAAAGTACTTATTTTTATTTATTTTTTATTTATTTTACATTTGTATCCCACATTTTCCCACCTATTTGCAGGCTCAGTGTGGCCTATATAGGTGCCTACATTGCTTTTATATAAAATGCTAATCATTTTTTGAACTTCTCACATAGGTTTCCTGTTACAAAATAAAGTACTTAACATATAAACTAAATAGTTTATGGCTTTGATTCTTTTGTCTCTGTTTTGATGATAAATTTAGAAGAAATGTAATATTGCTATTACTAGCAGATCAGTGTTTGTTTGTTTGCTGCTAACATTAAGCATAAAGGTCAGTATGCCATTTAATTGGAGCGACAACACGGTTCTGATTTAGCTTTTAGATTAGTCAGTAAAAATGTGGCACAACTTATTTGACTTCTATTTCTGCGTTTCCACACAGAGTAATATTACAAACACACTAGTGCGGTTCCAATTTTAAGTTTCCTGCTTTTAGAACTCAGTTCTTGTGAGAATTAGTTTGTTTAGCTAAGGCAGGAGTTTGTGATGTCTGAAATAAAACCATGGACTCCATGCAGTCATAGATGGCTTGAAAGGATGTTTATATTAAAAAGTGTTGAAGATGATATCGGTGCATGTTCTTTTCTCTTTTCCCCTTGGGTCCAAAGAAATACAAAAGTGTCTTTTAAAATGGAAACAATGTAAATGTCAAATATCATCCAAACTGAAATAAGCCAGTACAATAGTACTCGCCACTAATTCACACGGAGTTTGTCTGGTTAGTGAAACTATTATTCATCCAGTCCTAGTGGCATTGTGGTCCAATCCCTGGCAGGTTCATGTGGTTCTGAGAGTCCAGTTTCATAACAGTGAATCAGAAAAAATTATTCTTCAGTCATTTCAGAGGATAAGGCTGAACAGAGATTTTCTCCTAAATCTAAGAACTTGGATACTTCAAGAGAAGATGCCTGGTTATCTGCTACTGTTATACTGTGTAATCATCCTATGGCAGTGGTGCAATTTCAAATGAGTTTGTCTAGCTTAAGGGTATCAAACTCGTTTCATTGGGAAAAAGTGGCCTTCCTCAGGAGTCTAAAACAAAAATATATGTATACAAAAAATGAATTGATAAAAATATGAATAAATGAAAAAATAAATACAGTGCTATCTTGACAACAGTATAAATAAATACAGGGATATTTTGACACAGTATAAATGTCAAAATGAAATCGGGCCATAAAACATATATATTATTATTTTACAGAAATGGTAAATAATGTTACCTTCTGTTGGATGTATAGATTTCCTAGCTAGCCTCTGTTAAAATACATGTGATGTCGTATATCTAAAATAGAACATCTTACGAAAACAAATATATTAACTCAGATGATATAGAGGAGACAAAAAATGTATAAAACTGTGTACCTAAATAGTGAGGGAATCCGTTTCAATTGTAGTGAAAGAATAGAGTAATGATGTATAAACGTAAATCTTATGAACAATAATTTGGTCTGAAAAAAATAATTTAAAAAATATATATGAGAATAAAAAAAAATGAAAGTGGTGTGAAACTCTGTCCTGTGGTTAATATTCTACTAAAGAAAAAGAGTGTGCCGTCGTTTATTATGTATGTTACTATGTGCTAGCGAGTATGAAAGGTAAGTATAAATAGACTGAACTCTTTTCATGCTTTAGTTTTTAAAAGACAGAAGGATTTAAGAGTGGCATGAAAGCTAAACAGATACTCAGAATGCGAGTGCATTCAATCTATGTTATACCAAAAGTTTTCCAACCACTATTCATTTTTTACCTGTACTCATCAGAGATCCAGCGTTCACACTTGTGCATGTGGCAACAGTAGTAGACACGGGCAACTGCTATTTATCAAACGGTATGTTAATTTTAGAGATTTTTTGAGTAGATTTAGTTATGTCAATTACTACCGCTTGTTTTTTTTAATGTTATTCATTTTACATCAAAGTAAGTGAGAAGCTCAGTTTTGCAACATTCTCACTCACAAGCTGTTTTTTAAATAACTGATGTGTAACCAACTTTCAATTTGAAGTTATAAGATAGAGATATGGTAATATGTTTGCATACTTCTGTTTCCGTTTTTTAATAGTAGTTTTTTTTTTTTTAATCAAATAACTGTTGTTCCAAACCGTGACTGCATTTCTAGCCATTGGACAGTAACACTTTACTTTCGGTATAAAATAGATTGCATGTACTTACATTCTGAGTATCAGTTTGGCTTTCATGTGTCTCCTCTGGAATGCCATTTTTGGCCGAAACATGACTCGTGTCAAGTCATGGATGCTGCAAATAAAGCTACAATACATCGAGGATCGTCTACTGTTCAATCATTTGTCACCCTTGCTATGTTTGACTCATTTGTGTGACTGCAAGGGTTTGCATTCTTCTGTTCTGTTGCCGTGTCTGTGCTAGATATGTCAATCCTTTTCTAAATAAGCACCATTATGCATACACTAACACATTAATTCAGGGTATACCACAGTATAGTCTTTCTCAGTAGATGTCTAGCAGTTGTGTTTTGCACAACATCTAGTGACTAAGTGAAGTCAACCTTTTTTGGGCTATGCTGGCTACTTACTGAAAACCAGTGGTTCTGTTCAGTTTTGTATGTTTAAATGTGTTAATTGTATAACCCCTGCTTACCTGTGACAAATGTAACATTTATATAAATCTCAAAAGGACCCTTTGATCCTGATTTATTTTTTTCACCGTGGTGTGATTAATCCATACCAGGCAATATGTGTTGATTTTTTTCCCCACTGAATATCAGAAATTCCGTACCCTGTAGCTGTACCTGAAAGCCAGCTAACTTCTGAAAAAAAGATGAGGCATTAAGGCATTCTGGATATAACCTATTGGGCTGTATGCTTGGTTTAGGATTAAAGACCTTATACTACCCTTATAATAATCGATGCCATTCGTTCATTGATATAATTTGCTATATATTTCATTTTTTAAATTAAATCCATATTATACTGTTTAATGAAAACATAGAATATTGGATTTATAATTTTGTAGGTGTTGACATATTTTTGCTGTCCTCTCAAAGACCTCTAGAATGTTTTGCTCTGTCAAAGGACATCATCCAAATTGCGAAACTTACTATCCTGTTTTTTGTCATCAGAAAAAAGAAATAATACATCACATACTAAAATATAACATCACATTTATTTTTCATACTTGTGCATGCATTGATTTCAGTATTAACTGTAGACAAGAGAAGTGCAAGCCTCAGCTTTAATGAGGCATATTTTTGTAAGGCAACATCTCGCTGTCTACCACAAACAAACTTGACAGTTTATGAAGATAGTGCAACCCACCTCTTATCATAGCACATAGCATAACTTTCTCTTTGCTGATATGTGACTTGGCAAGAAAGTACTCCTATGATTTACTATCCACTGAAATTAACACAGTGATCTTCACAAGTTTGCCAAGGGAAGGAGTAACAAGTAGGAAGAAACTACCCAGCAAATTAACAGCTCCCAAGCCAGAAAGTGTTAAACAGACTTGTGTATTGTACTTTGAACAGGAAGCTCTAGTAATCCACCAAAGAATACCATAATAGGAACTGTTTAAATAACATAGGGAACTGTTTAAATAATGGAGTAAAAATGTGACTTCTAAGTGAAGAGGGGAAAATGTCTCATACATCTGTGACAACACCATAACTTTTCAAGTGCTCACAGTGTAAAAAGTAATCATAGACATTGGAAAAAACCCCAAACACTTTTTTTTGTTTATCTTCAAAAATGTGCAAAACATTTTTTTTTTTGTTTTCTTAATCTTTTTTTCTTTTCTGTCAATCTCAATCAACCAAACTACAGCGTGCTTATAACACAAAAATGTTTAAAGAAATGAATCACTTAAGCACGCTGTCCAGTTCATGTAAAGGGTGGTACATCTCTACTTCCAGAAAAAACAAACGTGTAGTCCCAACGGTCCCGTTTCACTCCGCTTCTTCAGGGAACCCCACAACCATTATAATTCTGGAAACAGTTCGTTCAAACTGGACCCCTCCTGGACCGCTAGATCCTATTGTGAACATTTTTAAGGATGTCATTTTGAGGGAGGTTGGTGTTTTTGCCAACTCACAAGGTTGACAATCTTTCAAGGGATGAACATGAGTCTCTGCAGGGTTTGCTTGCAGATGAGAACATTATAATAAAAAAAGCCGACAAGGGGGTAGCAGTGGTTGTATTGGATAAGGATGTTTACTTAGAAGAAATTCGGTCACAGTTGTTAGTGGGCAAAGTATATCAGTGTCTTGACGATGATCCGACTGAAGAGTTACAAGAGGAGATAAAGATAGTGACATTTGCAGGGCTGGAACAAGGATTCTTGACCAAAAAAGAATGGCAGTTTTTGAATCCTAAACATCCAAGGTGTCCAGTATTATACATCTTACCCAAAGTACACAAAAGTTTGGAAAAGCCTCCCGGTTGTCCGATCTTGTCGCTGAGGGGCTCTTGATTAGAACCTCTTTCGGTTTTTGTGGACTATTTTTTAAAACCGTTTGTGTATGTGTCACCATCTTTTGTTAAAGACACTATATATTTTTTGAAAATATTGGAAGAAACTTCGCTTACCAACATAATGGAGGTTTTGATGGTGACATTGGACATTAAATCTCTTTATACATCCGTTCCTCAAGAGCAAGCATTATGAGCAGTCAACACTGTCCATGAATCCCGCCTAGACCTTTTGATGTACCGACGGAATTTTTGATGGATCTAGCAGAACTAACTTTGCGTAAGAATTTTTTCTTATTTCAACAGGGTTGCGGAGTCTCTGTGCCCTGGGCAATGCATCCAATCACCAGACCGTGAGTAAAGTGCCTATTATATTTCAAGATATTGAGACTTTACAGCTGACAAGGCTTGAAAGGCCTGACAGTAAAAACAAAAGTAAAAACTGAATAATTGCTAGTGAACTGAAGACACCTTCAGCAGGACGGGTGTGCCTGAGAAGAAGCCTTTTGCACTGCATTTGATCAACCGGAGAAGGCAGGCTTCTGAGGAGAGCAGATTGGGGCAACACAGTCTTATTAGTAACCACAGGAAATATATACCATAATGAATACCCTCAAACTACTCCTAATAATCTACTCCCTAACACTGATCCACTTAACACTAACCACCCCACTTGAAGAAAACAACATCATACCTATACTACACAATCAACATAGATTGATCAAATACACCACACCTCACCAAACTGTTAACAACCTAAACAAAGGAAGAACACTTACATGCGAACAACCACAACAGAAGGGAAAGAAGGGCCCAAACAAACTCACCTCAACAAAGAAACAACAACTAACAAAAGTAAACTTAACACCAAATACAGAAGACCCATTCCAAACAATCCAAGTGGGCTATGTCAACACCAGATCCGTGGTAAATAAAACAGCAATACTAACAGACTGGATCATGTCAGAAAACCTTGACCTACTCTTCCTCACTGAAACTTGGATCCATGACCAAAAGGACCCTATAATCCTAGACCTGCGCCTTCCAGGCGGAGAATTAGCACTAATCTATCAGTCCCACTTTACCACCAAAACCACTGCCGAGTCCATAACACATCAACTTGAAATTGTCTCAGTCAGAATCCACAACAAAACCCTACGCGATCATGTGAATTGTGTCCTGTTTTACAGATCTCCAGGTAATTGGAATGATGGACTTCATTTCAAACACGTGTAACCAACTCGAATACACTAGTACTAGGAGACATCAACTTTCACTTAGAAGACTCAAACTCTATCAATGCACGAGAATGTAAGGAATTTCTCCGTTTTATTTATTTATTTGCTGTATTTGTGTCCCACATTTTCCCACCTATTTACAGGCTCAATGTGGCTTACATTATGCCGTAATGGCGATCGTCATTAACAGAATGAAAATACAGAGTATTATTGCAAATAAAGTACAAAAAATATAAGTTACAAATAATTAGCTGTTCAATATAGTAACATAGTAGATGACGGCAGAAAAAGACCTGCGCGGTCCATCCAGTCTGCCCAACAAGATAAACTCACATGTGCTACTTTTTGTGTATACATTACCTTGATTTGTACCTGTCCTTTTCCGGGCACAGGCCGTATAAGTCTGCCCAGCACTATCCCCGCCTCCCAACCACCAGTCCTGCCTCCCACCATCGGCTCTGGCACAGACCGTATAAGTCTGCCCAGCACCATCTCCATCTCCCGCCACCGGCTTTGCCACCCAATCTCGTCTAAGCTCCTTAGGATCCATTCTTTCTGAGCAGAATTCCTTTATGTTTATCCCACACATGTTTGAATTCCGTTACCGTTTTCATTTCCACCACCTCCCGCGGGAGGGCATTCCAAGCATCCCCTACTCTCTCCGTGAAAAAATACTTCCTGACATTTTTCTTGAGTCTGCCCCCTTCAATCTCATTTCATGTCCTCTCGTTCTACTGCCTTTGCATCTCCGGAAAAGGTTCGTTTGCAGATTAATACTTTTCAAATATTTGAACGTCTGTATCATATCACTCCTGTTTCTCCTTTCCTCCAGAGTGTACATGTTCAGGTCCGCAAGTCTCTCATACGTCTTGTAACGCAAATCCCATACCATTCTCGTAGCTTTTCTTTGCAACGCTTCAATTCTTTTTACATCCTTAAGAAGATACGGTCTCCAGAATTGAACACAATACTTCAGGTGGGGCCTCACCAACGACTTATACAGGGGCATCAACACCCCCTTTCTTCTGCTGGTCACACCTCTCTCTATACAGTCTAACAACCTTCTAGTTGGGGCCACCGCCTTGTCACACTGTTTCGTCGCCTTCAAATCCTCAGATACTATCACCCTAAGATCCCTCTCCCCATCCGTACCTATCAGACTCTCCCCGCCTAACACATACGTCTCCCATAGATTTCTACTCCCTAAGTGCATCACTTTGCATTTCTTCGCATTGAATTTTAATTGCCAAACCTTAGACCATTCTTCTAGCTTCCGTAGGTCCTTTTTCATGTTTTCCACTCCCTCCAGGGTGTCCACTCTGTTACAGATCTTTGTATCATCCGCAAATAGGCAAACTTTACCTTCTAACTCTTCGGCAATGTCACTCACAAATATATTGAACAGATTCGGCCCCAGCACCGATCCTTGAGGCACTCCACTACTCACCTTTCGCTCCTCCGAGCGAATTCCATTCACCACCACCCTCTGGAGTCTGTCCGTCAACCAGTTCCTAATCCAGTTCACCACTTCGGGTCCTATCTTCAGCCCATCCAGTTTATTTAAGAGCCTCCTGTGGGGAACTGTGTCAAAAGCTTTGCTGAAATCTAAGTAGATTACGTCTATAGCTCGTCCCTGATTCAATTCTCCGGTCACCCAATCAAAGAATTCAATGAGGTTCGTTTGGCACGATTTCCCTTTGGTAAATCCATGTTGTCTCGGATCTTGCAACTTATTGGCTTCCAGGAAATTCACTATCCTTTCCTTCAGCATGGCTTCCATTACTTTTCCAATAACCGAAGTGAGGCTTACCGGCCTGTAGTTTCCAGCTTCTTCCCTATCACCACTTTTATTTATTAAACAAATCTTTAAGAGGACCCACCAGAACCTCTCTGAGCTCCCTCAATATCCTAGGGTGGATCCCATCCGGTCCCATGGCTTTGTCCACCTTTAGCTTTTCAAGTTGTTCATACACACTCTCTTCCGTGAACGGTGCTCTATCCACTTCAATCTCATTTGTACTTTTTGCAGTCCATCGCGGTTCTTCTCCAGGATTTTCTTCTGTGAAAACAGAACAGAAGTATCTATTTAGCAAATTTGCTTTTTCTTCATCATTATCCACATAGCGGTTCACAGTATCTTTTAGTCTCACAATTCCCTTTTTAGTCATTCTCCTTTCACTAATATACCTGAAGAAAATGTTGCCACCCCTCCTTACATTTCTAGCCATTTGTTCTTCCGGTTGCGCTTTCGCCAGACGTATCTCTCTCTTGGCTTCTTTCAGTTTCATCCGGTATTCCTCCTCGTGTCCCTTTTCTTGAGTTTTTTTTTGTATTTCTGGAACGCCAACTCTTTAGCCTTTATTTTCTCAGCCACTTGCATGGAGAACCATATCGGTTTCCTTTTTCTCTTGCTTTTATTTACTTTCCTTACATAAAGGTTCGTGGCCCTATTTATAGCTTCTTTCAGCCTGGACCACTGTCCTTCCACTTCTTGTATTTCCTCCCATCCCATCAGCTCCTTCCTCAGGTATTCCTCCATTTTACTAAAGTCAGCATGTTTGAAATCCAGGACTTTGAGTTTTGAGTAGCCACCTTCCTCTTCAGCCGACATATCAAACCAAACCGTTTGGTCACTGCTGCCCAGGTGGGCACCCACTCGGACATTTGACACATTATCCCCATTTGTGAGTACCAGATCTAGCGTCGCTCCCTCCCTCTTGGGTTCTGACACCATTTGTCTGAGCAAAGCACTTTGAAAAGCATCCACGATCCCTCTACTTCTTTCTGATTCCGCAGACGGAACCTTCCAATCTACATCCGGCAGATTGAAATCTCCCAACAACAGCACCTCTCTTTTCTTCCCCAACTTTTGAATATCAGCGATCAGATCTTTATCTAGGTCCTCCAATTGTGTCGGGGGTCTGTAGACAACACCCACATGGACAGAGGTTCTATCCTCTCTTTTTAAGGTGATCCATATTGCTTCTTCCTTTCCCCAGTTCCCTGTCATTTCAGTCGCTGTGATATCATTTCTCACATACAGAGCTACTCCTCCACCTTTACGCCCCTCTCTATCCTTCCTAAAAAGATTATAGCCTGGTATGTTTGCATCCCATTCATGGGAACCATTGAGCCATGTCTCTGTGATTGCAACTATGTCCAAGTCTGCCTTCAAGATTAGGGTATGAAGGTCATGAACTTTATTGCTTAGACTGCGAGCATTTGTGGTCATCGCTTTCCATCTACATTTCCAAGTATGTGTTTTGGTTTTAGTGATTTGGGGGTGTCTTTTCTCTTTGGGTACCTTCATATCTTTTTGTTCCACTTTCTTTGCTTTTTCTTTTTCTTCCGCTTCAGTTTTATTTTCAGGAGCATCACAGTGCTGTAGTGAAGGAAAAGAATTCTGTAGGGGCAAAACTTGTGAGGGCGGATGCTTCTGTGTCACATAACGAAGCCTGCCTGAGCCTACTGTGAACCATCTATTCTTAGGTGGTATTATCCTTTTCAGGTATTTGAGAACAAGGATAACATATAACATTCAATAGTGTCAATGAGATTAAAGTAAACAAATGAGAGAAAAGTTCATTGTTAACTTGTTCTGGTAAAGTTGTGATGTCAGTTCATTTAAGAGGGTCTAAATGATAAGTCTCTTTGAACAGGTTAGTCTTTAATAGTTTCTGGAAGGTTGTCAAATTGTGAGTTGTTTTTATGGCCAATGGTAATGCATTCCATAGTTACATAGTAACATAGTAGATGACGGCAGAAAAAAACCTGCCCGGTCCATCCAGTCTGCCCAACAAGATAAACTCATATGTGCTACTTTTTGTGTATACCCTACCTTGATTTGTACCTGTCCTCTTCAGGGCACAGACCGTATAAATCTGCCCCGCCTCCCACCACCGGCTCTGGCACAGACTGTATAAGTCTGCCCAGCACTATCCCCGCCTCCCACCATCGGCTCTGGCACAGACCATATAAGTCTGCCCAGCACTATCCCTGCCTCCCAAATACTAGTCCCGCCTCGCACCACCGGCTCTGGCACAGACCGTATAAGTCTGCCCAGCACTATCCCCGCCTCCCACCTCCGGTTCTGCCACCCAATCTCGGCTAAGCTCCTGAGGATCCATTCCTTGTTGGAGCTAAAACACAATAAAATAATGTCATTCAAATGATACAGTTAACAATGTGTCAGAATTTTGCACTTAGTGTGAATGCTCAAAATATCCACTCCCAGCTTTAACACAGGCCTTCAGTCAATTTTGGGAAGTTCTTAAGAGCATTGTGGATTGCTCCCTGTGGCAGGCTGGCCAAGATCACCTGCAACGCTTCCTTGAGTTCAGCGATTGTTTCCAGCTTTTGGTGGAGCTTGTGATAGGCCTCCAACATTGCTCCCTAGACAAAAGTATACATCATTGTGATATCATTAACAGTAATCTGGAACCCAATGTTTGTTCTTTTTTCAAATAATGGTATTTTTATAGTACAAACCAAACAGAGAGGGTAAACAGCATACATAGAAAGTATACAAACAAAAAAAGCAACACTGGGCCCTCGCGAGTGAGACAACAGGAATATTCTATTAATGAACTTGTAAAAAAGGCCTGTTTCTGTATGAAATGAAACCGGCTCTAGCAAGGTTATTCCACCCCCCCCCCCCCTCGCTCTCTCCCTCTGTCCCCTCCAAGCCCCAAGGCCCCCTTTCTTCCCTTCTGATTTCCAGGCCGTCCTCCCTCCCCTCTCCCACTCCCTTGCAACTCACTACTTTGTCCATAAGTTTCCAGGTGTTCTGTACGGGCCTGATTGGGGGTGCTTTTTTTTTTTTTTTTTTAACAGGTGGTGCATTCCCGTCTCCTCTGAGTTCCAGGCCCCCCTCCCCTCTGAGTTCCAGGCCTCCCTCCCTCCCTCCGAGTTCCAGACCCCCACCCCCTCCAAAATCACTACCCCCCTCTCAGTCTCGCAGACACGTTGTGTGCAGATGTAGGAACAGTTAGATGCATATATTGATTTATATTTAAGTCCTTTGCAGTTGGGATAATGGAGATTCAAGAATGTGTGTGATGATTTTTTTGCATTCCTTTTATGTGATCTCAAATGGCCACAAATGCAAGCAACCCACGTCAAAGGACACACACTTGATCTCATCTCACACAAACTCTCAACAGACCAGAATCTAATAATAACAAATATGAGATGGACAGAGACACCCTGGACCGACCACTACAAACTAAACTTATCCCTACATTGGCGGAAGAAGGGTATACAACGAATACTAGAACACACATCCTTCAGCACAAGAGGTTAAGTAGACACGAAAACATTCTGACAACTTATATGCAATAATGAATGGGCAACACGAACAGACTCCATAGACTACCTCATAGAATGGGACAAAAGATGCAGAAGCATACTAGATGAAATTGTGCCTTACGAATAAGAACCCCACACAAGCATAACTTGACACTATGGTTCAACGATGAACTGAAAAAGTTAAGAACACAAACCAGGAAACTCGAACGAGCATGGAATAAAACAAAAGATGAACATACACTCAAACACATGGAAACAAATAACAAAGAAAATTCAAATATGCAATAAGACAGGCCAAAAGATCATACTATAAAACCAAAATAGGGACAGATTACAAAGACATGAAGAAATTATACCAACTCGTGAACAAACTCCTAGACGCCAACTTGGTCACTACCACGAATACAGATATCCCATCTGCAGATAAACTTGCAAAGTATTTCAATGAACAAAAATTGGAAACCTACGCAACACGCAACGTCAGAACAACACCAACATTGAAAACTTCCTTAATGAATTGGCCCCAACCATTGGAGAATATCCGGCAGATCGGACCTGGTTAAACTTCACCCTCCTTACCGTCGAAACAGTTACCCAGGCGATTTAGTAGGTTTTCCAACACCCACTGTAAACTAGATACCTGTCCCAGCTACCTAATGAAATCTGCCCTTGACCGCTTCATAGCAGACCTCCCATCCTACCTAAATTACATGCTTCAGTAAGGCCTCTTTCCTAAGGAAAATGGCAATATCCTACTCACACCAATACCAAAAGATACCAAGAAAAAAACAAAACGAAATCACTAACTACCGTCCAGTAGCATCTATCCCACTGGTGGTTAAACTGATGGAAAGCATGGTAACCAAACAACTTACAGATTACAACAAATTCTCAATATTACACGAATCACAGTCAGGCTTTCGCCCCCTCCACAGCACGGAAACAGTATTACTCTTGTAGCCAAATTCAAGTAGGAAATAGCAACAGGCAAAAACATCCTTCTCCTCCAATTTGACATAGTGCATTCGACATGGTACATACAGTGGTGGAAATAAGTATTTGATCCCTTGCTGATTTTGTAAGTTTGCCCACTGACAAAGACATGAGCAGCCCATAATTGAAGGGTAGGTTATTGGTAACAGTGAGAGATAGCACATCACAAATTAAATCCGGAAAATCACATTGTGGAAAGTATATGAATTTATTTGCATTCTGCAGAGGGAAATAAGTATTTAATCCCTCTGGCAAACAAGACCTAATACTTGGTGGCAAAACCCTTGTTGGCAAGCACAGCGGTCAGACGTCTTCTGTAGTTGATGATGAGGTTTGCACACATGTCAGGAGGAATTTTGGTCCACTCCTCTTTGCAGATCATCTCTAAATCATTAAGAGTTCTGGGCTGTCGCTTGGCAACTCGCAGCTTCAGCTCCCTCCATAAGTTTTCAATGGGATTAAGGTCTGGTGACTGGCTAGGCCACTCCATGACCCTAATGTGCTTCTTCCTGAGCCACTCCTTTGTTGCCTTGGCTGTATGTTTTGGGTCATTGTCGTGCTGGAAGACCCAGCCACGACCCATTTTTAAGGCCCTGGCGGAGGGAAGGAGGTTGTCACTCAGAATTGTACGGTACATGGCCCCATCCATTCTCCCATTGATGCGGTGAAGTAGTCCTGTGCCCTTAGCAGAGAAACACCCCCAAAACATAACATTTCCACCTCCATGCTTGACAGTGGGGACGGTGTTCTTTGGGTCATAGGCAGCATTTCTCTTCCTCCAAACATGGCGAGTTGAGTTCATGCCAAAGAGCTCAATTTTTGTCTCATCTGACCACAGCACCTTCTCCCAATCACTCTCGGCATCATCCAGGTGTTCACTGGCAAACTTCAGACGGGCCGTCACATGTGCCTTCCGGAGCAGGGGGACCTTGCGGGCACTGCAGGATTGCAATCCATTATGTCGTAATGTGTTACCAATGGTTTTCGTGGTGACAGTGGTCCCAGCTGCCTTGAGATCATTGACAAGTTCCCCCCTTGTAGTTGTAGGCTGATTTCTAACCTTCCTCATGATCAAGGATACCCCACGAGGTGAGATTTTGCGTGGAGCCCCAGATCTTTGTCGATTGACAGTCATTTTGTACTTCTTCCATTTTCTTACTATGGCACCAACAGTTGTCTCCTTCTCGCCCAGCGTCTTACTGATGGTTTTGTAGCCCATTCCAGCCTTGTGCAGGTGTATGATCTTGTCCCTGACATCCTTAGACAGCTCCTTGTTCTTGGCCATTTTGTAGAGGTTAGAGTCTGACTGATTCACTGAGTCTGTGGACAGGTGTCTTTCATACAGGTGACCATTGCCGACAGCTGTCTGTCATGCAGGTAACGAGTTGATTTGGAGCATCTACCTGGTCTGTAGGGGCCAGATCTCTTACTGGTTGGTGGGGGATCAAATACTTATTTCCCTCTGCAGAATGCATATAAATTCATATACTTTCCACAATGTGATTTTCCGGATTTAATTTGTGATGTGCTATCTCTCACTGTTACCAATAACCTACCCTTCAATTATGGGCTGCTCATGTCTTTGTCAGTGGGCAAACTTACAAAATCAGCAAGGGATCAAATACTTATTTCCACAACTGTAAGTATTGCCATACTGGGAAAGACCAATGGTCCATCGAGCCCAGCATCCTGTTTTCCAGCAGTGACCAATCCAGGTCGCAAATACCCGGCAAGATCCCCAAAATGTACAAAACATTTTAAACTGCTTATCCCAGAAATAGTGGATATTCCCCAAATCCATATAATAATGGTCTATGGACTTTTCCTTTAGGAAGCCATCCAAACCTTTTATAAACTCCGCTAAGCTAACCGCCTTTACCACATTCTCTGGCAACGAATTCCAGAGTTTAATTACACGTTGAGTGAAGAAAAATTTTCTCCAATTTGTTTTAAATTTACTACATTGTAGCTTCATTGCATGCCCCGTAGTCCTAGTATTTTTGGAAAGCGTGAACAGACGCTTCACATCTACCCGTTCAACTCCACTCATTATTTTATAGACCTCTGTCATATTTCCCCTCAGCCGCCTTTTCTCCAAGCTGAAGAGCCCTAGCCGCTTTAGCCTTTCCTCATCGGGAAGTCGTCCCATCCCCTTTATCATTTTCGTCGCCCTTCTCTGCTCCTTTTCTAATTCCACTATATCTTTTTTGAGATGCGGCGACCAAAATTGAACACAATATTCGAGGTGCGTTCGCACCATGGAGCGATACAAAGGCATTATAACATCCTCATTTCTGTTTTCCATTCCTTAACTAATAATACCTAACATTCTATTTGCTTTCTTAGCCGCAGCAGCACACTGAGCAGAAGGTTTCAACGTATCATCAACGACACCTAGATACCTTTCTTGGTCCGTGACTCCTATCGTGGAACCTTGCATGACATAGCTAATAATTTGGGTTCCTCTTTCCCACATGCATCACTTTGCAGTTGCTCACATTAAACATCATCTGCCATTTAGATGCCCAGTCTCCCAGTCTCGTAAGGTCCTCTTGTAATTTTTCACAATCCTCCCGCGTTTTAACGACTTTGAATAACTTTGTGTCATCAGCAAATTTAATTACCTCACTAGTTACTCCCATCTCTAGGTCATTTATAAGTATGTTAAAAAGCAGCGGTCCCAGCACAGAGCCCTGGGGAACCCCACTAACTACACTTCTCCATTGAGAATGCTGACCATTTAACCCTACTCTCTGTTTTCTATCTTTTAACCAGTTCTTAATCCACAATGGAACACTACCTCCTATCCCATGACTATCCAATTTTCCCTGGAGTCTTTCATGAGGTATTTTGTCAAATGCCTTTTGAAAATCCAGATACACAATATCAACCGGCTCCCCTTTATCCACGTTTGTTCACCCCTTCAAAGAAATGTAGTAGATTGGTGAGGCAAGATGTTCCCTTCACTAAATCCATGCTGACTTTGTCTCAGTAATCCATGCTTTTGAATATATTGTGTAATTTTGTTCTTAATAATAGTCTCTACCATTTTGCCCGGCACCGACGTCAGACTCACCGGTCTATAATTTCCAGTATCTCCTTTGGAACCTTTTTAAAAAATCGGTGTTACATTGGCCACCCTCCAATCTTCTGGAACCACACTTGATTTTAAGGATAAATTACATATTTCTAACAATAGCTCCGCAAGATTACTAGATAAGTTCAGGATTGGTGGAAACATACTTAACTGGATCAAGGGCTTCCTAACCACAAGAACATATCAAGTAAAATCAAATTCAAACATATCATCAGACTGTGGATTACCGCAAGGATCACCGCTATCACCAATCCTATTCAACTTGATGATGACCCCACTTGCCTTATCCAACCATGGCCTTAACCCTTTCATATATGCAGACGATGTCACAATATTCATTCTTTACAAAACCAAACTGACAGAAATCACCAACGAAATCAAGCTCGGCCTGAACATCATGGATTCATGGGCAAATGCATTTCAACTAAAACTCAATAAAGAAAAAACTCATTGTCTCATCCTCTCATCCCAACACACTGCGGACATCCCCACAAGTATCAACACCCCAGATCACACCCTTCCTATCTCAGACAGCTTGAAAATCCTCGGCGTTACAATGGACCGTAACTTAACACTAGAGAGCCAAGTAGCATCCACAACAAAGAAAATGTTCCACTCAATGTGGAAACTGAAACGCGTGAAGCAGTTCTTCCCGAGGGAAACATTTTGCAACCTGATACAATCAATGGTACTAAGCCACTTAGATTACTGCAATGGTATTTATGCGGGATGTAAAGAACACCCTTAAAGAAACTTCAGACCGCTCAAAACACGGCAGCTAGGCTTATATTTGGTAAAATGCGATATGAAAGCGCAAAACCCCTCCGCGAAAAACTACACTGGCTCCCAATCAAAGAATGCATCACCTTCAAAATTATTATTATGTATTATTATTTATTGCATTTGTATCCCACATTTTCCCACCTATTTGCAGGCTCAATGTGGCTTACATAGTTTTGTTAACATTGTCACAAAAGCATGGTTCACAAAATCATCTACAGAGAAGCCCCGAGTTACATGACAGATTTGATCAACTTACCAATTAGAAATACATCCGAATCAACACGATCTTATCTAAATCTGCACTACCTAAGCTGCAAAGGACTTAATACAAAATAACTTACGCATCTAGTTTTTCCTACATAAGCACACAACTGTGGAACGCATTACCAAAAGCCTTGAAAACGACGTACGACCACCTAAAATTCCGGAAATCATTAAAAACCAACCTGTTCAGAAAGGCATACCTTACTGATCCAACTTAAATGCCTAATCTCTGCAACACAACCAAACTAAAGCATGTAATGAACATAACACAACTCTTCCGTTCTCTGATTCCCTAATGTGGCTGTGCCACATAAACTTGATCTCACCACAACATCACCCTGTATTTGTTTACACCGGAGCCTGCAAAGGCCTCTCTGGCACCATGTAAGCCACATTGAGCCTACCAATAGGTAGGGAAATGTGGGATACAAATGCAACAAATAAATTCAAAATGAATTGGCTGTGTCAGTATTACTGTGTGGCAGCCACTAGTGTGGCTTTGTAAAGGGGGGGGGGGGGGGGGGAGGAAGTTAGTCTAGTCATTACAGTGAGTCATTTAGCTGTGGGGCTTTGGCATTTGGCATAAGGGCTCTTTCTGGATCAACACAATAATGGGCTCAACACACAGTCACAAGGTGTTATCCTCAAGCAATGACTACTGTCTCCTTCTCAGGAAGTTAAGACCTAACTGATTTTAAACGGACAGCCTTCTACACTTGACAGTGCAGATCACTGTCACCAATTTACTTATCCAGTCCTTTAACTGTCATTTTAGCAGAGCTATGGGAATTGTTTTTTAATTTGCCTTAGAATGGTGCATCCATTTTTTGGGTCAATGTAATACTGCTGTAACAGGATCTGTGTGTATTAGTGGTGGGGATAAGGGTGAAATTGCTGTCCAGTCAACCAATTTCATTGGTTAGATGAATATAATAAAGCAACTGGTCAAGGTAAATGAAACAAATTAACTAAAATACTTATTTAAATGTGTATAGCTTACTCAGAAACCCAAAGAGTGCTCAATATTGTGACAATGGATGAGCCTCCATTTTTCTATTATCACACACCTAAAGTCTTACAATGTCAGTGTGAAATATCCAAAGTGTTTCAAAAGCTAAGTGGTCAATAATAAACATTTAGGGCTCCTTTTACAAATTGTGTGTGTGTGTATATGTATGTATATGTTTTAAATGGGATGAAATCTCCTCCTGGATTATATATATGGACTAGCCGTTAAGCCCGTTAAAACGGGCGAGATTTCCAGCAACCCTCCTCGCCGCCGCTCCCTCCCCCCTCCGTGCCGGGCCCCTGCACTGACCCTACAGCGCCTCTCACCTCCATGTGAAATCGCTGCAGGCAGATTGCTCTGCTGCTGCCTGCAGCGCTTCCACACGGAGGTGAGAGGCGCTGTCAGGTCAGTGCAGGGGGCCCGATACGGAGGAGGGAGAGAGCGTCGGCGGAGATGAGGGGGGAGGTTGTGCGCGATGTTCGTTTCCAGGCGGCAGCGTCCGACTCCGTGTCCCTCTCTGTTCCGCCCTCTGACATCATCATGTCTTGACGTGAGGGCGGGACAGAGAGGGAAGTCTCTACTGTGCGTTTGCAGGTGAGTCGGTCACTTGCCATTTATATGTTTGATGAAAGCACATGTATTTATTTATTTAGATTTTTGCTCAGACCTTTTTAGTAGTAGCTCAAGGTGAGTTACATTCAGATACAATGGACCCTCTCCCTGGAGGGCTCTCAATCTAAAGGGTATGTTTACTAAGGTGCGTTGGCGTTTTTAACGCGCCTATACATTTCTATGGGTGCATTGGCGTTTAATGCGTGTAAACCATTTATGTGTGTTAAAAACGCTAACGTGCCCATAGCGCTGCTTAGTAAACATAGACAAGTTTGTACTTGTACCCGATGCAGTGGAAGGTTAAGTGACTTGCCCAAGATCACAACCACCTCTGGATGTCAAGACCAGTGCTTAAAGCACTAGGCCACTCCTCTACCCTGTGTGTGTGTATAGATATAAATGTTTGTTCTCCATCTTGGATCTGTGTTTCACTGGTAGGCTTCCTCGAGGGATTGAAAATCTCATAACTTCTCCGATGCAAGTAGAAAAGTGGAGGCTCATTTGTTGTCACAATGTTCAGTACTTTGGGCTTCTGAGCACACTATACACATTTAAATAAGTATTTTAGTTTAATTTGTTTTTACCTGGAGCAATTACTTATATTAATTATGAGTTCAGAATTTTTGTTGTCTCCTGCTTTAAATTCATACTTAAATGAATATGACTACACATTGTGGAAAAACAAGGAGTGGTTTTGATTGTAGATAGCAGTCTGCTGTTTTATGATAACGTATATAAATTTATTGTGAGAGTGTTCTTAATGTATATTTTTTAACCTTTTTCTACAGTACACACTCTGGAATTTTCTTCCAAAGAACCTTTTTGAACAGTTCAGAAGAATTGCCAATTTTTATTTTCTAATCATATTCCTTGTACAGGTAAGGACTTTTAACGAGTAGAGCAAATTCTGGTTGCTATACCTATACCTCTGATAACCAATGATCCTGAAATTAGCCTTCATTGTCTAGAAAATTTACCGTAACTCATGCTGACATTTAGCTGAGATATGTTTTTGAAGTAGCTTGGTTTTCGATAAATGTGAGTGATGCATGTAGCAGTTTTTCATATCAGCTTGGTTTTCGATAAATGTGAGTGATGCATGTAGCAGTTTTTTGTGCCTTGCTCACGTTTCTCAGAAATAAGTACGGCATGTTGGGCACGTGGCAGCACACATGAAAACTAGTTTCATTGTCACATGTTTTAAATTTGAGTTTAAAGCCATCTTCAGTGCTTTATCTTTTGTAAGCATTTTGTTATTCTTTTATCTCTCCTAAGCATATGTGGGAACTTTTTTGGTTACCCTGAGATTGGAAAGAAGGTCACTGACAAACTTTCTCTTTTCCTCCTCCCCTTACTATCCTCCATGATAGACTGATGTGGGTTGAAAGTGAGGCTGAGCGTTTCATACACAACTCCTCTCCTCCTACTAACTCAAGATTGGTTTTGGTTGTTTTGGGGAGGGGGAGAGTAAGGAATGGAGTGCATACTGATGCTGTTAGCCTCATGGTGTCAATGAGGAAGAGGATGAGCAAATTCTCACCCCAGACTCAGATTGATATTGATGGGCAATTATGCAAACTCTTCCTTTTACCTCCCACATCATTCATTCACTCTCTCCTCAGTTCTCTGTTTTAGCATTCTCCAGTTTCTACATTCACACCGAAACTTCCCATCTAGTCAGCTACTTCCTGGAAAGTATTTTTTTTAACCTGTATGCATTAGTACGAATAACTAGAGCTGTCTGGAATTTCCCGGAAGATACAGAAGTTTGTGCATATTCCCAAGTGTCTGGGTGAAATTTGGAGATTTCCCAGATATATCCTAAGGGAAAGTAATTGTATCACTAAAGTCAGACTTAGAATTTTTCAGGACAGATGCTTCATACAAGTATGCAGTTAACTACTTCCAGCTCACAAGGAGCAGTTTGAGGAATGTGTGTAGGTGAGAGCAGAGATGTTTTTAAAGGTAAATCTAAAGTTTGCTATTACCCTGTTGAAATTAAAATCCTTTCTCTTATATTAACCAGTGACTCCATGGTGACTTGCAGGAAAATGACCCTCCACTTCTTTGGCTTTCTTGACTCTCTTGTTTTTGGCCAGAAGTATAGGAAGAAATGCTGTAACCATTGCTTTTGCATCTGAAACAGTGAAAGGGCAAGGAGATCTTTACTCCCCTGTACTAGTCTTTAATATCCTTCCATCTTATTGTGTGTTTTTTGGATAGAAATTAAGCTTCCTCAGTTATTATAGGTAGTTTCAAAATAATTGTGTACTCTATTCCAGGGAAGGATATTGCTTCGGCATGGTAGTATGCTTCCAAGGTCTGCTGCTTTGTTGATTTGTCAACATTGAGGTTCTAAGAAAACTTCCTTATTAACACTGTTTCACCATTTGGCTAATTCTCAAGTATTGTGTTTCTCTTTGTTTGGGGTATTTGTCAGTATCCTAAATCATTCTCTGAATTTGTGGAATTACGAACAGTACGTTGCTCACTTAAGGGGGGATGATCAGAAGCAAACGCTGGCGCTAGAGGCTGTTAGTGCCATACTACTGCTGGCGTTTGCTACCGCCCCATGATCAGAGCCCTCGAGCACGTGAAACAATGCGCTCGAGGGCTCTGAACTCAACTAGCTTTCAAATGCATGCAAAATAGTGCTAAACATATTGATCCCCAATGATCAGCGGCCAGCGCGCTAAACCCTACGCCAGCGGGTTTGCAGATCATTGGGGAGGAATGGTGAGCCCTGTCCGACATTCATTTGCATGCTGACAGGCCCCCATTCCCCCCAGCGATGGGGCTGGAGGTCCGGCAGATCTCCGGTCCCCTCGACGGTCCCCCCCCCCCCGGTTCAAGGAGAGCTGGAGATCCGGTGGGTCCCCCTTAACTCCCCTCAACAAACAGTCCCTGATGGCCTAGTGGGTGACCAACCAACCCCCCCCCCCTTCCAGCGACAGGGTGGCTGGAGGTCTGCTGGACCGCCAGTCCCCCGCCCCCCGATGACCCCCCCCCCCAAGTTCAGGGAGGGCTGGAGATCCAGTGGGTCTCTAGCCCCCCAGCAAAGGGTCCCTGGTGGTCCAGTGATCAATCTGCCCTCCCTGCCTCGCTCCTCTTCCTTCGACGCCACAAAATGGCAGTGCCCAGCCCTGCCCAGTGTATCGTGGGTTGCGCTGGGCAGGGCTACACACCATATAAGGGAGAGTCTCCCTTATATGGTGTGTAGCCCCGCCCAGCACATCCTAGGATACACTGGGCAGGGCTGGGTGCTGCCATTTTGCAGCGTTGAAGGAAGAGGAGGGAGGCAGGCTATCTCCTTCCTCCAACCCACAAGGTAGGGGGGTAGGGAGGGAGGGGGCAGATTGATCACTTGACCACCAGGGACCCTTTGCTGGGAGGTTAGGGGGACTGGAGACCCACTGGATCTCCAGTCCTCCATGAACCTGGGAGAGGGGGGGATCGTCGGGGGGGGGGGGGACCGGTGGTCCAGCGGACCTCCAGCCCCCCTGTCGCTGGGGGTGGTGGTGTTGGTTGGTTGGTTGCCCACTAGGCCACCAGGGACTGTTTGTTGAGGGAGTTAGGGGGGCTGGAGACCTACCGGATCTCCAGCCCTCCCTGAACCTGGGGGGGGATCGTCGGAGGGACCGGAGGTCTGCCGGACCTCCAGCCCCCGTTGCTCGGGGCAGGGGTAGTTGGAACCTGGTGGTCCCATGGACCTCCAGCCCCTGTGTTTGACAGGTTTGGGCTTTTGACAGCCCAGACCTGTCAAACAAGTGTGGGAGGATTGTGCTGAGCGCATGCTCAGGCACAGTTCTCCCGCACTTCTACCCCATGATCAGAGATAATTGCGTGCTTAAATTTGCATGCAATTATCTCTGATCATAGGTCTAATAACGCCCTGCGCTGTTTCGGCGCTATTTTTGGAGCACTGTTTGAAACAGCGCGGGGTTTTGATCATCTGAGTGTTTAGAAGTTATATATTGCTTATTTCTTTTGTTTTGTTTAGGTTATTGTAGACACACCAACAAGTCCAATAACTAGTGGACTTCCACTTTTCTTTGTGATCACTGTTACAGCGATTAAACAGGTAAATTTATTTGCAGTTCAGCTAAATAGTTTTAACGTTGTTGTAAAATTTGTGAGTTCAGATGGATACTTGCTTTGACAGCCACCTCATGCATAGCTTTACTCTTCTGACTGATGCATTCTTCCCAATTGACTGTATGTAACAAATTAACAGATGTCTATTCTGCTCTTTCAAACTGTATTATAAGTGTGACAGAACAGTGTATTTTAAACCTGTAAAACTGCTTTAATTATTCTTGAAGTGTATTTATCTAGTTGGCCAGCAGGTGGTGCATGTTTGTTTCAAAGCTGCTGTAGAACTAAGTCTGTTTTTCTTTGTTTAAGCCTTTTTGGAAAGGCAGTCTGCAGTATACTTTTAAAACTTGTTGTCTGGGCTCTTATTGGCCCAGGAGCTCATTTTCTTTGGAGAGTACTAGCTTTTGCTCCAGTCTTAGCCAGGGATAAAAGAAAGACAGATCTCTTTGCTAAGGCTCAGTGAATTATATGTCCTGATCTTCCCAGGTACTTTCTAGAAAGTAAACAAATGTTTAGTTAGTATTATAATTGATCTATATTTCAGTTACCTGCTATTGTTTGCTGATTGCACATTTTTTGTTCATTTTTCAGTTTTTAAGACAAAACAAGTTTCAGTTTATTGCCTCTTTGCCTGGACTGATAAAGAATCCTGGTGGTTTGTGTATTGGGTCGGTGAATGCTTTCTGTGAACTGTGGGAGCACTGGGAGTGTGGCCATGGTAACCTAGAAATCACTGGGGATAATTTGAGAGCGGAAAACTTGTCCAGAGTTGGTTGTGACCCAGTCGGTGGGAGGGGGGTGCTAGTGTAGAGCACAAGCGTCAGGTGCAGGTGGACCTGAGCTGTGCTGGGGATAGACCTTCCAAGTGGCCGTGGGATAAACCCAGGCGGGTGTCAAGGCGTTTTGTGACATAAGGTATACTGAAAGTCAGTATCTGTAGTAAACTTATGTTACAACAAATTGGCAGTATATGGCATTCAGTATTCATAGACCTCTATGTAGTAAGTATAGTTTTACTCTAAATACTGAGATGGTGATAACAGAATCTGATAGCAGGTAAGGACCATGAGGCTGAGTGAGTTTGCACATTCTCCTTCCTTTTACATTTCCGGAGACACTAGTCTATCTCTAGCTTTCCCTTCTATTGAGCTCATCAAGGTCAGTTGAACAAGATGAATTTAGAGTGAAGTCTCTGGATTAACTGTTCTGGAGAAAAGGTTGATAAACCATACCATTGTGGAGATGCTAGTAGTTAGGCTGTTGGATGGCAAACAGTAACTGTTGATATTAAGGGAAAGTTCTGAAATTCTGTGTGACAAAGGTTTAAGCAACTTGGTTATGTATGCTCCACATAGAAATAATGGTGCATGTAGGGTGCTTTAGTCATATACAGTATGCTCATATTCCCCATGACGATTTTCTCTTCATCTGGGTAAAGATCGCCAAACACTTCTTTTGTGTGTGGAGGGAGGGAGAGGGCGGTCATCTTTGAACTTTGGATCTGACCAGTCTATTCCCATGGTACAACAGACTGCTCTGTGTTTTGATATGTTGTTGAAGAGCATGTATATATAAGCACAACAAAAACAAAAAATTTCATGTTATTTCTGTCTGACTCTTTCTTGAAATGTCTGTGCAAAGTATGCAAGCTTGAATCCATAGATCAAGCTGAAAACAAAGTTTTACAAAAGTCAAAGCAGGTGTCCTTGTGTTTAGTTTTGTGGCTCACTATCAAAAATCTATTCAGATTTGAGGTGTTAAAATTTGGGTTTGTATGACTGTACGATTGTACTTTGTCTAATGTCATGGAGAGCAGGTGATCCCTTTTGAATGTGGTGCAGTTGTTAACAGATGTGTGCCTCTGTACTTAGGGATATGAAGACTGGCTGAGGCACAGAGCTGACAATGAAGTAAATAAAAGCAGTGTATTCGTTGTGGAGAACTCTAAATGTATACAGAAGGAAAGTGAAAAAATCAAGGTAATGCACAAGAACTTATAGTGAGAAAAGGGCTGAGCTTGCATCTCTTTCACAAATTGGTTCCTTTGTGAGCAGTATACAAAAATGAATGTGGACCTTTTTTGTGACGGCATGTAAACTGAAGTCTATATATTCATACTCTATATATCTATAGAAATACAATGCAGGTGATGAGACACTTTTTAGCAGCTAGACATGTTCGTGCCATGACATGTTATAACACTCCTACCCTAGGTGAGATAAAATTAATTCATCTCTGACCTCGTGCAACTTTAAGTTAATCACCTTACTTTCTAACTCTTCTTACTCTCTTACCTATCTATATGTTCCATCTTTTGCTTTACCCTTCACTATCAATTAAAATGTTCTATTACGTATTGTGTTGTCATTGTGAGTAGTATACTATGCCATACTTTTTGTTATTTGAATATTTTTACTGCTGCAATTGCCTATTGCTCACGTTTGATCTACTCTTACTGTACACTGCCTTGAGTGAATTCCGTCAAAAAGGCGGTAAATAAATCCTAATAAATGAATACATATATTGCTTGAGACTTCACATTCAGTCATTGCTTGAGACTTCACATTGTCATATCGCTAGTAATTTAAAAAAGTACAAAATTTTCTTTACTTTTGCTTGTGCTTTTGAAAGAAAGTATGGGTAGTTATCAGTTTTAAAATGAAAAAAATGGTAGACCTGATAAATCTGCATAGTTATTTCTTAGTACCCTTGGTTGTGTAATAGTTTAGTGGATGTGTTGTATACTCGGTCTTTTCTCCAGTATGGAATGTGACCAAAGTAGAAACTTCGGTTACAGTTGTATGGGGATCAGGAGTGTACACTCTGTACTACTCTGAACTGCAGAAACTGCTAACTAAGCAGTCTGTTCCAGAGCAGTTGCTTGTCTGCTGACTCTTGTAAGGTCACCAAGCAGAACATTCATTTGAAACTGATTGCAGTCTCACAACCTTGTGAGACCTCTGTTCTTTCCTGTGGGGGAGGGGAGAATACAATAGCCCTGTGCCAGTTCTTTTTATCTGTGAGAAATAATGGGACTTTAATTAAGAGTATTGATGTTGAAAGGTGATGTTTCATTTCCAAGACCTGGTACTATTAAACGTGATCAGCTACAGTTCATGTTTAATGTGTGAAGTAATTCTAATGGTATAGTTTTATTCCTCAGAGAATTGGGCACTTCATTAGAATCAGTTTGAGGAATTAATGTTTTAGTAAAGCTAAAGGGTCAGGAGCTTGGCTGACCCAAATTTAAAGCCTGTTTGTGGAACACTTCTTAGCTGCTCTGATATTACACTAAGCTCTGGTTTTGGCTTAGAGACATCTTTAGGGACATTTCTGTTAATGTAGGCATTCTTCCCTTAAGAGAAAAGGAAAGTGTAGTCGGAGAAGCATTGTTGGTGGGGTGTGTCTTATGTTTTTTGCCTTTTGCTCTGAGCCTGTGAAGTGGGGGGGTGTTTTTTTTTTTTTTTTTTTTTTTAAATGCAATGTCAAACCTGTAAGTTTCTGAAACACAGAGCCTCAGCCTGATTGTAAGAGCAGCAGGCTGAGAACCAGGGAAGCCAGGTTCAAATCCCACTTTTGCTTCTTCACTTAACCCTGTATTGCCTGAGGTGCCAACTTAGGGGGCAGTTCTGTGACTTGATGCCACGTTAAGCACTTCGATGCCACATGCTGTGTACCTATTCTATAACAGTATCTTGGTGCCAATATTCCATTATAGAATGGTAGCGTAAACTGGCGTTGATGTGCCTACATTTAGGCGTGCCTGCTTATGCCAGATCTGTGGCAATCATGAAGTTGGCTCAACCTAGGTGCAACATGCAGTGTGTATGCAACTTATAGTATTGTATAAATTGTGTAAGTTGAAGATCACCCATGTGTACGCGACCTTGCAGTTATATGTTACTGAACAGAGTAGCGTGTATTGCACTCATGTACATAAGTGCCAATGGCTCCACTTACAGGTAAAATTGCATGCACCCAGTTATAGAATTGCCTTGTATGATTGTTAGCCCTCCAGGAACAGGAAAATGGCTACTGTATGTGAATGTAACTCACCTTGAACTACTGAGAAAAGTATTCGCTAAATCGAAATCTCCTTCCATATGCTTCCATTCCAAGCTGCTCCTGCCCTAGAATCTTACTGCATTTGCTCTGTTACTGAAAGAACTGCATCTTGAGCATATAATATGAAGATGTTTTTGAATGGAGCTTTTAATTAGAGCATACATTTAAAGGGGCTTCTTTTCTGATGTTTAATATGGTATTTCTAATATTGTCATTGTGAGAATCCGTTATGACTAATTCATATTGTAGAAATGGTCTCGTAAATCATTTGCAATATTCAGTGACTGAGATCATCTGACACCATTTGAATCGTGGTTTTATTCTTTTGTGCTTTGATTTCTGTAAAGAAAACAAGATTATAAATCCATCAATGTAATAGAATGTTAAGTTACTGTTAAAACACCATACACTTACAGGGCAGTTCTATAAAGTGTATGCTAAGTTCTCCGAGGACAAGCAGGCTAATTGTTCTCACATATGGGTCAACGTCCGCATCGGCCCAGGAATCGGCAATTTTGCAAGCAAAAAATTTAAAAAGTTTGCCAGAACCTTCTGGCGCTCATGCGCGGATGACTTACCGCCCGTCACATGAGCGTTCCTGTTCAGTTATTTTTTTCTCCGCGGTCGAGTTTGCCCCGCTCCTCTCAGGCCCGGGAAAGAGGACCTTCGTTTTTGGCGGCTTTTTTGCTTTCTTTCTTTTTTCCTGTCAGTATTTATAGGAAAAAAAAAAAAAAAAGCAAAAAACTTTCCCGTAGTTTCTTTATTCTTTTTTGCCTGTTTGTTTCCTTCGTTTTTCGATGCGGCCAGCTTGTTCCTTTTTTCGTGCCCTTTTTTCTTTAAACAGGCACGATCGCGTCTTTTGATTTCGCCAAAGCCGTTTCTATTTCCATGTCATCGAAGACACCCAGCGGCTTCAAGCATTGTACTCGGTGCAACCGGACCATCTCGGGTACCGATACCCATGTCTAGTGTATCCAGTGCCTTGGGCCAAACCATAGCCCAGGTGCTTGTAGTCTGTGTCTTCGTATGAAGAAATGGACTCAAGTGTCTCAAGAGGCCCAACGAGAGAAGCTTTTTGGGGCTCGGTCCACTCCTTCGACATCGGTACTGAGGTCGGCGGCGTCGACATCGAGGGACGCATCGACATCTGGAGCGAAGTTAATGGCTGCAGAACGACCAACTCGTGCTGGGAGCAGTGAGGCATCGCGTGGGTCTCTACCTGTCTCGAGGCCTCCTGTTATGCAGGTCCCCCGGGATCGACCTGCGACGGACTCAGCCCAGAGGAGACGTGAGGATTCCATGTCTTCCTCATCGGTACCGAGGAGTCTCGATGACGGGCATCGAGTGAAGGCGAAGAAGCACAGTCATCGTTCTCCTTCGACACACGGTGCTGGGAGCTCCGGGGCGTTGAGGGATTCTGCACCCGAGAAGTTTCGGCGCCGAGAGAATCGCTCTCCCTCTATTCAAGAGGTGCCGATGTGTCTGTCTAGCAGCCCGGTACATGCTCCAGAGCCTCGACAGATTCTGCCACCGGCTGCTATACCGATCCCGCAGCCTGGTCCGACGGCGGGTCTCGAGAAGCACATCAGGGCCCTGCTTCCAGAGCATCTGGAAGGGTTACTGCACCAGCCTGCTTTGGTGTCGGGGGTGCTTGCGCCTTTGGTACCATCTGCTGCAGCGATATCTGGCCCTTCGCCTGTGGTGAGGTCCCCAACCTCTGCCGCCTGCCACCCAGGTCGACTCCCCTTTGACGTTGGTGGAGGAAGCTTCACCGGAGTCCAGGCAGGCATTGACTTCTCGACACCGCCATCGAGTACGTCGTTCCTCAGCATCGAGGCAGGCTCAGTTTCAGACTGCTCTGAGAGATGTCTTGTCTGATACTGAAGATGAGCGTTCATGGGAGGAAGAGGAGGATCCCAGGTACTTTTCATCTGTTGATTCCTTCTGAACCTTCCCTTCCACTAGAAAGGAGACTGTCTCCACCGGAGAGTCTATCCTTTACCTCCTTTGTCCGGGGAAATGGCTGCGGCTATTCCCTTCCCTATGGAGGTTGAGGATGAGCCCAGGGCTGAGATGCTCGAGGTTTTGGATTATCCTTTTTCACCTAGAGAAGCTGCAACGTCTCCTTTGCATAATGTACTGAAGGAAGTCCTTATGTGAAACTGGTCATTCCCTCTGTCTAACCTCGTGATCCCGAAAAGAACAGGATCCCAGTATCGGATCCACGGGGAACCTGGATTGATGAAGTCTCAGCTACCTCACAATTCCATGGTGGTGGACTCCACTCTCAAAAGAGCCAAGAGTATTAGGGACTATGCCTTGGCGCCCCCAGGCAGATAATCTAGAACCTTGGACTCTTTTGGGAGGAAGGCGTATCAGGCCGCTATGCTTGCTGCCAAAATCCAAACATACCAGCTCTTCATGAGCATCCACTTGCGGAACTCGGTGAGGCAACTGTCTAGCTTGGTTGATGCACTCCCTCCGGAGCAGGCCGAGCCTTTTCGCCAGGTGGTCAGGCAGCAGAAGGTGTGTCGAAAATTCCTGGCCAGGGGTACGTTTGACACTTTTGATGTAACATCCCGAATTGCTGCCCAAGGTATAGTGATGCGCAGACTCTCATGGCTGCTTGTCTCTGACCTGGATCATTCGTTCCAGCAGCGGATGGCGGATGTTCCTTGCCGGGGGATAACCTTTTTGGTGAGAAAGTAGAGGATATGGTTGACTGGCTCAAAAAGCATAATGATGCTATGGATTCTCTCTCCCGCTCGGTGTCTTCTGCTACTACCTCCTCATCTAGGAGGTTTTTTGGAGGGAAAAGGAGTGCTCCCTATTCCTATGCTAGGCGTAGGTACACTCCTGCTTCTCGGCAACCTGTCCAGACTCAGCCCCAGCGCGCTCGTTCTCGTAAACAGAGTTCACCTAAGGCCTCTGCGGCTCCCCAGCAAAAGCAAGGGGCGAGCTTTTGACTGGCTCCTGTTCAGCATAGCCTCAGAAAAAGTGTTCGTGCCGGACGACTTGCCGGTCGGGGAGAGGTTGATATTTTTTCACCAAAGGTGGCCTCTCGTAACCTCCGACTGGTGGGTTCTTCAAATAGTCAGGTCAGGATACACCCTCAATCTGGAATCCAAACCTCCAAATTGTCCACCGGGAGCTCAAACAGGTACTTGCAGAGGAACTCTCCGCCCTTCTACAGGCCCAAGCGGTCAAACCCGTTCCACCAGGGGAAGAAGGGCTGGGATTCTAGTCCAGGTACTTCCTTGTGCAAAAGAAATCT
Source organism: Microcaecilia unicolor (assembly GCF_901765095.1). Taxonomy (NCBI): domain Eukaryota; kingdom Metazoa; phylum Chordata; class Amphibia; order Gymnophiona; family Siphonopidae; genus Microcaecilia; species Microcaecilia unicolor. The sequence goes on from NC_044037.1 coordinate 39,977,971, forward strand.
GAGAGGATGCGTCCCATCCTAGACCTAAGAGCCCTGAACAAATTTCTAGTCTGAGAAAAGTTCAGGATGGTTTCCCTGGGCACCCTTTTCCCCATTATTAAGGAAAACGATTGGCTATTCTCTGTGGACTTAAAGGATGCTTACACCCACATCTCGATACTTCCAGCTCACAGGAAATATCTTTGATTTCAGTACCGTGTACTGCCTTTTGGCCTGACGTTTGCGCCCAGAGTGTTTACCAAATGCCTAGCTGTAGTTGCAGCGTCGCTACACAGACTGGGAGTGCATGTGTTTCCTTATCTTGGCGATTGGCTGGTGAAGAGCACCTCGAAGGAGGGTGCTGGAGTTCATGCGAATGACTGTTCGTATGCTAGAGCTACTGGGGTTCGTCATAAATTATCCCAAGTCCCATCTCACCCCAGTCCAAAAATTGGAATTCATTGGAGCCCTGTTGAACACTCAGACAGCTCAAACTTATCTTCCCGAGGCAAGGGCAGACAACCTTCTGTCCCTGGTGTCCATGGTTTGAGCGTCTCAGCAGGTCACGGTTCGGTAGATGTTGAGACTTCTGGGGCACATGGCCTCCACAGTTCACGTAACACCCATGGCATGTCTACATATGAGATCAGCTCAATGTACCCTAGTTTCCCAGTGTCCAACCAAGTAATCTTAATTCAGACAGACAATCAGATTGCCATGTACTACACCAACAAGCAGGGGGGCACCGGATCTCGCCCTCTATGTCAGGAAGCCATCCAGATGTGGCTTTGGGCACACTGTCATGGCATGTTTCTCCAAGCTACTTATCTGGCAGGCATAAACAGTCTGGCTGACAGGTTAAGCAGGATAATGCAACCTCACGAGTGGTCTCTGAACATGGGTGTAGTCCGCAAGATCTTCCGAGCGTGGGGCACCCCCTCGGAGGATCTATTTGCCACTCGGATCAATCACAAGGTCCCTCAGTCCTGTTCCAGACTTCAGGCCCACAACAGACTAGCGTCAGATGCTTTTCTCCTACATTGAGGGGACATGCCTTCGGTATGCGTATCCTCCCATACCTCTAGTAGGGAAGACTTTGCTCAAACTCAAGCAAGAGTGCGGAACCATTATCCTGATTGCACCCTTCTGGCCGCATCAGATTTGGTTCCCTCTTCTTCTGGAGTTGTCCTCTGAAGAACCGTGGAGATTGGATTGTTTTCCAACCCTCATCACTCAGAACGAGGGGTCGCTTCTACATCCCAACCTCCAGTCTCTGGCTCTCATGGCCTGGATGTTGAGAGCTTAGAATTCGCCTCCTTGGGTCTTTCAGAGGGTGTCTCCTGTGTCTTACTAGCTTCTAGGAAAAATTCCACAAAGAGGTGTTACTCTTTTAAGTGGGGGAGGTTTGCTGTCTGGTGTGACAGCAAGGCCCTAGATCCTCTTTCTTGTCCTACACAGACCCTGCTTGAATACCTTCTACACTTGTCAGAGTCTGGTCTGAAGACCAACTCCATAAGGATTCACCTCAGTGCGATTAGTGCTTTTCATCGCCGTGTAGAGGGTAAGCCTATCTCTGGACAGCCTTTAGTTCGCTTCATGAGAAGTTTGCTTTTGTCAAAACCCCCTGACAAACCTCCACCAGTGTCATGGGATCTCAACGTCGATCTCACCCAGCTGATGAAAGCTTCTTTTAAGCCACTGAATTCCTGTCATCTGAAGTACTTGACCTGGAAGGTCGTTTTCTTGGTGGCTGTTACTATAGAAATGCTAAATAGTAGTAGTACTTCAGCTTGTATAGTCAGTGAGCTTCAGGCCTTGGTAGTGCATGCACCTTATATCAAGTTTCATCACAACAGAGTTGTCCTCCGTACGCACCCTAAGTTCCTGCCAAAGGTGGTGTCTGAGTTCCATCTTAACCAATCAATTGTCTTGCCAACATTCTTTCCCCATCCTCATACCTGCCCTGGCGAAAGCAGTTTGCACACCTTGGATTGCAAGAGAGCATTGGCCTTTTACGTGGAGCGGACAAAGGCCTTTAGACAATCCTCCCAGTTGTTTGTTTCTTTTGATCCCAACAGGAGGGGAGTCGCCATCGGAAAACGCACAATCTACAATTTGCTAGCAGTTTGCATTTCCTCAAGCTGGGCTGACTCTGGAGGGCCATGTCACGGCTCACAATGTTAGAGCCATAGTTGCATCAGTGGCTCACTTAAGTCAGCCTCCATTGAGGAGATTTGCAAGGCTGCAACGTGGTCATCAGTCCACACATTCACATCTCACTACTGCCTTCAGCAGGATACCTGACGCGACAGTCGGTTTAGGCAGTCGTTGCTGCAGAATCTGTTCTGGGTTTAGAATCCGACTCCACCCCCCTAGACCCATTTTTGTTCTGTTCCAGGCTGCACTCTCAGTTACTTGTTTATGGTTTCAGGTTAATCTATGTTATGTCCTCGCCGTTGTGTGGCCCAATTGACCAGTGTTCATTGTTTTGATTGAGCCTGGTTCCTAGGGATACCCCACATGTGAGAACAAGCAGCCTGCTTGTCCTTTGAGAAAGCGAAGATACATACCTGTAGCAGGTATTCTCCGAGGACAGCAGGCTGATTGTTCTCACCAACCTGCCCACCTCCCTTTTGGAGGAGTTATTTGTTTATTATTTGCTTTTCGATTAAACTGAGTGGGAATGCTCATGCGACGGGCGGGAAGTCATGCGCGGTACCCGTGGTTTGCAAACTTTTAAAAAATGTTTTGCTTGCAAAATTGCCTATTCCCGGGCCGATTCGGATGTCGACCCACATGTGAGAACAATCAGCCTGCTGTCCTCGGAGAATACCTGCTACAGGTATGTGTCTTCGCTTTATATACCAAATGTATAATTCATTAGAATAATGGCATAATATGTGTCTGTGTGTGTAGACGCAAATGCCAAAAATAAGCATGTATCTTACATAGCATGTATTTTACAGGCGTACATACATAGAGATGGAGTTTGGGTGGAGCATGGAAGCAACTTGCATGTAATTTGGGTGCATGCACTTTTTTCTTCATATGTTCTGTAATTAGTATGCACCAACAGTTTAAGGTTAAGCAAATTGTATTGGAGTTTGTTTTCATATTTTGAGTCTGGCTTGTTGATTTGAATCAACTGAAGCGTTGCTTATCTTATAGGTTGGAGATATAGTGGAAGTGAAGGAAGATGAGACCTTTCCTTGTGATCTGATATTCTTGTCATCGGACAATGCCAGTGGCACATGTTTGGTTACTACAGCCAGCTTGGATGGAGAATCTAATTACAAGGTAGCATCTAGCAAGAATTTGAGTTAAACTTGAGACGACTCAATGTGCAGGCGCAGATGTATATGACAGTTCTACCTTCACTAGGTTTAAAATTTACAAAAATCTTAAATGCATATGCAGTACCTGCTTGTAATTTTTAGTTAACACAGATTGACAAACTGATGACGTTTGACTCTTCTGTTTTATACACTGATGCATTTATATAGTGGTTTCATTCATATCACTGCACCTCTTGATGACTATGTATTTTTTAAAAGGAGGTTCTCTATAGATAATAAGATGAGTCAGCCACAGAAGTAGGTGACATCATCTGATGGCACCAGCAATGGATTAGTGCTCTGAACTTAAAAAAACAAAAAACAACAAACAGAAAAGAAACCCTAGAAAGTACTAACCACTGATTCATCAAATATAGGATGAAGTAATCTCCCAAAGTATGTTGCTTCCTGGAAGTATTAAGAGAGCTTCCTGCAATGGTAAGTCTTAGCAATAGATATCTTTGTTACAGAAGACAACAAGAAACATTTTTACTGTTCTGTTGCAGACAGTGGAAACAGACTTGTAATGAATACCTTCACTATACACTGGGGGATAGGACTCATTTATGTCTGTCCCCCCCATTCTGTTAAAATCCAAGATTCTACAGAGGAGTGAGGCAGGACAAAGCTCCCATAATCCTTATAGCTCCATAAGATCTGATTTTCTTGTCTACCAGCAGTCAGTCAAGGTCCTGATAAGACGAGGAAGGATTCTTTACCCAAATGTCCTTGCATTAACAACGTGGGTGTTACACACATTAGTGACATTGTTGAAACTGTCCTGAGAAGTAGCTTCTAGAAGGCAGTCCAGTAGAAAATCATATAGCTTCAGTTAGAAAATGTTTGCTATGTTTATCTTTATTTATCAAACTTGTATCTATACTGCCTTTCCTACAAGGCTATGAATTAGTTCACAAGAAATATCTACATTATGCATGATAATAAAAAGCCAAACTAGTCGTAATTCAATATGGTATGCAAGGGAAAAAGACTATTTCCATATACTGCTTGGGTCTGCATCAGTATCCCACCTTTTGTTGTTGGGTCTATGTACATCCCTAGTAAAAGTGCATCTCAGTCAGATAGCAGGGTGCTGTTCACACATTGATAGAAATTCTGTATTGCTTCATCCTTTAGTTTACAAGTTCTTGAAGGAGCTATTGAACACACAATCCTCAGTCAAGGATCCACCAGTTTGATTGAACCTTTATTTGCAATATTACTTAACTTTTGGGACCATAACAAGGATTTCCAGAAGAGTACAATGAGCACGTTGGTGAAATAAAGTTCAGTTCTGTGGTACATTATAAAAAGTCTCATACCCCTAGGTTGCCTTGTCTCATGCTAACAAATCTATTGAAACAGTAATTCCTGCAGTTCATTTGTGATCTTGCTCACAAAACCACCCCTTGAACCAGTGGTATCGGTAAATCTGAAATATGAGTTGTTACTGCCTACTGAAAGGAGCAAGCTTTTCCATCAGACTACAGAGTAAGCAAGCTGACAGGGTAGTTCTCTGAAGTCGGCCCAAGTGTTTACCAAAAGTTGAATCAGCTTTTTCCATCAATTGGTGGTGCTTCCTGTCAGCATTGCACAATGCAGTTTAGTACCCATAATTCAACTAACCTAAGTTAGCCTGACCAAGGCCTCTGGTCCTACCCAGACAGCCTGCCTGGGAACATTACTGTCCTGATTACTGGTGATCGTCGGTATAGGTCTCCCAACCATTTGCTGCTTGGTTTTGCAGCTTGTCTCTACACCGATGTTGTCCCACACCGATGTTGTCCCATTATGGGCACATCTGAGCCTTGCTCCCTGAGTTCCTGCCTTTCTTCAGACTGCATAGGCGCCGAGGGTGCTTGCGTCTGCCATGCCTCGAGTTGTCCCTGCATGTCCCTCAGCCTGTGGTGAAGCCGCTGGTGCTGATGTCACATGCGGTTCCAGTGTTGATTGCCACCCACGACTGTTGGTGTCGGCAGTTTTTGTCAAAGTTGAGCCTGGAGTCCACTCCTTGACGCCCCCTTTCGAGGTCTTGGTTCCTCTGTGTCATGGCAGATTCAGTCTCAGTCCTCCCATGAGGAGTTCCTGGCTGACACCGATGACAGATGCATGGGTGTCGGATGAATATCTCCAATGCTTCTCGGTGCAGAAGTCTTATGGAATACCATTTGCCCCCCTCACCTCTACAGAACGAAGGCCGTCTCCATCTGCAAGGCCTTTCCTTCTTTTCTTTTGGTGAGGTTATGGCAGTTGTCATTCCACTTATGAGTGGAGGATCGGCCTGGAGCTCATCTCTTCGAGCTCCTGGACTCCAAGTCTCCTTCTAGGAGAGCTGTGATAGTCCTGCTCCATCACCTTTTCCTGATATTCTAGTGAGGACTTGGAGGTCCCTTCTATCTGTCCAGCTCCTCCCCATAGAGATCACATCCATGTACCGGTTTCAGGGTTCCCATGGTTTTCGTAGGCCAGTAGCCTCCTCACTCCATGCTTGTGGGATCCGTGTTCAAGAAAGCCAGAAGCTATAGGAACTATGCTGCGGCGCACCCTGGAGGGGACGCTACCTCCCTGGATTCATTTGGGTGGCTGTTCTTCCGTCTTCAGTCCTACCAGCTTTCCACCAGCGTATTTTTTTCGGGGCCTGCTATGTATCGCTCTAGGTTTGTCAGCCTATCTCCTACCTGACTAGGTTAACTCACTTCACCGGCTGGCTGGGCAGTAAACAGTGTGTCACAATTTTTGGTCAAGAGACACTTTTGCTGTGGCTTCCTGGATCTCTACCCACAATGTGGTGCTGCACACACTGTCATAGCTGCACGTCATTGTCTTCACTTGTGCGTTCAATGCAGGCTGGTAGATAACGCATGCCAGATGGTTAAACCCTTTTAGAGAAGAGTTGGTGGGGTCACTGTCCTCAAGAGATTCACTTTTTCCTCCTAGATGTCTTTTGCACCATCTGCTTCATCTAGTATGTTTTTTTTTTCTGCAAGTCGGGGAGGGGTCCCTTCTATTAGTGGAGGAGTGGGTATACCACCTCTTCTCACTGACCTCCATGTGCTTAACTCCAGCACATCTGTTCTCGTCCTCAGCATGCACTTCAGCCCCAGACAGCTCTCCATCCACAGCAAGTGGCAAGCTTTTCACTACCTCCAGGGGAGCATGACTTCAGTGCCATTAACCGTCCTGGTCGACCTAACGGTTTGAGGGAGGCTGCAGTTCTTTGAGGCAGGCCACAGGCTGCCAAATTTACCCATCAAGAGCAACTTACATCAGCTCTCAGTGCCAGCAGCTCCTTGCAGAAGCACTGTCTGCCCTCCTGAAAGCCTATTTAGTCGAGTGTGTACCACTGGGGTAGAGGGCTGTGCTTCTATTCCAGGTTCTTCTTTGTGCCACTGGTGTTTCATCCTACATCTACAGATCTTCAATTTTCAGGAGGTTTTCCCTGTACTCCAGCCTGCAGGGGGGCACCAGTTTGTATTGTCTGTGTCAGAGGACTTTCTGGATTTGCAAGGGGGCACTCCATTTGGGAGTACTTCTCGAGGCCATCAATTTTGCAGACTAATCCAACATCCTGCTTGCAAAATTGCAACATCGGGTGCCCACGTCAGTGGCTTCTTCACATGGGCGTTATCTGTGAGATCTTCCAACTGTGGGCCACTCCTTCACTGAATCTCTTGGCTACTTGGGCCAATAATGCCATTCCTCAGTTATGTTCCAGGCTCCAGGCCTGTACCAGCCTTTTGTTGGTTTCCCTCCTTCCTAGGAATACGGCCTTCTCTATTTATATCCTTTCATCTCTCTCTTAGACCAGGTTTATGTTCAGCCCTTCCTGGCCCAGTAGATCTGGCTTCCTATTCTTCTGGAGTTCTGATTCAGAGAATCGTGGTGCTTGATGTGTTCCCTCACCTTAATCACACAGAATAAAGTCTTTTACATTCCATCTTCCAGTTTCTAACCCTCATGGCCTGAATGTTCATGGCTTCACACAAAGTCTCTTGCATCTTCCTGAGGGTGTCTCCACAATATAGCTCGTTTTCAGCTTTGCTTCTACTAAGAGGTGTTCCTGCTTTCCAGTGAAGGAGGTTTGCCTTCTAGCATGTGGACTGAACCTAGATCTTCTCCTTGCCCTGCACAGGTCCTCATTGCATACCTTCTACATCTTTCTGAATTTGGTTTGAGCCCTGCTTGTATACTCAGTGCTTCTCTTCTTTGCATAGGGGATTCATTTATCTCTTCACAGTCTCTGGTTGCTCGCTTCATGACAGGTTTGTTTTCTCTCAGCCCCCATTCATACCTCCGTATGTGTTATGACGCCTCCACGTCAATCTCCACAATTGATAAGCGCTCCTTTTCAGCTACTTGTTTTCCTGTCCCTTGATGTGTTTGACCTGGTTGATTTTGTTTTTGATGGTTGTTCCTTCGGATCACATGGTTAGTCAGTTTCAGACCCTGGTGATGATTCCACCTTTCCCTAATTTCCATCGCATTGGAGTAATTCTCTTCATGTATTCTGAGTTCCTGCCTTAGCTTGTCAAACTTCTGTTAACATCAGTTGATTCTCGTTCCTGCATCCTTCCCATGGTCTTCTGCCCCTGGTGAGCATTCACTGCACTCCTTGGACCACAGGCGATTATTGGCCAACATTTTGTTTTCTTTTCCTACCTCTCGGAGTAGGTCACCATTGAGAAACGCACAATTTTTAATTGGCTACCAGCTTATTTTCTTTTCCTTATGCCCAGGCTGGGCTGTCCGGGAAGATCCTCTTAGGGCTCGCAATGCCAGAGCCCTGGTTCCGTCGTTAGCCTCCATTTGGGAAATTTGCTGGGCTACTATGTAGTCTTCATTCCATAGATATGCAGCTCCTGATTCAAGTAGCATACCTTTGGCAGCTTGCTTGACGTAAAAGCCAATTTGGTTAGATAGTAATGCAGAATTAGTTTGGGTTCTAGAATCCAACTCCACCCACCTAGGCCTATTTTTGATTCTGTCCCAGGCTCCACTTCTGATGAATTGCATGTGGTTTCAGATTTGTCTATGTTCTGACCTCGCCATTGCGAGGTGCAGTTCATATTGGTGGTTGTTTCCAGTGAGCCTGGTAGCTAGGGATTCTCCACATGTGAGAATATTGGTCTGCTTGTCCTCGGAGAAAGCAAAGATAATTACCTGTAGCAGGTATTCTCTGAGGACAGTTTGCTATATATTCTCACATACCCTCCCACCTTCCCATGGAGTTGTTTCCCTTTTTTTCCTATGCTGTAGTATTGTACTGTTGCTCTTGCACTTGCACAGTGAGCAATAGGGCACTCGCGCATGCGTGGTGGAGCGTGACTTGAGCTCTGTTTAAAAGCTTGATACAAGCTCCCGACTGGGGCAGTGTGTACCGCGTTACCCACATGTGAGAATATATAGCCTGCTGTCCTCAGAGAATACATGCTACAGGTAAATATCTTCGCTAATTGGATTAATATAATAACACTAAATGGAGTGATTTTGAGTGGTATTTATTTCCTGCATTTCAGGGAATGATGGAGGGAAGTTTTTCATTTGTATTTGGAGTTGGGTAGATAATTCTCGGCATTTGGAGCAGTTTTTTTTATAAACAGAGTGTTAAATCGTAATAGTTTTTTTTCCCATTAATGGGTTCTCTGGAATTGGAGTTTTCATAGCAGTTGATGTTAAGTATAGGCCTCAAAAACAAAAAAAACCTCTCCATTCTTTTTTTTTTTTTGCTGCAGAATTGTCTTTTAATTAACTTTTTGAAATCAGTGTAAGTAGTTATTTCTCAGGGGACAAGCAGGCTGTATTATACTCACAGTGGGGTCGAAGATCCGCTCCGGCTCAGGAACCGGCATTTCAAATAGCAAAAAGTTTGCTAGAGCCTTCTGAGCGCGCCGTGTGTCAGACTGCGCATTCGGCGAGTGTCTTCCTGCCCGCCGCACAGCCGCGCTCCTCAGTTCTTTTCTTTTTCTTCCGCATGAGGAGCAACAGTAAGTTTCTGTGGCTCCTCTGTGTGCCCGGGAAAGAGCCTTGATGTTTTTTCGCATCTTCTTCCTTTTTTTCCCCTCATTTGTTCCATTTTGTAAAAAAAAAAAAAAAAAAAAGTGGGTTTCCCTTTATTTTCTTTAGTTTATTTTTTTCCCCGGTAAAGTTTCCTTTAGTTTCCGTTGTGGCTGTTTTTTTTAGACTACTCAGCCGGGTCCTTCCCTCTTTTTGTGCCCTTTTCCTTGGCACAATCGAGACTTTTGATTTAGCCGGTGCTGTCTTCCCTTCCATGTCATCGAAGACTCCCAGAGACTTCAAATGCTGTACTCGGTGCAACCGGACCATCTCAGGCACAGATACCCATTTGTGGTGTATCTAGTGCCTTGGGCCTGACCATAGCCCAGCTCGATGTGCCCTTTGTCTTCGTATGAAGGAAAGGACCCAACTGGCTTGAAGAGCCCAGAAAGAGAAACATTTTGGGGCTCGGTCCAGTCTGGCATCGGAACCGAGGTCAGCGGCGCCGACATTGACATTGAGGGACGCATCGACGTAGGGAGTGGAGGTAGGCGTGGCTGCTGAGAGGCCACGGCACTCTGCAAGCAGTGAGGCATCGAGTGGGTCTCCACCTGCCTCGAGGTTTCCTGCTATACAGGCCCCCCGGGACCGTCCATTGTCAGACCCGACCCCGAGGCGATGGGGGGTATTTGACGACGTCCTCATCGGCACCGAGGAGCCTCGGTGAGGTGCATTGAGCGAAGGCGAAGAAGCACTGACACCGTTCCCCCTTGATGCATGGTGCAGGGAGCTCTGGGGCGCAGAAGGATTCAGCACCTGAGAAGGGTTGGTGCTGGCAGGTTCTCTCCCCCTCCATACAAGAGGTGCCAATGCGTCAGTCTCTCAACAGTCTGGTTCCTGCTCCCAAATTCCAGGCGATGCTTCCACTGACTGCTCCACCGGCCCTGCAGCTTCTTCCGATGGCGGCTCTCGACGAGCGCATTCGGGCCTTGCTTCCAGAGCTTCTGAACGGACTGCTGCATACATCTTCATCGACGTTAAGGTGCTTGTGCCTACCTCGTCACCTGCTGCTTCTGTCTGGCCCTCCACCTGCGGTGAGGTCCCCGAGCTCGGTGCTGCTGGCGGCTCCGGTATCGGCTGCCACCCAGGTCGACTCTCCATTGACGTCTGCGGAGGAAGCTTCAACACAGTCTATGGGGGGGTCGGCCACTTGAGATCGTCATCGAAACCATGGGTCTTCGGCGTCAAGGCGGGTTCGGTCTCGGAGGTCACTAAGGGAAGTGCTTTCCGACACCAAGGAGGAGCGCTCGTGGGAGTCAGAGGAAAGATCCCAGGTACTTCTCAGATGAGTCCTTTGGAATTCCCTCTGAACTTTCCCCTCCAACTAAAAGGAAACTGTCTCCTCCCGAGAGCCTCTCCTTCTCATCTTTTGTATGGAAAATGGCTCAGGCCATTCCATTCCCCGTAGACGTGGAGGATGAGCCCAGGGCTGAGATGCTAGAGGTCCTGAACTACACCTCTCCACCTAAAGAGGCAGTGATGACTCATTTACATAAGGTACTCCAGGAAGTCCACTTATGTGAAACTGGGCGTCCCCTCTGTCTGGTCCCGTGATCCCTAAGAAGGCAGAGTCTTAGTATTGGATCCACGGTGAACCTGGGTTAATGAGGTCTCAGTTACCCCATTACTCCATGGTGGTGGACTCTGCCCTCAAGAGAGCCAAGAGTTCTAGGGACTATGCTTTGGCGCACCCAGGCAGAGAAGCTAGGACCTTTGAAATATTTTGGAAGGAAAATGTATCAGGACGCTATGCTCGCTGCCTCTTTCCAATCATACCAGCTCTTCATGAGCATCCACTTGTGGAACTCTGCGGCAGCTTTAGTTTGGTTGATGCCCTCCCTCCGGAGCAGGCCAAACCTTTTCGCCAGCTGGTCAGGCAGCAGAAGGCATGTCGTAAATGTCCTGACCAGGGGTGCAGACGACACTTTTGACATAGCATCCAGAACCTCTGCCCAAGGTATAGCAATGCGCAGACTCTCATGGCTGCATGTTTCTGACCTGAATCACTCGGTCCAGCAGAGAATGGCGGATGTTCCTTGCCGAGGGGGGGCGTAATCTTTCGGAGAGAAGGTAGAAGATCTGGTTGACCAGATCAAGAAGCACATGGATGCTATGATTTCTCTCTCCTGCTGGGCGCCTTCTGCTACCACCTCCTCAAGTAGGAGGTATTTTGGTGGATCACAGAGTGCCCCCTATTCAAGGCATAGGTACACTCCGGCGTCTTGCCAGCCTACTCTGGCTCAGCCCCAACGCGCTTGTTCCCATCAACAGCGTGTGCCCAAGGCCCCTTCTGCTCCCTAGCAAAAGCAAGGGACGGGCTTTTGACTGGTTCCAGGAAAGCATAGCCAAACTAAAAGTGTCTGTACTGGACGACTTGCCGGTCGGGGGGGGAGGCTAATGTTTTTTTTTTTTTACCAAAGGTGGCCTCTCATAACCTCCAACCGGTGAGTTTTTCAAATAGTCCGGTTGGTATACACTCTCAATCTGGAATCCAAACCTCCAAATTGTCCACTGGGAGCTCATTTGTTCAGCTCCCAGCACAGGCAGATACTTGCAGAGGAACTCTCGCCCTTCTAAAGGCCCATGCGGTCGAACTCGTTCCACCAGGGGAAGAAGGGCTGGGATTCTATTCCAGGTACTTCCTTGTGCAGAAGAAAACAGGGGGGATGCGTCCCATCCTAGACCTAAGGGCCCTGAACAAATTCCTGGTCCGAGAAAAGTTCAGGATGGCTTCCCTGGGCACACTTCTTCCCGTGATTCAGAAAAACGATTGGCTATGCTCTCTGGACTTAAAGGATGCATATACCTACATCCCGATACTTCCAGCGCACAAGCAGTATCTTCGATTTTGCCTGGGAGTGCAGCACTTTCAGTACCGCATACTGCCCTTTGGCCTGGTGTCCGCGCCCAGAGTATTCACAAAATGCCTTGCAGTGGTTGTGGCGTTGCTATGCAGGCTGGGAGTGCATGTGTTCCCTTATCTTGACAATTGGCTGGTGAAGAGCACCTCGGAGGACGGTGCTCGGGAGTCCATGTGGACAACATTCAGGTGCTGGAACTATTAGGGTTCATAATAAATTACCCCAAGTCCCATCTCAATCTAGTGCAGAAATTGGAATTCATTGGAGCATTGCTCGACACGAGAACAGTTCAAGCCTATCTCCCCGAGACCCAGACAGACAATCTTCTGTCCATGGTTCAAGCATCTCAGCAAGTCACAGCTCGGCAGATGTTGAGACTCTTGGGGCACATGGCCTCCACAATTCATGTTACGCCCATGGCACATCTGCACATGAGATCTCCTCAATGGACCCTAGCTTCTCAGTGGTGTTAAGCCACAGGGAATCTGGAAAATGTCATCCGTCTGTCCACCGACTGTCCATTCTCTCCAGTGGTGCACAATTCGATCCAGTTTGACCATGGGACGCCCATTTCAAATTCCTCAGCCACAGAAAGTGCTAATGACGGATGCACCTCTTATGGGGTTGGGGGGGGGGGCTCATGTAGATGGGGTTCACCCTCAAGGAGCCTGGTCCCCCCCCCCCCCCCAAGAAACAGGTCTTCAGATCAACCTTCTGGAGCTTCGAGTGATCTGGAATGCTCTAAAGGCTTTCAGAGATCGGCTGTCCAACCAAATTATCTTAATTCAGACAGAGAATCAGGTTGCGATGTACAATACCAACAAGCAGGGGGGCACTGGATGTCACCCCCTGTATCAGGAAGCCATCCAGATGTCTTTGGGCGTGCAGTCACTGCATGTTTCTCCAAGCCACTTATCTGGCAGTCATAAACAACAGTCTGGCCGACAGACTGAGCAAGGTAATGCAACCTCACGAGTGGTCGCTGAATATGGGCGTAGCTGCAAGATCTCCTGAGTGTGGGGCACACCCTCGGTGGATCTTTTTGCCAATCAAATCAATCACAAGGTCCTTCAGTTCTGTTCCAGGTTTCAGTCCCACGACAGACTAGCATCAGATGCTTTTCTCCTACATTGGGGAACAGGCCTTTTATATGCGTATCCTCCCATACCTCTAGTGGGGAAGACTTTTTTGCTGAAACAAGCAAGACCGTGGAACCATGATTTTGATTGCACTGTACTGGCTGCATAAAATATGGTTCCCTCTTCTTCTGGAATCGTCCTCTGATGAACTGTGGAGATTGGAGTGCTTTCTGACCCTCATCAGTCAGAACGAGGAATCCCAACTTCCAGTCTCTGGCTCTCATGACCTGGATGTTGAGAGCCTAGAATTCACTTCCCATGGGTCTTTCGGAGGGTGTCTTCCGGGTCTTGCTGGCTTCCAGAAAAGTTTCCACTAAGAGGTGTTATTCTTTTAAATGGAAGAGGTTTGGTGTGACGGCAAGGCCATAGATCCCCTTTCTTGTCCTACACAGACCCTGCTTGAATACCTTCTACACTTATCAGTCTGGTCTTAAGACCAACTCCGTAAGTGTTCATCTTAGTGCAATTAGTGCTTATCACCAGCATGTAGAAGGTAAGCCTATCTCTGGACAGCCTTTAGTTGTTCACTTCGTGAGAGGTTCGCTTTTGTCGAAGCCCCCTGTCAAGCTTCCACCAATGTCATGGGATCTCAGTGTCGTTCTCTCCCAGCTGATGAAAGCACCTTTTGAGCCACTGAATTCCTGCCATCTGAAGTACTTGACCTGGAAGGTCATTTTCTTGGTGGCTGTTTTTTCAGCTGCTAGGGTCAGTGAGCTTCAAGCTCTAGTAGTGGATGAACCTTATGCTAAAGTTCATCACAACAGAATAGTCCTCCACACGCACTCTTAAGTTATTGCTGAATGTGGTGTCAGAGTTCCATCTAAACCAGCCAACATTTTTTCCCCATCCTCATGCCCACCCTGGTGAAAGCAGCTTGCACACCGTGCACTGCAAGAGAGCATTGGCTTTTTAGATGGAGTGGATGAAGCTCTTCGGACAGTCCTCCCAGTTGTTTGTTTCTTTTGATCCCAGCAGGATGGGAGTCACCATCGGAAAACGCACAATCTACAGTTGGCTAGCAGTTTGCATTTCCTTTACTTTCGCCTAAGCTGGGCTGACTCTGGAGGGCCATGTCACGGCTCACAATGTTAGTCATGGCTGCGTCAGTGGCTCACTTTAAAATCGGTCTCCATTGAAGAGATTTGCAAAGCTGCGTCATGGTCTTCAGTCCACACATTCACATCGCACTACTGCCTTGAGCAAGACACCAGACGCAACAGTCGGTTTGGGCAGTCGGTGCTGCAGATTCTGTTTGGGGTTTAGAATCCAACTCCACCCACCAAGCCCTTTTTGTTCTGTTCCAGGCTGTACTCTTTTAGCTAGTTGTATATAGTTTCAGGTTAATCTATGTTATGTCCTCGCCGTTGCGAGGTCCAATTGACCAACGTTTGTTGTTTTGGGTGAGCCTGGATGCTAGGAATACCCCAACTGTGAGTATAATGCAGCCTACTTGTACTCAGGGAAAACGAAGATACTTACCTGTAGCAGGTATTCTCCGAGGACAGCAGGCTGATTACTCTCACAAACCCGCCCACCTCCCGTTGGAGTTGTATCCTCTTTCTCTCTCTTTTTACTCTTCACTGAACTGAGGAGCGTGACCACGCGGTGGGCGGGAATACACTCAGTGCATGCACAGCCTGACGCGTGGCGCGCTCAGAAGGCTCTAGCAAACATTTTGATATTTGAAATGCCAGTTCCCGGGCCAGCACAGATCGCTGAGCCAACTGTGGGAGTAATCAGCCTGCTGTCCTTGGAGAATACCTGCTTTCAGGTAAGTATCTGTGTTTTAGGATGTCCATATACATGAATTTTAAATGTTTTCTAAATCTCCATTTAAAACTGAACATTGTGCTTTTGTATGAAATGGTTATGACTTTTTTTTTTCCTTTTTACTTAGACCTATTATGCTGTGCAAGAGACTGCTTCACTTTCCCGTCCAGACCAGGTGGATACTCTTTTTGCCACAATTGAATGTGAGCAACCCCAACCTGACTTGTACAAGTAAGGGACATTCTGTAATAGATATTTTGGAATTCATTCAAACAGTATATCCACTTCATTTCTTGTTTTAGTTTGTCACAAAAGTACATGCAACCTGGCAACATATTTTTGGCTTCTGTACAAAATTAAACCTTCCAGAGTTGAGAATGGAAATTAAACAAGAATTTTGCCACTCAGTTGTGGTTGATACAGTAAAATGTCTCCCAGTTCTCCTTCATGCTTATCCCCTAGTCTTTTCTTCACCACCTTCCCTACACCACACCACGCCCCTCCCATTCCTTTTCCTTTTGCTTATTCCTATCTTTTTCCACCTTTCCATGTTCATCTCACTTATTCTTAAGACCTTTTTATAGCTATGTTTACTACAGTTAGTAATATTCTCCTTACATGACTTTATAATTATATTTACTTTGTAAGCTGCATTGAATCTGCCCTGTGTGGGAAAGCACGGGATACAAATGTATTAAATAAATGGTGTTCTGGTCAAATGCATATTGTAATTAAAATACATCCCAGGGCAGGGAAAGACTAGGAAAGTTCTTAAGGAGCCCTCCTCCCTTTAAGACACAAATACAGGCTCTACCTTTAGAATGGGAGCTGCAAGAAAAGGATGGTTTCCTGAAAGAACTACCGCTCCCAGGAGACATCAAGGAGATGTGGAGTTGCAGTGAAAGTAGCTGTGTTCATTAAGAGTAGCAGAAAGGAAGAGAGAAGAAAATATTCCCAGAATGAAGATGGATCCCAGGGTCCCAACCTTCTAGCTTGCCTATTCCCCCAAGGACTGAGAGAAAGGTCTGTCCTGCTTGTTTGTTGAAACTATGCTTTAAGTGACAAGGTTACTTGCCCAAACACTAATTCCAGCCCTACTCGATTCCAGTAGAGTTAAAGGGATAGTTTATGAAAAGGGGGTCAATAATTCACACTGGTAATTCTTTATCTGCTGGGTGAAAGCAGGGAAAAAGGACATTGTGTAACTTGGGACAAATGGCTCTGGCTTGAAAGACCAGCTGTGCTATCTATTAAGCAGTGCTTGTGATCCTTAGGGGCAAGGGATTGCCAATAAGACTTTCAAATATCTTGAAAAGCCTATCACTTTTTCATCTCCATGTCCAGCACTATGGCATCCCATCAGCTCCATATTGAAAGGGTTTTTGGTCCCCCCCCCCCCCCCCCCCAATTTAACAACATGTAAACATTTTTCCTCTTTCTAATAGGGGTCAACTTTTTCTCCAATGCCAATGTTTTACATTCCATTTTTTTGCAAGTATGTGGATATGTCCGCATTTTATCTAAGTCTTTTTTATGAGGGATACTACACTTTTTTTTGAATTTATTGAATGATTTGGGTGATGTTGGATCTTCTTCTTTGTTGATAACATCGGATACCTCAATGGGGAGGTATTGACAATTTTGAAACAATTTTTTAAGATTCTCCTTGTCCCGATTTGGTGCCTACTTTCTTCCTGATCTGAATGACTGACTGAAATAACTATCAGCAAATTTCTGGAGTTGAAATGGGGGCTTTTTTGCCCCCTCCATCACTAATTTATTTAAGTCAGCCTTTGAGATACAGTGGGATTTATTCATCTCCTTTTTACTCTTTTGTAGTTTGGTGGTGGTGATATTTTTCAAATTTGGAAGGACACCACAGCTGCGATGGAGGAGTTTGTAAATTTAAATCTGCCATCTCATGATCAAATTTGATTTTCAATTTTCATGCTACATAAGTGACATTTCTGGATGCCAAGCTTTCTGTGAACAGAGTATTTCATACTACTATGTTTTGTTTTGTTTTTTAAGGAGAGGAAGTGTAGTACTTCTTTTGCATTATACTAGCATGCATCCTTATTCTAAATTCAGTCTTCCTTTCTGTGTTTGTCAAAATTGGCTGGCAGATTGTATTTCTTTCACTTATGCCCATGCTGGGCTGACCTTGGAGGGTCATGTCAAGTCTCACAATGTCAGAGCCATGTCTGCTTTGGTAGCCTCCATTGAAGAAATTTGCAAGGCTGCAACGTGGTTTTCAGTCTTCAGTCCACACAATTCACATCTCATTACTGCCTTGAGCAGGATACTATGTGACAGTTGATTCGGGCAGTTGGTGTTGCATAATGTGGTTGAGGTCTAGAATCTAACTCCACCTCCCTAGGCCCATTTTATTCTGTTTTAGACTGCACTCTCAGTTTTTATATAGTTTCAGGTTAATCTGAATTATGTCCTTGCTGTTGCAGGGCCCAGTTGACCAATCTTTGTTGTTTTCAGTGAGCCTGGATTCTAGGGATATCCCAGTTGTGAGAATTAATGGCCTGCTTGTCCTCGGAGAAAGCAAAAATACTTACCTGTAGCAGGTATTCTCAGAGAACAGCGGGCCTTATATTCTCACAAATCCTCCCACCTCCCCTTGGAGTTGTCTCCTATTTTTTCCCTTTTTTATTCTGTAGTATTTAACTATGGTAACAGTGCTCTCTCTTGGCGGGCAGGAATGCACTCGCATATGTGTGGTGAAGTGTGTCTCTCACGCCACAAATTTCTGGTAAGCTTGTTATAAGCTCCAGACCCGGCAGCGTGGCACCATGTTACCCACTTGTGAGAATATAAAGCCTGTTTTCCTCGGAGAATACCTGCTACAGGTAAGTACTTTGCTGTACTGGAAAATTGGAGGGTGGCCACTTAATGCCTAGCTTTGGTTACCAAAGCAGTTAGACTGGACAGCCTGATGTCAGTCCTGGGCAAAATGATAAACTATTAAAAGGAGAAAATTGGAGCAAATTTACTGAGCATGTATGTAGACATAGTTTAATGGCATAAAGCGAACATGTATTTAGCCAAGGGAAATCTTTGCTCACAAATCTGCTACATTTCTTTGAAAGGGTGAATAAACACATAGATGAAGCTGAGCTGGTTGATATTGTGTATATGGATTTTCAGATGGCATTTGACAAAGTACCTCATGAACGATTCCTGAGGAAATTAAAAAGGCATGGGGTGGGAGGTAGTACCCTATTGTGGTTCAAGAACTGGTTGCAAGATAGGAAACAGAGTAGGGTTAAATAGACAATATTCTTAATGGAGAAAGGTAAACAGTGTGGTTCCCCAGGAACCTGTGCTGAGTCTGCCGCTTTTTATCATTATAAATGATCTGGAAACAGAAATGAGTGAGGTGATCAAATTTGTTGACAATACAAGTTATTCAAAGTTCTTAAATCACAAGAAGATTGTGAAAAATTGCAAGAGGACCTTATGTGACTGGGAAACTGGAGCAAGAACAAACTGCTGCAGGTAAGAAAGAGGCACCCAAACTATAGCTACATGATGCAGGGTTCCATATTAGAAATCACTGCCCAGGAAAAGGATTGATACATTGAAACCCTCTGCTCAGTGTGCAAGCGGCAGCTAAGAAAGCAAATAGAATACTTGGAATCATTAGGAAAAGGAATGGAGAACAAACCAGAGAATTTTATAATACCTTAGTATCATTCCATGGTGTGACTTCACCTTGAATATTGGCTGCAATTCTGGTGCCCATATATCACAAAAGATATAGTGGAATTAGAAAAAGTACAGAGAAGGGGCAATAAACGGGATGTGATGACTTCCCTATGAGGAAAGGCTAAAGAGACTAGGGCTCTTTAGCTTGGGGGAAGAGAGTGTGGAGAAGAGAGATAAGAGGTCTATAAAATCCTGAGTGTAATGGAACAAGTAGATGTAAATTGCTTGCTACTCTTTTCATAATACAAGGACTGAAAGGAAGCTACAAGGTATTACATTTAAAACGAATCAGAGAAAATATTTTTTCACTCAAAATAATTAAACTCTGGAATTTGTTGCCAGAGAACATGGTAAAAGCAGTTAGTGTTTAAAAACGTTTTGGACAAATTCCTAAAAGAAAAGTCCATAACCCATTACTAAGATGGACTTGAAAAAATCTACTGCTTAGTCCTGGGATAAGCAGCATAAAATGTTACTCTTTTGATCTTGCTAGGTACTTGTGACCTGGATTGGCCACAACTGGAAATAAAATACTGGACTTGATGGACCTTTTGGTCTGTCCCAATGTGACAGTGCTTATGGGGTTTGTAATTTTTTTTTTTTTTTTAGCCAAATGAGACATTCCTCCCCACCTCTCATATTCAACTGTATTCTGTTTGTCCTTTGATTTAATTTGTAGACTTTATTTAAATCTTATTAAGTTCATATTCTGTTTGCAGATTTGTTGGAAGATTGAATATTTACAACCAGAATCGAGAGTACATAGCAAGGTTAGTCTGAATCTAAAATGCAAACTTTTTGGTGTGGTGGGTCATCAGTCATGTTTTATATTGAGGTGTTGAGGTGCTTTCCTTAAAAAAATGTTTTAATATAGGCTCAGAAAATTTAATCTGAGAGGGAATGGTGGTATAAGAACAAATAGTATCTGTAAAACCTGTCTCCTATCAGGGTGTAGAATTGTTTTATTTATTTTTAACTGGCAGTTAAAAATGTATTCAGAGAGAAGCCAAAATGAGATCAGATGAATTTTTCAAAGAAATGAATAAAAAATGATTTTTGTTCAGCATATTTAAACTGGATAACTATATTTTCTAGAAATGTGCCAAAATTATGTATCATTTTGTCCCTTAGGCCTTTAGGACATGAAAACCTATTATTGAAGGGAGCAAAACTGAAGGACACCAAGAGGATCTACGGTAAAGGTTTTTGTACAGCAGTATAGTCACAAATATACATCTGGATTCAATAAATGCTTATTTTATGGCTCTAGGGTGTTTCAGGATGGGTCTTTAAACCTTGCAGCCTTAATAAAATAGCATATCTGTGCAACAAACTGCAGAAATTGCACCTCAGATGTTATCGAAATGTTCTGATTATGTGCAGGTGTAGCTGTCTATACTGGAATGGAAACCAAAATGGGGCTAAATTCCCAAGGAACAAGTCAAAAGCGATCGGCCGTGGAAAAGTAAGCATTATCGTTGAACTAAAACACTGTTATTTTGCATGTCTACAGTCCAGATTTAATACCAGTTTTCTGAGGACAAGCAGGCCATAATAGTCTTATATGTGGGTGATGTCATCCACAGATCCCAGTGTGGGCTTCCTAATGTAGTTTCACTTTGAGTTTAAGGCAGTGCTCTTACCGCCCATACATGGGTGCCTTCCTGTCTGAGTCTCTCTGGACCTGTCTGCAGCTTTTGACTTTATAAATCATTCAATGCTAGTTTCTCATCTCACAGCTCTTGGTCTTTCAGGCACAGTACTATCGTGGTACACTTTTGTTTCTGTCCCACCAGTCTTTTCAGGTATGCGTCTGTGACTCTATCTCTGTTAAACAGGAGTTGTATTGTGGTGTCCCCCAAGGATCTATCCTTTTGACCTCTTCTTTTCAATCTTTTTCTCAGTCCTTTAGTATCTTTGATTCAGTCTTTTGGCATATCAGTACATGGTTTGATAATGATATTTTCTTACTTTTCCCTACATCCTCATTATCCTTCTGTGTCCTGCTTTTACAAGCTTGTCTGGATTCAGTTGCCTTATGGTTAAAGGAACATCATTTAGTGCTTGATACAGATAAAACTGTTGCCTGCTGGTTTTCTGATGCACTAACACCAGCATCTATGCTTATTCACTTGTTTGGAGTTCCTGTCACCCCTGTACCCAGTTTTCATTATTTAGGTGTCATTTTTGACTCATCCTTGTCCTTCGTACCACAAATTTCTTACCTGTCTAAAGTTATTTTTCTAAATTTTCAGAAACTTTGGGCTATTCGTCACCTCTTTGATTCTGATCAGTTACAAGCGCTCATATTATCCTTTTTCACGTCTTGTCTGGATTACTGTAACATCATATATGCTGGTTTACTCCAATCATCACTAAAGAAGTTACAAACTCTCCAAAAATCACTTACTTTGTCATGCACACCACTATGATCACACTTCACCATTATTAAAACAGTACCATTGTTTACCAGTCCAGCAATGTATCATTTATAAGGTTGCTACTTTAACGTTTAAAGTTTTTCGTGTAGGCTCACCTGACTATCTCTTTTCTCTTACTATTTCCTCTTCTCCAACCAGTGTCCTCCGTTTGGTTAACAATCATAGTCTGGTTCTTCCATGTCCAAAATTTGCTTACTTGGAATTAGAGAGTTGCACGGGGACAGAAATCTTACCCATCCCCGCCCGTCCCTGCTGGAATCTTACCCGTCCCCACCCATCCCCACTGGAATCTTACCCGTCCCCGCCCATCCCCGCAAAAATTTAAACCATCCCAACCCGTCCCCACCCGTCCCCGTAAGAATTTAACCCATCCCCACCCATCCCCGTAAGAATTTAAAAGTGCATAAAAGAAAGTTCCAGTCAGCTCCCTCAGTCTCTTTCTGGATTTGAGCCACAGCACTGTAGGCAAGGAAGGAACGGAAGTTGGAACTTGGAACACTCTGGTGTGCACATGTAAGATTTGTCTCTGATCCATTGGCAGTGGGTGCTGAGAGGCCGCCACATGCACGCGCCAGTAGGTCAGGTGACATCTGATTCTCGTGCCTGTGTCAGAGCTGAGGTCTGTGCACCAGCCTGGGAGCAAAGAGGATTAATGGTAACATAGTAAGTGACAGCAAATAGACCTGAACGGTCCATCCACTCTGCCCAATAGTCACACTCATGATCAATTCATCATTAAATCAACGAGTGTGATATTATATACTTGATTATGGTCTTTCTTTCGTGTTTCTGGAACAAAGACCACAGAAGTCTATCTGGCCCCATCCTTATGTTCCAACTGCTGGAGTTACCATCGAAGCCCACTCCAGCCTATTCATGTTCTCATTTGTGGGACACAGACCGTAAAAGTCTGTCCAGCACTGTCCTCATGTTCCAGCCACTGAAGTTGCTGTCTAAGCCCTTTCCAGCCCATCCTACACCAGATTGCCATGTATGAGACACAGACCATACAAGTCTGCCAGGTATCAGCCCTAGTTCATCACAGCCAGAGTCGCCATCTAAGCGTCACTTGACACATCCACACACATGCAGCCATTTAAGGTTAGCTTTTATATAACTTCCATTTTCTAATTAGAGATCCTCTGTGTTCATCCCACGCCTTTTTGAATTCCGTCATCATTTGTGACTCTACCACCTCCTTAATGGAAGACTTTCCACATTTATGCTGTTAAAGCAAGGAAGAAGAGGAGGAGGAGGAGGAGAGCACTCAAATAAATTGGTATTCGGTAGATGAGAGGCTGGTGCAGGTGCAGCTTACACTTCCACGGGAAGCCCACAGAACTGGTTCCATCCCCGCGGGAACCCCGCAGGAACTGCCTCCGTCCCCGCGGGAACCCCGTAGAACTGGTTCCATCCCCGCGGGAACCCCGCAGGAACTGCCTCCGTCCCTGCGGGAATCCCGCGGGTTCCGCGGGATTCCCGCGGGGACGGAAGCCATGCAGCTCTCTACTTGGAATCCACTAGACACTGTTCTTTGCACTTGCGGTCTGTAGTACTTCCTCCTTGAAGCAGTTCAACTCTGCACTGAAGACTTGGTTATTTTCACAGGCTTTCAGAGTACCAGTTGTCTAAGGTTTGCCATTTGCTATTACCCTTCCTTTTGTCTTTATTGTTTTTATGGTTTAGAAAGCATGAATAAACTATAAACTATTCACCTGACATTCTCTTCAGCATGTTGTTGTTTTTTTTTGTCTCATCTAGGTCCTTCCCTCATGGGGAATTTTGACTTTATTCCTTATATTTTTTCTTTTTCTACCAAGTACAGTGCACGTCGGAGAAACGAATGCTCTGTTTAGCTGCATGGTGTACTTCGGTCCCGTTTTTGGCGCCATCAATTTCTATGGGGACAAACTACGGTTTAGCGCACCACTGATGTGCAAGATTCACTTATATGCATGGTTTAAGACTGCTCCTCTGCAGGAAAGACTCCGCATAAGCGCACGCATGGAATATGGAAGCTGATTGGCCCATGACAAAGGATCAGTAAATTTGAAATCTTGTTAACTGCCACAGGCAGAATAAGCAAAAGAATGTTAAGAGTGTACACTGGAGTCGTCGCGCAACTGTAAGACTTTAACACTGGCTGAATGAATAGAAGTTTCTTAAAAAATTAGAAAACAAACACATTCAAGCATCTGTTGCTAAAGAATATGGTGTCAATCCCAATCAAATTTCACGTATCTTGAAGCAGAAAGACCAGCTTCTGGAAGACTGGCAAAACAATACACATCCACACCGGAAACGTAAACGGGCGGGAAAAGCTGAGGATGTAGAAGATGCTCTTCGGTGGTTTTCTCAAGTCAGGAACAGACAGTGTCCTGTCAGTGGTCCACTGCTTATGGAGAAAACTAATCAGCTAGCTGAAAGTCTTGGACTAACTGAATTCAAAGCCACTGTTGGATGGTTGGAAAGATGGAAAGAGAGGAACAACATAAAATTCAAGAAACAGCATGGTGAAAAACAAGACGCTGATGACTTTGGTGCTGAAAATTGTGTTGTTTCAGTTCTTCCTACCATCTTGAACGAGTTTGCACCTCGTGACATTTTCAATGCTGACGAAAATGGTCTGTACTGGTGAGCGATTCCTGATGGAACACTTGCATTCAAACAGGCCGAAACTACAGGAAGTAAAACATAGAAAGACCGACTGACGATCCTCCTTTGCTGCAATATGGATGGCAGTGAGAAGTTAGAACCACTCGTCATTGGAAAGAGCAAATAGCCTCATTGCTTCAAGAATATTAAGCGACTTCCTGTGTCATACGAGGTTAACGCAAATTCATGGATGACTGGTGAAATTTGGAAGCAGTAGCTAAAGAAGTTAGACATTAGAATGCGGGTACAAAAGCATCAGATTTTGTTGCTTTGTGATAATTGTGCTGCACACAGTGATGATGTCAGGCTGTCTAATGTCAAGGTGGTCTTCCTGCCACCAAACACTACCTCTCTGATCCAACTTATGGATTAGGGCATAATAACCAATTTCAAACAACATCAGGCTCTTGTGCTACGTTGTCTGATGAGCATTATGGATGACCAGACTGGCAAGGATAAACATGCTGTTGAACTGGCTCGTAATCTATCACTGTTGGATTCCCTACATATGCAGAAAGAAGCCTGGAATCATGTTACACAGGCAACCATTGTGAACTGCTACAAGCGGGCAAGCTTTGTTAGAGATGTGGAGAGGGACAAAACAGATCCAGCTGTTGCAAACGCGTCAGATGAACAGGCTATTGACATCCCAGCCTGTGTTACTGAAGCGGAGTTTCATCACTATGTAGCTGTTGATTAAGATCTACAAACAGCTGACAGCACTGATGTCGAGATATATGCCTACATGCAGGCAATGGCTGATGATGAAACAGATGATGAAATGAGCAGCGAGGCACATGCTGATGAAATTCAACAACCTCCTGTCACTTTTACAAGAGCGCTGGAGAGTCTCAACACTGTGCGGGCCTATCTGGAGGCCACTGGATGTCAGTTCTATGACAGTTTTCACCGTCTGGCAGACGTGGTCTATGGAACTCACAGACACAAGAGTGTACAGAGGACTATGACTGATTACTTCAAGTAAGCCTAACATCAGTTAACGGAGACTGTATACTGTACATATGTTTATCAGATGTCAAGCTTCTTTGGGTCACAACGGTTAAGTGCACAATCCGGTTAACTGCATATATTTCTTTGGTCCGAGACCCTTGCACTGTATATCTTTCCTAGGGGTGTGCAGGACATAGAGAGGTAATAGTGTTGGGTTCGCTGGGAAACAGTGATCATAACATGATCAAGTTTAAACTACTATCTGGAATGAAGCCACAAAGGAAACCTACTGTAGCAGCATTTAATTTTCGAAAGGGCGACTATGAGCAAATGAGGAAAATGGTTAAAAAGAAGCTAAATGGATCGGCTACAAAGGTTAGGACATTAAATCAGGCATGGACATTGTTTAAAAATACCATCTTGGAAGCCCAGACCAGATGCATTTCACGTATTTACAAAGGTGGAAAGAAGAGAAAAGGACAGCCAGCATGGTTAAAAGGTGAGGTGAAAAGAGGCTATTAGAGCCAAAAGAATGGAAAAAGGACCCAAATAAAGAAAATATGCAACATAAGCAGTGTCAAGCTAGATGCAAAGCATTGATAAGGCTAAAAGAGAATATGAAGAGAAATTTGCTGCAGAGGCAAAAACTAACAGTAACAACGTTTCCAAGTACATCAGAAGCAGAAAACCTGCAAGGGAATCCATGGGACCGTTAGATCATGATGAAGCAAAAGGGGTACTCAGGGAGGACAAGGCCATAGCAGAGAAAGTGAAATAATTCTTTGCTTCAGTCTTTACGGAAGAAGATGTAAGAAATATACCTGTACCAGAAATGATTTTCAAGGGTGGTGGTGTGGAGGAACCGAAAATCTGGGTGAACCTGGAAGACGTACTAAGCCAAATCGACAAATTAAAGAGTAGTAAATCACCCAGACCGGGTGGCATGTGTCCAAGGGTACGGGAAGAACTCAAATATGAAATTGCTGATCTGGTAGTGATCTGTAACCAGTCATTAAAGTTGTCCATAGTACCTGAAGATTGGAGGGTGGTCAAAAGGATTCCAGAGTAGATCCAGGAAATTACACACTCCGGTAAGCCTGACGTCGGTGCTGGTTAAAATAGTGGAACTATTATAAAGTATAAAATTAAGCAACACATAGACAGAACATGGTTTCAGCCAAAGAAGTCTTGCCTCACCAGTTTGCTTAATTTCTTTGATGGCTTGAATAAACAGGATAAAGGTGAGCCAGTTGACCTTAGGAAATTGGAAGACTGAGCATCCAAATGGCAGATGAAATTTAATGTGAACAAATGCAAAGTGATGCACATTGGGAAGAATAATCCAAAGCATAGTTACCTGATGCTAGGGTCCACCTTGGGGGTGTGGGGGGGGGGGGGGGGGGAATCAGCACCCAAGAAAAAGATCTAGGTGGTGGTGTAGAGAATACACTGAAATCTTCTGCTTAGTGTGAAGCAGCCAAAAAAGCAAACAGGACACTAGGAATTATTAGAAAAGGGATGGTAAGATTGAGAATACTATAATGGTTCTGTATCGCTCCGCCTCACCTTGAGTATTGCATTCAGTTCTGGTCGCTGTATTTCAAAACAGATATAGTGGAATTATAAAAAGTTCAAAGAAGAGCAACCAAAATAATAAAAGGGTTGGAACTGCTTTCATATGAGGAAAGGCTAAAAGAGGTTAGACGGATTGGGGTTGGGGGGGGGGGGGGGGCTATGATTGAAATCTCCAAAATCCAGAGTGTTGTAGAACGAGAAGTGAATCAGTTTTTTACCTTTTCAAAAAGTACATAGACTATGGACCACGCAATCAAGTTAAATGGAAATACTTTTAAAACAAACAGAAGGAAATATTTTTTCACTCAAAGAATAGTTAAGCTCTAGAACTCTTTGCCAGAGGGTGTAGTAATAGCAGTTAGCGTATCTGGGTTTTAAAAAGGTTTGGACAAGTTCCTGGAAGGAAAGTCCAAATGCTCTTGAGACAGACATGGGGAAGCCACTGCTTGTCCTAGGATTGGTAACGTGGAATGTTGCTACTATTTGGGTTTCTGCCAGGTACTTGTGACCTGGATTGGCCACTGTTGGAAACAGGATAGTAGGCTAGATGCACCTTCCCCTCTACCCCCCCCCCCCCGTTTTAAATTTTTTTTTCTTTTTTTCCAGCTGTAAAGTCCTACTTAGCCTGAGCACTGGCCAGGTGACATCAACTCTTTTTTTTCATAGTAACATAGTAGATGACGGCAGAGAAAGACCTGCACGGTCCATCCAGTCTGCCCAACAAGATAAACTCATATGTGCTACTTTTTGTGTATACCTGACCTTGATTTGTATCTGCCATTTTCAGGTCGCAGACCGTAGAAATCTGCCCAGCACTAGCCCCGCCTCCCACCACCGGCTCTGCCACACAATCTCTGCTAAGCTTTTGAGGATCCATTCCTTCTGAACAGGATTCCTTTGTTTATCCCACACATTTTTGA
Organism: Microcaecilia unicolor; assembly: GCF_901765095.1. Taxonomy (NCBI): domain Eukaryota; kingdom Metazoa; phylum Chordata; class Amphibia; order Gymnophiona; family Siphonopidae; genus Microcaecilia; species Microcaecilia unicolor. Next base: position 40,005,371 of record NC_044037.1, read on the forward strand.
ATTCTGTTACCGTTTTCATCTCCACCACCTCCCGCGGAAGGGCATTCCAAGTATCCACCACTCTCTCCGTGAAAAAATGCTTCCTGACATTTTTCTTGAGTCTGTCCCCCTTCAATCTCATTTCATGTCCTCTAGTTCTACCGCCTTCCCATCTACGGAAAAGGTTCATTTGCAGGTTAATACCTTTCAAATATTTGAACGTCTGTATCATATCACCCCTGTTTCTTCTTTCCTCCAGGGTATACATGTTCAGGTCAGCAAGTCTCTCCTGATACGTCTTGTAACGCAAATCCTGTACCATTCTTGTAGCTTGTCTTTGCACCGCTTCAATTCTTTTTACATCCTTAGTAAGATAAGCCTCCAAAACTGAACACAATACTCCAGGTGGGGCTTCACCAACGACTTATACAGGGGCATTAAAACCTCTTTTCTTCTGCTGGTCACACCTCTATACAGCCTAGCAACCTTCTAGCTACGGCCACTGCCTTGTCACACTGTTTCGTCGCCTTCAGATCCTCGGATACTATCACCCCAAGATCCCTCTCTCCGTCCATAGATATCAGACTCTCACCGCCTAACACATACGTCTCCCGTGGATTTCTACTCCCTAAGTGCATCACTTTGCATTTCTTCGCATTGAATTTTAATTGCTAAACCTTAGACCATTTTTCTAGTTTCAGGTGAGTTTGCTCCTTTTTCCCCTCACTGTTGTAAACTTCTGGCTGGGACACTTTTGACACCTTTGATATAGCATCCAGCATCTCTGCTCAGAGTATAGCGATTCGCTGATTCTCATGGCTGCTTTTCTCTGACGTGGACCCCGCAGTCCAGCAGATAATGGTGGATTCTACTTGCTGTGGAAATATCCTTTTTGAGGAAAAGGTGGAAGAGGTTTCTGACCTGATCAAAAATATATATATATACCAATACCATCAACACCCTCTCCGGGTGAACACATTTTGCATCCTCCTCATCTAGGAGTTTTTCGGGCAAGTCGAACCAAGGTCCCTACTACGATGCATAGGTACATGCCTTGTCTTGCTCAGTCTGTTCTGCCCCAGCACACTTGTTCTGTTCAACAGTATGTGCAGAAATTCCAGACGGCTCCCCAATCAAAACGGGGGACAAGTTCTTGACTGGCTCCAGAAGAGCATAGCTGCAATCGGTGATCTGTTCAGATGACATTCCAATCAGGGAGGCTGAGTTTTTACCAAGAAAGGTGGCCCCTTGTAATCTCCAGTCAGTGGGTTCTTCAAAAATCTCTGCTATGCTCTGCATTGGCAACCACCATTTCAAATTCTTCACCCCAGAAGGTGTTGATAACAGATGCATCCAACCTAGGGTGGAGAACTAATTTAGATGGGCTTCACACTCATGATCATCTGCAGATCAGTCTCCTGAAGCTCCGTACAATTTGAGATCGGCTGCTCAAACAAATTGTACTTATTCAGGTAATGGGGTTTCAATGTATTATATCAATAAGTGGAGGGGGGAGGGAGTATGGGATTCTACCCTCGGTATCAGCAGACCGTGAGGGTTTGGAATTCAGCTACACAGTACAGGATAGTCCTCAGAGCCACATACCTGGTTGTAAAGTCAACATCCTGGCTGACAGACTGAGAAGGGTAATTCAACCTCATGAGTGATCTCAGCATTAGCATTGCCCGTGAGAATTTCTGGGAGTGGGGCACTCCCTCGGTGGATCTCTTTGCCTCTCTTTACAGTTACAAGATCCTGATTACTACTCCAGGCTCAGATCACATGACAGACTAGCTTCGGATACCTTCCTTCTTCATTGGGGAACAAGTCTTCTGTATTTGTATCCTCCCATCCCTCTAGTGGGAAAGACTTTGTTGAAACTCAAGCAAGACTGAGGAACTGTGATTCTGATCACCCTGTATTGGCCCAGGCAGATATGGTTCCCGCTTCTTCTGGAATTATCCTCTGAAGATCCATGGAGATTGAACTATTAAGACCCTCATAATGAAGAACGGCACTGGCTGTCGCAGCTTGGATGATGAGGGCATAAAATTTGCTTCTGTGAATCTCCCAGAGGTTGTCTCCAAGGTTTTGCTGGCTTTCAGGAAAGATTCTATTGAGAGGTGTTATACTTTAAAATAGAGGAGGTTTGCTGTTTGGTGTGAGAGCAAGGCCCTAGATCCTTTCTCTTTCCCTACACAGAACCTGCTTGAATATCTTATATGTCTCCCTGAGTCTGGTCTTAAGACCAACTCTGTAAGGTTTCACCTCTGCAATTAGTGTTTATTGTGTAGATGGTAAGCCCATCTCTGGACATCCTGTAGTTCAATTCATGTGAAGTTGGATTTTAACAAAGCCTCCACTCAGACCTCCGCCAGTGTCATGGGACTTGAATGTCATCCTTACCTAGCTGATGGAATCGCCTTTTGAGCCACTAGATTCCTGTGCTCTGAAGTACTTGACCTGGAAGGTCTTGTTTTTGGTGACTGTTACTTCATCTCACAGGGTCAGTGAATCATACATACCCTCCCACCTCCCCTAGGAGTTGGTTTTATTAGCTATATAATAGTATTGTTGGTCCTGCTCTTGTGACGTGGGCAGAAAGGCACTCATGCATGTACGGTGGGCGTTCTGCTTCAAACTCTTGAATTGAACCTATAGTAGGCAGCATTTTCTGCACCGGGCTCCGTAGATGACATCACCCACATGTAAGACTAACTGACCTGCTATCCTCAGAGAATACCTACTACAGATAAGTAACTTCACTTTTTCATCCTTTTTAAAGGAAGCTCATATTTGGCTGTTTTTAAAATCAGTTGGACATGGTTAAAATCCAACAGTTAACAAGCAGGAGAGGGAAACCAATGACCCAAATAGCACCTTCACAAAGTGCTGGAAATCACACACAGCTCACATTAAATTTAGATATGATAAGCAGTTAACGATGGGACTAGTTTTCAAATAGATCTTGTTCTTTAAGGATGTACCAGCTACAAAAATCAAAGCTTTCAATGCATTTGGCAATTTTAGATTTAGATACCCTAAGCTTCACTAGGTAGCTAAATTTCACCAGCCACATTTTTGATTGGATGACAGGGTTAGGTTGATGGACAGGAGGAAATTAAGAAGCTAGCACTGATTTTTGGCATGAGTTTCTTAGTTTGGTCAAATCTAGGCTGTGCAACCTAAATGATATACCAGTTTCCTGCCTGTTTAAAACAAACAAACAAAACAAAAACAGTATGGCTGCCTCTTGATACCCCTTCTTTTCCATAGTCAAGCAGGATTAAGTTGGGTGCACAGGTGGGGTGATATTGCATTGCACCATAACAGAACACCTCTTCCAGAACGCTATGTGTAACGATCTGAGTATGCTTGGCCCTTCTCACATACAGCACTCTTCAGTCCCCTCGGTTTTTGTTTTTTCCACTCTAACAGATGGACCTGAAATCAAAGCTCTCCCATGCTTTGAGTGTTTTTTTGTTTGTTTTATTTTCTTTCTCCGTGGAACATGTTAAGGTCAATTTGGGGTTCCATCAATGCACTCAGAGGCAGATGCAGCAACCAAACGTAAAAAAATCTAAATCATTACGTAGGTTACTGACGTCAGACAGGGGCGGGCATAGCAGGAGAAAGACGCGCGACCGAAGCTGGGCGAAGGCAGGCATCAGCTTTCTTCTTGCCCGTGCAGCGCCTTCGGACAGAGGAGAGAGGCGCTGCACGGGCCCGGTAAGAGGGAGGGGGGCCCGATGGAGGAGGGGAATGGCGGCGACGACCCCAAAAGGGGGCGGTGCATAGGGCGGAGGATGTCGGGAGGCGGAGCTGAGGTGAGAGAGTAGTGAGGAAGGGAGGGGGCAGGGGCTGCTTGAATTTTGCTTTTTCGGGGTGGGGGAGCGGCGGAAAGTGGGGAGCAGCGGGGGGGGGGGGGGGGCAAGGCCATCCGTACAGGACGCTCCTGATGAGCGCCCTTGCCCCCTCCCGATCCTTTTTTTATTTTTATTTTTTTATGTGTTTTCTGACGTCCTTTGGACCAATCACAGCGCTTTTAGCTCTGCTAATGCGCTGGGATTGGCTCAAAGTTTGTTTATTTTTTCACTTAATGATTTTTCCTGGCACAGAGCTTTCCTGCGTAAAGGCAATCGGAAAAGGTTAGTGCATGTCGTTTCAATGGGGTTTTCACACTAATTGCTCATCTCCATTCCGTTTTCGTTAGCTGCTGGCTTCCTCGGTAAAAGCCCTTTGATGCATGCAACGGATCAAATTTTCCTCGTTGGAGAGTCATTAAAGGCTCATTTAGCTTTAGTGCATCTGCCCCTCAGTGTAACAAACATCTTTAACTTTATTTAGATTTTGCTCACACCTTTTTCAGTAGTAGCTCAAGGTGAGTTACATTCAGATACACTGGATATTTCTCTGTCCCAGGAGGGCTCACAATTTGGGGTTCCATCAATGCACTCAGTGTAACAAACATCTTTAACTTTATTTATTTAGATTTTGCTCGCACCTTTTTCAGTAGTAGCTCAAGGTGAGTTACATTCAAGTACACTGGATATTTCTGTGTCCCAGGAGGGCTCACAATCTAAGTTTGTACCTGAGGCAATGGAGGGTTAAGTGACTTGCCCAAGATCACAAGGAGCAGCAGTGGGATTTGAACCGGCCACCTCTGGATTGCAAGACTGGTGCTCTAACCACTAGGCCACTCCTTTGTCACCCACTCCATATGCCTTTTGTAACTGCACAGACAGTAACCAAGCTCTGTGTAAAGAGTCATCCTGCCATAGTGCGTAAAACTTGAAAATATTGCCTTGATCAACCCTGAGGATGTAAAATGGTGGCTGTGCTCCGTACGTGATCAGCCAGAGACTGCTCCTCACTGCCAGTTAGACCCAACAAAATGGCACCTGTTCCTATGCTCTCAAATTGTGCACTGGCCCTTCCGGAGAGCCCAAAGACCCTGGCATATCCAGATGCTGCGCCGAATCCAAAGATGTGCTGCCACCAACTGTTTACTCCACATCCCATGGGATTCCTAGCTTGCATGCACTCCAATTCCAGCCAGTGGATCCCACAACGGGAAACCACTTAACTGCTTCTGCAGGAGTCATCGTTCACACCGACTGTCATAAGTGCAGCACAACGTATCCCAAGTGGGGAGTCAGGATCCCTCCCCTTTATCAAAGTCCTTCAAACAGTTGTCAGTCAAACTTTAGTCGGACTTACCACTTCCAGCTGCTTCCCCCAAACTCACAGTCTCTACAAGTCTTATCACAGATGAGAACAACGCAGGACTGAAGCTCTGTCCCACGCTCTGTAGCAACCTTTTTTTTTGAAGGTTGTTGTGCTGGAAAAGGAGAACTCCACAGGAAAAAGGGGAGAGCTGAAGGGAGGGATGAAGTAAATTCACAGAGCACCACAGACTGGGATCTGAAGACCTCCAGATATGACTTTGCAGACTCCAGCCACCTGTAAAGCTCAACTGGGGACAGTTGTCTGCAGTCATTGGGTTGGGTGATCAATTTCTAGAAGAGCAGACTAACTCTATTGCAGCCAGTGGTGTATCTGGATGTTCTATTTGGAATATCTTATGCTGAAGGCAACGTTCTTAGTGAATGTTGCATTGGAATGTAGGATTTCAGAGCTTCAGGCACTCTCTCTTGTTGGGATCCCTTTGTTTCATTTTCGTAGGCGGGGTCTCCCTATGCACAGTTCCTTCCTCTTTTTTTTCTGAAAGTAATATCATTTCATCTCAGCCAATCTGTGGAGTTCCAGTCCTTTCACAGAGAGGACAAAGAGGCTCAGTATTCTTCCTTGAAGCTTTTTGATATGCATAGAGTCCTCATTAGATATCTGGAGGTCACAAATGATTTTGCAAATCGGACAGACTGTTTTTGCTTTTGGTAAACAGAAGCTTGGACTTATGGCTTCTGAGCCCACAGTTGCTAGATGGCTGAAGGTATACAGCACATCCTGGGTCGAACTACTGTCTCCAGTAGATATGTGCAAGGTGGAAACATGGCTAACATAAGTAATGCCACACTGGGAAAAGACCAAGGGTCCATCGAGCCCAGCATCCTGTCCATGACAGCGGCCAATCCAGGCCAAGGGCACCTGGCAAGCTTCCCAAACGTACAAACATTCTATACATGTTATTCCCGGAATTGTGCATTTTTCCCAAGTCCATTTAGTAGCGGTTTATGGACTTGTCCTTTAGGAAACTGTCTAACCCTTTTTTAAAATCTCTGCCAAGCTAACCGCCTTCACCACGTTCTCCGGCAACAAATTCCAGAGTTTAATTACGCGTTGGGTGAAGAAATATTTTCTCCGATTTGTTTTAAATTTACTACACTGTAGTTTCATCGCATGCCCCCTAGTCCTAGTATTTTTGGAAAACGTGAACAGATGCTTCACATCCACCTGTTCCACTCCACTCATTATTTTATATCTCAGCCGTCTGTTCTCCAAGCTGAAAAGCCCTAGCCTCCTTAGTCTTTCTTCATAGGGAAGTCGTCCCATCCCTGCTATCACGTTAGTTGCTCTTCGCTGCACCTTTTCCAATTCCACTATATCTTTCTTGAGATGCGGCGACCAGAATTGAACACAATACTCAAGGTGCGGTCGCACCATTGAGCGATATAACGGCATTATAACATCCTCACACCTGTTCTTCATACTTTTCCTAATAATACCCAACATTCTATTCGCTTTCCGAGCCGCAGCAGCACACTGAGCAGAAGGTTTCAGCGTATTATCGACGACGACACCCAGATCCCTTTCTTGGTCCGTAACTCCTAACGTGGAACCTTGCATGACGTAGCTATAATTCGGGTTCTTTTTTCCCACATGCATCACCTTGCACTTGCTCACATTAAACGTCATCTGCCATTTAGCCGCCCAGTCTCCCAGTCTCGAATGATCCTTCTGTAATTTTTCACAATCCTGTCGTGAGTTAACGACTTTGAATAACTTTGTGTCCTCAGCAAATTGAATTACCTCGCTAGTTACTCCCATTTCTAAATCATTTATAAATATTTTAAAAAGCAGCGGTCCTAGCACAGACCCCTGAGGAACCCCACTAACTACCCTTCTCCATTGTGAATACTGCCCATTTAACCCCACTCTCTGTTTCCTATCCTTCAACCAGTTTTTAATCCGCAATAGGACTTTTCCTCCTATCCCATGACCCTCCAATTTCCTCTGTAGCCTTTCATGAGGTACCTTGTCAAACGCCTTTTGAAAATCCAGATACACAATATCAACCGGTTCCCCTTTGTCCACATGTTTGTTTACTCCTTCAAAGAATTGAAGTAAATTGGTAAGGCAAGATTTCCCCACACAAAAGCCATGTTGACTCGGGCTCAGTAATCCATGTCTTCGGATGTGCTCTGTAATTTTGTTTTTAATAATAGCCTCTACCATTTTCCCCGGCACCGACGTCAGACTCACCGGTCTATAATTTTCCGGATCTCCCCTGGAACCTTTTTTAAAAATGGGCGTTACATTGGCCACCCTCCAATCTTCCGGCACCACTCTCGATTTTAAGGATAAATTGCATATCACTAGCAGTAGCTCCGCAAGCTCATTTTTCAGTTCTATCAGTACTCTAGGATGAATACCATCCGGTCCAGGAGATTTGCTACTCTTCAGTTTGCTGAACTGCCCCATTACGTCCTCCAGGTTTACCATGAAGTCAGTAAGTTTCTCCGACTCGTCCGCTTGAAATATCATTTCCGACACCGGTATCCCACCCAAATCTTCCTCGGTGAAGACCGAAGCAAAGAATTCATTCAATCTCTCCGCTACGTCTTTGCCTTCTTTGATTGCCCCTTTTACCCCTCGGTCATCCAGCGGTCCAACCGATTCTTTTGCTGGCTTCCTGCTGATGTGGCATACCTTTGCCAGCCACTACAGTGTGGGCGTTGCCGCATGCTCAGAAGCCAGTTTGGGGCTTCGGTCTTCAGGGTGGCGGTGCCAGGATCCCACCCACCCTAGAGATTGCTTTTGAACATTTCTGGAATAGTGGGAAGCTATGTAATAGAAGGAGAAAGGTCATACCTGATAATTATTTTTCCTTTAGTCCTTCCCGCTATTCCAGAAGCCTGCCCGAAATTACTGAAATGTTTAGTTGGTGCAAAGTAATAGGTCAGATAACGACTATCACCTTTATGGTGCTTCCTGCATATCTCTCTTGTTCTCTACAAGTTGTCCAGATATGAGAGAGGTCCACTCATGTTTGCTCGTTTGATTAGCGTTAGGTTAATGAGTTGTTTCAGAATGTTGTTTGTTCTGAGTTTCTCCTTACTTCTTGTCTATCTAAATATTGAGGAACTGGACTAATTGCCAAGAGAGATGTCTCGGCTCAGTTTTCAGTCCTCTATTTCCACCTACTGGTTAATGGACACAACTGTCTCACAGGGTCTGCAATAGTGGGAAGGATTATTGGAAAGAAAATTATCAGGCAAGAACTAATTTTTCTACACAAAACCAAAAATAACATAAAATATAATAAACCAAAAATATCTTCTACAGCAGTTATGACAATCTTCCAAAATTATTCTGCCACCAAGGGACAAGCTTTAAAGATAAAGCCAGGTTTTTAAATCTGTACAGAACTGAGCAAACGTGCTAAGTAATTATATTTCTTGTTGTAGTTTATTCCACAAAGGGGATCTGCCACCAAAAACTTCTATTTGGAATTGTTAACAGAAATTGGTTGATTGATCTAACCAGGGTTCTTTAGGTGTTTTTACTTGTTATTGGGCACCAAGGTCCTGGTCTAGAATTCAGCCCACCCTTCGAGTCCATAATATAATATTATATTATATTATATATATATATATATATATATATATATATATATATATATATATATATATATATATATATCTCCTCTTAGTTCTCTAGGGTATTAATTCTTGGAGACTTAAATTTGCATCTAGGAAACACTTTGGATGACAATGTAATTGCTTTTAAATCTTTATTGCAAACATAATTCAGTAAAGTGTAATCATTCACACCAACTCATGAAAAATGGCATTCTTTAGATACTATGGTTTTCTGATATAACTATTTTTTTTTACTCAGCTCATTTAAAATGGATTCCTATCCCCTGGTCTGACCATTTTCTAGGGGAATTCATTCTTCCTCTTTAAGTTTCACTAATAGTTTTTAAAGCCATATTTAGTATATACTAGGAAGAAGTTGGACTGCACTCAATTCTGGAATTCTTTGCTACCTACTCGCCCCGTTATAGGTTCCCATAGCAACCCAAATAAGCTGTTAGATATCTGGAATTCTAATACCACTAAGCTTCTAGATGAAATAGCTCCTGTCTCCTCCAGATTTGCTACTGGTTTGTGCAAGTCTCCATGGTACACTTGAGAGCTTCATACACTCAAACAAGAGTGTAGAAGACTGGAACGCTCCTGAAGGAAGTCTAAACAATTGTCATCTAAATCATTCTGGAAATGTAAGATGCATTGCTATAAACAAGAACTTTCTAAGGCTAGAAGTCAATATTATGCTAAAATTGGATCCAAACATGGTAATCAGAAAACTGTTAAAGCCGTGGAATGAACTAGTTTAATGTCCACAATCATCTTTAAAGACAGAATGTCCTGAGGCTGAGATTATAGCCAATTTTTTTTTTTCTGAAAAGATGGACACCCTTTGCAGATCGTTATGTACGAGTCTGTGTACTCTATCTCAGACCTGCCATCCTAACTTGGAGGATAGCCATTCTACACCGGCTGATAGACTGGTCCACTTTTTTGAGAGTTTCTGAAACTTTGATAAGTTTCCTACTTTCTAAACTGAGTGTCTCATCCTGCCCTCTTGATTCATGTCTATCTTTGATTTTTAGAGTTCCTCCTCTTCTAGCTATAGTTGGAATTTTTCCCACCTACTAGGGGTGGGCACTACTGAGCTACCAAGCATCAAGGTTTAATCATTTTTCCCAAACTGATCATCTGTTGAATCACAGAAACCTATCTAGCATTGATGACTACCTGGAAGCAGATCAATCTGCCCGCCCTCGCTATGGTTCAGGAATGGCTTTGACATATCTAACTTACATTTAAGTTGAATTGCTTTAAGAATGGGTAACGTTGAGTGGGTGATAAAGTACAGATGGACAATCAAGTTGCTATATCTTGTCAAAGAGGTATGGGTTTCTTGTGACTGTGCCAGAAAACAGCTTGAATCCAGGACTTAGTAATTTCCCATTGCATATAAATTCAAGCCACTTATATCCCAGACAATTGGAACTGTATATAATAGACAAGATCAGAAGAAATCTTCAGTCACAAAAAGGTTTTCTAGGCCATCAAACTGTACAGAATGTTTTCTGGTATTGGAGCACTCCTCAAATAAACCTGTTTGCCAGCAGTGAAAATGCAACAGTGCACCCTCTTCAATGTACCCATCTCTGGAACACGTAGCAAGTAGTGTGCTGGCCATAAATTTGGGATTTAACCCTTCCTCTACACCTATCCACCTATCCCTCCAAAGGTAAAAATTCTGTACAGATGTCATGACCTGTTGCATTGATTTTCAAAACACACTGTTGGCCTCATCAGAGGTGATGCCTTTTCTCAAGAGTTTCATTTTTTACTCTGTACAGACTTGATACCTTTCCAATGTTCATAATGCTAAACAACTTCCATCTGCATACTAGTCTCAAGTTACTAGTGTAGACATCATGTAAAGAGAAATCTCTATAGTAGCCTCCCTGAGTCTGTCACTATTTTGTTTCAACAATAAATTTTCCACCTGATGAACACCATGCATTTAAGTGGAAAAGGTTTTTCTATCTGGTGTTTCTCTAATTGTTAAAATCATGTTTAGTGTCTTGTGAATACAGAACTACATACCTCTGTCACTAAGGACTGCAGATGCCCTCCATCAGAGTACTTTTCAGCATGCTGTCTGTCCGTCATTTCCTTCATACAGAGTCCTGGATTCCAAGTGTTTCCAGATTTCATAAAGGGGCTTCTTTGTCAGATCTCCAATTTAGAGCTTCCTATGTTATGGGACCTCATCCTTACGTGCTCAGAACTGTACACACAGTTTTGAGTTTTGGGAGAGTTCCATCTGGCTGCTTGGGATAACATTATTTTGCATGTGTGTCTGATTAATCCTGCTGTCTTTAGCCAACACCTTTTGGTCTTCCTCCCAAGTGAAATACATATAAAAGAAGAAAAAATGGTTGCCCAGTTCCATCTCGCTCTACCCAGACTGTAAAACTTGCAAAAAAATTAATTCTTGCTCATAGTATACAGGCAGAACATTTATTTTGTTGTTTATTTTTTTTACTTTTTAAATTATATTCATTTTTTTTATTTTTTTTTTACTTTCTGCTAAATTCTTAGCATGTGCTAATATTTTTTGCAGACACTAACAGACACTAAAACAAAATGATACACAAATGCATAGTCCTAGCGCCTGCTACATGATTCCTTCCCTTTTCCCAATTAGTAAAATTGAGAAAATGCCTACCAGCTTAGGGTCAAACCCTTTTCCTCTTCTGGAAATAGAGTAGCAAAAATGCTTGTTAGCACTTCTGTGAGTCAATCAGCTTTCCAAGCCTTTGCTTAAGGCAAGTTTTAAGTATAGTAGGTAGAGAAAGAGGGTGTCACCTCAGCTGGCCAAACACTGTTTCATTAATTACAGTTAACAGGTCAGGAAGTACTATTTTAACATTTTATTTCATTTGGGAGGAGAGAGAGAGGCATAAAGCTTGTTTTTTTTTTTCATTGTTGAAAGTGGAATCATCTGCATGTGCTGAGTTTTTGAATACTTAACCATCAAGCACAATTTTTAGTGCTAACTGGCTATGAACTTGATCTATTAAGGTGTTCTATTGCATTAACAAGTGTTTACCATGTGTAAACCCAACTGGGCTGTATACCCAGACAGTAGCTATTTTCTTTTGTTTAGCCAACTATGCTGGGTACAGCTTCAGGGAGATAGTACTGTTATCTAGAGATCTGTTATCTAAAGGCCTACTTCTCTGGGATTTTTAGGGTTTCAGGTCAGGACCAGTAAAACTAGGCCATCGGCCTCAAAAGCCACTCTCCACTTCTTCTCTTTTCCTATATATCAGTCCAGGCTAGGTATTCTGGACCTAAGATTCCTTGAAAGTCTTAAGGGATCTTGACAAAATCAAATAAAAATAGAATAGAAAATATTAGTTATAGTCACTTAAGCTACACTTTGACACTCCCCTACAGGGAGAGAACACCTCATCTGTAGGTGCTTTCCTCAGAATACCATATAAAACTGGTCTGAACTCAGTTGTCAAAGATTCAGTTTTATGGCAGCTCCTGGCCTTCCTTGTCACAGATCAGGGGATGTCCTTTGTATCTTCTAGTTGTTCAGATTCAGGGACTTCCAGCTGCTGTTTGGCGTGTTCCAAAGATGCTTGCTTTCTCACTCCTTTACTCCTCTGGTAGCTGTGGTGCACTGACTTATCCAGCCACAACTTCCCACTCCAACCCACATGTTCCCTTGTGGTACAATGACTCGGGCAGCCAAAGGCAGGCAACACTTGGCATTTTATACTAGTTCCAGTTTCCCTCCAAAAGAGATATCCTCCTCCTGCCATTACCTCATTGGTAAAGAGAGCCCTCCTCTGTTCTGGAAACTGCCAGGATATGTTGGTCATAGTAGAATATTTTTGTAGAGCCACTAAATATCTCTGCTATCAAAGGAAGAACCTTAGAGGTCTCTACATTTGCCATAGGATCTATTTACCTAAATAAATAAATAAATTAAAATAAATAAATAATGTGGTAGCACATGTCAATTAAATCTTGCCCTATATTTGCTAAGTGTATCCAGCCAAATTTTGACTGACAGGGTTTTCAGCCCAAAATATGGCTAAACCTATCTGATTAGATTTAGCTGAAAATTCCTCTAAGTATTAACGGGTTATCGTGTCCTTTTCAGCAGCAGTTTGAAAATTGATCTCTTTTCAAATATTATTCATTGACATCTATCCTAAGCTATTTATTTTTCAGAGGCCAATTCAAATTTTATAGAACCTACTGTAAATGATTTTGAGCCATGGTTATTTTACTTTTTTTATCCTGACTATTTCTCTGATACTCAGTAAGACTTGGTCCGTAATGGACTGCAGTGCCATTAATCATTTTTTCAGTAATCTGAGAGGTTTCTTTTCCTTCTCCCCAGTTCAGCTTGCTTATCACAGTGACGGTTCTTGGCTAGGAGTCGCCAGATATGGTGCTTCTTTGGAGCCTGACTAATGGAACCTTTAATCTGGCCACAAGGTGTTGCTGTTGGACAATGACTAAGACGTCTCCTGCTTCCTTCACCCTCCTCAACCCACACCAGTAGCTGTGTATACTTTCTTTGCAGCAAATCTGGTTCTGCTGTCTAGTGAGTAAAATCCTGGCCCAGAAATCAAACCCACCTCATCTGCAAGACAGTGCACAGCACTTGCCACTGGTCACCAGTTTGATCCCTAATGCTTTCAAGGCAACTGTTAAAGTGATAGCACCTGAGTAAGAAATAGCAGTACTTGGTGGAAAAATCTGAAGAGCATTCTTTTCTTTACTCCATCAGCTGTAGCAGCTGTAGTTTTAAAGGCCCCAGAGGTGATGAGCCAACAACTTGACACCATGTATGGCATAAATCCTGAGGAGCAATATCATGCCTCATATAGGGCCATAAATACCCTTGAGCTCAAGTGGTACATGTGGATTGCCTCTTCCTTTGTCAAGCCATGTAGTGAGGTTCTTGGCCTGGAGGCATATTACCATGACTGCTGTTCTCTGCTAATCACATTTTCCTCCTGGCAGAGGCCCTCTGGCTTTTCTGTAAAAGCTTTTCCTTTTTTAAGCTTTTCCCCTCTTCCTCCTTTTTGTCACCTTTATTGCCTCTTTCCCTTTTTCTCTGTTTCTGCTTTGATTTTTCTCCCCTTTATCTGCCTCTCCTTTTCTCTCCTCTTACAGCTACTCCTGGTCTATCAATTATGCAGTCTTTATCTTAAAATCTATAATGTATGCTGGCAACTGAGCTGTTTTATACAGGGTTGGTGCCAGACTTTTAGGTACCCGAGACAAACCTTTAGTCTTACCCTTGCCCCCACCCTTACAAAATCATGATTACCACAACACCACCCCTACTAGAATAATCTGGGCAGATGGGCTCTTTCAAAGCTACTCATTTTCCTTTCTGTCTCTTCACATAAGAATTGCTACAAGGGGTCAGGCTGATGGACCATCTAGTGCGGTATCCTGCTTCCAACAGCAGTCTATTCAGATCACAAGTACCTGGCAGGATCCCTAAAAGTAGCAACATTCCTTGCTACCAACTCCCAGGGATAAATAGTGGCTTTCTCCATGTCTGCCTTAATAGCAGTTCATGGGCTTTTCCTTCAGGTCTTGTCCAAACCTTTTTTTGTTTTTAAACTCATATATGTTAACTACTGTTACCACATCCTCTGGCAAAGAGTTCCAGAACTTAGCTTTTCATTGAGTAAAATATTTTCTTCTTAAATATGCTGCTTTGTAACTTAATGGAGTGTCCCCCTTGGCTTTGTACTTTTTAAAAGCTTAAGCAATTGATTCACATTTACCAGCTCTACTCCACTCAGGATTTTGAAGACCTCTATCGTATCTCCTCTTAGCCCTGTCTTCTCCAAGCTGAAGGGCTATAACCTCTTAGTCTTTTCTCATATGAGAGGAGTTCATTCCTTTAATAATTTTGGTTGCCTTGAATTTCTTCTAATTCTGCTGTATCTTTTGAGATATGGTGACCAGAATTGTACAGAATTTTTGAGGTGTGAGTTTGTGTAGCTGTCAGGAAATAGTTTTGCCCTGAATGCAACTGTTTTTGGCAGTCCTTAGTAGCTGCTGCCCTAGGTGACTGCCCAGTCTGCCTAATGGCATTATCTTTATATAGTGTGCACACTGAAAAGTTAACACCTAATGTAGAACAGGTGTTAAACTTCATATTCTCTGTACACTAAATATCATATGACATCATACTGTTCTCTTTTGCACTGTTTTTTTTTAAATTTTAATTAATATATGACATTTCATTACACATCATTTTTTACATATATAAATGTAATTTTGAACATGAATTTTTCCTTCCTCCATCAACATAAGCTGGGGAAAACACCTTTATATAAACAAGAACCTGGTTTCATAGAGTACATTATATTTACATTTGTAATAAGCTATTGTTAGAGAAAATACTGGCACACCACACAGCTCGTGACAGGATTGTTAATTTCTTAATGTTTAATTGTGTTTTTCAGGTCTATCAATGCTTTCTTGGTAGTGTATCTGTGCATTCTCATCTCTAAGGCTTCTGTGTGTACTATTTTAAAATATGTCTGGCAAAGCATCTCAACGAATGATGAACCTTGGTATAATCGAAAATCACAAGAAGAAAGAGATGCCTTCAAGGTAAATTTGTTATCTGGGGCTACCGTCTGACATGGTTTATTCAGATATATTCGGATGTCGGATCAAATTTATGTATTTCAGAAAAAATGATTCTTTTCTGAGCGTATGTTCTTTTTGCTGGTTTCTGTTGCAACTGAGCAATTATTGAGTAGTTAGGCTCAAATTTAGGCATAGGTAATATAAGAAACTGCCTTTGGTACCAAATTTTGATAGGCTCTGGATTGTTGCTGCCATTGCCATGCATTGATTTGGGGTTAGCATTTCTGTGCTATTGATCACTCTTGAACTGTAGCAATGCTGAGTCTGTAAGAACATCAGTTTGGGTCTAAATTAGTGGAAATGTTCCTAAAATTTTGGATAGTACAGTTTCTGGAATCCATTGTATTGCAGGATACAAGGTATGTGCTTTTAACTAGAGGTAATACTTATCAGACAACTCTGATTCATTTCTTTGGGTAACCAGAGTTGGATCAAGGGAAAGTGCTAGTTGTGATCAGCATAGATTTCAGCAAGGCCTTTAACAAGGTTTTGCATAGGTGACTTACAAATTATGCACCCTTGGTATGGGTCTTAGTGACTAACTAAGGAGTGGAGGAGTGGCCTAGTGGTTACGGTGGTGGACCTTGGTCTTGAGGAACTGAGTTCGATTCCCAGCACAGGCAGCTCCATGTGACTCTGGGCAAGTCACTTAACCCTCCATTGCCCCATGTAAGCCGCATTGAGCCTGCCATGAGTGGGAAAGCGTGGGGTACAAATGTAACAAAAAAAAAACTGATTGGGAGGCAAGAATAGTGCTAAATGGAGTTCTCTGAGGGTAAGGGTGTTCAGTGGTGTGCCACAAGGACTGGTCCTTAAGTCATTTATACATTTTTTGTAGGTGATATTGCAGAAGGGCTGTCAAAAGGTTCGGCTTTTTGCAGGTGATACTAAAATCTGCAACAGGGCAAACACTGTAAGGTGTTATGAGGGATCTAGCGAAGCTTGAAGAAAGGTCTATAAAAACCCAAGGAAGTAGTAAGAACTCAACTCAGAAGCCCTTTTAGTTTTGAGGATGTGATCATGACTTCACTCGCAGATATGCAATCCCCTCTTTGAAAGCCATACACAAGTTTTTCGGCCATCTTCTAAGGTTTTGTTAATTTGTGATGTGATTACAATCTTCAGTTCATCAAGAAGATTACTGGGTTGTTGTTTTTTTTGTTTTTGTTTTTTTATCATTGGATCATTTGCTTATATTGTGGTTTTGCACAATGTCCCAGAAACAGAGGTTCCCCCAGCAGCTTTAAAAATTGCGGGCTGTACACAAGGCTGTGTTAAACATAGACCCCTAAGCATGAAATCCTCTTGCTGTGCCACCTGTCAAAAGATGACACCTTAGGAGCCTTTCCTGCTTATAATCGAACGAGAAAAACGCCCAAGTTCCGACCTAAATCGGGAGATGGACGTTTATCTCACAAAAACGAATAAAGCGGTATAATCGAAAGCCGATTTTTGGACGTTTTCAACTGCACTCCGTCGCGGATGCGGACAAAGTTTATGGGGGCGTGTCAGAGGTGTGGCGAAGGCGGAACTGGGGCGTGGTTATCTGCCGAACAAAGATGGGCGCATTTCACTGATAATGGGAAGAAAGTATGCGTTTTTAGCTAGAATTTAGGACACTTTTCCTGGACCCTGTTTTTTCACGAATAAGGCCCCAAAAAGTGCCCTAAATGACCAGATGACCACTGGAGGGAATCGGGGATGACCTCCCCTGACTCCCCCAGTGGTCACTAACCCCCTTCCACCACAAAAAAATGATGTTTCACACATTTTTATTTTCACCCTCAAATGTCATACCCAGCTCCCTGGCAGCAGTATGCAGGTCACTGGAGGAGTTGTTAGGGGGTGCAGTGGACTTTCAGGCAGGTGGACCCAGGCCCATCCCCCCTACCTGTTACAATTGTGCTGCTTAATGCTTATTAGTCGTCCAACCCCCCCAAACCCACTGTACCCACATGTAGGTGCCCCCCTTCACCCCTTAGGGCTATAGTAATGGTGTAGACTTGTGGGCAGTGGGTTTTGAGGGGGATTTGGGGGGCTCAACACACAAGGGAAGGGTGCTATGCACCTGGGAGCTCTTTTACCTGTTTTTTTGTTTTTGTAAGAGTGCCCCCTAGGGTGCCCGGTTGATGTCCTGGCATGTGAGGGGGACCAGTGCACTACGAATCCTGGCCCCTCCCACGAATAAATGTCTTGGATTTATTCGTTTTTGAGCTGGGCGCTTTCATTTTCTATTATCGCTGAAAAACAAAAACGCCCAGCTCACACATTGTTGAATAAAACATGGGCGTCTATTTTTTCCCAAAATACGGTTCGGTCCGCCCCTTCACGGACCCGTTCTCGGAGATAAACGCCCATGGAGATAGGCGTTTTCGTTCAGTTATGCCCCTCTTTGACTTCCAAAGATGCAAAGATTTGCTCTTTGGCACCTCAGCACTCTGACTCAAATCTATTGATATTGGAGGCATTAAAACTAAAGGACCATGGAACTGAACTGGATGCTGGAGATTCATTGAGGTCAGAAATACATCAATTGCCCTCAAGATTAAGTGTTAGAAATTGCAGGACTGGTCATTGTCCAAATATCACACTAAGACATCTAGGGATTCTGGTGCTGAGTGCTATCATCTGTTGCTGAGTATAAATTGAGTCAATTTAAATGGTTCAAGAACATTAGTGGGGATACTATATGCAGTACATGCAATTCCTCATGTACAGGTTACAGTTGACTACATCCTGAGGCAGCAATTTGCAAAGCATGCCGCATATTGGTGGAGGTGTCCGTGCACTGCAAAAGATGAAAACGTTTTGGTAAAAGTCTACTTTACAACATTTTAAAGTGTTTCTACAGATGAAAAAATATTTATATAAGTCAATAACGTGTATTGGATTTTGTGATAATAAACATTGGAATTCTTCAAGAACTTTGTCATGTTGGTTGGAACCTAGTTTAGAATTTGAAAAGAGAAGCGAAAGAAATGAAACGAATGTGTGATATAGCTCAGTATAAATTGAGGACAGCAAAATTAGGGAAGTGGCTGAAGCTTCTCCATTTCCATTAGCGAGAAAGGGCAGAAACATCCTCCTCCTCCTAAAGAAAAATGTGACTGTTCACTGAATCCTTAAGGATTTACAGATGAAAATGTGGGTGACCCTATCTTCTGTGCTTTGTTGGTGCATTTGGGTCAGATAGCCTATAATCTATAATTAGAGTAATTCTCTCTTGTGTAGAGGATGATTTTCACTGTTATGTGGTCTTACAAATGTTTGCTGGCAATATAAGTGTAAAGTAACACATTTTGGAAAAATATATATTACAATTTAGTAGTAATATAAAAAATACATGGCAAATAAATTGACAAAACAGTACAATAATTAGGTAACAAAGCAGTACAACTGTATCAGGAATCATTGTTGATCTTAGGTTATTTGTTGGTTAGAGAATACTAAGGAACCACGTCACGTGCCAGAGGTCCCTTATTCCCTTAAGAGATTGTGGCAAAATAGGGGGGTTTCAAGCCTGTGAATTGTAATAATATTTTCATGTGGTGTATTTCTCTTGTTTGCCCTCAGGTGGTGGTCTGTGTGTTAAGGCCATTTCAGAGAAGACTGTTTCTTTTTAGCTTAAGCCTTGAGGAAAAGGTTTCCTGCCCTGTTATTGGCCAGATTCTTTCAAAGGTTAATGCTCTGGGCTCTGACTGGCCCTGGAGTTGAAAATCCAGCCAGGAGATACTAGATTTCCCCAGTCTCAGCTAGGGAGTGCAGAAGGTAAATATCTCTGCCCTGAGACCCTGTTCAAGACCTGTGAGCAGTTATTTTCCTAAAACTCCCCAGATGCTACCCAGGAATAACAAAATGTTTAGATAGCTTTAATATTGGTCCTTATTCAGTTTTTAGATACCTTTAAAATTGATCCTTATTCAGTTACCTGTTATTGCTTATTGTTTTTACACCTCTTTTATATTGTTCACTGTTCTGTTTTTCTGATAATAAACCTATTAGTTTATTAGCTCTGTTGTTCTGGACTAAGAATCCTGCTGGTTTGTGTTTTGGGTCTGTGGGTCCTTTCTAGGAACGATGGGACCCCAAGAGTGTGGACCCACTGTCCTTAGAAATCACTGGGGGATAACTTGAGAGTGGGAGACTTGCCCAGAGGCAAGCAGGACCCACTTGCTGGAAGGAGGGTGCTAGTGTAGAGCATTCCCAGGTGCAGGTGGACCTGAGCAGTGCTGGGGACAGACCCTGTAGGTGGTTGCAGGTTAACCCCAGGTGGGTGCTAGGCATTTTGTGATGGAGGTGTTATCCTCTGCTTCCTTAAAGCAACAGCCAGATCCTCATACAAAACCTGGAATAGGGCTTTGATTGGATCCAGGTAGACATAGCTAGTATCTCAGAGAGCATTCTTATTGGAGGACAGCTGAGATTTTAAACAAACTATTAGTTTAGCATAACTTTAAATACTTTGAATACTTTGATTATTGGCATTATATGGAATGGATGCAGATATGTTTTAGAAATTGTTTCCTCACGGAGAGTATTATAGTCAAGTTCAGTATCAGGGTGAGGCAAGCCACTGGCCACCAGCTCATAGTTTTTTGTATTTCCTCTGATATGTGCTAGTGATCCACTAAGACTCTGGAAGATCAGATAAAATACTTTATTGCATACTGTTATAGCTGGCCACAAGCAGGGTACAAATGACAGGTTTCCAGCCCTTTTCTGCCCACCTTCAGAAATCTGGTCAGAGCAGGCCTGAAGAGAGAGAGAGAGAAAGTATACCAGCAAACATTCACCAAAAAGAACAAAGACAGAAAAGATGATACCTTCTGTGCATTTACTATGTTACTATGTGCTTTGGATAGTGGTGGTAATAGTCAATAGGAAAGCATGTAACAGTGAAAAAGAAAACTTTATTCTTCGGCCGCTAGAAGTTATACAAGCTAGCTGGGATGAAGATGGATGAGTTTTTCTTCCAACTTTCTGAGCAGTGGTGCCTACTAAAGATTAAAAGTATGTAGAGCTCTTTTTTTTTTCCTGTGCAAGCCTATACATCTTTAAAGAGGCAGTGCCTTAGTAATGTCATGTTATTTGCCTAGGCTACATCCTATGTTATGCTCACTTTACATAGGCCACAGCCTGATCTTTCATGTTTTATTTTGGCTCACATCACAGGATATACTTTTAAAGAACTTTTCCTGTCTCTTAAGAATCAATATGATGGAACCTATTCCACCAGGGGAAAGAGGGCAGGGATTTCACTTGAAATATTTCCTGATCCCAAAGATAACCATGGAACTACAATTAGTGTTAAAACCAAGAGCCTTGAGCAAATTCTTGTAATACTGTCTGCAAGCCTGAAGTCTATCAAAGCGGTGTACATTCAGGAACGGTGAACATTTTTTCTTTCCCTGGAGGGCTCACAATCTAAGGTTGTATGTGAATCAGTGAAGTGTTAAGTGACCTCCCTAAGATCACAAGGAGTTGCAGTGGATTTGAACTAAGCTCCCTTTGATCTCATCCTGAAATTCTTTAAGGAGAAAAGTTCAAGACAGTTTACCCATATGAAGCCACATCTGTAACTTATATGTATGTCAGATTTGCAGTCTACCTTTTTGGCCTGACATGTGATCAGTGAGTATTCACAAAAGCACGCGTACACAAATTGAGTGCGTGCACCCCAATTTGGATGATCAAGAGTATACTTCAGGCAGATGCCATAAAATCAGTGAATACTACCATCTGGGTGATGGAATCCCTAGGGATTTTCATAAATTGTCACAAATCACAGTTGAGTATCACCTTAATTGAAATTCTTAGGAATATTGCTAGATACGACTCAATTGAAGTTTATTTCAATAAGAAAGCATCACTACCTTAACGTCCATCTTGGAAGAAGAAAAAAGACATCAGTTTGGGACCTGTTAAAATTGATAGGCCATTTATGCAGTCAGTGTACGCTGAATCCATGAAAGTGCTGGTACTCTGTACATTTTAAACACACAAGTGGCATGCAAATGCGAGCATCCATTTATAGAATCACCCTTTATGGCACCTAAAGCACTAAGTTCAGTGGGTAGAATCAGTCTACAAAGAACACAAATATAAGTTCAGAACCCGGACTGGCCAAAATGTTTTCCTCCTAGTAACTTGGTAGCTCTATAGATCTTCAGCAGTTCTTCCTGAGAGCTTTATTTCCTCCAGAAATTCCTAAAAAGGAAAGATCCACTTTCATTGGATTAGACAGCCTTATATGAACTTACCAGGCCCCATCAGTTAATGATGTACTGCTTTCAGTATTCCCCTGCATCCAGCTTTTTTAGTTAAGATTTTAGACTTTATCTGGCCAGAAAATGTGTGGGGCCTAACCAACCCATCATATACCATAAACCAGTGGTTCCCAAACCAGGTCCTGGAGGCACCCCAGCCAGTCAGGTTTTCAGAATATCCACAATTAATATTTATGAGAGAGACTTGCATGCACCGACTTCACTGCATGCAAATCTCATGAATATTCATTGTGGATATCCTGAAAACCTGACTGGCTCTGGTGTCTCCAGGACCAGGTTTGGGAACTGCTGCCATAAATTATATACAAGCAGAAAGCAACCTCCCTTTAGAGAAATATATCTATTGGTCTACTTGGTTATTTTCATGTTTCTTGACTTAACACCTGTTACTGAATATTACTTTGTTTTTCTTGATAGGTCTTGAAAATATTCACAGATTTTCTGTCCTTTATGGTATTGTTCAACTTCATTATCCCAGTATCCATGTATGTTACTGTAGAAATGCAGAAATTTTTGGGCTCTTTTTTCATTTCTTGGGACAAAGAAATGTATGATAAAGAACTCGGAGAAGGAGCTCTGGTTAACACCTCGGACCTCAATGAAGAACTTGGGCAGGTCAGTCTTTTTCCTGGTTCAAATAAAACAGCAGAGTATAAAGGATCTCAAAATCTTACCTTTTCTGTACTAAATTTATACTTAACACCTGCATAACAGGTTTTCAGTTCCTGACCAATCATAGTCCATTCACTGAAAGCCTACAGCAAGCCATTGTGAAATATTTATTTAATTTTGTATAGAAGTGAAATTTAGCCCAACATATATCATACATAATAAGAGTGTCTCAAGCACACTATGCTAGTGTCATAGCTGAAACAATATGCAGTTTAAACTGTTAGGGCAACAGTTTTTTTTCAAAGGAAAATAGGTCTAGGTATTCATGTATTCTGTGTGTAACTCATTAGCTTGCCCTCTTAGTGCTACAGATCTTCAATTTCTTAATGTCTTAGTTGAATGCATTAGTTTCTCAATGTTAAGCCTTTAATCTATATTACTATAACACATCAACTTACAGAAAAAAATAACTAGTCTGTCCATGCTGGAGACTTTACCCATATGTCCAAAGAATTTTCTCTCTCTACTCCATACTGTGTGTATTTTGTTGTTCTGGTCCCCACCACTGGAAGGCTACCCTGCTTCCATTGCCCATTATCTGAAGACAGATTTCCTTGTGTTTCTAAGTCTAGCCCCCTTTTCACTTACTACTACTACTACTTAGCATTTGATTACGTTAAATTACACATTGTTGGTTGATGGCATAGATTCTTAAATGCAAGTATTCAGTAGGCAGTTTTAATCTGAATTGTGTTTAGTGTTATCTGCTGTTAAGTCAACAAGAAAAGTTGTATGTTTTCCTTTATTTAAGATACTTTGTGTTGGTTCTCACACTGCCCCACCCCCAAAGGTGGAATATGTGTTTACAGATAAAACTGGAACCCTGACAGAAAACTGTATGGAATTTATAGAGTGTTCTATTGATGGACACAGATATAAAGGGCAATTTTCAGAAGTTGATGGATTCTCTGTCATTGATGGACCACTTCGATATTATGGAAAAGCCGAAAAGGTAATTTTTTGCTTTCCAATTAATACAGCTTTCCAAAGTCAGCTTTTCTGTTCTTCATCTGCACTTGATGAAAATCTGACCTTTGCACTGAAACTCTTGTTTCCCTGGTATTGTCTGCAGATGCTGAGAAATGGCATTTTGTAGCTATGCTATGACACACAGTGGGAATGAGCCTATCGCTTCAGCTTCTCATTACCCCAGATTTCCTGTCCAGTTTTACTAGAGTCGCAGTCCTGAAAACTGTAAAGTAATGCTGCTTCCTTTATTTGGATTTTTTTCTGTCATGCATTTGTGTGAAAAGCTCAATAAATAAAAGTGAAGGAGAAAAAATTCTCTATTTAGAGATGGCTCCTAAAATATCTCCTCTGAATTTGTTTGCCTTTCCATTTTTCTACAAGGAGAAGCAGGCCACATAATTCTCATATGCGGGTGACGTCATGCACGGAGCCTGGTGCAGAAATGCTTCTGTGTGTACTATTTCTTTCAGAGCTTGAGGCAGCGCTCCCCCCACGCACTCGCTGGTGCATCCCTTCTAACTTGCAAACACAGGACCTGCAGTTTTTTCTCATCTGCAGTAAGGAAAGGATGCATTTTCTTTGTGATTTTCTTCAGCGCGTTTGTTTTTGTGCCAAACCTTGCGTGGTGTTTTCTGTTTTTCTTCAGTATTTTCTCATTTTTTTTTGTAGTGTCTTCCCTAGTATTTCTCCCTAGTGGTGTGTTTTGTCCCACTTTAAAATTTATTTTATTTTTCCAGCTCCTGGGGTGTCCTTAGGCCTGATCATCAGCCAGGTAGCATTGTTTCTTTTTGCAGGGGAGCTGTGCAACTTGTTTTCCTCACCATTGAGTCGTTTGATTTTGCTTCATCCATGTTCCCTTCCATGTCTAGCTCCCAGTGATTTTATGTACTGATCCAGAACCATCTTTGGGGCTAACGCCCGTTCCTGGTGTATCCAGTGTTTGGGGCCAGACCATGACCATCTAAACTGTGTTTTCTGTTTGTGTATGTGGAGAGTATCCATATATTTATTTATTTTTATTATTTTTATACCATCTAGACCTAAGCAGTTTGCAATTTTATTTTTGAGGTACTGATACTTTCCCTAATGGGCTCACAATCTAGTATGATATTGTATCATACTGGGGCAATGGAGGGCTAAGTGACTTGCCCATGGTCACATAGAGCTGCAGAGGGAATTTAACCTGGCTCCCTAGAATCTCAACCCATGCTGACTGTTAGGCAGCAGTGGAAATTGAACCCGGTTCCCTGGATCTGCAACACCTTCACTAACCATTAGGTCACTCTGCCACTTCAGTGTTTAAAAACCAGAATTTTTGGTTTTAAATCACAGAGGAGGTGATTACAACCATAGCTATAAGGAGACCCATTGCGGAAGGATTGAACAAGATAAGTTTATCTGTGGACTTTGATATAATCACAAATATTGAAAACTATACAGAATTTGGGAGAACTGAGTGGAAATTGCACAATTTATTATTAGGGCTGCATTCTGATAAAATTTTTAAATGTTGATTAATTGTACAATTAATCTATTTTGATTGTGTTAATCGGTTTGTTTATCTACCTATTTATTTATTATCTGCTGCAGTTCCTTGTGACTCTGAGCAAATCACTTAAATCTCCATTGCCCCAGGTACAAAATAAGTACGTCTATATAATATGTATGCTGCTTTGATTGTAAGAGCAGAAAGGTGGTATATCAAATCCCACCCCCCTTCCCTTTCCTAAAGGACTGATTAATCTACCTTCCTCCTACCCCTAGGTCCAACATATTTCCCTTTCTCTTCCTTACCTCTCCCCCAGGTCCCTTATCTCTTTCTCTCTCCCTCCTTCCTATTGTTCAGTACCTCCCCCCTCCTTCTCCACCCTCATGAGCAGCAACACAAACTGATGAGCAGCACAAAATTCTTTTTGTGGCTTCTGGAGCTTACTGCTTTGACAATAGCTTCCACTGGTGGCCTCTCCAGTTCTGCTTACAGGTCTTTAGCTTACTTCACTCCCCCCACTTAGGGTTTGGCATCTGCCCCCTCTCCCCCCCCCCCCAGTCTTCTATCAAGGTGGTCTTCTGTTGTTCCCTGGCAGTGGCTGCCTGTGTCCAGGTCCAAAGCTTTTCCTCTGACCCATCCCGCCCATGCAAAAAGAGGAAGTGATATCAGAGGAGGCAGAACAGTCCAGAGGTAAACCTTTGGATTAGACAGCAGGCAGCATATGTGCACCATTGCCACTGCTGGGGACTGACAGAAGACCATTATTAAGGTAGGCTGACGTGTGGGGGGTGATATCAAATCCTGGTTGGAGGGAAAGATGCTGAACCATGCTGAGGGCAGGGGTCAGGAGTGGAAGAGAGCAAGAAGAGAAGTTTTTGAGGAGAGGGAGAAGCTGTAATGTGATTAAATTCTCCAACCACTATTAAATTTTTAAATTGCGCTTACCATGTTAATCATATAGTTAACTGCGATTAACTCGCAGCCTTATTTATTCATCATCTGATAATACGGGTTTAACATCAAAGACCATCCATATAAATTGATATTTTCATGTGATATATCTGGATGAGAACATATGTGTTTTATGTAGCAGGACCCAAAATGTGAAATGAGTTACCATTGGATGTCCGCTCTTTGACAGGTCTGAAAGATTTTAAAGTTTCTCTTAAGACTTTATTTTTTCAGGCTTATAGTTAGATTGCTTGACTTTTATGAATTCCAGGGACATTGCCTTGGCTCCCTCATGCAGGGGATTCCAGACACTGGGCTCATTTGGGCATAAGATGTTTCAATCCTCCGTGCTCATTTCTCATATCCAGTCATACCATCTCTACACAAGCCTTTACGTGCGGCCCTTGATGCACAGTATAACTGATGGGGTAGACACTCTCCAGAGCAGGCAGTCTCTCTTCACTAGTTTGCCAGCAAGCAGATGGCCTGTCATAAATTTCTGGCCAGGGGCACTTTAGAATTTGCATCCAGGAATCTGCTCAAAGTATAGCGATGCATAGGCTTTCATGGCTGCATGTCTCTGACATTGACCTGGTGGTCCAGTGGAGATTGGCAGATGCCAATTGCCGTGGAGACAACCTTTTTGGGGAAAAGGTGGAAGAGGTCACGGTACTGATAAAAATAAATACACTGCCATCGATATCTTCTCTGCAGACACGTTCTGCACCCTCCTTTTCCAAGAGGTTTTTTTGTAAGGCGAAGTGAGGTACACTCCTTCTTGCCCTTGTTCTCATCAGTAGCATACGTAAAAGGCCAAATGGCTCCCTAGTCAAAACGGGATGAATTTTTGACTGGCTCCAAGAGAACATAACCTGGTAGGGGGGGAAGCTGAGTCTTTATCCAAGCAAGGTGACCCCTTGTTACCTCTGGCCAGTGGTTTCTTCAAATTGTCTTGGATACACTCTCCGTTGGCGAAAGAAACCACCAAATTGCCCACTGAGGACTGTTTAGCTCTTGCAACAAGGATGTCATTCTCAAGACCCATGAAGTCGATCCCGCTGCACCAGGGGAAGAAGGGAAAGGATTCTGGTCCAGATATTTCTTGTACCAAAATAGATGGAAAGGATGCATCTCATCCTAGATCTAAGGGCCCTGAACAAATTTCTGGTCAAAGAAAAGTTCAAGGTGGTTTCCCTGGACTCCTTTCTTCAGTGATTCAGGAACAAGATTGCCTATGCTCTCTGAACTTGAAGGATGCCTACTGTCACATTCCGATATTCCTAGATCATAGGAAATATCTCAGATAGTGGGTGGGAACACATCACTTTCAGTAGCGTGTTCTGCTGTTTGGCCTCGTGTCAGCTTGTAGAGTAATTACCAAATGTCTAGCAGTAGTTGCAGCGTCGCTAAGCAGACTTAGGAGTCCATGTGTTTCCCTACCTGGACGTTTGGTTGGTCAAGAGCACTTTGAAGGAGGGTGCTCAGAAGTCTATGTGGATGACTATTCAGATGCTAGCACTATTAGGGTTAGTTATCAACTATCCTAAGTCCACTTACTACCTAGATAGGATCTTAGTGCTGGGGAGGAGCTGGCTGTCTTGGTACATGTGGGTACCAATGACATAGGAAACTATGGGAGGGAGGTTCCAGAAGCCAAATGTAGGCTCTTAGGTAGAAAGCTGGAGTCCAGATCCTCCAGGGTAGCATTTTCAGAAATGTTCCCTGTTCTACGTGCAGGACCCAAGAGACAGGTGGAGCTCAAGTCTCGATGCATGATTAAGACGATGAGGGATTTAGGTTTGTTAGGAACTGGGCAACATTCTGGGAAAGGGAGAAACCTGTTCTGAAAGGATGGGCTCCACCTTAACCATGATAGAACCTTTAAAAAGGAGCTAGAGTAGATTTTAAATTAGAATGGTGGTGGTGGGGGGTTACCGACAGTCACCCAAGAGTGCATATGAAACAGGACATTCAGGGAATCCCAGTACAGAGATTTCAACAATGCTGAAAGAAAACCAGATGTGTTTAAGGAGAGAGCAGGGTAAAAGATGTACATTATCCCCGTCAACTTCTAAGCAGCTTGTAGATGCAAGGAAAAAGCACAATTTGAAGTGCCTTCATACAAATGCTCTAAGCCTAAAATATAAGATGGGAGAGAGAGTGTATATAGCACTAAATGATGAGGTAGATATAATAGGCATCTCAGAGACTTGTTGGAAAGAGGACAATCAATGGGACACTGTGTTAGGGTACAAATTGTATCGCAATGATAGTGGATCAAATTGGAGGTGGGGTTGCGCTATGTTAAGGAGGAACATTCAACATGAAATGGATAGCATCGTGGAATCATGTATAGAAATTCCATGTATGAAGAAAAGGAGTATTCTTGTAGGGCTGTACTACCGTCCACTAGGACAGAATGGACAGACAGATGAAGAAATGTTTACAGACATTAGGAAAGCTGGCAAATTGGGCAATTTCAGTTACCCCAATATTAAATGGATAAATGTTACGGGAGTGCCAGGGAGATAAAAGTCCTAGATTTAATAAATGACTGCTGCTTGGAGCAACTGGTCCAGGAAACGTCAAGAGGGGGAGCCACTTTAGATTTAGTCCTTCGTGGCGTGCAGGGCATAATACAAGAGGTAACTGTGTTGGGTCCCCTAGGAAACAGTGATCATAACATGATCAATTTTGAGCTACTAAATGAAGCCACAAAGGAAATCTACTACAGCTGCATTTAATTTTCAAAAGGGCGATATAATAAAATGAGGAAAGCAGTTAAAAAGAAGCTAAAAGGATCAGCTGCAAAGGTTAGGATACTAAACCGGGCATGGATGTTTAAAAATACCATCTTGGAAGCCCAGACCAGATGCATTCCATGTATTTGCGAAGTTGGAAAACAGCCAACATAGCCTCTTTCACGTCATCTTTTAACTATTACAGCTAAAAGAATGCCCTTCATAGAATGGAAAGAGGACCCAAATGAAGAAAATAAGAAACAACTTAAGCACTGGCAAGTCAGATACAAAGCATTGATAAAGTACTACTACTTAATATTTCTAGACCGCTACTAGGGTTACGCAGCGCTGTACAAATTAACAAAGAAGAACGGTCCCTGCTCAAAGGAGCTTACAATCTAAAGGACGAAATGTCAAGTTGGGGCAGTCTAGATTTCCTGAGTAGAGGTGTAGTGGTTAGGTGCCGAAGGCGACATTGAAGAGGTGGGCTTTGAGCAATGATTTGAAGATGGGCAGGGAGGGGGCCTGGCGTATGGGCTCAGGGAGTTTGTTCCAAGCATGGGGTGAAGCGAGGCAGAAAGGGCAGAGCCTGGAGTTGGCGGTGGTGGAGAAGGGTACTGAAAGGAGGGATTTGTCTTGAGAGCGGAGGTTACGGGTAGGAACGTAAGGGGAGATGAGGGTAGAGAGGTAAGGAGGGGCTGCAGATCGAGTGCATTTGTAGGTTAGTAGGAGAAGCTTGAACTGTATGCGGTACCTGATCGGAAGCCAGTGAAGTGACGAGGAGAGGGGTGATATGAGTATATCGGTTGAGGTGGAAGATAAGACGTGCAGCAGAGTTCTGAACGGACTGAAGGGGGGGGGGGGATAGATGGCTAAGTGAGAGGCCAGTGAGGAGTAGGTTGCAGTAGTCAATGCGAGAGGTAATGAGAGAGTGGATGAGAGTTCGAGTTCGGGTGGTGTGTTCAGAGAGGAAAGGGCGAATTTTGCTAATGTTATAGAGGAAGAAGCGACAGGTCTTGGCTATCTGCTGAATATGCGCAGAGAAGGAGAGGGAGGAGTCGAAGATGACACCGAGGTTGCGGGCAGATGAGACGGGGATGATGAGGGTGTTATCAACTGAGATAGAGAGTGAAGGGAGAGGAGAAGTGGGTTTGGGTGGGAAGACAATAAGTTTGGTCTTGGCCATGTTCAGTTTCAGGTGGCGGTTGGACATCCAGGCAGCAATGTCGGATAAGCAGGCCGATACTTTGGCCTGGGTTTCCGCAGTGATGTCTGGTGTGGAGAGATAAAGCTGGGTGTCGTCAGCATAAAGATGATAGTGGAAACCATGAGATGAGATCAGGGAGCCCAGGGAAGAGATGTAGATTGAAAAAAAGAAGGGGTCCAAGGACAGATCCCTCAGGAACTCCAACAGAGAGTGGGATTTGGGTGGAGGACGAACCATGAGAATGTACTCTGAAGGTTAAAAGAGAATATGAAGAAAAACTTGCTGAAGGGGCAAACACTCACAGTAACAACTTTTTCAGGTACATCAGAAGCAGAAAGCCTGTGAGGGAATCTGTAGGACTGTTAAATCATGAGGGAGCAAAAGGGGGGCACTCAGGGAGGACAAGGCCATAGCGGAGAAACTGAATGAATTCTTTGCTTCGATCTTTATGGAAGAAGATGTAAGATTTGCCTGTATCGGAAATGTTTTTCAAGGGTGATGAGACAGAGGAACTGAAAGAAATCTCAGTTAACTTGGAAGATGTACTGAGCCAAATTGACCGGTTAAAGAGTAGTAAATCACTTCTACCGGATGGCATACATCCAAGGGTACTAAAAACTCAAGCATGAAATTGCTGATCTGCTTTTAGTAATACGTAACCTGTCATTAAAATCGTCCGTAGTGCCCGAAGATTGGAGGATGGCCAGTGTAACTTAGAGTTGTTTTTTTTGCGTTCCGGTTTTATCCGGTAAATTACAGACTGGTAAGCCTGACGTCAGTGCCAGGTAAAATCGTGGAAACTATTATAAAGAATAAAATTACGGAACACATAAATAACATGGTATAATGGAACAGAGTCAGTATGGGTTCATCCAGAGGAAGTCTTGTCTCGCCAATTAGCTTCATTTCTTTGAAGGTGTGAATAAACATGTGGCTAAAGGTGAGTCAGTCTATCTAGATTTCAGAAAGCTTTTGACAAAATTTCTCATGAGAGATTCTTGACAAGATAAAGTCATGGGATAGGAGGCAATGTTCTGGTGTGGATTAGGAATTGGTTACTGGACAGAAAACAGAGGGTAGGGTTAAATGACCATTTCTCTGAATGGAGGAGGGTGAATAGTGGAGTGCTGCATGGATCATTACTGGGTCCGGTGCTATTTATCATTTTAGAAATGATATTGAAATCAGAACAAAGAGTGAGGTGACTAAATTTGCAGATGACACAAAAGTATTTTGATATGGCAGCAAAATAAAACAGCCTGCTGCTCTCTGTTCCAGTTTATCACAAGTAAACAAAGGATAGAAAGGGGTACATACCATATTGGCAGTCTCTAAAACAGAAAATAAAAACAGGTCTTTGTATACTGAACAAAATTGTGGTAATTCCAACCAAGATCAAAATAAGTTCTTTGTAAAGTGAAGTTACTTACCTGTAGTAAGTATTCTCCTAGGACAGCAGGCCAATTATTTTCACATGTGGGTAACAGAGGCCAGAGCAGAAACTCTGCCCAGCATACTATTTCTTAAAGAGCTTGAGGCAGTGATCCCACTGCACATGCATGGGTGCCTTCCTTCCTGACTCGCAAGCGCAGGACCAGAAGTACAATAAGATAGCTAACAACTAAATATAACTGTGAAGATTCCCAGTGGCTTCAAATGTTGTTCTCGATGCAACCGGACCATCTCGAGCAATGATACTCATTCGTGGTGTATTCAGTGCCTTGGGCCCGACCACAGCCTGGCCCGCTGTGCCCTTTGTTTTCGTATGAAGAAAGGACTCAACTTGCTTGAGAAGCCCAGAGTGAACCTTTTTGGGGCTATTGCCAGTCCTTTGACATCTGCATCGAGGGAAGCATCGACGTTGGAAGTGGAGGTAGGCATGGCTGCTGAGAGACCTCAACACACTGGAATCAGCTAGGCATCGAGTGGTTCTCCACCTTCCTCGAGGCCTTCTGCTATACAGGCCCCCCAGGACTGTCCATCATGGGACCCGACCCCGAGGAGATGTGGGGATTCAATGTCCTCGGCAATGTGGAACCTCGGTGAGGTGCATCGAGTGAAGGCCAAGAAACACCAACACCGTTCTCCCTTGACCCATAGTGCCGGGAGCTCCGGGTCACCAAGGTCATTGGCATTCGAGAAGCGTCGACACTGGGAGGACTGCTCCCCCTCCATACAACAGGTGCCGGCGCATCGATCTAGCAGCCCAGTTGCTGCTCCCGAACACGAAGCTGCTTTGCCACCGACTGCCCCACCAGCCCCACAGTCTTTTCCGATGGCGCCTCTCAACGTGTGCGGCTCTCAATGTGTGCATTCGGGCCTTGCTTCCAGAGCTTCTGGAAGGATTGCTGCGCCAAACTGCATTGTCATCAGGGCTGCTTGCACCTACCTTGCTGTGTCCGGCCCTCCTCCCACCGGTATCAGCTGCCACCCAGGTCAACTCCCCATTGACGTTGATGTAGGAAGCTTCACTGCAGTCTGTGCGGGGGTTGGCTCCTAGGCATCGCCATCGAGACCACAGGTCTTTGGCGTTGAGGCAGGTCCAGTCTTGGGAGTCACCGAGGGAAGTGCTCTCCAACACCGAGAAAGTATGCTCATGGGAGTCAGAGGAAGATCCCCGATACTTCTCAGATGAGTCCTTTCGGATTCCCTCTGAACCTTCCCCTCCACCTGAAAGGAAACTGTCTCTTCCCAAGGGCCTCTCCTTCTCATCTTTTGTATGGGAAATGGCTCAAGCCATTCCATTCCCTATAGACGTGGAGGATGAGCCCAGGGCTGAGATGCTCGAAGTTCTGGACTACGTCTCTCCACCTAGGGAGGCAGTGACAGCTCCTTTGCATAAGGTAATCCAGGAAGTCCTCTTATGCGAAACTGGGCGTCCCCTCTGTCTGTCCCCGTTGTCCCGAAGAAGACTGATTCTCACTATTGGATCCATGGGGAGCCTGGGTTGATGAGGTCTGTTTCCCCACAACTCCAATGTGGTGGTCTCTGCCCTCAGAGCCAAGAGTTCTAGAGACTATGCTTAGGCACCCCCAGGCAGAGAAGCTAGAACATTGGACTCTTTTCGGAGGATAATGTATCTGGCCGCCATGCTCGCTCCCATATACAATCATACCAGCTCTTCACCAGCATCCATTTGTGGAACTCTGTGCAGCAGCTGTCTAGTTTGGTTGATGCCCTTCCACCGGAGCAGGCCGAACCTTTTCACCAGCTGGTCAAACAGCAGAACGTGTATTGTAAATTTTTGGACAGGGTCGCTTACAACACTTTTGATAAAGCATCCAGGATCTCTGCCCGAGGTATAGCAATGCGCAGAGTCTCATGGCTGCGTGTTTCTGACCTGGACCATTCAGTCCAGCAGAGAATTGTGGATGTTCCTTGCTGGAGGGATAATCTTTTTGGAGAGAAGGTGGAAGATCTCGTTGACCAGATCAAGAAGCACACAAATGCTATGACTTCTCTCTCCCGCCGGGCGCTTTCTGCTACCACCTCCTCAACCAGGAGGTATTTTGGTGGTTCACTGAGTGCTTCTTATTCCTATTCTAGGTGTAGGTAAACTCCCGTGTCTCACCAGCCTACTCAGGCTTAACTTCAGCTTGCTCGTTCCTGTCAACAGCGTGCACCCAAGGCCCCCACTGCTCCCCAGCAAAAGCAAGGGACGGGCTTTTGACTGGCTCCAAGAAAGCATAGCTGCAGTAAAAGTGTCTGTTCCAGACAACTTGCCGGTTGGCGGATGTTAATGTTTTTTTTCTCCAAAGGTGGCCTCTCATGACCTCCGACCGGTGGGTTCTTCAGATAGTCCAGTTAGGATACACCCTCAATCTGGAATCCCCCCCAAATTGCCAACTGAGAGCTCATTTATTCAGCTCTTCGCACAGGCAAGTACTTGCAGAGGAACTCTCCGCCCTTCTAAAGGCCCAAGCAGTCAAGCCCGTCCCATCAGGGGAAGAAAGGCTGGGATTCTATTCCAGGTACTTCCTTGTGCAGAAGAAGACGGGTGGTATTCGTCCCATCCTTGACCTAAGGGCCCTGAACAAATTCCTGGTCCGAGAAAAGTTCAGGATGGTTTCCCTGGGCACTCTTCTTCCCATGATTCAGAAAAACGATTAGCTATGCTCTCTGGACTTGAAGGATGCATATATGCAGATCCCCATACTTCCAGCTCACAGGAAGTATCTTCGATTTTGGATGGGAATACAGCACTTCCAGTCCCACATGCTGCCCTTTGGCCTAGTGTCCACTCCCAGAGCATTCACAAAATGCCTAGCGGTAGTTGCAGTGTCGCTACGCAGGCTGGGAGTGCATGTGTTCCCTTATCTCGACAATTGGCTGGTGAAGAGCACCTCAGAGGACAGTGTTCGGGAGTCCATGTGGAAGATTATTCAGGTGCACGAGCTACTAGTTTGTAATAAATTACCTCAAGTTCCATCTCACTCTGGTTCAGAAATTGGAGTTCATTGGAGCATTGCTCGACATGACAACGGTTTGAGCCTATCTTCCCGAGGCACGGGCATACAACCTTCTATTCCTAGTGTCCACAGTTCGAGCGTCACAGCAAGTCACAGCTCGGCAGATGTTCAGACTCCTGGGCCACATGGCGTCCACGGTTCATGTTAATGCCCATGGCACGTCTGCTCATGAGATCTGCTCAATGGACTCTAGCTTCTCAGTGGCATCAGGCCAAGGGGAATCTAGAGGATGCCATCCATGTGTCCGCCAATTTTGCACAGTCACTTCAGTGGTGGATGATCCGATTCAATTTGACTATGGGACGTCCATTCCAAATTCCTCAGCCATAGAAAGTGCTGACGACGGATGCATCTCTCGTGTAGATGGGCTTCACACTCAGGGAGCCTGATCCCCACAGGAAACAGATCTTCAGATCAACCTCCTGGAGCTCCGAGTGATCTGGAATGCTCTAAAGGCTTTCAGAGATCGGCTATCCAACCAAATTATCTTAATTCAAACAGACAATCAGGTTGCAATGTACTACACCAACAAGCAGGGGGGCACTGGATCTTGCCCTCTGTGTCAGGAAGCCATCCATATGTGGCTTTGGGTGCTCCATCACTGCATGTTTCTCCAAGCCACTTATCTGGCAGACGTAAACAATAGTCTGGCTGATGGGCTGAGCAAGGTAATGCAACCTCACGAGTGGTCGCTGAATATGGGCGTAACCTGCAAGATCTTCTGAGCATGGGGCACACCCTCGGTGGATCTTTTCGCCACTCAACTTAGTCACAAAGTCCCTCAGTTCTGTTCCAGGCTTCAGTCCCATGACAGACTAGCGTCAGATGCCTTTCTCCTTCATTGGGGAACAGGCCTTCTGTAAGCATATCCTCCCATACCTCTGGTATAGAAAACTTTGCTGAAACTCAAGCAAGACCACGGAACCATGATCCTGATTGTGCCATACTGGCCGCATCAGATTTGGTTCCCTCTTCCTCTGAAGAACCGTGGAGATTGGAGTGTTTTCCGACCCTCATCACTCAGAATGAGGGGTCACTTCTACAGCCCAGCCTTCAGTCTCTGGCTTTCATGGCCTGGATGTTCAGAGCCTGGAATTTGCTTCCTTTGGTCTTTTGGAGGGTGTCTCCTGGGTCTTGCTGGCTTCCAGGAAAGATTCCACTAAGAAGTGTTATTCTTTTAAATGGTGGAGGTTTGTCATCTGGTGTGACAGCAAGGCCATAGATCCCCTTTCTTGTCCTACACAGACTCTGCTTGAATACCTTCTACACTTATCAGAGTTTGGTCTCAAGACCAACTCCGTAAGGGTTCACCTCAGTGCAATTAGGGCTTATCATCGACGTGTAGAAGGTAAGCATATCTCTGGACAGCCTTTTATTGTTCGCTTCATGAGAGGTTCGCTTTTGTCGATGCCCCCTGTCAAACCTCCACCAGTGTCATGGGATCTCAACGTCTTTCTCACTGAATTCCTGCCATCTGAAGTACTTGACCTGGAAGGTCATTTTCTTGGTGGCTATTTATTCAGCTGGTAGGGTCAGTGAGCTTCAGGCTCAAGTAGTGGATACACCTTGTACTAAGTTTCATCACAAAAGAGTAGTCCTCCACACGCACCCTAAGTTCCTGCTGAAGGTGGTGTTGGAGTTCCATCTCAACCAGTCGATTGTCTTGCCAACATTTTTTCCCCATCCTCATGCCCACCCTGGTGAAAGCAGCTTGCACACCTTGGACTGCAAGAGAGCATTGGCCTTTTACATGGAGCAGACAAAGTCCTTCAGACAAGGTTGCCCAGTTGTTTGTTTGACAGGAGGGGAGTCGCCATCAGAAAACGCACAATCTACAATTGGCTAGCACTTTGCATTTCCTTTGCTTACCCTCAAGCTGGGCCGACTCTAGAAGGCCATGTCATGGCTCATATTGTCAGAGCCATGGCTGCGTCAGTGGCTTACTTCAGCCTCCATTGAAGAGATTTGCAAAGCTGCAACGTGGTCTTCAGTCCACACATTCACATCACACTACTGCCTTGAGTAGGATACCCGACACAACAGTCTGGGCAGTCGGTGTTGCAGAATTTGTTTGGGTTTAGAATCCAGCTCCACCCCCTAGGCCCACTTTGTTCTGTTCCAGTCTGCACTCTCAGCTAGTTGTATATAGTTTCAGCTTAATCTACGTTGCTTCCTCGCTGTTGCGAGGCCCAGTTGACCAACGTTTGTTGTTTTGAGTGAGCCTGGATGCTAGGGATACCCCATTTGTGAGGATTATTTTAGCCTGCTTGTCTTCAGAGAAAGCAAAGATACTTAACCTGTAGCAGGTATTCTCTGAGGACAGCAGGCTGATAATCCTCACAAACCCACCCACCTCCCCTTGGAGTTGTCTTCTCTATTTCTCTTTTATTCGTGACTGAACTGAAGAGCGCGGGCAGGAAGGCACTCGGCACATGCACAGTTGGACACACAGCGCACTAAAAAGGCTCTAGCAAACTTTTTTGCCATTTCAAATGCTGTTTCCCGGGCTGGCGCGGATCGCCGATCCACTTGTGAGGATTATCAGCCTGCTATCTTCAGAGAATACCTGCTACAGGTAAGTATCTTTGCTTTGTCAACATATAGGAAACTAATTGATGATCAAAACTACTTCAGAATCCAGGCATAAGCATGATATTTGAATACCTTTTTAAACTTAATTTTGATTATCATGATACATAATGAAATTCGAGACATTTGTAGTGATCAGAGTATATCCAAACAGACAGCTCATTTATTTTACATGTTTCTCTCCCCATTCAGGCAAGAGAAGGCTTATTTCTCCGTGCCCTGTGTTTGTGTCACACTGTTCAAATTAAAGAAGATCATGTAGATGGTCTGGTGGTATCAGATCAGGGATGTGCCTATGTCTCATCGTCTCCTGATGAAATAGCTTTGGTGAAAGGTGCTAAAAAGTAAGGACATGTATTTAGATTTACATTTATTTTATCTACCACACTTAGAGAGCATCTAGGCCGGTTCCCAAATTGTGCATCGGGACTTCAAATGGGATTGCATTGTCAGTAGATGGGGGTCACAGAAAAAAAAAAGCTCACCTTTTTGGATCTCCACAATGACAAAATTCTTTGAGTTAATGAATATTCACAGGTTTGCCCCCCCCCCCCCCCTCCTAATGGAAAACCATAGAGTACTGAGGTCTGTGAACACTTCATTCTTTGAAAAAGGGATTGTGCAGGAGGAAGAGGATAAGAGGAGGCGGGTTTGCTATTTTGTTTTCATCATCTGGAAGTCACATGATCTAAGTATTTTACTGCAGTAACTTCTAGGCTACTCCTCAGACTTGGTCTGAGCGTTTTAAATGGAGTCATATTGGTGGATAAAAGCTTTGGAAACACTGATGTAAGTGGTGTGCAATGAAAATAAAAGGAGAAATGTAAGAATAAAAACAAAACAGGGAAATTAGTTTTTGGAACAACAAATAACAAATAGAAGTAAGGGAAAAATGAAGCAGTTCTTTGTATTGACCCCTCCAGGACCCTAACTGTAAATCGCAGTAAAAAAGCTGTGCTTTAAGCCCCTTCTTAAATTTTGCCAGTGAAGTTTCTTTCCTGATCCAATGTGATAGTGAATTTAGGAAGATAAGCACAAAATAAGCAAAGAAGGATTTTCAGATATTTTCCATTCTAACTGTACAAGGTAAAGGTACAGTCGGAAAATTTTGTTGAGCTGTCATCAAAGATCTAGGAGCAGCATAAAGTATAATTGGGTGGTCTTATGGAGAAATGGGCTAATCCTC
The DNA here is from genome assembly GCF_901765095.1 of Microcaecilia unicolor. NCBI lineage: Eukaryota > Metazoa > Chordata > Amphibia > Gymnophiona > Siphonopidae > Microcaecilia > Microcaecilia unicolor. Next base: position 40,043,383 of record NC_044037.1, read on the forward strand.
AATTTTGCTGATTTTACGCTTTTTGGAGCTAGTGCATCAAGTTGTCAGTATTTTACCTATGGACAAGTGGACTGAGGTAAAAACCAATGGATTTCGCAAATTTTTCATATGATTTGAATGGGCTATTCCATTGGCCACATGGACAACTGGACCAAACTACCTCAGATGTGAAAAATATGTTAGCCTACTTGTCTGTAAGACCATCCAGTTGTACTTGTTAAATAATGGTAAGCCAGTGTAATAAGCATTGAAAGACATTATTAGGAATTCTCACATGGTAAAATCATTTCTCTTGATATATAAGCTTCTGAGACTTTGTGTGGATCAGTTGAAGCTTTCTAGCTCTGGCTGCAGTAGTTCCCAATGTGTACAGAATTATAATCATTGAGTTGGTTAATAAGTTATGAATTAATACAAGTCTGCTACATCAAAAATTGGCTGTACAGCCCAAATCATCCTTAGGAAATGACATGGATGTTTTAATCAAATAAATTTGATCAAGGTCACCAAGAAATTAAAATGCATACTTATTGGATAGCTTACATCAGTTAAAAGGGGAACAAAGCTTATGTAAACATGCTTCTTGAAAACCAGATTACCTCCGGCTTTGATGGAGGGGAAGTCAGCCAGTCATGGATAGCTTTAAGACACACACTGATATCCTCAAATGACCAAGTCTGCAAAATCACAGCAGCAAATCAGTTGAGTGTCAGCTGCATGTAAATAAACTCATCCCATAATTTTGCACCACTGTGGCAGGGAGAACTATAAAAATATTAGTGGGGGCTAAAATTAAGCCCTGAAGGACCCTCCCCCACCCCCATGTCAGTGGTTTCAACATAGATCACATCTGAATCAGAAAAGATCTGTAAAGATAAGGAAACTATTATTTAAGGATTAGTGGTACAAAATGGCATTCAGTTGTATATCCCTTTCGGATGAGTTTAAGCATAATGTCTGTCTCAACAGATATGGTTTCACTTATTTGGGAGTCGAGAATAACTACATGAAAGTAAAAAACCAGGAGAATGAAACTGAAATGTAAGTGAAATTATATAAAACATGTTGAATGAGCTTGAAATGGTTTTGTTGACAAAGCAGATCAATCAGCCATGCCAAAGTCCAAGAAGTATTGGGAATAACTTCTAAGTGCATATTCCCCTTCAGTTTGGAGGTGACATTTCTAGTGCTTTTCCAAATGGGTGTGCTTTATTTCTCTTCCATTTGTTGCTTTTTGCTTTCATTGCATTTTTCTTTTCATGTTTTCTTCCTAAAAAAAAGCCCCCTCTTCTTTTACTTAAGAGTAGCCATACAGGGTCAGACCAATGGTCCATCTAGCCCAGTATCCTGTTTCCAAACAGTGGCCAAGCCTAGTCACAAATACCTGGCAGAAACCCAATTAGTATTTATATTCCATGCTACCCATCCTGGGGCCAGCAGTGACTTTCCCCACATCCATCTCAAAAACAGACTATGGACTTTTCCTCCAGGAAGTTGTTCAAACTTTTTTTTTTTTAAACCCACTGTGTTCAAACTAGCTGCCACACTCTGATATGTCAAATGAAAAGTGTTCCACCTGTGACAGATAAATGGGCATATTATTTGCCTGTAAAGCATCAGTCAAACACATAATGAGGATAATGTAGTGGAATGTCATAGAGGCTCATATGTTCTGTAGGCTTACTGTTGTAGAGTGTTCAGCTTAACGTGCATATGCTGTGAAAAAGAAGCAAGTAAAACCTTTGACCCTAAAGTGTACCACATCACCCATCAAGAGAACAGATTTTATTCCTGCAGACAGTTGCCTTCAGATTCTACTAAGACAGTCATGGACCAGGAAAATCATGTCTCAGTGGGAGGGTGAGCAAAGATATAGCAGTAACCTTGGCACAGCACCTTAAAATAAGCACCACACCTTAGTGCCAGAAGGCAAATACCTAAGATCTGGAGCCATATAAAGGAGAAAAACGATTTAAGCTAAATTCATGTAGATCATGAACATAGTTTTCACAGTACAGAGCTTCAGCTGGTCATATAAATGACAGATGAAATTTAATGTGGACAAATGCAAGGTGATGCACATTGGTGGAATAATCCAAATTATAGTTAACTGATGCTAGGGCCCACCTTGGGGGTCAGCACCCAAGAAAAATATCTAGGTGGTGGTGTAGACAGTACACTCAAATCTTCTGCGCAGTGTGTGGTGGCAGCCAAAAAAGCAAAAAAGAATGCTAGGAATTATTAGAAAAGGATGGTAAATAAGACCGAGAATACTATAATGCTTCTGTAATGCTCCATTGTGCGACCTCACCTTGAGTACTGCCTTCAGTTCTGGCCACCTTATCTCAAAAAAGACACAGTGGAATTAGAAGAGGTTCAAAGAAGAGCAACCAAAATGATAAAGGGGTGAAGCTCCTCTCATATGAGGCAAGGCTAAAGAGGTTAGGGCTGTTCATCTTGAAAGAGACAGCTGAGAAGAGATATGATTGATGTCTCCAAAATCCTGAGTGTGTAGAACGAGTAGAAGTGAATTCATTTTTTTACTCTTTCAAAAAGTACAAAGACCAGGGGACACTCAAGTTACATGGAAATACTTTGAAAACAAATAGGAGGAAATATTTTTTCATTCAAAGAATAGTTTAGCTCTGGAACTCTTTGGTGGAAGATGTAGTAACAGCAGTTAGTGTATCTGGGTTTAAAAAAGGTTTGGACATGATCTGGAGGAATAGTCCATAGTCTGCTATTGAGACAGACATGGGGAAGCCACTGCTTGCCCTGTGATTGCACTGCTTGCACTGTTGGAAATAGGATACTGGACTAGATGGACATTGATCTGACCCAGTATGGCTATTCTTATGTTTATAACACTAAAGTCTTAGCACAGAATCAGTCAGACACCAAGAATCCCATAATGAAGGCTCTTAAGACCAAGGTAATGGCACCAGTGAACTTCTGCCATCAAAGCATCCAAGACAATGTCATCATATTGGGGTTGGGGAATTCCCCCCCCCTCAAGAGGAGCACAATCAGCTACCAGTTTTCCACCTAGTTTTGATTCAGATATTGGTCTTCTGCAAATGAAAAAAAAAAATCACACTTTGTTTTTATTTTTGCCAAAAATACTTGTCACAAATGCAGATGAGCCATTATCTTCATCTATACCTTCTCACGCTGCATCAGTATTTTCAGATATTTTTTGTCATAATGTTGGAGCCAAGTACAGCCTATGAGTTCTTCACAGAAACCCCATAATAATCCCCTGCAAATATTTCTGATACAAAGATATAGAGAAAATCCTGCTCATCAATAAGTTCCCTTATCTGTGGTTCAGACTTTGACTTACCTGCTGTTTTGCTTGGGGCAGTTACCAAAAGGCTCCACGCAGAATTTGAAAGGTATCCGCATCGTTACCAAAAATCTCCATGTCATATGCTGAAGGATTTCTCCATGAAACTTTGATATGATCATTCATCTTCTCTACTCATAAATTTTCTGTATACCTCACCCTACACTTCCAAAATGTCAAGGCCTAAAATACAAATTTTCATATTCAACCATCTTCTTATACAACTGTCCCAATATATGGAATATGCTACCGAAAGGCCTAAAATGCATGACCACCTAACTTTCCGAAAACACCTGAAAGCCCACTTCTTCATTCAGCAAATCGCTATTCGATACTACTGCACAATAAAAAAAAAATTAAAAAAAACACACCACTACGATCAGAAACTGACCAATGACACGTGGTCACTTCCAGCAACAATGTAATATGTTTAATTGATGTAAACTGTAAGCCACATTGAACCGACAGTTTGGTTGGAAAATGTGGGGTACAAAAGCAGAAATAATAATAATAGATCCAAAACATTTACTTAAGTAAGGAAAATTTTATATATTTTACAATTGCATAGGAGACTGAGCCAAGAAGAAATGTATTTCAATTTTTGAAGTACCTCAAGGCCCCTAAAGTTGGTGCAGTCGTTATCCACAGGTTGCTTTTAGATCTGCAGGACAAACCTGGTAACCTTTCTTCTAGTCTAGTTGACATAAAATATTACATAGCCTGCTCGTAGGTTTAATAAATGTAAGCTAGCCCATAAATCAGTCAGCTATAAGAAAAGTGAGAAATCAAAGGATGTTTCTAACACTCCTTATGGAAAGATGTAAAAATGTTGGACCAGATAGGAAAGTTTAGTTTATTGGTACTTGATATACCACTTCTCAGTGAAATAAAGTGGTTTACAATTACAAATGGGAAATAGAGTAAGGAAAAGAACTATATTGTAGATGGGAAAGCATAGATGGGAGTGAAGAGGGGAGGGGTTAAGAGAGGTTTGCAATCACTGCATACTCTTGGTGTTCACCTGTAAAATAGCTGTTCATCAGGTATATATTTTGGGAGGAACATTGTTTGTTTAAGGCAATACATGATAGGAGGAGCTTACGTATTGATGTAAATTCTCCAGCTCTTTCAATTTTTCTTCAGTTTGGAGATGTTAAAAGAAATATGCAGTGAAAACTCTGTATATGCGGAAAAAGTTTGTAAGATTTAATAAGTTGCTTCAATTGTAATAAATGTGTGTGTGTGTGTTATATTTTATTGCCTTTATGTGCACAAATTATACAAAACATTGTGCAGTTAAACTTTCTAAACCAACTTTTTTGGTCAAATGGGTGTGGGGTGGGGGAAGAAAACATTTGAAGGTTTACTCTTAAGTAAAGGCCCTTGATTTTTTTTTTGGGGGGGGGGGTCCTTCGGCTTCTCCAGAGTTGAAAGTGCTCCATTCGCCATGCTTCATTATTATTATCATCATTATGCTATTTTTAGTTTCCTGAATTTTGGTATGTTTTTGTTTTAAAATTGGGGAAATGGTAATAAGTGTAGATTAATTCACTTGTAGGAGAGTATATTCAAAGCAGACATTCTCAACTTCACGCTAGGGAATCGGGACACACATCCAGTCAGGTTTTCAGGATATTCACAATGAATATGCATATTCATACTGTGGGTATCCTGAAAACCCGACTGGCTAAGTGTGTTCAGAGGACTAGGTTGAGAACACCTGCTTTTAAAGTAAAAAGATCCAAGAGTCTATAGTCATTCTCATCCCTTTTATTATATGTTGTCATAAATATTTAGTGCATTTTGGAGAGACTGGGATCTTCATTTGCATCATAATCTATAAGCTATAGAGCTAACTATAAGTTGAACATTAAGAATAACAATTTCATATGTTTTATCGTCAGAGACTTTGGATTTTAATGGCCTTTGTTTTTATAGGTATAAGCTTCTTCATGTTTTAAACTTTGATCCCAACCGTCGACGTATGAGTGTTATTGTGCAAACCAGTACAGGTATGTTGTTAGAATTGCAATAACTTCAGGATGAAAAACATTAGTATGTTTGTCTCAAAAGTAGCTGCTCATCGGATATATATTTATATAGCAGTGCATAGAAAGATACTGATAGTTTAACACTAGCTTCGAAGGTGGAACAGAGGAGGAGAGTCGCCGAAGCAACAGACGGAGAAAGAGGGTTATATACCAGACCATGAGTTGGGGCAAGGGGGAGCGAGAGGGAAAGATGCTGGACCGGGGGTAAGGGAAGAGAGGGAAGGGACATGGTACAGATAACAGATACATAGAGGCTCATTTTCAAAGCACTTAGCCTCCCAAAATTCCATAGAAACCTATGGAACTTTGCCTCCCAAAGTGCTTTGAAAATATGCCTCATAGTAGCATAGTAGATGACGGCAGCGAAAGACCTGCACGGTCCATCCAGTCTGCCCAACAAGATAAACTCATATGTGCTACTTTTTGTGTATACCTGACCTTGATTTCTATCTGCCATTTTCAGGTCACAGACAGTAGAAGTCTGCCCAGCACTAGCCCCGCCTCCCAACCACTAGCCCCTTCTCCCACCACCGGCTCTGCCACCCAATCTCTGCTAAGCTTCTGAGGATCCATTCCATCTGAACAGGATTCCTTTATGTTTATCCCACGCATTTTTAAATTCCGTTACCGTTTTCATCTCCACCACCTACGGCGGGAGGGCATTCCAAGTATCCACCACTCTCTCCGTGGAAAAATACTTCCTGACATTTTTCTTGTCTGTCCCCCTTCAATCTCATTTTATGTCCTCTAGTTCTACCGCCTTCCCATCTCCGGGAAAGGTTAGTTTGCGGATTAATACCTTTCAAATATTTGAACATCTCTATCATATCACCCCTGTTTCTCCTTTCCTCCAGGGTATACAAGTTCAGGTCAGCAAATCTCTCCTCATACGTCTTGTAACGCAAATCCCGTACCATTTTTTTAGCTTTTCTTTGCACCGCTTCAATTCTTTTTACAAGATACGGCCTCCAAAACTGAACACAATATTCTAGATGAGGCCTCACCAACGACTTATACAGAGGCATTAAAACCTCTTTTCTTCTGCTGGTCACACCTCTCTCTATACAGCCTAGCAACCTTCTAGCTACGGCCACTGCCTTGTCACACTGTTTCGTCGCCTTCATATCCTCAGATACTATCACCCCAAGATCCCTCTCCCCGTCCGTACATATCAGACTCTCACCGCCTAACACATACGTCTCTCGTGGATTTCTACTCCCTAAGTGCATCACTGCATTTCTTCACATTGAATTTTAATTGCCAAATCTTAGACCATTTTTCTAGTTGTTTGGGCATGGAGTAAGAATAGAGACAGAGACACAGGGCAGTGCTGGAAAAGGGGTGAGATAGGAACATAAGGTCAGGGTAATGGACACAGGCAATGCTGAATATAAGGGGAAGTATATGGACACTAAGAGGGCATATGCTGAACAAGGGGGAGCAGGGATGGCGAGGAGAGATGCTGGACAGAACAGATAGGGTCACAAAAGATGGATGGCAGACATGGAGAGAGAAGAAATGTTAATTAGGAGACCCTAGAAAGGCAGGAAAACGGCCCTGGCCATACCTTTCAAACTGAAGACTGAGAGGAACCTTGTTCATAATCTAATATGTCAAAAAGCTTTGACTCTCCTCATAGACAGGGAGTCACTATCCCCCTTCATACAGTTACAAAAGATTCTCTTTTCAAAAATTGGGAAGCTCCCTTAATTCAGGTTGCTCCAAAGAAAAGGGACACTATGTATAGGATACTGAATTAGAAAAAACACAATTACCTCCCATTATTCCTTAGTTATGGAATCCTCCTTGAAGCTCTCTCACAGTGTGTGATCTCATGCTTCTGCTTCTCCAGGCGGAAGAGCTAGAACCTTAAATACTTTTGGCAGGCAAACATAGCAAGCCTCTATGCTAACCAACTGCATATTGGATTAGCAACTTTATTTCACAGTTTACTTGAAGACTCCAATACAGAGTAGTCTCTGTTTTACAGAATTCCTTCCTCCTGAACAGGCTTTTGAGTTTCACAGGAAACTACTGGATTCTCGCAAATGTCTGGCAAGACAAGCCTTTGATGCCTTTGGCATCTCTTCTTGTATTTCCACTTTGGGAGTAGCAATGCGACTTGTTTCCTGACTCAGAGTTTCCGACCTAGAATCTGCAGTCCAAGAAGTTTAGCATATATCCCTTGTTGTGGAGACAACTTATTCAGAGAGATGGTCTAGGAAGTGGCTGATCTGATTAAAAACATTCAGATACCATTAAAACTCTCTCCAGACCAAAGCCCTCTACTGCTGCTGCTTCTAGGAGATAATTCTGGAGGATTTAGGCACTCTGAACTAGTACACCTCTAAACAATGTTGTATTCCTACTGCTCTTCTTCAAAGGACTGTGTCTCAGCGCTCACAACCGTAACATCAGCGGGGACAAGAAGTCACAGACCCCTCCTCAGCCTAAACAGCAACCCAGTTTTTGATTCCTTCCTAGAGAGCATTGCCACCGTCCAGTTGTCCATACCAAGAAACCTACCAGTGGGAGGCAGGCTGATCCTATTTCAAGAGAGGTGGCCCTCATAACCTCTGACTGTTGGGTACGTCAGATCACTCGGCATGGTTACACTTTTCGTTGGGAAAGAAGGCCTCCCAACCATGTACCAAAAGTCTGATTTCAGCTCCCTCCAAATGATGGTATTTCAGGAGAAGCTCTCTTCCTCCTTCCACAAAATACAATAGAACCAGTTCCTCTGCCAGAGAGAGGTTGAGGTTAATTACCCCAGGTACTTTATCATACCGAAAGACGGGGGGGGGGGGGGGGGGGGGGGGGGGGGTATGACCGATTCTCAATACCTGCTCCAACAAAAAATTTTTCATGGTTTCCCTGGGATCACTTTTTCCCATGATTCAACTCTCAAAGATTGATAATTCCTTGATAGTTAAATTCATGAAAGGTTAATATCCCTGGATAGTTAATTTCATAAAAGGTTAATATCATACCAAACCTCCTATCAAACCACCTCTGGTAGTGTGGGATCTTAATGTCATCCTCACAGTTCTCATGAGACCTCCATTTGAATCACTCCATTCCTATTCTCTGAAATTCTTCAGTTAGAAAGTACTGTAGTATGTGAATAACAAAATATTTTATTTTGTGTTCATAACCCCAAAATTTGGGGCCCTGTTTACTAAGATGTGCTATAGGTATATAGTGCTACATGAGTGCCATATGCTGATGGCTAATCGGCAGTGATTTTCTGCCACTTTGCTGACAGAACCTTTTGCCACCAACTTGCAATTTTTTCCTTTTCTCCATTGTAGCTGGATTGGAAGGAGATCTCCCCCCCCCCCCCCCCCCCCTCCCGGACTCTTGTATGGCTATTATTTTTAATTAAAAAGTTAGCTGCTTTTTGTAATTTCAAGGTCTAGCATGCCTTTGGGTATAAATTTAAGCCATTGATAAAGCCACTCCCTGACGGGGCCTAGCAAGGCTCTGAGAATATCCAGGTACTTTAGGCCTTCAAGTGCCTCTCAAATGACATGGAGAAATAGCAAGTTTAAATTAGTTTTTCATGTTACTAGCACTTAGTACTATAAAATAAATGCACTAGTATAAAGCACCACTAAAATAAAAATTGTCAACTTAGACAGCATTGAAGCCAGTTGTGTTGAACTGCTGGCTCAATATCTATCCCAATTTGACATGAGAAAGGACTAGCAATGGTTTATCAAAAGGATTTGAGTACTTATTTCTATAACTTTTTCCTTTTTAAGGCTGCTTGCTTACATTTGAAATGCCCACCTCCCAGCACCTCCTCTATTTTGCCTGCTTTAATTTCTTGTTTAAATAGTGCCATGTACAGTTACCAACTGTTGTGCAGTGTCATATCTCTAACGAGTATGCTCAATCTCAGATAAAACTTGCAGCTAAATTAGATCATTAATAATTGTTTAGCTCTTTAGCAGGAGGGAAATTGGCTTTATTGCTGATATGGGTTGGAGTATGTGGTCATTTACACCCTAGTAAATGAAGTGTAACTATATTAGGAAAAAAAAACAAGCGTTGTTGACTTAGTGGTTCCCTTGTTTAGCTACAAGGCCATTAGCAAAATTGACCAAAATTCCTGGCCTCAAATTTGATTTCTTAAAGTTCTAGTTCAGTGGTTGCAAGCTGACCTTTTCCTTAATAATGGGATTTATAGGTGGATGTAAATGATGCTGCTATACATCAAAATCCATATTGCAAATCGAGGAAAGGTAACACAGTGTTTTATAACTCCACAATGCGCTCTTCATCAGCAATGGCAGTTCAGCAGCATTTTGAACATTTAACCATTAACTCTGAATCTGATTTTTAAAAGGCACTGAGCGCCTTAATTTAGGAGCCTTATTTAGGTGCCAAAGCTGGGGGCCTGTTCATAACATTGGAACTGTCCTCATAAGAATGTAATACAGTTCCTGAGTTTAGGGAATATTATTTTTAAGAATCATACTGTAGATACTTTGACTACTACTGTCTCTCCTTTAGAGAATACTTACAAGCATAGACCTGAAATCTTTGCACACTATCACCCCATATGTTGGATCTGAAAATTAGAATGAACATTTATATAATTTTTTTATTAATTTTATATGAGAGCAAATGAGGTTTAATTAATGAATAGCCAAAAACTCAAATTAAGCTTTCCAGCTTATTCACTTTATTCCCCTCTTCATTTTTCATTGTGCTAAATTTAAGATGTTACTGACATCGCATCTGTTTTCCTGTTCATCTTTCACATTCTTGTATGTGCTTGACTTTATACGGTGGACCTCTTATTTGAACTGTAACTAAGACAGTCCATGCCTTTACTGATTAATACCTATGTAGCCAACAGATATTGTAATAACCAACTGGTGTGCTTAGTTGTGTTTTGCCAGATGTTTTCTTGTGAAGGCAGGCTGTATGAAGTTTTTATTGAAAATTCTTCAATCAGTTAAAGCCTTGCTTGTTTTCATTTCTGTTCTAACCTTTTGTTTTAGGAAATATTCTTCTATTCTGTAAAGGAGCAGATTCGTCTATTTTTGACAGAGTGCCTGAAGAGGAGGTAGAACGGACAAAAGTACATGTTGAACGGAATGCATTGGTAAACAAGCATATAAAAAGGTTTCTTTGAGTATCTCTGTTTCAGGTGCAGGAATTCAAAATGGTAGTATATAATACGGGGTTCAGGTACTGATGTGCACTAATCAGGAGTGAGAACTTAAGATGCACTCCAAGAATGAAGCACTACAACAGCGCATTAACTAGAACTAAAGAAATGATAGGGTTTATAGAGAGAGGCATAACCTATAGAAAAGGAAGGTCATTTCTTTAGGCCATACCCCCAAAAGATATAGATGTACCAATATTTCAAAAAGAAAAGGCCCTTCGAGATGAACCCTAAAAGCCTAAATGTGTAGCCTGTGAGAGGAGACAGGGTGGGGAAGGGGAAAGAAGGCATATGATAACATTCAAATACCTTACTTGTTTTCATCCCTATTTTTTAACCTCTTGTTTTAGGAAAGGTGGAAAATAATGCATGGGGAGGAATACTTTTTTCAGTGGAATGGTTAGTCTGGAACCAGAGATCATGGTTTGTTGTTTAAATATGATTATTAAAGGCTTTTTCATACCGATAATACAAAGGTAAACTCAAAAATAAGCACAAAAGCAAACAACCCCCCCCCCCCCCCCCCCCCGCAAATAAACACAAAGGAAGATCAAAGAGCCATGGCAATACCCGGAAACACACAGTATGGATACACAAAATCAATTGGTGCTATGCGGCTCCTTACAAAAGAGATCTAAACGAGGCCAGGTCTTCAAAACAGACTTAATTCGTCGACGCCTATGGGCCAAAATGGTTTCATATTTCCTAATCACATAAACGTAACTCCACCATTCATTATAATTGAGGTACACATTATTTTTCCAATTGGAGACAATTAAATGCAGAGCAACAGCTAACAGTATGTTGAACAACTTTTTATCAGACTCCAGAAGGGGGATATTAGGACAAGAGGCTCATAAGATCACAACCTCATAAGAAAGCGCAATAGTCTCTGACAGGTGAAAAATAAGACACATCAGAGATCATGGTTTAATGCTTAGAGAACATAGGATTAACAGAAATATTTCTTAATGGGAAAAGTGGTGGATGTATAAAACAACCTCCCATGGGAGCTGGTAGAGGCTAAGAGTAACACAAGTCAAAGCATAGGAGAAGCATAGAGGATAAAGGTGAGGGCAGCTAGAGTCTTTAGTGCATCAGGAATTATGTTGGTCTGAATACCATGCCTCAAGGTCCCTATCTGCCATAATTGATTTCTGTGTACTGATGTTGGCCTTATGCAAAGTTCAGCGAAACTTTGTGTGCTAAACTCATTGTAGCCACTGCAGAGGCCATTAAAAGATCAAAGATGTTCTTCCTGGGTAGCCATTTTGTTCATGATCTAAAACTTCTGTTCATATAGTACTGTGCAAATTTTCAGCATAATAAAGTTAAGGATTTGTGTTGTCATAAGACTAGATTCTTTCTACAGAGTTCGTGAGCAGGAGATGCAGTAAGGAGTGTTGGTAGGAATTATTTTTTTTTTATATATTTTTTATTTATTTATAATTTCAATAAATTTTACAAGAAAACACTTGTACAGAAAAGGACTATTATAACAATTCAAGAAAATATAAACAGTATCTATTAAATGATAATTACTGCTAAAGTCCACAATATAGGCAAGGCACTATTCAAAAATTGGTTAACATAGGAAAAAAAAGAATAGAACTTATTCCCACTTATCCTATTACGGAGTAGATACTAATGGAGGAAGCGCCGGAGAGTTTACAGCCGGCTCTTGTCTGGAGTCCAGGAATTTTGCTAATTGGTCACTCTCAAAGAAAACACATTTAATCCATTGAAATTTAACAACACATTTACAAGGAAAATTAAGCCAGAAAATTTCCCCCGGCAACAACACACGGTCACGAAGTTTCAGAAAGGACTGATGTCTTTTCTGAGTTTGTCTAGCAATATCAGGGAATGCTTTGACTTTACAGTTCAAAAAAACTTCATGTCTGTTTAAAGAAAATTTTCAAAATCCAATCCCGGTCCGACTAAAACAAAATCTATAATTAGTGTAGCAGGTTATACTCCGCTTAATTCATCTTCAATTGTTTGGGATAAGTTCACATTTAATTCTTCAAATGGAGGCTCCATAGATGGTATTATACGCTCACTTGGTTTCTTGATATAAGGAGCCAAGTAATAAATCCTTGGAACAGGTGGAAACAGTTGTTCAGTAATTTTTATTACTTCAAAGTATCCCAAATTTTTTCTAGGGTTACTTTCTCCGGTTTTTAGGAAAAAAATTTCAATGTTACCTCTTCCTGAGCTCCCCCCGTCAGAACCGGTCTTACTCTTCTGCGGTTCACCTCCTAATCCTCCTTCGGTATTCCTAGCAGTAGTTGTCAAGTCTGCTATACTCGGCGCTCTGCTGGCAGCGTCTGCCCCTGCTCCCAGATCATAGTCGATCGGGCTTTGGTCTGTCAGCATTGCCGGCATCGAGGGAGGACTCCGTTCCTCTAGGCTCAGCGTGACTTCTCCCTCAGGCAGGGAGGACGGTTCACCTCATCGATCCTCCCTGCAGCGAGGGCTGTTGCCCAGTCAATTCCACACGGGGAACAGTGAAACGGTCCATCGGTCCCAATTCCTGTCTTTCTGAGGGAGCAGGGAAAACCCTCTGTTTACCCCTTCTCTTGGGCATGGAAATAGTTTTTAGAAGGTAAAAAAGAATAGCGATAAGGAGTTGAGTGAGGAGCTGTCTCGCACACGTCCTATTCAGATACCATCTTGCCCTCGTAGGAAAGTTTATTTATTTAAAAAACTTGTTGTCCGCTTACACCTAAGAGAATCACAATAACAAACATACACAAGAAAATTGACACACACCGCCATATCCCTCTTCCCCTATTCAAATCTATCTGCTTATATATTGTTCAAAGGTTTAACATCCTTTACACAATAAGAAATGCTTGCAGAAGCATATGTGTCTTTAGCAACTTCCTAAATTGTGAAGTGCTGGAACAGTGTTGAGATACTCCAGGTAGTGCATTCCATAACAATGGACCAGCCAAAGTGAAAGTACCACCTCTGGTTTTAGCATAATAAACATCTATATACCCTGGTATAGATAAACACATGACAAACTCTAAGCACACAAAACAGAAAAAAGAGCAAAAAGGCTTTCAGGTGCAGGGTTGAGACAAACTTTTCATTTTGTATTATTTGGTATACTCATATCCAGAATTGGAGTATTGACAATTTTTCAAAACTTGAGAGAGGATTTGTGTGACCCATGGCAGGTGAGTTGTCGCCGAAACACGGCCCGTTTTGGATCTTTTTTTTCATTAAAGTACTCACATTGTCCTGCACCTGAAGACCCTTATGTGCTTTTTTTTTCTGTTTTGTTTGACTGGTGTGCTTTAGACCCTCTCTTTACCAACAGACTGAGCACAAACATCGATGTGGTCGATTAAAGAGACAATGTCTGAACCATATACTAGGGGGCAATTGAAGGTTTGGAGAATCAGTAAGAGCACCTTAAACTGCATCCTGTATTTAACAGGTAACCAATGTAATTGTTTCAACACTGGAGTTGCATGAGAATTTTGACCCCCCCCCCCCCCCCCCCCCCAAAAAAAAAAAAAAAAAAGTCTGGCTGCAGAATTCTGTACCACTTACAAGACTCCTCAGGGTAAAGGGTGTTGCAGTAGTCCACCTTAGATAGATAGAACCATACTCCAACTACAGTTCTAAAATAACAGCCACTCAATACAGGCTTCAGCTTATTCAGTAAACAAAACTGAAAAAAACGAAGACTTCACAACCTGCATTATCTGATCTTGCATAGTAAGATGAGTCCAACACTCCTAACAACCACATACCCCTTCTTACTTCCAACTTCACATTTCCCACCTCCTATCTCTTCAGGCCACACAAATTCTTTAATCTTGCCTATCAACATAATCTGTTTTAAATGTAAAGACAATCTTATCCTATTCATCCAAACCCCTACAGCATCCATATACTCAATTCAGCTGATTTTTTTTAAAAAATCCATCTACCCCATCAGCTACTGAAAGAACTGTACATCATCAGCGTATAGATGGTAAGAAACATCTAAGACCTCAAACACTTGACCCATAGATGCCATATAAATATTAAACAACAAATCTGACGGTGCCAGCCCTTGAGGCACTTCCTTGACCATAACTGCCTGAGATATCGCTCCACTACTTTTAACTTTCATACATTGTCCAGAAGAGGAAAATCAGTCAAACACTCTTATCATGAGATCCACACTGATATAATTTTAATAACAGAACTTTGTGATCAACAGTGTCAAAGGCAGATGACATATCCAATGATACTAAGCAAAAATTCTGTTTTTCACCCATACCTTTCCTTAGAACATCAGATGTGGATAATAGCAGTGTCTCCACCCAATGAACAATGTTTGTTTATGCGTGTAATTTTGTTTTTTTTTTTTAAGGATGGCTATCGGACTCTTTGTGTGGCTTTCAAGGAATTTCATCCAGATGAATATGAGAAAATTAACCAACAACTCGATCAAGCTAAGATGGCACTACAAGACAGAGAGGAGAAGATGGCAAGAGTTTTTGATGAAATTGAGAATAATATGCATTTGATAGGGGCCACTGCAGTAGAAGACAGGTAGTTGATTTTCAAAAAAACGAAACTGGAATTAATTTATTATCCCTTTCCTTGCCTGTGGAAGAATATTTACTCACTGTGTGTGTTTTGTATCATAAAACTGGTGGTATACACAGACCCATCAAGATAGAAACCTTTGAGATTTGTTGGATTGCTCAACACAGAGTACATATAGCAAAAAGGCATCTGATAATGTGGTGGAACAGTGTGTCTCTCTTTCTTCCCCCCCCCCCCCCCACCCCCTTCACTTGTGTTTTAGTTTGTACCCTTCATAATAGAACCTCAAATTGTCATATTGAAGATATTTGTGTGGTTAAAATTAACTTTCAACTGTGAAATTCTCCCTGCCCATGAGAACTACAAATGAGTCAGGGTTTCAAGATATGCCTACTGAATTTGCATGAATGTGTATCCATTATATGCATATCTAATCATACATGTTCATTAGGCATATCCTGAAAACCTAACCTGCTTATGGCCCTTGAACTAGTAGTGAGCACCACTGATCTATCTAGTTAAAAATTTTTACATCCCTTACCCTTTCCATAAATATGCCCATAAAAAATCACTCTGCACAGATTTAGATGAAAAGGACCATGGAAAGATTTTCAGGTTTAGCCAGGTAGCACAGTACTCGTCACTTAATCGCCAGATTTGTCTGTTTAGGTACGGTTGTCTTAAGCCTAACAACCTGCATTTTGTGTGGTTAAGATTAACTGGATATTCAGCAGCAACTTCAGCCAGTTTTTGCCGATTAGGTGGACAAATTTAATTGATAAGCTTAGCAGCTCTTTAAGTATCTAGTTTAGTCTTTCCTTCATTTCCAGTTGATTTAGAAATAATTTGCTCCTATTTAGTTTGTTTGGTAATTTTAATTTGGTATGCTTGGAGGCATATTTTCAAAGCACTTTGGGAGGCTAAGTTCCATAGGTTTCTATGGAACTTTGGGAGGTTAAGTGCTTTGAAAATGAGCTTGTTGGTCTCTTACTGATGTTCTAAGACTTGGAAGGCTAGCGAATGAAGATCTAGCAGTATTGTCACTGCTTAAAACAGTACTCATTGCTGTTAGGCCATCTTACCCCCAGGCACAGTGAAATTGCTGATTCTTTCCAACATTTGTTTATAGTCTCAAATTAGGTGGCCTGGCATGAAATACTTTGTCTAGAGTGAGAGGTCTCTTTAGTTTAAAAAGACTACTCTCTTAAAACCAGTGTTAGTTTTTCAGTTTAACAGCTGCTTTTCTAAAATGGATTCAGCAGGAGCTTAGATAGCTCGGGGAGGAAACAAATGTATTTCTTATGTCATAAGCTCTGAAGTACAGAGGAAACTTTTCATTTTAAGTATATTTTTTTGTCCCAAGGATATTTAATGTGGCACTCCTGGTGCAGGGGTGCTTCTTTAAGAGGAGCCTGATGGGTTAATATTGCTTTCGTTCACAGGCTACAAGAGAAGGTAGCTGAAACTATTGAGGCCCTGCATGCAGCAGGCATGAAGGTCTGGGTGCTCACAGGGGATAAAATGGAAACTGCAAAATCTACTTGTTATGCCTGCCGGCTTTTCCAGAGCACTACAGAGCTGCTGGAGCTGACATCAAAAACACTTGCGGATCAGGAGAGAAAGGAGGGACGCTTACATGAACTCCTGCTAGAATATCACAAAAAGCTGGTTCAGGATTGTCCCAGAACTAAGGGGAGCATAAAAAGGTAACTTCTTTTAAACTACATGCAGAGAGACTATGCTTTTCAAGAAATATAAAGTATGTTTGAAAGGTTAAACCACCTAGGCTGTGTTAAATGAATTTCTTTGTGTGTTTTTCTTTAAACTGGACAATGCCTTTAGAGAGTCTGGTACTTAATGTTCAGAATCATGCCCGACTGTAAACTGAGGAATTGCATTTGTTTTTCGTGGGAGTTAAAATTCACCCTATGGACTGCTAGGTTTCAAATAGGATTGTGCAGGGGAATTGTGTGTGCTCATTTTTAGAGAGGATTTTATTTTATTTTTTATCATTCACTGGATTAGCATGCACTAAAAATCTTATGCCTAAACAAATCACAACTCTAATTTCAAACGCAGCTTGAGAAATATTGGCTGGTGTCATTTAGCTGACAGCATAAGGTGTATGCTGTCCTTCCTGAGATGCTCAAGAGTATTCGACTCAATCTAGCGCTTCTCAGCCTTCTTCTGGAGTGACACCTAGCAGTCAGGTTTTCAGGATTGCTATAATGAATATGCATATGAGAGATTTGCATGCAGTGGATCCAACTGGGTAGGTGTGCAACCCAGAGAGGGTTGAGAAGCACTGCTGTTATCACTGTTAGGGCAAGTTCATCAACACATAGCTGAACAATGAGTGTGAAGTCACTAACAGTACTTTCTTCTAAACAACAAAACTGGAATACATCTTTACATTTTGAACTTAACAGGATTTTACATGGATGCAGAACATTTTCTGTGCTCAGTACCCTACTGTGAAATGTGCATTAAATCTAATGTTTTTCCCAAGTTTTGCCAATTTATATCCCAGGATGCAGTGAAAGCAGCAGTACAGGATAGAGAAATGACACTGGGACAGGGACAGAGCCTGAAGCGATAGGATGGGAACAGATCCCATGGGGACGTGGTGGGGATGGGGACAGATCCCGTAGGGAACTGGAGTATTTATATTTGAGTGATGCAGTTGATGTACATTCCTGCTACTAGCACATCTTTTGAGAAGACATTTTCTATTGCAGGAAGGCCTGTGGAAGACAAGAGAGCTAGACTGAATCCTGAGATTGTTGATAACTTATTCATCCACAGATTATTAAAAAATCTGAACAGTGGTTCATAGGACATATTTTTCCCCCACTAGGGCATACAGAATGGGTTGTATTTTGTACCCCTGGACATTTTAACAGGGTGGATTAGGTTAATTGAGGTAGTAGAAGTCAGCTATTGTTGAGGTTGGAAGGGTAGAGAGTGTTGTTTAGGGGGGGGGGGTGGTATTATAGTTGCTCATTGTTTTCTATTTGTGATTTATAAACAGTTGCACAGCATATTCCTTTTTATACTTTAATAAAAAGATTTAAATATAAAATCATAAGTGAGGCTTCTGCAGATGAGGACTGGTCCCACGGGGGCGGGACGGAGACAGAATGGGGTGGGAATGGGGACAAACTTTGTCCTCATGTCACTCTCTAGTACAGGATTCAGCTCCTGCAGGCCACATTGAGGGTTGGGAGGAGGTAATGCAACAGGTTACTCTCTTCATACCTCATTGAGCCACAGCTTTTTCCACAGCCTCAATATACGTAGGCTTCCTCCATGCAGTATTACATCCAAACATACTATGCATTCATAGGGGAAAAGTCAAGTTGTTCTAACAGTTGATTTAGAGCAGAGCTAAGGTACTTCTCCATTAAACTTGATATAAAGAAGATATTTCTCAGTAAAAGCAACATAAATTCTATTCTGTGATTTATATTCTGCCGAATTCACTAGGATTCAGGGCCTATTACAGTATAAGATCGTCAACATCTTAGTGCAATAGTTTATAGTTTATTTAAATTTGATATATTGCGTATTCACAAAGTGATTTACAGTAATTAAACTTTAAAATAAAGAAAGGAAAATGGCGCCATTGATATAAATGAATTTAAATCATATAACCTGCAATGCAGAAAAAAGCTAAATCTTTAAAGCCTTCCGAAATAGAAAATATGAGGAAATCTGTTTAATCTGTAATTATTCCAAATTTGTGTGCCTTGGTAAGCAAATGAATGTTCTAACATTAATTTTGATCGAATGTTTTACAGTAGAATAGTTTTAAGGATGTTAGGGACTGAGAATTTAAATGATTGCCAGATGCATTTAGTAACTGTAAGTTCAATGGAACTCATACTGTACAGAGATTTAAATATTAAACATGCAATTTTGAATTCAATTTGTAGTTTTATAGGCAACCAGTGTAAATTCCTTAACAAAGAAGATGCTCTTTCAAATTTGCCTACACTCTAGATCAGTCTTGCAGATGTATTCTGAAGAAGCTGTAATGTGTTTAATCAAGATACCACTGTATAAAGTTACAACAGTCTAGTTGTGGAAGTATAATAGACTGAGCCACAGTTCTAAAGTTTTCTGGCATTAAAAAAGAGCAGATAGCCCAAAGTTGACGTAACCTAAAAAAAAAAAAAAAAAAACACGTTTTCCTGACCAAGATTATTTCTAATACCCCTGATTTATTTTCAGTTTGAATGACCAGAGATATTGTGAAGTAATTCAACTGTACAAAATTTTACTCAGGACCGAAAGCAAATCTGCCATTTTGTCATAAGTTCCAAAGCTTACATAACATGGACCCTACCTAGAAAAAGGCAGTTCTCTAAATATGCAGTGAGACTAGTACATTAATACTCCTATTGGGAAGACTGAACAAGCCAGATTTTTACATATCCTTACATAAAAATTCCATTCTAATGGAATAGTTTGCCTCAGTCACACACATCCTCACTAAATACATACTAACCAACCATAAACTAAATAGAAATATGTAGACAAAAATTCAACTGAAACCCCAAGAAACCACTGTTCCATGCATTACAACACCAGAAGAACAAAATACTCTTCCCTTGTATAGTTAAAAAAAAAAAAAAAAAAAACCCACAAACAAACCAAAACAACAAAAAAAAACAGGTAGATGTCAGGGTTGTCTCTTTTTTGGGGGGTGGGGGGGTGGGAGGGAGATGGTGGCTGCAACCAGGGCAATTGCTCTGGGTTCCAGGCCAAAGAAAACCCTAAGCCTGCCTGAAGCTGAAGAAGGAACAACCTGTTAAGGAGCTTTGGAGGTCCCCTCTCAAATTTCTACCCTGTGCCTGGGTCATGTCTAACACCAGCTCTCTACATTCCCAAAACTCTTGTTCCCTAGTGCTTTGGTCTAACTACTTCCTTATTTCTTTCTCTCTTCTCCTTTCTAAACCTCTTCTTACCTGCCATTCCTTCTGTTCACATATCATGACTCTTAAATCTGTTGACTTGTTGACCTTCCTGCCATTCTTTTCTTCTTTCCCACTTGATTTTACTGACTCCCCATTGCCCACTCAAACCCTTCTTTGGGGTTCCATTTTCTTCTCAGCACTTGATCACAAGGCTCTCCACATGGTGTTCTGGTACCAAGGCGACCTTCAGGTGATCAGAAAGCAATTACACTGATCTAAATGCACCTGATGATAAAGCAATTATGTTGATCTGCATATGCCTCTGGTCTTTGTCACTGCTGTGATCTCTTCCATTAGTATCACTGTCCGCTAAAGACCTTTCGGCATAACTATTTACACAAATCTAATTAACAAGTCTTCAATTGTCCGTAAAAAAAATTTGATATTGTATCCCAACTTTCTGCGCCAGGTCATTAATTCCTTGTACTTTGATAGCGAATGACTTTACTCACTACTTCTCCAGTAAGGTTGAGTGTCATCGTGCCTCCTTACCCTCATCACCCAGGGGGCCTCCCTCCAAAAAAAACCAACACCTTGATCATTCTCTTGCACTCTTACTCCCCAGTCATCTATACTCACTAATGTGTCCCCACCACCTGGTCTCCACCTGCTATAAGTCCAACTTACACACTGACTTCTTTTTCAAAGGTGTTCTCTACCTGTAGAGAGGCCATTTGCCTTCTCGATCCTGTCCCTTCTGAGTGGCTTGGTATCCCCTCCCATGGTCTTCCTTTGGTATTTGAAATGGGCAGCTGTCTTTCTACCAGCCTGGTTTCCACTATTTAGAAAACCATGTTCTTACATCCCTAGTCTGAAGAATTCTTCTCATGCTACCTCCACTCTTTACAATTAGACCTATTTCCAACCTCCTTTTTCTTTCTAAGCCCCCAGCTGTTAAAACATATTGAGATGTCGAACATTCTACCAAGGCAGTAGTAGCCTCTCTTCTGAATGACATCCATTCCGCTTTCGACTGAGGTGATGCTGTACTGGTTGTTTTTTGATCTCTTGGCAGTTTTTGACCTGTTTAGTCATCCACTTCTGTCTAGATTATCTTCTGTTGGCATTTCAGGCTCTGTCCTTCAATAGTTCTCTCCTTTCCTCATTGATTGCTCATTCAAGGTTCCTATTTTCTCTGCTGAGTCGATTGTTTTCTCCCTTATGGCATTCCCCAGGGCTCAGTTCTCTCATCTACTCTTCAATGTATTCCTTAGCCCTTTGACAGCCCTGATCCTAGAGTCCACAATTCGGTCTTACATCTACACTGACAATATCCTCCTTGTTTCTACTCAAGATCCCTACAAGTCAGATTTATCTATCTGTTGCCCAGTCCTATCTTTTATTCCATTGGCTATCCTCTAATTGCATAGTTTTAAATTCTTCATCTGTAGTCCTTTGGATCATGGGCTGCCCCCCCCCCCCCCCCCCCCCCCCCCACACACACACACATAATTCAGAGTCCCTGAATTTTTTAGGAGTGTCCCTCAACTTGCAACTGCCCTTAAATCTCTAGGTTTCCTCAGTCAAGTCATATTTCTTTTCTCTGTGCATTGTTCATTTTCTGTCCCTTCTTGGATGATAATGCCTGTTCCACTGTCCTCTGTTTTCTTGTGGCATCCAAACTAGACTATTGCAATATTTACACAGGTCTCCCTTCTACTTACTGTCCTTAAGAATCTTCAATCATTTCAGGACACCTCTGAATGGATACTTCGATGCTGTCTGCAATCACCATGTTCCCCCCCCCCCCCCCCCCCCCCCCCACACACACCCCTCTTAAGCATCACCATTGGTTTTCAGACACTGATTCATAGGTTCCTTCGTTGAGGAATCCTGTCCTCATTGTTCCATATAGGCCCTCAAGTGTTTTGCATTTTTCTGTGGTACCCTAATTGACCATCCCTTCAGTTTATTGTTCCAGACTTGAATTGAGCCCTAACCTCTTTAGCCTTTCCTCATATGAGAGAAGTTCCATCCCCTTTATCATTTTGGTCAATCTTCTATGAACCTTTTCTAATTCTGCTATATCTTTTTTGAGATACGGCGACCAGAACTGAATGCAGTACTTAAAGCGAGATTGCACCATGGGGTGATATAGTATTCTCATTCTTATTTACCATCTCCTTTCTAATAATTCCTAGCACCCTGTTTGCTTTTTTGTCCGCCGCCACACACTAGTCAGAAGATTTTGGTGTATTGTCTACAACACCACCTAGATATTTTCTTGAGTGCTGACCCCCAAGGTGGATCCTAGCATCAGGTAATTATGATTCAGATTATTCTTCTGAATGTACATCACTTTGCATTTGTCCACATTAAATTTCATCTGTCATTTGGATGCTCAACCTTCCAATTTCCTAAGGTCTTCCTGCAATTTTTCACAGTGTGCATGTGTTTTAACAGCCTTGAATAGTTTTGTGTCATCTACAAATATAATCTCTTGACTCATCCTGATTTCTATATCATTTATAAATATGTTAAATAGCACTAGTCCCAGTAGAGATCCCTGCGGCACTCCACTATTCACTCTCCTTCACTGAGGGAAATTTCTGTTTAACCTTACTCTCTGATTTCTGTTTAATTCCTAATCTCCTCAGGGGACTGTTACAAAGGCTAACATGAAAAGCATTGTACCTCCGAAGTCTAAGGAGAAATCCCCAAAGTCGGACCAGTGCACAGAAACTCTGCAAACGCTCTTTGCAGTTTTTCCACCATTTTCACATCAGGTTCAAATTCATCCTTCTTGAAAGGCGGGTTCGCCTCTCACACTAGCACCTAAGCTTTCCCACAACACCCCTTCGCCACTAACATCTCAACCTCCAATTCAGCCACCAGCTAGGAAAATACTAAACTGACCAAAATGAAACCTGCTACCTCAGCTGTGACTCAGGCACTATGACTCCTCCCTCGAGACACTCCTTCTGTCACGACTACTTATCAGCCA
Source organism: Microcaecilia unicolor (assembly GCF_901765095.1). Classification (NCBI taxonomy): domain Eukaryota; kingdom Metazoa; phylum Chordata; class Amphibia; order Gymnophiona; family Siphonopidae; genus Microcaecilia; species Microcaecilia unicolor. Next base: position 40,066,442 of record NC_044037.1, read on the forward strand.
GTCCAGGATGCTGCCTCGTTGCTTTTATAGCTCTTTCAGAAGTTACTACAGCAGCCTTCTCCATCTCAACTTCCACTCCAACCAGTTTCTTGCTTCACCTATTCCAATTCCTCACACACCCTTTCCAACACCTTCTCGTGATCTTTGGAGTCCCTCTCTGCTCAATGGGACCATTCTTCACCAGATCCTATTAAGGTGTTTTCCAGAAGGTGTAAGTAAGTTCATCCAAAAGATGCTCAAAGACCTTGCTCTTGGTTCTCAGCCTACTGCATGAATAAGACTTTCAGAGCATATTGCAGCAGTAGGTTCTCCAGTACCTGTAGCAGTTCCAATCCATTCCATCCTTCATAGTCTACAATCAAAAATTTGGCAGAACCCATACTCACAGCAACCTATTTCTAAATGCCTGTATGCACATTACAAGGTCCAGCCTGCTCCAGAGCATGGGCATCATGCCACATCACTCTATGGTATTTGAACCTGTTTATGTTTAAATCGTTTTTATTAGTAAAGATTGACAATTGAACAAATACTTGCCAAAGAAATTACATACCAAAGGTTGTCATCTAACACCTTATGCTCAATACAAGAAATTACAATACATCTTTTATATTTTCTCCCCCTCCCTCCCTCCCTCCCTCCCTACCAGAGCCTATCCTCCTATCCCCCCATTCCCACCCTCTACCCAGTCCCCCCCTGGTCCCTGCAACTTCAGCATTATGTATTGTTCAGGTCTCTCACCAGTAACAAATGCGGTGGTCCTGTCACATCATCCCATATACCTAAAGGACAGTCAAAGTGGCATAGTTTAAACCAGAGGTCCCATTTATCGGAGAGAAATACACAATAACATCCCTATCAACAAGTTCCCCGCCTAATGACAGATCAATAGAGCATCTAGGAAGGGTCAGAAATTCAGCAGTAAACTACGCGCTTTAGGTGTGAGTGTGACCCAAAGTGGCTCCCACTGCGCCCTAAACCTGAGGCCCACTGGGCTTTCCAAATCAGGTACCCCACACCTATCTATTCTCATTTGCTTCACTAATTGCGAGCGCCATATCTGCTTGAACCTGTTTATAAGTCTAAAGCTTTAAAGTCTCATCCTCTCTGTCCTCCAGGGAAGGAATAAGACTTTGGACACAGTGGGGGAGAGATTTTATCTTCAGCTGTGTTGACCTTCAAGATTGCAGCCAGTCGTTTACAGATTATACATTTTCAGCACTGTATTCCGCCTTAGAAATCCTTTCTTTGCCTTTCCCAGAACCATTGTCTGCATTCTTATCTGCCATGGAGGAAATCACTTTTCATCTCATCACAAACACTTATGATTTATATGACAAAACCTCTTGTCCAGGTGCAATCTCAATTGCAACTAGGAACATAGCATGGTTAGGGGAGAAAGGGGGATGGGATTTGATACACTACCTTTCTGTGATTACAGTCAAAGCAGTTTACGCATTATATGCAGGTACTTATTATGAACTGAGGTGGTGGAGGGTTAAGTGACTTGCTCAGATTTGCAAGGAACTGCAGTGGGAATGAAACCCAGTTTCCCAGGTTCTCTGGCCACTGCACTAACCACTAGGCGGCTACTCCATTTGCAAGATGAGCTGTGTGACAGACTTGTGAATTCCCCCTGCTTGGGAGACAGCCTTTGCGGGGACAAAGTAAGGGATGCAATTACCCAGGCGAAGGAGGATCGTTCCACCTACAAGGAGCTTTCCAATTTTCAGGGCAAGTTACTTAAGGTGCAGTGAGTATTTTCCTGTCCCCAGTGGACTTTGTGTCTGAGAAATTGGGGGTGGGGGGTGGGAAGTGACTTGCTCAAGATCACAATCAGGAGCAGTGGGATTTGAGCCTGCTGCCCTAACTATTATGTGGCTACTCCACTTTGCTGCTATCTAGGGCCGGCGTTGGAGTGGGCAAACAGGGCGATTGCCCTGGGCCCCCCATATCACTGGGGGCCCCAAACCTGCCTGAAGTTGAGAGGGACAATATGCAAGCAAGCTTTAGGGCCCCATCATGTCTAGCACTGGCCCTTCTGCTATCTCAACATCCTGCACCTTAGCTGGTCTGACCTAGAGGAGGCAAACTCAGGAAACCACTACATATCTTGTATGTCAGTATACTGACCTCTCAGGCTGGTTCCCTCAACGACATTTTTCTGCCATATAGAAGTTGGAAATAGGTAAGTACAAATAGTTTCCTTTATGAAAGCTGAAAATTGGTAATTTTGTTTAATGTTTTAGGAGCTGGTCAAGCCAAGACTTTGGTCTGATAATTGATGGGTCAACATTATCGCTTGTATTAAATTCAACTCTGAACAGTAATTCGAGCAATTACAAAAACATTTTTTTGCAAATTTGTCAGAGATGCACTGCGGTCTTATGCTGCCGAATGGCTCCTTTACAGAAAGCACAAGTAAGTATAACGTTATAAAGCTGTGTTTACAGTTCATGTATTCTTTCATTGGCAAAATATGTCGTCATTTTTTTTTTTAAAGAAAAGGCTGGGAAGGAGCAAGAAGAGACAAGACTTTCCTTTAGATATTTGGATGCCTTGTTTCTAGTCTCAAAAATAAGGATTTTTCATGGCAAGAGACATGGAGGGACATTTTCGATATGACGCCACATTGGAGACCTTGAAAATTCAGGCATACTAAATTACAACAGAAGAGAGAACCTGATTGAAAGTGATACCGTTGATGAGATTAAATGTGATTAAAAAGTAGTGGAAGATATGACTTTGCTTTTGCTGAGAGTATATGAATTATAATCACTGCCACTTTACATATGTTAAGTCAGATCTTCCAGAGAGATGTCATTGGTTTATGCTTCCAGGGGTTGTGTGCTTTGTGGCTGCGATAACAGGGTTGGGGGACTGCAGAATGTGTAATAAGTGTTGGGTTAAATAAATCGGGGGGTTTTCTTTTGTTCCTTTGTAATCCTGGCCATTCGGTAACCAGTGTTGTCAGTTTTTCTTTTAATTTGCTAGTGCTTAACTATAATTGCCCTGGATTTCACATGACAGCTGATCAAAGGCCATTGCATAAGCTGACTACAGCTGTGACTGAACATTTTGAGTTCAAGTACTATAAATTGCCCAGCACCTAGTGAGATGATTTGGTTTTTCATTTGACCATTGGGCCAGTGTAATTGTCCATACTACCCAAGTTATGATTTACTATCACCGATTTAGGTAGATTAATATCAGATGTCACTGCACCTTTCATTCATTTAGAGAGCAACCCCCCCCCCCCCCCCAAAAAAAAAAAAAAAAAAAAAAGTCCTCATACTGTGTGTCCTTGATTGTGAGCAATAGTTAAATGTTAGAATAAAGTTCCATCATTTCAGTTGCCATTTTGTACTCGGGCAGGAGTGGAGGAGGATTGTTCTTGCCTGGACAACTAGACAGTAGGGATACCCTCTGGTAAGTCATGGGGGAAGGGTGGACGAAGGGTAAGTGTTGACCCTTGATGGTGGTGGGGGGTGGATGTCGTGTCTAGGGGTGAATGCATGATGCCTGTTGGGGTTTAGGTACTTTTTATGCTTATGTCCATGCTGGTAATGTTAAGTTTGACTGCCCTGACAGTGTGTAGTAACTTGTCGTGTGTTAGCTGTCTGTGTTGCCTATAATGTGATTTGTTCCCTCCCCAACCAGTACCAAGTAGTTGGTATGAGATTTTACCAGTAGCTCACTTTACCAAACATCCTCCTTAGTTTTTATAGGCAACTGTATTTTGCTCAGAAAATGGTCATCCCAGGTGCTGTATTTAGGTCAAGGGAAGAAAGAACAAGAGTGTGTGTTTTTGTTTGTTTTGGGTGTTTTTTTTAAATTTGTAAACAAAGTAAATCATTAGTATCAGAGGAAAGAAGATTTGTGCTCCAAGCTTTTTATCTCCTTTTTCAAAGTTAATCAATAATTCCTTACGAGCTTTACATTTAAAGGCACTCAGTTTTGATAATTTCACCCCTAATGTACACATAAGTGTCCCAACAATATAAAAGTCCATGTCTGGTGTATCATTCTGCAAGAAATTTTCCTCTGTCCACTTACTGTAGTACTGCTGCTTGAAGTGTTCATCCTATATAAGAGATACATTAAATCTCCAATTGTTTGAGGAAGGAGAAGACTGACATATAACGTAGTAACATAATAAACATAGTAAATGATGGCAGATAAAGACCTGTACATTCCATCCAGTCTGCCCAGCAAGATAAACTCATTTTACATGGTATATGATACTTTATAAGTATACCCGAGTTTGATTTGTCAAGGCAGAGGGTAATGCAAGTATGGTCTGATATATGAATAACTTCTATAGTGGCCATAATAATGGAAGGCATGAGTGTATTGGAAATGAATATATAGTCCAAATAGGAATAAGAGTGGTGTGGTGGTGAATAAAAGGTGACATCTAATACCCTCCCCCTGCCCGCCACACTAGTGGCTGCCAGTGCAGTAATACCGACACAGCCCATTCAAAATGAATGGGCTCTGTCGGTATTGCTGTGCAGCTTTGTAAAAAAAGGGTGGGGGGGGGAGAAAATCATTTAGGATGGGTTATCCATGAGTTGATTAAGTTCCAAAATTGTCAGCACTTGATGAACAGCTGCATTGGCTTTAGTGTGTTGAACTTTGATAGAGGATTTCCTATCAAGAATTATATCAAGATGTTGTAAGTTCATATCGTCATCGAATATTAAATACAACTCCTGAAAGAGCAATTTGGTTCAAAATTTTGTTGACATCTGGATTGTTAATATTAAGTACATAAGTGTTTAATAATGCATAACTGTGTTGAACAAGAGTTTTTTGGGCAGGATAGAAACAGCACTGTTTACTTATACTGTTGGCTGTGACAGAAGACAGGAGTTGATAGTTGATTCTATAAGATGTAAAATATTTTATGCATATGCACCTGTTTAAGATTTCATTTTTAATTTAATTTCTTAGATTGTAAAGATGGTGAAGGATATAAAAGGCAATCCAATCACATTAGCAATAGGAGATGGGGCCAATGATGTTAGTATGATCCTGGAAGCCCATGTTGGCATAGGTAAGAAACATGGTATATAGAGAGAGTTTTAACCAAAGTTTTTAAGTGCTTTGCGCGGTGAATCTTGTATGGAATTATGTAATGGTGAAAACACAGATGTCTTATTTCACTTGCTAAACTTATAAAGAGGAATCCACTAAAATTTATATGGAAATATGATTGATTTTAACAAAATATTTCTAAAAAGCAAGGAAAAGACCTCAAAACACCTGGCCGCTTACTTTCAGTTTTCGGCAGCTTTAACTGGGGGCGTGGTGTTCATCACTGGTCATAAAAACCTTGCTTGGAAAGAATAATTTTAACTTTTAATTTATTTCCAAATAACTTTGAAGTTAGCATTGATATTATCAATATATTAAAAAAAAAAAACCTTTTTGTAAAAAAAGAGCAAAATTGCTAAAATTGTTTTGGAAATAAATTAAAAATTAAAATAATTCTTTCCAAGCAAGGTTTTTATGACCAGTGATGAACACCACACCCCCAGTTAAAGCCGCCGGAAACTGAAAGTAAGCGGTCGGGCGTTTTGAGGTCTTTTCCTTGCTTTTTAGAAATATTTTGTTAAAATCAAACATCATATTCCCATATAAATTTTATTGGATTCCTCTTTATATGTTTGGTGACCTTGTACCTTGGAGTCCTGTATGGTGATCCTCCTATTATTGTTTATTTTACTTGCTAACAGTGTGAGAATTTCAAACCTGGTTTATAAGCTGCATTCATCTTCAATATTATAAAAACACTGATTTTCTGCTCCTGCAGCTTCAAATTTCACAAAACACTGTGGAGCCCTGTCCAATTGGCTTAGTGATATTTCCCGCCACTATATGCATAGATTTGTTCCTCTGAAATTTAGCAAATTTAAGACCATAATGCATTATCTCAGCCTGATGCCAAAGTCTGTTGGACTGTCTCAATAACTCAAGAGAGCTTTAGGATTTCTTAACATTTTCCGGGCAGTTGTGTTTCTGCGCAGGTGAAAATGATTTGGTTGCCCCATATTTGTGTGTTTTACTGTGGGTAGGCTTAGATTAGAGAGGGAGAAGAATGCATAGCAATAACAAATTCAAATTGCTGTGTGTGTATGTAGTTCTTGGTGTACCTGCTTTAATGTAGATGCTAAGTCCTTACGCTTTGTACCTGTGGTCTATGTGCAACCCTTATTTTCAAAAGGAAAAGAGTCGACTTCCATTTAAAAATGACCTTACATGTGTAATGTCTGCTTTGGCAAGACATAGTATAACGGACCTTGCATCAGAGACAGGAGATCTGTTCTGCAGAATTTGGTCCCCCTACTGGGATACCCTGACACCAGTTGCTAGAAGTAGAATTCTGAATGCTTGAGCTGGGGGAGGGGGAATGGAGAGGGGGGGTTGATTGGGACGGAAGGTGGGGGAATTGGAAATGTTGAAATATGGGAATGTTAATATACATGGTTGTAGATTGAAGATGTTTGTTTGTAAACTTTGTATTCGAAGATTATAATAAACATGATTAAACAAAATAAATGACCATACATAGTATCATTGTCCCCTTGGTGTCTGTAATAAAGTGCAGTTGCCAAGTTAATTGTACTTGAATAATAGACATGCTGTGTCATACTGAAGAAAGCATAGCTCTCAAAAGCTAATCAGAAATGTGTTCTAGTCTATTGAAAAGTTGCTAAACTTTTTATTGACATTCCCTGTATTCCATGGGAAACATGTTCTAAAGATCCTGAACAAGACCTTTTCAATGCGGTATACTAGGAATCAGCAGAGCTCACTTTTTATCAGCTATGTTTAAAAAAAATAATAATAATTTTAGATGATTGAGACTTCAAGGTTTTACACACTCATGGAGAGGCTTCACAGTTAGGCTACTCTAGCTGTAAAGTGCAGCTATTTGGGATGTCAAGGACATCTTACTGGCCAAACTGACTATTCTATAGTAAATAATATCACAGATCAAACATGGTTTGAAGTGTCACATAAACATATGATGGATGAAACCAAACTTTTAATTTATGCTACAGAAATCAGTTACTTCACAGACCTGTTTCAAGGCCAGGAGCAACATATTAAGACCCCTGTGCATTTGTTTTCTTATGCAGGTGTAAAGGGCAAAGAAGGTCGCCAAGCAACAAGAAACAGCGATTATGCTGTTCCAAAGTTCAAGCACTTACAGAAGTTGCTTCTTGTACATGGGCATTTATTCTATGTGAGAATAGCACACCTCGTACAGTATTTCTTCTACAAGGTAGATGAGGCAGTAATTGAATTCAGTCCTTTTATCATTGCACCATTCAGAACTTTTTCTTCGTTAATTGTCCAAATGGTGATGAAGTGAAATGCAGTGATTATAAAACAACTCTGATATACAAGGAAATATAGAGCCCATCATAACAGTGCTACTATGTTCATCGTAACAGTTGACATACTGATGCAGAATAGTTAAAGGAAAGTGGTTTTACAAGACTTAAGCTGTTTGCAGTTTTACATGGAGGGATCTTCCAACCATTGGCATCAGTGCCATATCAGACATTAGCACTTAAAGGGGGAACTGATGGAAGATCAGATTTAAGGGTTTGTTTTTTTAAATAATTTTTCTTTTCACTTTCCAGAACCTGTGCTTCATTTTACCCCAATTTCTCTATCAGTTCTTTTGCGGGTTTTCTCAACAGGTGAGTTGTATTGCTATTTAATGTCCCAACTAACAAAAGCTTGTTTCATTTGCTGCTAATGTATCTTATTACTGGGTACACTGTATACATGTTACCCAAATACTAATATATAAGACTTGAATATATGTTCAGCATTAGTGTTATTTTTAAAAGACTGGGAGAGATGTTAGAAAAATGTGATCCAGTGAATCAAGTATTTGTTACAAAAGCGCCCAATTGTACATTTTGTCCTGCTAAATATATAAAGTTAACATCAAAGGAAGGCTTCCGAAATGGTACAGAATCTGCATTGAGATACCTTATAATATGAGACAAGAACCTGGGAGTTTGCTTCTTGCGTCTTTATATCTTTGAGGTTTGCAAATGTCTTCATTTCTTGTAGGAGTATATTATAAAGGCATTCACATAGTTGAGTGATTTATAAATAAAGCTTAAGAAGCAAACTTTTTAGTGCATAGGATGTTCAAAGGCAAGAGGTCATGAAATAATGCTCAAAAGAAGTAAACTTGGGAGTAACATCAGAAAACATTACTTGATAACCTCCCAGCAAAACTGGGTAGAAATAAAACAGAATTTAACAAAGCATAGGGAAAACACAAAAGGATCCTCTTAACTGCAAGGAAGTGAAGTCTAGTTGGTCCCTGCTTTCCTTCACATCTCTGTGGCTAAAAATTCCTCTGTTTTCTTTACAATTTATTTTGTCTCTACCACCTCTGCTGGAAAGCTTGATGTTACTACTGAATTCCTCTTACAGCATTATGAGAATTAATTTGGGTATGGGATGAGCCATAAGGTCCTTAACTGCTATCATATTCTTTTTTTTTTTTTTTTTTTTTTTTTTTTAATTTAGAATCTGATTTGCAGAAGTAAAATGTATTTCCATGTATGGAATTTGCCTCCATGCTGTTTTAACCATGTTTGAAGTCATATAGCTGTCACTCTTAATAGTTATGTAGAAAATAAACTGTAAGGGCGTTAGCATATCAGAGTATATGTGTACATTTTTCATTGCACTCATACCATGTAGGTGTCAAACTGAAAAGCTTTTTAAAGCCTAATAGTCTGGTATAAGTGGAAAGATATATACAAGCACATTAAAAATAAAAATTTCTCAGACTGATTCTCAACTTTTTTTCTTTATGCTACATAAGCCGCTATATGATGCTGCTTACCTTACGATGTACAACATCTTCTTCACATCAATGCCTATCCTCGCCTACAGTTTGCTTGAACAGCATATCACCATTGAAACACTGACTTCTGATCCTAAGCTCTACATGTAAGTAATGGGAGAATTCATAGCGTGAGCCAATGACATAGTCTTGGCATTAAATCTTCAATTAAAAAAAAAAGTTCTTGGAGGACAAAGCAGGATTGCAAGCCCTCACAAGAGGGCTGTAATGTAGGACAAAGTCTGTAACCAGAAAAGGCTACAACTTGAGATCTCTGGAAGTGTTTTTGAGAGACTGCTGCACATATACAATACTTACACATTGTGTGGTCGCATGGGACCTCCTCAGTCTTTTTTCTTCCAGAGTCAAGCAGATGTGCTTTCCATTCTGGTCTGTATTTCTCCATTTTATTTCTGATTTTTTTTGTTAAACTATTTTCACAGATATTTGTTGCACCTGAGTGCCTACATCCCTTTTAGAACTCTTAGGGTTTTCTTTGCTTTTTTTTGTGTGTGTGTGTGTGTGTTCACCTTGTCATCCCTCTTCTGATGCCTTTTATTTTCAGACAAGATCTTCCTTTTTTTTTTTTTTTGTTATGTTTTTAATTAGAGGTTACTCAAATAGAATCACTCCATACTGTTGTGACAATGGAAATATATGGAAATAACAAAAGGGAAATCAAAATAATGTACAAAAGAATAGCCATACTGGTCAGATCAGTGGTCCTTCTATCCCAGTATTCTGCTTCCAGTAGTGGTCAATCCATTTCACATCTCCCTGACAGAAACCAAATTAGTAGCAACATTCCATTCTACCAATCCCGGGCAAGCAATTGCTTCCCACATGTCCATCTCAATAACAAACTATGGACCTTTCCTCCAGGAACTTGGAGTGTCCCCTTGTCTTTTCACTCTTTGAATGAGTGAAAAAATCGATTCACTTCTTCCTGTTTTACAAACACAGGATTTTATAGACCTCAAACATATCCTTCCTCAGCTGTCTCTTCCAAGCTGAAGATCCGTAACCCAGTAGTTTCCAAGCCTGGTCCTGGAGGTACCCCACCCAGTCAAGTTTTCAAGATATCTACAATGAATATTCATGAGACAGATTTGCATGCAGTGCCTCCATTGCATGCTAATCTTTTTCATGAATATTGATTGTGGATATCCTAAAATCTTGACTGGCTGGAGTGCCTCCAGGCCCAGGTTTGGGAGCCACTGCCCTAAACTCTTTATCCTTTCCTTACACAGGAGGAGTTCCATCCCTTTTATCATTTTGGTCACTCTTCTTTGAACCTTTTCTAATTCCGTTATATCTTTTTTGAGATACGGCAACCAGAAATGAATGCAGTACTCAAGGTGAGGTTGCACCATGGAGCAATAGAGGCATTATAATCTTGGTCTTATTTTGCATCCCTTTCTTAATAATTCCTGCATCCTGTTTGCTTTTTTGACTGCTGCTGCACACTGGGTAGAAGATTGTGTATTGCCTACATTGGCAGCAAGGTTTCTTTGTTGAGTGCGGAGTCCTAAAGTGGATCCTAGCATCAGGTATCTATGATTCAGATTGTTCTTCCCAATATCCCTCACTTTGCATTTGGCTTCATAAAATTTCATCTGCCATTTGGATGCCCAGTCTTGCAGTTCCCTAAGGTCACCCTGAAAACTTTCACCAACCACATGTTTTGACAGTTCTGAGTAGTTTTATCTCTTCTGCAGATTTAATTGCCTCACGCTTCTTTCTATTTTCCAGAGAATTTATAAATAAGTTAAATAGCACCGGTCCCAGTACAGTTCCCTGTGGCACTCCACTATTCACCCTCCTCCATTGAGAAAAATGGCCATTTAATCCTATCTTTTTGTTTTCTGTCCAGTAACCAATTTTTAATCCAATGAAGGATATTGTCTCCTATCCCCTGACTTTTAAATGCTTCTACAGTAGATTTCTTTAGTGACTTCACTCCAGATATCAACGCAAATTTGATCACCGAGGGACTAGATCTAGTCTCATATGGTAATCGTCTGAACCAAGGGATTTGGTCTATTGTGGCTCTCAAACTGCCTAAATTGCTAAAGATATTCTTGTGCTGTAATTTTTAGGTGCCTTTTACAGGAACAGTAGTGCCGGTTAGGGAGGGTGGGTTTGTCCATTTGTTTGTGAACTTAGGTTTGTTTGCATGATTGTGGTCAAAATGTAGGCATAGAGCAGAGTCAAAAACAGCTAAGGAAGGAGTGGACCTTTCATGATGGCAGCTGCAAAGACCTGTTAAGTGTGCCATGGGGATCCCAAGCCCCCATTGCACAAAAATGGTCCCAGCTACAGCTGAGGGAAGGGCAGCTTCCCCCCCAAACCCACCTCCCCGCTCCCCCCATTTTCTATTTCTGTTGATGGCTCTCTCATTCACCCTGTCTCCTCAGCTCGAAACCTTGGGATCATCTTTGACTCTTCTCTCTCCTTCTCTGCTCATATCCAGCAGATTGCCAAGACCTGTCGTTTCTTTCTTTACAATATCCATAAAATCCGCCTCTTTCTTTCCGAGCACTCTACCAAAACCCTCATCCACACCCTTGTCACCTCTTGTTTAGACTACTGCAATCTGCTTCTTGCTGGCCTCCCACTTAGTCACCTCTCCCCTCTCCAATCAGTTTAAAAATCTGCTGCCCGTCTCATCTTCCGCCAGGGGCGCTTTACTCATACTACCCCTCGCCTCAAGTCGCTTCACTGGCTCCCTATCCGTTTTCACATCCTGTTCAAACTTCTTCTACTAACCTATAAATGTACTCACTCTGCTGCTCCCCAGTATCTCTCCTCACTCGTCCTTCCCTATACCCCTTCCCGTGCACTCTGCTCCATGGATAAATCCTTATCTGTTCCCTTCTCCACTACTGCCAACTCCAGACTTTGCGCCTTCTGTCTCGCTGCACCCTACGTCTGGAATAAACTTCCTGAGCCCCTACGTCTTGCCCATCCTTGGCCACCTTTAAATCTAGACTGAAAGCCCACCTCTTTAACGTTGCTTTTGACTCGTAACCACTCGCCTCCACCTACCCTCCTCTCCTCCTTCCTGTACACATTAATTGATTTGATTTGCTTACTTTATTTTTTGTCTATTAGATTGTAAGCTCTTTGAGCATGGACTGTCTTTCTTCTATGTTTGTGCAGCGCTGCGTATGCCTTGTAGCGCTATAAAAATGCTTAGTAGTAGTAGTAGCTTCTGTGGCTGCAGTCAAGAGGAATTTGCAGAAAAATATATCCTTATCTGTCACAATACACCAACCCCCATATGCTTTCTCACCTCTGCCCACCATGTCTCTCCCCACTAGTCCTTCTTGGATTTTTTTTTTTTTTTTTTATTACTACTCTTCTGAGTCTGAATGAAGAAATGGGAAATGTGCCATTGTTTCATGCTATAAGTGCTCTTGTTTAGCTTTTTTGTTTTAAAATTTGTTCTTAATTTTTTTAATTGAATTTTCCACATTCAGTTACAATCTATGTATAAAACAGTCGGAAAAGCCCCAAAGGAAGGGCAGCTAGAGGCTATGCTACCACAGTACAATATACAAAGAAAAAGTGCAATATATAACATCACAATTGCCATCAGCAGCACCAGTGCATCTCCAGAGAGTATCTTGAGGCAGTCACTGTTCTTTCAAGTTCCCTACATTTACTATCTGCCAATCACGGATAAAACTCTTAACCTCTAAACTGCATAGCCAAAAACAACTTGGCTAGAAATCTCAATTGTATATCAAAACCCTCTCTTGTCGTTGTTCCCCCCCCCCCCCCCCCCCCCAATCTTCTCTACTCCACTTGCTACCCTTGGCAACTTGGGATCAAAATAGGAATACATACGTCTCTGTGAAATAATCATACTGGGAGTTATAAAGCTGCAAGTTATTTATACTATGTCATATAGTCTTAAGAAGGGGGCCCAGGCTTCTTGAACATACTCAATTGTCCCTTAAGTTTGTATGTTAACTTTTTCATAGCTGTCCTGTACTTTAAGCAGCCACTTCTCATTCAGGAAGGAAAATCTGTTTTCCTATATCTATTAATTACATTTCTAGCTGCTAATAATCCCCAACAAACCTTTGTATATCCTTGGGAAATTTCCAGTCTGGGTGCTGTCCCAATAGAAGTCTTATAATTGTATACAGGATGTCTGTTTTCAATGTTTAACCTAAAAAACTATGCACCTATTTCCATAAGACTTGAATATGAGGACAATGCCAAAACATATGTACAAATGTCCCTAACAGTTCACACAACCTGCATCACTGATTGGGGCAGTGTGAGTCCAGTAATTGCTATTTAATTGTGTTAGTCCTGTGTGTAAGTTTAGTTCTTTGGCACTATTCTATTTGAGCCCAGTATAACTGTGCTGTTTCTTCACTGACCTGTTAAAGAAAACACTGTAAGTTAGTTGTAGATGTGTTAAATCCAATAAGTATTTATCACCTACAATTCATCTTTAGTCTTATTTTTGCATGTTCTCAGGCTCATTATTTATTACCTGATGATTACAAGAGATTTAACAACAGGTAATGTATTAATTGTACTTTTTCTCTGTACAGGAAAATTTCTAATAATGCAATGCTAAAGTGGAAACCTTTTTTGTACTGGACAGCTCTTGGCTCCTTTGATGGACTCGTCTTTTTCTTCGGTGTTTATTTTTCCTTTCAAAGCATCTCCTTGGCAGACAATGGACAGGTATAAAAAAAAATTCCTTTTTTTTTTTGGGTAGATTTATAGTGAGGATTTATGCATGAAAGCATACTTGCTGACTATGCAGTATTAAAATCATTTGTACATTTTTTTGTCCAGTTCCTGCAACATATTTCTAACATTTTTTTTTTCAACATCTCTCAAAAGTTTTGTTTGGTTATGCTGATGAGTTTCATTTCTATATGTATACTAGCATAATGATAAATACTTTGCTCATGGTGAAATATGCAACTACATACCATCTGTTGTAATGAACAGCAAGAGTTTCAAGAGGCACTTCATATTCTGTTAGTTTCAGAACATTTTTCTTTCCACACTTGGTAAAAACATTCTATATATTTACTATCTTGTTTTTCCTTAAATTTAGAAGAGAATTACAATTTACAGATTTACAGCTTGTCAGTAAGCCTCCAATATCTCTTTCCACTTCATGTGGTGCTGAGCATGAGACAAATTCCTCTCTTATCTGTTCATAGATTACTTGGGCAACACATTTTATCATGCCAATAAAGTTTCTTGAACCTTAACAAAGATATTCTAAAGTACCAGGATGGGTGGGTATGTTCAACCCTTTTCCTGATTCCTCTGGCAGTAAACAGTGGAGTAGAATATACCAGACAGCAAAAGCAAGATAAGTCCATGCTGGGCCTTACAGAGCTTTAAAACTGCTGCAGACCAGCTCTTGTAACGCTGAAGTTATTTCTGAAACTAAATGAGAAACTTTGACGAGAAAGTGTTTCTGTGTAATACTGCTTCTGAATGCTGAGTAGAGATTAAATGATTGCTATGCTTCCTGGACACTACAAAGGTTGGTTTGTTTGTTTTTTTTTAACAGTTTCATTAAAAGAAACAAAAAAAAAAAAACCAAGAAAACCTTGCACCATTTTTTTAGTGGACATATAAAAAAATGTAAAACTTATAATTTAGCATATGGTTAAAAATACTATATAGACATTGCCAATATCATCTTTTTAGCACATATAAATTGGTAAGAACATAAAAATGGCCTTACTGGGGCAGACCAATGATCCATCTAACCCAGTATCCTGCTTCCAGCATTGGCCAGTCCAGGTCACAAGTACCTAGTAGAAAGCTATTGGCACCATTTCATGCTACCAGTCCCAGAGCCAGCAGTAAATTTCCCCATGTCCATCTCAATAACACTGTGGACTTTTCCTCTAGGAACTTGTCCAAACCTTTTTTTAAACACAGATTCATAAGCGTTGTTACCACATCCTCTGGCAACGAGTTCCAGAGCTTAACTATTCTTTGAGTGGAAAAGTATTTCCATGTAATTTCATTGAGTGTCCCCCTGGTGAGGTCATACCATGGAACGATACAGAGTTGTTATAATATTTTTGGTCTTGTTTTGGATCCCTCTCCTAATTATTCCTAGCATCCTGTTTGCTTTTTTGGCCGCTGCTGCACACTGGGCAGCGTATTGTCTGCAATAACACCTAGGTCTTTTTCTTGATTGCTGAGACCTAAAGTGGACCCTAGCATCAAATAACCATGATTCAGGTTCTTCTTCCCAATGTGTGTCACTTTGCAGTTATCTGCATTAAATTTCATCTGTCATTTGGATGCCCAGCCTTCCAGTTTCCTAAGGTCTTCCTGTAATTTTTCATAATCCGTATGTGTTTTGACAAACTTTGAATAGGGCCCCATTTACTAAGCCGCGCTGTAGGTGCAGACACTTTATAGCATGCGCTAATGCTAGAGACACCTGTAAGAATATGTGTCTAATTTTTAGCACGCACTAAAGTTAGTGCACCTGCAGCACTACTTAGTAAACAGGGCCCTTAATCAGCTCACTTGTCTTTCTGATTTCCAGATCATTCATAAATGTTAAATAGCACTGGTCCTAATACAGATCCCTGTGGGACTCCACTATTCACCTTGCTCCATTGAGAAAATTGACCATTTAACCCTACCCTCTGTTTTCTGTCCAATAACAAATTCTTAATCTACAGAAGTGCATTTCCTCCTATCCCATGACTTTTTAATTTTCTTAGGAGTCTCTCATGAGGTACTTTGTCAAAAGCTTTCTGACAATCTAGATACACTACATCAACAGGCTCACCTTTATCCACATGTTTATTTACGCCTTCAAAGAAATGAAGCAGATTGGTGAGGCAAGACCTCCCTTGGCTGAATCCATGCTGAGACTGTCCCACTAACCTTGTTTGTCTACATGTTCTGTAATTTTATTCTTTATAATAGTTTGCATTATTTTGCCCAACACTGAAGTCAGGGCTTATCAGTCTGTAATTTCCTGGCTCACTCCTGGAACCCAATTTAAAAATTGGCATCACGCTGGCCAGTTTTCAGGGACTACGGACGATTTTAATGACAGGTTACAGATTGTTAGCAACAGATCAGCAATTTTATATTGGAGTTCTTTCAGTTCCCTGGGGTGTATACCATCCGGTACAGGTGATTTATCACTTTAACTTGTCAATTTGGCTGAGTACATCTTCCAGGTTCACTGAGATTTCTTTCATTTCCTCTGCGTTATCATCCCTGAAAACCTTTTCTAGTATAGGTAGATCTCTTACTTATTCTTCCATGCAGACTGAAGCAAAGAATTCATTCAGTTTCTCCGCTATAGCCTTGTCCTCCCTGAATGTTCCTCTTGCTCCTTCCTAATCTAATATTCCCACAGATTCCATCGCAGGCTTCTTGCTTCTGATATACCTGAAAAAGGTGTAACTATAAATTTTCATGTACATGGCAAGTTTTTCTTCATATTCTTTTTTTTTTTTTAGCCTTTTTTATCAATGCTTTGCATCTGACTTGACAGTGCTTATGTTGCTACTTATTTTCTTCATTTGGATCCTTTTTCCATTTTTTGAAGGATGTTCTTTTGGCTCTAATAGCCTCTTTCACTTCACCTTTTAGCCACACTGGCTGTCATTTGCTCTTTTTTCCACCTTTGTTAATACGTGGAATACATCTAGTCTAGGCTTCCACAATGGAATTTTTAAATGTCCACGCCTGATTTAAAGTCCTAACTTTTGCGGCCAACCCTTTCAGCCTCGTTTTAATCATTTTGTCATAGTCGTTCTTTAAAAAATTAAAAGCTGACACTGTAGATTTCCTTTTTTACTTCACTCCGGATATCAGTTCAAATATGAACATGTTATTATCACTGTTTCCCAGCAGATCCACCTCTGTTACCTCTTGTACTATGCCGCTCATTACACTAAGTATTAGATCCAAAATAGCTTCCCTTCTCATCAGTTTCTGACCAGTTGCTCCAAGAAGCAGTCATTTGTTAACATCTAGAAATTTTACCTTCCTAGCACTCCCTGATGTATCTTTTATCCAGTCAGTATTAGGATTATTGAAATACCCCTTTATAATGTTGCTCAAGTTGCCAGCTTTCCTAATTTCTGTAAATATATTTTCGTCTGTCAAGTTTGTTTTGTCCCAGTGGATGGTAGTACAGCCCTACCAGTATATTCCTTCCCTTCACACCTAGAATTTCTGTCCATAAAGATTCCACACTATCTGTTTCAAGTAGAATGTGTATTTTGTTTGGCTCATTTCCCTCTTTAACATATAGCACAACCCCCCCCCCCCCCCCCCAATTTGATCCACTCTATCATTTCAATATAATTTGTACCCTGCTAACAGTGTCCCATTGTCTTCCTTCCACCAGGTCTCTGAAATGCCTATTATATCTATCTCTTCATTTAGCGCTATATACTTCAATTCTCCTATCTTAATTTTAAGGCTTCTAGCATTTCTATATAAACGCATGAAATTGTCTTTTTTCATTGCATCCAATGGCTACTTTGAGTGTAATGGGGATAATTTGCTTCCTTTATTCTGTTCTCCTCTTGAACACTTCTGGCTTTCTTTCACCATTATTGAAACCTCTCTATCCGGATTCCCTAAAGATACTGTTTCAATAGTATCCTTTAAAAACTGCTCTATCTCCTTTTAAAAAGTCAGCCTAGTTCCATCCTGGTTAAGGTGAGCCGATCCTTTCGGAACAGGCTCCCCTTTCCCCAGAATGTTGCCCAGTTCCTAACAAATCTTAATCACATCCCTTCACCATTGTCTTAACCATACATTGAGACTTAGCTCTGCCTCCCTTTTGGGTCCTGTGCATGGAACAGGGAGCATTTCCAAAAATGCTACCCTTGAGGATCTGGATTTCAACTTTCTACCTAGGAGCCTAAATTTGGCTTCCAGAACTTCCCTTCCACATTTTCCTATGTCATTGCTACATTCAAAATACAGATTGACAATGTAGTGAAAACCTCCTCCTTGGCCCTACCCGGCATCAAGTCCGTCTGTCCATTCCTTTTCCCTCAGTCTATCCTTGCTCTACTCATTACGCGCATCAATTGTTGCAACTCAATGTATGCTGGACTCCCTTTATATTCCTCAACATAACTACAACTGTTTCATCCCACCGCTGTCAGGATGATTCATAGGGCACAATGCTTCAATCAATGTTATTCCATCACCTCTCATATCCGCTTTAAATTGCTCCTGCTCTTTCTTCAAAGGCTGCTTCCCCAACGCCCCTGCCTATTTAAATAAATTGCTGATTTCTTATTCTACGTCATGGCAACTTTGCGACTCTTCAGATAATCTCTCTTGGGCCCTAAACTTTGGAATGCCCTCCACCCCCCCCCCCCCCCAATCCATCAGGAAGACTATGCGTCTACAATCTTTCAAGACTCTTCTGAAATCTTTTTTTTCTAGCCTCATTCCATTCTTGGCATCCTCTCCTTTTCCTCTCTTCCTTGCCCTCCTATCCATTCTCCCTCTTTCTCTCGGGCCCCCCCCCCCCCCCCCCCGGTCCCTCACCTGAACTCAGCACAGAAACCAGTTTTTAGATTTTTGTTGTGAACCGCTTAGTTGCCCTATTGGGATCAATTTGCAGTATATCAAAAGCCTGAAATAAAAGTAAAGAACTAATGTCCCAATCAACATCTGGCAAGCTACAGTCACCTGACTCCTAACAATAGCACTTCCCCTTTCATAGCAAAACTATGAACGTCATCGATGAAACCTGTCTTCTTTGAGGGAAGTCATTTGTTGGAAACTTAATAAGGCTGGTTTTTGATAAAGGCTCACTTGATTGTCAAAGGCTTCAACCAGATTCTGTATTTTATTGACACATTTTTTTTTTACATACTTTTAGCTGCTGTACTTTGTACTAAGACTGTATTTTACACCAGTATAGATGTTTCCACAGTGTTGCCTCTTTATCTTGTAAGCCCCACACTCGTGTTGATTCCATATGTGTATGTATATGTATAGTGTTTTGTTGGAGTTTGTGAGGGTTTTTGTTTAACATACAATGCCACATCTTCTCTTTTATCCTACCTGTCATTCCTGAAAAGATTATAGTCTGGTACCGCTGTATCCCAGTAATTTTTCTCCATGCTTCTTTATGATCCATGTCTTTGTGACCACCACTAAATCCAAGTCATCTTCTATTACAGCCTCTAGATCCAGAACGTTATCTTGTGCTATGGGCATTAATATACATAGCTTCTGTACAAGCGTTTAATGTTCTGCTGTGTTGAAGGCTTTGTCTACCCATTCCCATTGATGCTAGTTCTCTTCATTAGATTAGCCAATCTACTCTGGAAGTCATCTTGCTGATTCTTTTGTTATGTAGAAATCATCCCTGCTCAGCAGCCTTTGGAAAATTATCCCAAGGTCTAGGAAGAGGAAACATGCTTCTTGACACTATTTATTTAGCTATACATTTATCTCCAGAACATGAGCTGCTCTGCCTCGACCTTTACTCTTATCTGAAAGGATTGAGAACACATTTGTGTACCAAGCTCCTTCACCTTCTCTCACAGGATCAAGATGTCACTTTTAATATGTTTGGTGGGATATCTAGAAGTATCACTTGCACCCAGGTGGATGAACACTACTGCATAATAGGATTGATGAGTCTCTGCAGTGTCAAGTTTTTGGATTTTGGTACCTGGCATACATCACAACTCCAAGGACACTGTAGCTAATCAACAGATAACTCCCTTCTGAGAGGTGTAGAAGTATCAACCACTCCTACCCTTCACCCCTCATGATGTGGATAACATGAGGAAGGACCTAAAGAAGCTTGAAGAATGGTCTGCAATTTGGCAGCTAAGATGATATGCTAAAAAAATACAGGGACATACATTTAGGGTGCAAAAACCCAGGGGAATGGTAGTTTATGGTGTGAAGAACTTTGTGCACGAAAGAGGATTGGGACTTGGGTGTGATTGTTTATGATGATCTAAAGGTGGCCAAACAGGTAGAAGAGGTGATGGCGAAAGCTAGAAGGATTCTTGGGTGTATAGGAAGAGGAATGGCCAGTAGGAAAAAGGAGGAAGTAATGCTCCTGTATAAGACTCTGGTGAGACCTCATTTAGAATATTGTGTACAAGTCTGGAGACTGCACCTTCACAAAAATATAAACAGGATAGAGTTGATCAAGAGGGTGGCTACTAAAATGGTCAATGATCTTCATCATGAAGCATATGGGGACAGACATAAAGAACTCTATGTATACTTTGGAAGAAAAGTGAGACAGTGGAGAGATGATAGAGATGTTTAAATACCTATGTGGCATAATGCACGGGAGGTGAGTATCTTTCAATTGAAAGAAAGCTCTGAAATGAGGGGGCATAGGATGAAGGTGAAAGGGGATAGACTCAGAAGTAACCTGAGGAAATACTTCATTGAAAGGGTGGTGAATTTGTTAGCCTCCCGGTGGAGGTGGTGGAGACGAAAACTGTGTGTGAATTGAAGAAACTTGGGACAAGTACATAGGATCTCCTAAAATGTCTTCAAACATCAGTCAAGCAAACATCAAACTCGAGGGTTTCATGTCGTTAACCCTGGTACTCTGCAGAGCTTTCTGTCCTGAGGAAATAATTACACCAGAACGTAGATGGCAGTTCTCCAGAAGCCTTTACCAATTATAGATACCTAGCTACTTTTTTTTTTATAAGAAAAAGATCATTACAGCACATAAAGCTTATTACCTAGCAAATTATCACAGGCCTTAGTCCTTAGTTGACTCAGAGGGAATGTCAAATGAGAATTGCAGCTGTTTAGGAAGAAGCCATCTGTCAACTTTCTGCATTCCTACTATTTCAGAACTTCAAAAGGCTATAAAATGGACACGTCTTACTATAGCTGCTCATGATCTTATTCCATCTAGTTGTCAAAATTATTTGCATCAATTTTTTTACCTTATATTCACAGTATGATAGTGTTTTCATTGACAACTGGTATATATAGTCCCAGATGCATGGAAAATAGCTAATCTCTCTCCATGAATTAAGGATTCAAAGAATAGTTCTCAAGATTTTATTTCTTCATTTCATTTTCATTTCTAAAAATTTATATTCCGCCCTTATCCAAGGCATATTACAAACAAACATACATAATCAACCTAATTCAGAAAACACTTATACACTGCATTATAGTCCATTATAATAGTTAACACTGGCTATTAATGAACGCACACAAAAAAGCAACACTGGGCCTTCAAGACTGAGACAAAGGGAGTATTTATTTGACAAATGACCCGACACGGGCCATGTTTCGGCGTTAGAGAACGCCTGCCTCAGGGGTCTAGCAACAAAACATAAAAACATATAAATGACCGTAAGTAATCAAGCAATTAAAAATATTAATTTGATAAAAACAATATAATAAAAAACATATATAGAATATATAATGTGCAATAAGAAAGCATCACCATAAATTATAAATGTACAGAAAATGTTATTGTGAAATCATCTTAACTAGTAGTTAAAAAGGGGAATGATCTATATATAAATCCATATATTAAGTGATTCCAAAATAAAATCAGTATCAAAATATTAACAAATACGTATATCTCAAACATTTTCATAAATATGTGTATATAAATATCAATCATAAAATATTAGTAAAAAACATTTTTTTATAATATATATATATATATATAGTTTTCAATTGGAAATAAATTGCATTCAATATAATCAGGTTTATGTATGTGTCATATTTTATATCAATTACAAATAGATGAAATTATTGTTTAATGTATTCTTATAGGTTTATAGAGCTTAATTGAAATGATTAATTTTTATTTGAAATTTTATCTATCTCTAGTTTTGTTAAAACTGTTTTTAATGGTCACATATTCAAAAGAATCCGTTATAAAGATTAATAAATTGTTTATATTTATAGTTATGTGTATATTTCTTTAATTAAATATATTTCATTAGGTCTTATAGAAGAATTATCCTATAAAGAAAAATAAAATGAACCGTTATGGAAAGCGACTAGGCTTCTTACCAGGGTTTAGTCCTTAGAATGTATGAAGTGTATATGTGTCCAATGCCTATGAAGAAAATCCAAAACCGAAATAAATAGATGAAAATATATTGAAAATGGTGTTTAACATTATGATCATTATTGATAGATGCACCATACAGGATTACTATAATATATTTGAACTTTGAATCTGAAAAGTGATTTCTTATCTAACAGGGCTTCATTCGGTGAATAATCGATCCGTTTTATGAAGGAAAGCATAAGCTAGTTTTTTCATTGTTCTTTCTTTCGTGTTTGCACACAGCACATAAATGGTGTACTAACTCAAGAATAATAACAATGCGGTTTGCAAGTCTATAGCAAATAAACACTTTCTTAATTTAAATTACAGAACAAAACTGTTACACATATATGAGTGGAGGAGTGGCCTAGTGGTTAGTGTGGTGGACTTTGGTCCTGGGGAACTGGGTTCGATTCCCACTGCAGGCACAGGCAGCTTCTTGTGACTCTGGGCAAGTCACTTAACCCTCCATTGCCCCAGGTACAAATAAGTACCTGTATACAATATGTAAGCCGCATTGAGCCTGCCATGAGTGGGAAAGCGCGGGGTACAAATGTAATTTAAAAAATATATAGTTTAGTATGATATATCCCATGCTTATCTCTGAAAATAAATGTGTAACAGTTTTGTTCTGTAATTTAAATTAAGAAAGACAATTTATTAATCTTTATAACTGATTCTTTTGAATATGTGACCTTTAAAAACAGTTTTAACAAAACTAGAGAGAGAGAAAATTTCAAATAAAAATTCATCATTTCAATTAAGCTCTATAAACCTATAAGAATACATTAAACAATTATTTCATCTATTTGTAATTGATATAAAATATGACACATAAACCTGAACATTATATTTGAATGTGATTTATTTCCAATTGAAAACTTTATATATATTTTTAAAAAGTTTGTTTTACTATCATTTTTATGATTGATATTTATACACATGTTTATTTATGAAAATGTTTGAGATGTGTTTGTTAATATTTTGATATTTTTATTATTTTGGAATTACTTTTAATATATGGATTTATATATAGATCATTCCCCTTTTTAACTACTAGTTATTAAGACTATTTCACAATAACATTTTCTGTACATTTATAATTTATGGTGATGCTTATTGCACATTATATGTTCTATATATGTTCTTTATTATATTTTTATCAACTTATTTTTAATTGCTTGATTATTTACGGTCATTTATATGTTTTTATATGTTTTGTTGCTAGACCCCTTAGGCAGGCGTTGTCTAACGCCGAAACACAGCCCGTGTCGGGTCATTTGTCAAATACCGTATTTTTCGGACTATAAGACGCACTTTTTTCCCCAAAAATTTGGGAGGAAAATGGGGGGTGCGTCTTATAGTCCGAAGGTAGCGATTCCGGATCGCCCTCCCCCCGAGTTCGGGATCGCCCTCCCCTACTCACGTCAGCGATGTTCCCTGGTGGTCTAGTGACGTCGGGGCAGGAAAGAGCCCCCTCTTTCCTGCCCAGCGCGCTGTTCTCCGTCCTCCTCCATGCTGCCTGACGGTCTCGGCGATATTCAAAATGGCCGCCGAGAGTCTCGGCGGCCATTTTGAATCTCGCCGAGACCGTCAGGCAGCATGGAGGAGGACGGAGGAGGACGGAGAACAGCGCGCTGGGCAGGAAAGAGGGGGCTCTTTCCTGCCCCGACGTCACTAGACCACCAGGGAACATCGCTGACGTGAGTAGGGGAGGGCGATCCCGAACTCGGACAAGACGCACCGGAGCACTTAGGTTTTAGAGGAGGGGAAAAAGGAAAAAAAATTGTTTTCCTATTTCCCTCCTCTAAAACCTAGGTGCGTCTTACAGTCCGGTGCGTCTTATAGTCCGAAAAATACGGTACTCCCTTTGTCTCAGTCTTGAAGGCCCAGTGTTGCTTTTTTTTTTTGTTTGTTTGTATACTTTCTATGTGTGCTGTATACCCTCTCTGTGTAGTCTGTATCAATAAACGCACTCATATCATCATAAATTCATAAATTGGTTACTGTTCCTAGAATTACTAAGCTGCCTGTTCTAGCAAATACTGCTTCAGTAGTCTTTTCAACACCTGATAGTTTGCTTTCTAAGAAGGGAAGGCAGTTTATTCCATTCGACAGGTCCAGCTACTGAAAAAATCCTTTTCCTAGTATGTAGCTAATGTATCGACAGATTGTTCATCTTCCAATTTTATCTAAATTAACTGAACGTATTGTTGCATAACAACTTAGATTTTCTTGATACTACTAATGTACTACACCCATGTCAAACTGGATATGGTAGAAACCAGTCCATAGGGACCACATTGCTAGGCTCTGATACTCTTGTGAAAACTTATCTGGATCAGGATAAATCTGTCATTTTCATTTCTCTTAGGGCCATGTTTACTAAGCTGTGCTTAGAGGCACATTAGCATTTTTAGCGTGCACTAACTATGTAGGTGCCTATATAAATATTGTGGGCGCCTACATAGTTAGCGCATGCAAGTTTTTAGAACGGGCTAAAAACACTAGCGCACCTTAGTAAACAGGGCCTTTCATTTCTTTAGTGCATTCATTCTGGTAGATGACAAGCTTTTTTTTTTTTGACCAGCTTCACATTATAGTAGGTCTGTCTGGTTTGGTTTCAGACATGTCTTTCTCAGCGATCATATGTAGTCACTTGGCAGAATCAAACCTCAGTGCCTTTTGCACTTCCATATGGCGTTCCACAGGGTTCAATTTTAGCACCTATGTTTTAACATCTTTCTCGCTCCCATGTTAATGCTGATTCAGTCTAATGATTTAACCTGTTTTGTGTATGTTGATATTTAAATACTGAGTGTAACTGATATTTCATCATTTGCAATACAAGAATTAAATCGAAAACTCAATTTGATTGCTACTTGGTTGACATCTCATAAATTAAAATGAAATGCTAGCAAAACCAAGGCCATGACATTTGGTCCTACTATACAACAACTGATGTCTCTATTACTATGGCAGTCACCGAAATCAAGTTTAGTTCTATCTCTCAAGAGTCTGTGAATTCATATTGATAGTCAACTCAATTTTTAAACACATTTCCTTTTTAGTACGGAAATGTTTGTTTAAAATGATGTAAACCAGATCTCTTTTGACCCAGAATGTGGTGAGAAAACTCCACTCATTATAGAAGTTTAGATGATTGCAATTCACTTTTTTCTGGCCTTAGATTACAGGATATTAAACGATTACAAATTGTTCAAAATACAGCTGTAAAATGCCACTTATAGTGATCATGTTACCCCTCTATTAAGGCAGGAACATTGGCTCCCAATATCAGCAAGGATTCATTCCTCTGAAACACCTTTATTTCTTTTCTGATATTTTGTGCCCTGTATCCCCAGGAGCAAAGATTCTGATTCTCATTTCCCTTTTGACCAAGCGATTTGGTTCCCCCTTTGGGCTCCTTCTGGAATGATCCTGAAAATGAGACTGGGAAATGCCTGCTAATGGTAATTGGTTTTCTCATAAGGTTTAGAGCAGAGTACTTGTTCTCATAGCTTCAGAACAGTTGAAGCAAACACTAAAATCCCAACAAAAATATTAGGATACTAAGTATTAGTTTTTAACTGCCAATTAAGGGGACAATTTTAAAAATATCCATGTTCAGACAAACTCTGTGACTGCATTCTACTCATGGACCAAGTTTCAAAGTGAAGGTAGATGTGTATTCTTGAAAATTCCCATACGTGCTCAGTACCCATGGGCATTTGTACATTTATTTTGTGCCTGTATTTTTTTTTGAATGGAAAATATGTTTAAATTTGCAAATGTAATTTCTATACATTTTCCTCCCCTGAACCTAAATACACTTGCATGGAATGGCTTTTCTTAATATGGCTAAAAGTCTATTGTGATCCACCAGGTCACCCCGTTTGCTTCATTCATTGGGCATCTCCACTGTGTTTTAACCATCATAAAAGTATTATGTTGGTCAACACACAGTAAACTAAAAACTATTGTGTTTCAAAGGTTTTCTTGTTTCCTGCCCAGAGGGCAGTAAATATAATAAATAAGTAAATGGTGACGAACAAGGGCATTGAGGGAGGCATTTTCAGATACTTATCTAGTTTATTACTATAAAAATAGCCGTCAGAATTGTCTGAAGAGAAGTTAATGCTTGTGTCTTTAAAATTGAAGGGTTGTTTTCTTTTGTGAGTGCTTATTCCCCTCTATTAATCTAAATTTATCTTTATACTTGCACTAAACTTTTCATTACTTAGTGCCAGTATCTTTTATGAACTATGAAACATGGAAGTTCCAGCAGCCAACATTTTTGCTATGGTTAATATTTGAAACAAAAGTAAAACCATTTAAATGCATAATCATAAAACTTAGCACGGGTCCAAAAACTCCTCAATATTCAAAGTAGGCTTAAATTCTGACAATGCAGTTAAACATTTTTCTTTAACTACAGTTATTATAAAAGCCATTTGAGCTATATCTTCAAGAGCTCCGATCCTCATGTGCATGAGATTCACAGGGCAGCTGTTACTATTCTGGTTCAGATGTCTTTCTTTTAAAGTATAATCTTTGAGTTTGTAGTAATTAACCACCCTTTAATTATAGTATTACATAAGCTTTCTCCCTAGTCATTCAGGCTCATGATTTGATCAGCTGTTTAACATTAACACAGTATAAAGTGCAGGACACCACAGTAAGTGACTAAAAGCTAAATTAACTGAAAAAATCAACTGAATTGTAACCGCTGCATTTTGCTTGTTAGCATTTTTTTAAAGTTGTATTTATTATTTGCATCCTTTAAAGGCCATATACATTTTTACATTTCTGTTCTAATGTCAGCATTCAGGTTTTGACTGCATTTGTTCCCTATGATCTCTGGTTTTCTTATTCCACTCTTACTGTCAAATCTTCATTTATCATGAAAAGTATAGCTTGCACTGCTACTTAAATTCACTATTCTAACACACATGTATAATCATTTACGCAGATATCTAGAGTAAGCAAATGCAGGCAGTCTTTACCTAGCCAAGCAAAATATGATCTCTTGATGGAGAGTGTGTTGTGGTGTTAGTAGTGACTGAAAGTAGACCATGTGGGACCTTTGTACTATACACTGACACAAAATGGTGAAAACTCTTTGATACCAGGGGCGTAGCCAGACATCCAATTTTGGGTGGGCCTGGGCCCAAGATGGGTGGGCAGAAGAACCCCACCCCATCCCACAGGTGATTTGGTCTCTTCTTCTCTCGCCTGCATGCCATATGGTCTGTCAAACATCCCCCTCTCGCGCATACCTTTTAAATAGCAGATTTTCACCGGCAGCGAGCAGCAACTAATATACACTGCTCATGTTGGCCCCACAGCCTTCCCACTGATACAACTTCCTGTTTCCGCATAGGCGGGAATAAGTCTGTGGGGCTAGAGTGAACGGTATGTATCAGTCGCTGCTTGCTGCAGGTGAAGATCTACTATATACAAGGTATGCAGAAGGGACAGTTTTCAGCCGGTGGGACTTGGGAATCCCTGCCAGCCACATCATAGGTGTACTGGTTCTGGGTGGGCCTGAGCTCAAAGTGGGTGTGCCTGGGCCCACCCTTGGCTACGCCACTGTTTGGTACATCTGGTCCTTTGAGAATCGCATCAGACCTTTTTGTTGTGCCTATTTGGCTGCCTATTTATGAAAACCGTTTGCTGTTAGATTGGTCAATCTGGTCATGTGGAAATAAGGCTCAACAATTGAGTTGTAGGCGATACCTTTTTATTAGACTAATTTAATATGTTTGACCAGCTTTAATGATAATCCTTTCCTTCAGGTCAGCAGAGAGAGCATAACTCAAAAACTTGTCAAGCATACCTCTTAATTGGACTAACCTGATGTATTTTTGACAAGCTTTCAAGGATTATTTTCTCTGTTGACCTGAGCACTTTATATGAAAAGTCCTGAGACAGCAGTGTGAAATGTTGGCCAGCGTCAGTTGGGGGACTTTTCTGTTGAGCTGGAGGAGGTAAGATAAGTGCACTTTATTGTTGCTATAACATTAAGGTAATCAATAGAAATAAACCAAAAGAAAACATGAAAAAGAAAATAAGATGATACCTGTTTTATTGGACATAACTTAGTACATTTCTTGATTAGCTTTCGAAGAAGGGCAACCTTCAAAAGCTAATCAAGAAATGTACTAAGTTATGTCCAATAAAAAAGGTATCATCTTATTTTCTTTTTCATGTTTTATTTTGGTTTATTTCTATTGATTACCTTTAAAAGTGGACTAACACGGCTACCACACCTCTCTATAACATTAAGAAAATTATAAATTTTGATTGCACAGTAAGCTTGAAGTTAGTTTTTGCACTTTATACGTAGCATGGTTTGTTTTTTTGCCAGTGATGAAGAGTTTTTAAGCTCTGAAGGGCTTTCCCTGGAGCTCTTTGAGGCTTTTTCCACCCACTGTAATTATTCTGATATTTATAGACATTCTGCACAGATTTCTATTTGATTTGAGGATTGTATATTTGATTATATTTTGTGGATTTATGTCATCCTCTACTTAGATTTTGACTTTATAGAGGCTTTTATAAGGTTCCACAAAATTTGATTGTATCACTCCTGTGCTTGTCCAGCAACATTGACTCCTGGTATATTATTTTGATTCAGTTTGAAATAGTAACACTTACAAAGCATTACATTCTGGCACACCTTGTATCTTTCTTCATCTGTCATCCCACATACGCCTGAGAGGACGTTACGAGTCCTCCATGATGGCTGTTTATTCATTCCCCCTATTAAAGCTGCCCAGTCAAGGCATTCTGCTTTTTTTTCTTTTTAGCATCCTTGCTCTGGAATTCGTTATCTAGGGACTTGTGCATAGAGCCCTCATATCCCAAATTTAGGATAGCACTGAAAATATACTTACCAATATTGCTCACCCAGGCTATGTACAGCCATCAACAGTACACAGAGATCCTGACTGTGGACATGTTTACTCCTTCCTTTGTTGACCTAGTTCTTTTAAAATCCAATTGGCATTCTAAATTTCCTTTTTTTTTTTTTTTGTCTCATTGTAAACTGCCTTGATGTTTGTATGGAAGGCAAGATTTAAAAAAGTTTATGAAGATTAATAAACTACAGACACATACAGCACCATACAGATACGCATATGAGAGAGGGAGAACAGGGAATAAGTGAGACTTCATTAGGAATTGTGCCCCCTTTGGTGAGGGGATGAATAAGAAAGTTTATAAACCTAAGAATAGATTAGTCCCTTCCTGGTAGAACTTTCAGTGTAGACACACAAAAAGGTAAGGAGAATTTAGGAAATTAAATACAATTTTTATTAACTACATTTCTTAAGTCAGAGTGGTGTACAATAAAACTTAAACTATCATAAGTAATGTATGTTACAAATAGTATAATATTGATGCCAGTATATTTATTTATTTATGGTTCATTTATATCTCACATTTTCCCATACATGCAGGCACAATGTGGCTTACAAAAAAATCAGGAGGAAGAACAAATTATGAAGATACAGATAAAGCAAAAAAAAAAAAAAAGGTTAAACAAGGGGAGCATTGACTAACAGTGGAAAACTAAGCAGGGTGGGGAACGTAAGGGGGAATATTAATCAGCAGGGGAACAAGGGGAGTAGGTAGCAACAAAGAAGTAAGTCTTCAGTAATTTCTTGAAGAGGGTGTGGTCCATTTGCATTTTGAGGTGCCTCGGCAGAGCATTCCACATTTTTGGGCAGCAATAGCGGAAAGACGAGGAAAACAAAGAACAAACAATATATTCATGTTAAGCAGTATAAGTTGGATGTCCTTTTGTTAGAGCATGCGTACTGTTTGGGTTCATTTGGTTATTGAAGACATTTCACCCAAGGTGATGTACAGCAAGAATACACTGAATATTACAGCATAGTATGCTACTTAAAGTGCCAACAGAATACACTTAAAAGCATCTTAATAGACAGCATAGGGTGAAAGTAGAACATAGATAAGAGAGAGTAATAGGAGTTACATAGAAATAAGAGTGAAGTCAGAAAAGGTGCAGGAAAATGATTAGAGCAGGAGTTCATAAGCCAGTCCAGCTACAGTATATATAGTTCGTGTTTGTCCTTATTTTTGTGCTGACCTGTGTCTAGTGAGAGAGGTATACGAGATATAAGATGGGAGGTAGTTGAGTATGGATATACAGACATGAACCACTCTTGTTTCATTCCCCCACCCCCTTTTTTGCAGTTGTTTTACTGCTGGAATCTTTTACCTTGTGAGAATAGCCTCCTTATGTTTGGCTTCACCGCTGTCATATTTTATAAAATTAATAACATTTCTTGAGATTTAAAAAAAATGTGCACAACAGAAAAAATCAAACCAGAAGATAAAAAAAAGCAATCAGTACTTAGCAAGGAAGGTCCTGAAAACATGGCACTTGCCAAAAGGTCCAAGTTT
The DNA here is from genome assembly GCF_901765095.1 of Microcaecilia unicolor. Taxonomy (NCBI): domain Eukaryota; kingdom Metazoa; phylum Chordata; class Amphibia; order Gymnophiona; family Siphonopidae; genus Microcaecilia; species Microcaecilia unicolor. Next base: position 40,096,843 of record NC_044037.1, read on the forward strand.
TCAGGCCATTCCTGAAAATGAGGCAGATGCTTCTTGATGAAGCATGTTCAGAGGGGTGAAGCTGTAGAGCTAGAGGCTATAGATCAGACACTCAGATCTTTTAAAGTGCTTGAGTGCAGTGGCGGCCTTACCATTAGGCCGAATGGAGCGGCATCTCCCCCTTCTTTCCTCCACCCCCTTCTCCGAGTTTACCTTTTTCCATTTTCTAAAAGGCGGCAGCGATTCACATATTCTGCTCTGCCACCAGCACTTATCTCTTTACTGTGGCCTGCCTCTTTGATGTAACTTCCTGTTTCCTCAGATGGGCCATAGAGAAGAGGCTGGTGCCGGTGGCAGGACAGCATATGGAAATTGCTGCTACCGCCACCTTTGGGAAAATAGGAAAAGAAGGTAAATTCTGGGAAGGGGGTGGAGGAAGGAAAGGGGGAGATGCAAGATAGGGAGGGGGCAGCATCTCATCCCTCCCTCAGTTGGCATCTTGCCTTTGGCCACCCCTGCTTGAGTGAACCTCAAAAACATCAAGGTTCATACTAAGTTAATCTGTATCTTAAATATGGAGGGCTGTTCTCTCTCTGGGCCATGGAAGTTAAAATTAGTGTCTTAAATTTTATTCTGACTGAGATCAGCAGCCGGTGGCGCTCTTGGAACATGGAGTAGCTCTCCACCTTTGCAGTTTTACTAAGTATCATCCATGCAGCAGAACTTTGAATAACTGCAGTCTATCAGTATCAGTGATAGACTGAAAGAAAAAAATTCACAGTATAGTATAGCAGTGAACTAATGATAGAAAACTATAATGACAGCAACTCTGTTCCAGAAATGCTTGGTTTTGTCTGAATTGCATAGGCTTTCCTTGATACCGGCTGAAAGACTCTAGTGCAATGTTGGTATCCAAGACAACTCCAAAATGCGTAATTTTGTAAGATATCTGACCCAAATAATTATCAGTAGAGCCATAAGAACTTAAGTAGGTTTAGGCCGACCAATCCTTGAAATATGTTTCTTCACTCTTTCAAGTCTCTGACCAATAAGCAGTGGCAAATATTAGGCAAAGTAGTAATATAAGTTCCTAAAAAGAGCAATGGCTTTATCATCCAAGTATATGTAATACATAAGATCAAATCAATTGATACAGGCCAAACACTGTGCAAGTCCTGGGTTAGCCTTCAAACAAGACGTCTTGCTCATGACATTTTATACTCCACATCTACTAATTGATAGCAGTGACTTAAGAAAAAAGAAGATCCAGGTATAACCTTCCCTCAAACCTCACTGCTTCACTAAAGTGTAGTGATCACTCAAGTGCTCCTTTTGATTGCCTTTATCACTTTTCATCGTCATTTCCAGCATTTCATGAAGCAGTAAATAGGTTCTCCACCACTTTACCCCTAGCCCAAATGAGCAAATGTCCATCCAGTTGCCATCTTTTGGACTTTTTGTACCCTATAGGAGAATGCTAGATAGCTTTAATAGTTAATGTTTAACCATTTTTGTAGTGTTCCTGGAGGATGCACAGCAATTTACAATGGTGGTAAGTGTTCAGTTATAGTAAGCGTCTTTTGCAGAAAGCTTATAAGTCGGCAGCTGTGGCAAATATGAGATGGAGGCATTAAGACAAAGACCACTTGAGTTGAAGCCCATGGATAAAATTAGTTTCCAAGCTGAATATACATGTGTATTTTATCTTTTCAGAATTTCTGGGGATACAGAGGACACATGATCACTTGCATCTACTTTTGACAGATTTTTTTTTCTTGAAAAGTACACAGATTTAAAAATGCCACCCATACAGATACTTTTCCTCCCCCAACCTAAACAAGCCCACAGGAATAAATGCAACTAAACCTTTGTGTGTTATAGAACAATGTACAGACTTAGCTGCACAGAGAGTGAACATTTTGACTTTCCTATGGTCACAGGGAGCATCAAATGGGAAGAGTGGAATTTGAATTATGGTTCCCATCCTATTTCTCTAACCGCTAGGCCACTTGGAGTGCTATCAAGATATGTCACTTTCTATCTCCTCTGAATTGCAATGCTATGCAATTGCTTGCCTATATGTGTACAGGGTCTGCACAAAGTGAACTTCACACACCTAATTTATACGTGGACTTGCAAATCATAAGTGGATTTAATTTGTAGGTCAATACAGATAACATACTTTCTTGTGTTATTAGGGTACCTGATTCTTAGTATAAATCCTGAAAGAAATGGGTCCCAAACAAGACTAACATTTAATGAGGAAAGTGTCAGATGAAAATGTATTCCCCTTATTCTTGGATCCAAGCCCACTGCACCAAAATAATAGAACTAACTCCACACTCAAGTGTTATAAAAATAGGGTAATTATATTATTTTTTGCTGCTACTGTAAATAAAATAAGAAAGACAGGAATGAAGACAAAGCCCGTTTCATTACAGGAACAACTCGGAGTAAGCACACATAAATACCTAACTAGACTCTGAAGTACAAAGAGTCACTCTGACCCACAGAGCGCTAGTACCCATACATGGCACATACAACCTGATGCAGGCCTCCAGATGTCAGTGTGTCCCTCAGATGGTCAGTCTGGTCCAACGCAGGTCTGCTACAATGGGTGGGATTTTGACACAGCAGCCCCTATCTCTGATAAGAACCCTTTTTATAGAGAAATCATAAGCTGTAGCTGTACTGCTGGTACTTTCTGTCCTAGCAATGACGTCAGTTCTAATAACAAACTTGTCCTTGAACGTTGGGAACCTTGTCTGCAGCGTTCTATCCGTGTGCTAGGTTGCAGCCTCTTGAAGCAGCAGGCTTTATAGATGAAACACCTGAGCTTGCATATTGTAATCAGGTTGTTATTGCTGGATAGTGTCATGTATTTATGAATCCATATATCTTGCTATATAGGTACATAGGGAGCTGTATATAGTGCATCATAGTGCTTGTTTTGCCCTTACAAATTGCAATGAGAAGCCATCTTTGTAACAAAATAGATTATACACATTTCTCTAGGTCCAAGTAATACGTATCCAAATATTTCATTCTGTTTTCAGGTATTTGGAAACTGGACCTTTGGGGCCATTGTCTTCACCGTATTAGTATTCACAGTAACTCTGAAGGTTAGTATTTTTGCCTAAATGATTTTTTCTTGCTTGTGTTTTCTGACCATTTTCAAAATTGCCATATTGTAGCTTTGTGCCTGTTTGATCTTCAGTTTACAGAGCAAAATGACCGATAACTGACCAGTGTATTATGTAGTAAACTAAGAAAGCAGACAAATCCTGCAGTATTGAGATGCATATGCCATTTCTATGTGCATGTTTTTCTTGCATAGAATTTATAACTCATTTTATTCCTTCTCTAGCTTGCTTTAGATACTCGATTCTGGACGTGGATGAATCACTTTGTAATTTGGGGTTCCCTGGCATTCTATGTATTTTTCTCATTCTTCTACGGAGGAATCATTTGGTAAGTATTTTTTTTTTAGCAGGAAAATGTGTCCACGTATTGAACACGTGACAACACACTATGGGGTTGAATTTGCACAACTTTGAAACTGGTAGTAGTGCCAGCACTGGCTACTTTCTATTCATGCTTTTCATATATATTCATAATTGAATCATGCAAAAAACTATCCAGAGTGAAAGGCCTCTCTAATACTTGGATCAAATGGTTAGGAGGT